>NC_047062.1:11824980-12438314 GCF_902459465.1 Asterias rubens | reverse complement strand
GCACTCATTGGTTTAGCATGGAGTGAACATGCTCCAAGCCTTCTTGCATAGTTAGTTCCATCTAAAAAATAAAGGCTTGACGCAGGTGGTCTATATTTGAGATGATGTGCTGGTTCATTAAAATAATTGCTCAAGAGACGTTTATATAAGGCCATTCCAGAGTCAACACCCTAAAGCTGGATACACCTGTAGGACATCACGTCAATCTTTCTGATCACTCTATCTAATACATGATTTTACAGGGCATTGTCACTAGGTAACCACCGAGAGACTGTTTATTTGAGTTGGGAGAAACTGTGGATAAGGCGCCTTCAGACCATTCAACCCTATGGTCTGAACATCCAAGAAGGAAATTAGCATTTTCCCTGCCTGCCAATAAAACCCTTTCGGCCCTTCCCACATTTTGATCTGGTCCTTTTTGTTTCCATCTACTTCTGATCAAACCGGTCCCCTTCATTCATTAATCCCTTGCTTTTTTGCTGTGTGTTTTCTGATTCTCTACTCATGTATTTTCCCTTCAAAAAAACCCAATGCTTTTTGCTGTGGTTCGCATTTATACCATAGGTAATTTTAGTTGGTTATAACGTTTTTTCTCTCATCGAATAATCACTTTAATGAGCTGTACATTGGGGAAAACACTCATGACGGTCTGATTAAAACTAAAAATAGTGCTCTCAACCACTGATAAGGTCAATCACTAATAATGAAAGGATTCAAGTAAGGAGTTATGCTTCAATTGTGCTCGTCTTTTTGTTATATTTTGCATCATTAGGCAACAGTATACAGTTACAGTTTTCTGTTGTCTTATGTATATTAAATGCATCAGTGAAGTTTATTTTTGTTTTCCTTTATGTAGGCTCCGTTATGCTTCAATTGTGCTTGTCTTTTGTTTTATTTTGCACCATTAGGCAACAGTACAGTGAACTGTTTTCTGTTGTCTATATATATAATAATCAGTGAAGTTTGTTCCTTCATGTGGGCTTGGTTATGCTTCAATTATGCCCCAATTATGCTCGTCTTTTTGTTATTATTTTTCATCATTAGGCAACAGCAGGTTTCTGTTGTCTATATATATATTATATCAGTGAAGTTTATTTTTGTTTGTCTTCATGATAGGCTTTGTTTTATTGCTATTAATATTGTACAAGTGAAGTCATAAACAAAATAGGCGAGCACAAAATTGAAGACATTATTTGGGAAAACAACAAGTTCTCTTTAATGATTTCATATTCGGCAGGCCATGTTTACATGGCAACAACGTTTTGGTTTAGTACAAAGAAAATTATGTGATTTGAATCATCATCAATGCACTACGTAAGTTTGAAATTGAAAATAAATAGATGGTTTTGGGACACAACATCTTGGGTTGTAAAAGATTAATTGCTTGCAGACCAAATAGATCTGCAATGACAAATCAAACATAGATATCAGTTTGCTACAGGGCTTTAATGACATTTTGACCTTTGTGTAGGCAGCAGAGATCAACCATCCGATTGCGTCCATGCATTATGCAGAGCAGAATATTGCACCCTGAAACTCAATCTATAAATAATATTTAAAAAAACACACAAAAAAAACATTGCTTTTTGCCGAATGATATTATCTATTACTTATGTTGAGCCTCAGAAAGCTACCATTATAGCTGATATTCTAAACAGTCCATCCTGGGCTGGGAGGCCAAGGCAAGGCAAAGAATGGTTCTGATTCTATTTCATAGAGTAAAGAATGTCTTACAGGGACAAACCTGATACATGGGATGCATTGATGTTGTAGCACAATTGCCTGTAATGCAATAAGAAGACGAATTGATTGGATATCTTGCTTTTTCTGACTGCATTCTGCCTCATCTCAGTCTCTGTTCATTTCTTTTTACTCGACTGTTTCAATTTTTCAAGTGGTGTGTGCTGTAGAAACACACGGTCATTAAACTTCGTTTTTCATTTGGTTTTGATGTCATGTTGGTTGCAGTGCAGTTTGCAACAACTAGGCCTACATTCAATTCTGTTTTTCTAATAAACCCTTTCATACTGACCATCATTTTCCTCGCCACTTTACTCTAATTTGTTCTTGACCACCAAATTGTTCATAATTGGTAACTTTGATTGGCTATAATTTTACCGCTTTTTCTCGATACCTTCCCTTAATTCTTTGCTCCTCTTTGTATAAATGGATACGTATCTGTTTTTACTTGTTATGCATCTGAAGGTCCGGTTTTGATCGAAAACTAAGCCCATCTACCCTAATCATTTTATATAATAACTCTTCTGATAATTAATTTGTTGCACTTAAAGGCAGTGGACACTATTGGTAATTGTCATGTGTGCTTGGTTATGCTTCAATTATGCCCCAATTATGCTCGTCTTTTTGTTATTATTTTGCATCATTAGGCAACAGCAGTTTTCTGTTGTCTATATATATATTATATCAGTGAAGTTTATTTTTGTTTGTCTTCATGATAGGCTTTGTTTTATTGCTATTAATATTATACAAGTGAAGTCATAAACAAAATAGGCGAGCACACAATTGAAGACATTATTTGGGAAAACAACAAGTTCTCTTTAATGATTTCACATTCGGCAGGCCATGTTCACATGGCAACAACGTTTTGGTTTAGTACAAAGAAAATTATGTGATTTGAATCATCATCAATGCACTACGTAAGTTTCAAATTGAAAATAAATAGATGGTTTTGGGACACAACATCTTGGGTTGTAAAAGATTAATTGTTGCAGACCAAATAGATCTGCAATGACAAATCAAACAAATTAGATATCAGTTTGCTACAGGGCTTTAATGACATTTTTGACCTTTGTGTAGGCAGCAGAGATCAACCATCCAATTGCGTCCATGCATTATGCAGAGCAGAATATTGCACCCTGAAACTCAATCTATAAATAATATGTAAAAAAACACAAAAAAAACACATTGCTTTTTGCCGAATGATATTATCTATTACTTATGTTGAGCCTCAGAAAGCTACCATTATAGCTGATATTCTAAACAGTCCATCCTGGGCTGGGAGGCCAAGGCAAGGCAAAGAATGGTTCTGATTCTATTTCATAGAGTAAAGAATGTCTTACAGGGACAAACCTGATACATGGGATGCATTAATGTTGTAGCACAATTGCCAGTAATGCAATAAGAAGACGAATTGATTGGATATCTTGCTTTTTCTGACTGCATTCTGCCTCATCTCACTCTCTGTTCATTTCTTTTTCCTCGACTGCATGTTTCAATTTTTCAAGTGGTGTGTGCTGTAGAAACACAAGGTCATTAAACTTCGTTTTTCATTTGGTTTTGATGTCATGTTGGTTGCAGTGCAGTTTGCAACAACTAGGCCTACATTCAATTCTGTTTTGATGTCATGTTGGTTGCAGTGCAGTTTGCAACAACTAGGCATACATTCAATTCTGTTTTTCTAATAAACCCTTTCATACTGACCATCATTTTCCTCGCCACTTTACTCTAATTTGTTCTTGACCACCAAATTGTTCATAATTGGTAACTTTGATTGGCTATAATTTTCCCGCTTTTTCTGGATACCTTCCCTTAATTCTTTGCTCCTCTTTTTATAAATGGATACGTATCTGTTTTTACTTTTTATGCATCTGAAGGTCCGGTTTTGATCGAAAACTAAGCCCATCTACCCTAATCATTTTATATAATAACTCTTCTGATAACTAATTTGTTGCACTTAAAGGCAGTGGACACTATTGGTAATTGTCAAAGCCTAGTCTTCACAGTTGGTGTATCTCAACATGCATAAAATAACAAACCTGTGAAAATTTGAGCTCAATCGGTCATCGAACTTGCGAGATAATAATGACAGAAAAAATACCTTTGTCACACGATAGTTGATTTCGAGACCTCAAGTTCTAAACTTGAGGTCTCGAAATCAAATTCGTGGAAAATTACTTCTTTCTCGAAAACTATGGCACTTCAGAGGGAGCCATTTCTTACAATGTTTTATACCATCAACCTCTCCCCATTACTCATCACAAAGAAAGGTTTTACGCTAATAATTATTTTGAGTAATTACCAATAGTGTCCACTGGCTTTAAAGTATGTTTATAAAGGAGTTCATATACATGTACATGTACTGTGAACTTGTTGGGAATGCATCAGTGGACCGACAACAACATTGTTATAGCTTTCTGCAATAGAATAATGTTGGAGCAAGCTCCTCGGACACATGAGGTTACAGAACCTTATTATACTAGAGAGGTGTCTTCATCACCAGAACACAAAGCTTGCATTATGCCTTTGATGAAATAAATCAAATTGAATTGAACGGAATTGAATTGAATTATGAGCATATTAATCTAACTGCACGATGCCGTTTGTGAAATTATCTGATGGGTGGAGAACAACTCCATGGGGATACCTTACAAAAAACAAAAACACATTTACGTAGAGTTAGAATCAAGTCTTGTTCTTTTAGAAAATTGAGATATATTGGTATACATACAGTATATTATGGGAAAATGAAAGAATAAGCATAAAATGGAACAGCATATCTGGTATAGGCTATATGTGAGTGCAAAGAGAATTCAAGAACTATAGTGATACTCAGCTCATTCTATTCTAATTAGTTTACAACAATCCTGTACAAACAAGTTGTTTACACGTAAACAAACCATATGAATACAGTACTCTTCTTATCTGTGCTGCAACTTGTAAGCAATGTCAGATAATAATTATTTGAAATGATTGTTTAACAACAAACACATCACAACACATCATTTCATGGTAATTATGTATAGTATTATTGCACGCAAATGTTTACCAAAATTGATACATTTACAGGCTCGATGCAGATATTTGGAAATGGGGGGGGGGCACATGATATAAGAATGTTGGTTATGTGTGAAGCTTGTTTACTATTTATAGATAGTGAGGCCTTAGGGTGGCACTGATGCAAGTATAGTTGCTTTTTGCCTTACACTCTACATCTTGCGCTTCAGTTTAGCTTTCGAGATGATTCCTGATTGGTTTTGTAAACTGATATACTAATCAACATAATTATTTGTAAAATATTTACTTAAAATAGCTACTCATTGTTCTTGTCATACAGCTACCACCCAAATCATCACAGGTAATTTTGTATACTCAAACCTTAAGAGTTAAAGGATTGGGGTACCTTTTCAAAATGTCCCTAGATTTACATTAAACTTACAGGGTTTGAAGATAATGATAGTGGAAAGCTTCCCTTCAAATATTACTTACTGAGGTGCTGTAGTTTTTGCGAAATGAGTAAAACAATGTCATGAAAATACGTTTGTAAATGATTAAAATAATTTTCGTCTCATGAGACGAAAATTATGTTCATGACATTGTTTTACTCATTTCCCAAACACTACAGCACCTTAGCATGTAATATTTTCAGGGAAGCTTTCTACTATCATTATATTCAAACTGTGTGAGTTTAGGGTAAATCTGTGGACATGATGTTTTTTTGTCCTACAAAAGTTACATAGCCTTTAAGACAGAAACTCATGAAGTTTCTTGAAATTCACATACAAATATATAGTGAACCTTTCATTAATATAGCACACATTGATTGATAAATAACCAGATTTAAAAACACTGCTGGGTGAGGGGGGGGGGGGGGTCGGCAAACTAAAGTATTAAGTTGGCATGATATATCAGTGGCCGTTTATTCAACCCTAATGGATATATAACTCTCAACACATAACAAACTATAACTATATCCTCCATAAATTCCTACACTTATAGCGGTAGGCAGTTTATTTTGTCACTAAACCACGCCTAATAATAATGACTACTTCAAATGTACAAATAAATTTATGTTTTACGCATACACTAATAAAGTCAGAAAGGTTTTACCCTAAACTCTGACCCCTAAAACTACGAACAAGTGACATGACAATGACATATGGCACACATAGGGACTGCTACCATGACGAACTGTGGTAGGCAACAGTTTTTCTTTTCAGTGGCAGGTGCTTTTAAGATAGTTTGAGATGTCTCTTGTGTAACTTATTAAGATTCCTACACAGTCTCATTTAATGTCAGTTTTGTCACTACTATTAACCTAAAACAATAGCATATCAAAGTGTAAAGCGAACAAAGGTAAGACATGATCATAGACAAATCTTGCCTGCCACTTATACCCAGTCACAATTAGCTTGCGATGGCCATGCAAGTAGTTTGCAATGGATTTTTAGGCATTTTCGACCAGGGCCCCACGGGACTCCTTAAGGCTGTCGGGTCATTTCTGGAAATGCAGACATCAAGTTACTTTTACCTCCGACTTCTAGCCTGGTGTGGCATTTCGCATTGCAACCTGATCGCTAATAAATCGGTCTATGCCTTGTCGATGTCCGGCAGGAATTCGCACACATCGATTACAAGTTTACACACTGTTTATCACACATAGGTAGGACATCTGAAAAGTGTCTGTCGGACACCAGCCGTAAACTTGCCTGCGTGCGGGACACTTTTAAATGTAACTGTGACTGCCTTATCAGGCAATGTTTCACCCACCTCTACACACCGGTCGATGCCTAGAAAAGTTGCATACGTCGTGAGGCCTTTCGCTTTAATTGTGGCTTTGGTATAACAAGGCATTCAATTAAATGAGGTGATGCATCATTTATCTCCCTCTAATTAGTTTCATGAATCACTCGGACCAAATCTCATGAGCAAGTTTGACTCAACTATTGTTAATTTTTTTAAAGACTATCTCACACACCTTGTTAGAGCTGTTTTAATGAGAAGCCTGATTGGCAAACTGGCTCTAATTAAGTTGGACACGGTTGTTTACTAGTTTGGCAATTAGACAACTAAGATAATTAGACGTCAACCAGGCTTGTCAACAAAGCTTTGAGGTCTTGTTCTTCTGTTTTTAAAAGACGAACAGAAGGTGGGTGTTCTACCTTCCTTTGAACGGAAACACAAGGGTGGTTGTGTTTCCACTAATGGTTACGTGAATAAGAGGGTGGCTCTACTTACGGGTAATTCTGATTTAAGTCCCATAGAATTTGTGCTTTAATACTAGGCTAGATAAGTGCAGAATTTGCTGTAAACAGAGCCATGCAATTGGAAGTAGTCTTCTTACTTGCTCATACCATGACATGATGGTTTGGTTTGACTGGATTGGGCCATAGTCATCTACATTGTGAAAGCCAAGTAAATTTAATTCATCACAATGGGAAACTTGAGGGTACTGATCGTCATTAGCTCATCTCCATCAAGAAAAATCACTTTGCGATCGTTTTTGCTATACATGCGAAGTATGACTTAGTGGAAAATGTTTGCCTGCTAACCTCAGCAAACCACAGTTGAACTGTTTAACACACTGAACCTACAATATCTAAAGATATCAACTCAAAGCAACCTTTGGCCACTTTCAAGGCGCTTAAGATGCATCTCATCTGAAAATTCAGCAATGATTAGCGGGCAACTGACCAGCTAGTCTTAATGTAAAGTTTGAATGGGTGGGCCATACACACTGGTACAACATACATGTACTTTACATGACAGCAGCCAATTTTCCTTCAAGTTAGACGGCACACAATAGTCTACCATCAGCCCTCAGTTTAACTTGCTAAAAAAGCCTCATAAAAATTTACCTACCACTCATTTACCTATAAAGGTGCAAACATCTTAACTATACAATGACATACAAAACCACTTTTTTTTCTAGTTCAAATAAAATTTCTCAGGTTTCATGATTTTGTTTTGTTTACATCACTACATGAACAAAATATAACAAAATTTACAAAAATGACACAAAATGGCTGCTTATAGTTATACATTTTAAAGACAAAAAGATTAAAAATATCAATGGTATAAACAATGATGTAAAGAGATGTTGGCAACGCACTTAGTGTTCACAAATACAGAAAAAAGATACCTTTACTTAAGTTGAACACATGAGGGCGCTATACATCAACAACCATCTTTTTGTGGATGTCTGTATTCCCAACAACCTGTGAATCGGAAAAGAAATAATACATATTAATAAAACATATTAATTTTACACAAACAAAATTTATTCTAATTTTATTGATAACATACCAAACCTACACATAAATGCGTATCTCAAAACTAGGCAGGGGAGATGGTTTTATCTTTCGATCCAAACCGGACCCTATGTCAGAAGCAACATCCTAGATCTCCTATGGCAGTGTGCTTCAACACATGCTAAATTGCTAACGTGGCAAGCCTCAGCCATATCCACAGTGGGAAATTGGGACATGGTGGTTAGTATAGGAAAACCAAAATCCACTTATAGGCTGAAAGACCCAATGATGACTGCAGCACTTATGAAATATTCATAACGTCAATGTAAGGGACAACACCAGAAGTATTGTAATCAGCTTTTGAATTTTGCCTTTAGCCAGCCCACTCTGGTGAGTCCAGCAGCTTAACTGCACCCCATTACGAACCCATTAATTGAGGTAAACAAAAAAACAGTGAATAGCCCCAGTGGGTCAGGAGATGAGATGCAATCCACTGAATTAACTCAACCACGACCATACTGAAACAGATTCATCAATAAGAGAGTCCCTCAATTGAACCATGCAAACAGAGGAGTTAGATTCCAACCAATAATAAACCAATGTTTGTATGAGAGAGAGAGGCTGTTGCCAACTTCTTGGCATTTATATCCCCTTGCAAGTGTTTGAGTTCCCTTGATGCTAAAGATGTAATGACATCCTTTTCTGTGTGCTCTCTGAATCTCTCTCTCTATTCATGTATTTCCACTTCACTGCTTATGTTACACTTAGTTACCTGTGCATGTTTGATGTGCTGTCATTTATCCTTCGAGAAAGGCACCGCTAGGGTCGAAACGTAGGGCATTAACTATTTATTGAAGTCGAATAAATTGGGACATGAAAGTAAAAAACATGATTTGAACTCACTGCGCAGAACTCTTCGTATGAAATCCTGCCGTCCTGGTCGGTATCGGCGTTCGTAATGGTCTTATCAACAATCTGCTGAAGCTGTGTATCTCTAAGGTTGGAGCCTACCATCATCTTCAGAACCTGGAACAGCTCTCCGTTTGAGATGTATCCGTCCTTATCCATGTCGTAGATGTTGAAGAAAACTGAAAAAGAGCAGACATTTTGAAACCATCAGTGACAGCATGGCAAGGGCTGCACAGAAATAATAACTCAGACGATAACCCTTACAGGGCTTTGGTACCTTCTATAGATTAAAATTGAGGCCATGAAATGAATCCCCAATCACTGTAAATGAAGATATATGTAATACAATTTACCTGTAGAAGTTTAAGATTCATAAGATTTTGAGAAAAAAAGTGAAAATCACAGAGCAATGTTATAGGAGAGTCAGGTTAATCCGTTGTACATAGTAAAATATTTTTTTCTCAAGAACTACAGCACCTCAACAAGTTATACTTTAAGGGAAGTTTTCTAATTCATTACCGTAATACCATGTAAGTTTAGTGTAAATCTGTGGACGTTTATGTTTTGTGTCGTACAAAGAATACCCAAACCCTTTAAAGCACATGTGTCACATTGGTCATTGTCAAAGACCAGTATCCACACTTGATGTGACCCGACATCATTATCATGAATTAATTTTTGAGCTGAATCAGTCAATGAAGTCATAAAAAAAGTGGGAAAACCCTCAATGTTTTCAAAGTGAGTTTTGGTATCACAAGGTCAAAACTAGTCGTTCTACTCATTTCACACAAAAAAACTATTGCATTCCACAGCAAAAGTATTTCAAGGGGAGTTTCCAATTATGATCATCCCATGATTGAGCATGCCAATCTGAGAAACTTGTATATATACCAATGTGATGCACTACCTTTGAGACTAGCCCAGTGTACTTTGTCTAGTAAAAACTGCTAGGGTCTAGCAAACACCACTTCTCACCTTGCCCTGTGGGCTACTCAAAATTATGCTAACTATTTGTTTAAAACGCACTTATTTCTAAAACCATGGTAACTTATTTTTGAGTGTGTGAATGAACTTCATTTGACCCTAAAGACCTTTTTGCAAAAACCCATTGCACAAGCGCTAACTGTTGAATAATGTGCATGCTGGTCCAGCTAGGGATCCAACTTGAGCGCTAGCTAGACCAGCATGCACCTCATTCACAAATACAGCGCGAGTACCAAGAACTGGTTGTTGTCATCGCTGCCATTACTAAATCAGTCAGACACATTTTTGAAGATACATATTTAAAATGTGGGCTACAGTACTAAAACCTCCTTTGGCAAGTACATACATGTAGCAGTTTACCAATCTGGTCAGATACCTCTATAAGTTATAATAACATTTACTAAACTTAGCAAACATTTTAAGGGAACTGTTCAGACATGTGAGGCGAATTAGTTAGATTGTCTAGAAATTGAATATTTTTGCTGTGGATGGGAATTGGTGGCCGCTGGTGCACTGCTGAATAATATTCTATAATAGTCTTAGCTTTGAAGAAACACATTGCATGAACTAACATTAGGCCGAGTAAAAAAGAAACATGTTTAGCGTCCAGGTTTCTCAAAAAAAGGAAGGAGGATGGGCTTTTTATTTTTTATTTCAAGATGGCCGCCATTCTTTTTAAAATGTCAAATATCCATTGTTTTTTCTACTAATCAAACACAATGAAACATTTTGATCAAGACATTCAGACAAGACATTTCAGATTGTTTTTTAGCTGAGAATGTTTAAAATAACCCTTTTTTCATATAAAAAAAAGAAAAGTCATTACAATTTTTTTTAAATGTGCATAAAAATATAAAAATAAAAAATAAATAAAAAAGGAGGCGGCCTCTAAAAAGGAGAAAGGAAGCGGGCGGGGACGCTTAACATGTTTCTTTTTTTACTCGGCCTTATATAATGAGAGCAGCTCAGCAAAATCCCAATTAGTACAACTGAAAATAGAAAATTGTTTTCAGGCAAGTATGCTTTCCCATTCTTGTTTTCTGAAGTCTGTATTTAGCATAAAAAGGTTTTCCAAAGTCTATACTTAGCAAACACACAAGTCTATATATACTTAGCAAACCTTGTTTTCGCATACTTTGTAACAATCCAATTAGTTTTGAAATCCTGCACCAGCAGAAACCAAAGCCAATGTTTTCAAGATGACTTGACATTTTTTTTGTTTAAAGCTACAAATGCAGACTCATTCTGAATTCTCTTCTGTCCCTCAACTATGTTTTAAGTTATCACTGGATATTTCCCTTTTCCTGCCCCTTCCCCCAGGCTCTTAGGGACAAGTAGGGGCAATTTTATTCAGTACAGGGCTGACCTATACCAGAGCATGGTACTATAATTATCGGCTTTCATAAGCATTTCAAATGCATTAAATAACAATTTCTGAGCGAAAAAAATCCTGAAATGCAAAAATTCAGGTTAGGAAGAATATCATGTTTGACACTCAGACACTCACATCTCATCTTTGATTCTTTGTCTCCTTTGACGCTGAACTGTGAAACACCTTGGATGAATTCTGCAAATGAAGGAAAAAACATAACCGATGAAGTAAGACAACAAAATGGTCCAAACTGTTCAGTTAAATTTCGAATTCCTCATCGAGTTCTCCATGGAATGTTGTATTTTTGTGTGAAATCATAAAAATAAATTAAAAATTTAATGAATAAACACCAAGGGTCATAACACCAAGAAGAAGTATGAATAAACAAAATGTTTTTATAGCTTGGCCATACCTTTGAAGTCTACTTCGCCGTTACCATCCACATCAAATATTTCAATGACTCGTTGCACTAATGGATTCTGTTGGAGCTCAGGTAGGGACATAAACTCATCGACGCTCAGTGCCCCTGAGTTGTCCAGATCCAGTTTCCTGAAACGCTTTCCTAATCTCTTGATCTCTTCGGTGTCAACTGCACGTGAGAAAAAGTAGAGTGTGATACATTACACATGTTGGTACAGGTGTTTACACCGACAGTATCTTTATTAACTTCTGGATTCTCAACAGACACCATGGTTTTAATTTGCTTTGACGGCTAACCTGATCTTTATTAAAAATTTGATCTTTCTGCAATGTCTTAAAGGCAGTGGACACTATTGGTAATTGTCAAAGACCTGTCTTATCACTTGCTGTATCTCAACATATGCACAAAATAACAAACCTGTGAAAATTTGAGCTCAATCAGTTATCAAAGTTGCAAGATAATAATGAAAGAAAAAACACCTTTGTCACACGGAGTTGTGTGCTTTCAGATGCTTGGTTTGGAGACTGCAAATTCTAAATCTGAGGTCTTGAAATCAAATTTGTGGCAAACTACTTCTTTCTCGAAAACTACTCCACTCCAGAGGGAGCCGTTTCTCACAATGTTTTATACTACCAACCTCTCCCCGTTACTCGTTTCCAAGTAAGGTTTTATGCTAATAATTATTTTGAGTAATTACCAATAGTGTCCACTGCCTTTAAATCTACATGAAACTCCAAACTTCAAATAACTTTAATAATATTCATGGGTTCATATTTTAATTTAAGTTCTTCATAAATTGCCCATAGACTATCCAAATCTCATAATGCATATTGCAACATACGTGTAGGAACCTGTTAGAGGGCGCAAGTTTGTATCAATCAACAAAGTGGTGCCACAAACATTCCAATGTGCGCTGGACTTGCATGGTCTATTGTTACGTACGGACAGGCACTTAGAGGTAGTGTATTATCAAGGGATTTTGTCCCCAGGTATGGTGTGTCCCCACTACAGTAAAAATAGTATGGGCTGAAGGAAGTTGATTAAAAAGTTAAAGGGCACTATTTGATGAAAATTCTACACAGGTCGTCAAATTGGGGGGGGGGGGGGGGCACACTAAATCTCATGCCACCCCATCTTATGTACATGTACATAAACTAGGTCATGCTTTGAAATGGGAAAAGATAAGCTGCAACATTATAAGGGCAATGTAAATTGTTACCATATAGCTAGAAATAGAGTCTTTTAGTACATTATGCGGAAGCCTTCAGTGGATTGACAATGGCTGAAACACGAAGCAACAAATAAGACAGGTGGGCGACTAACACCTGTTTCAGACAGGCACTCCAGACACTACCAGATTCGCGGCAAACCAAATTCTGATTTAAGTACATGAACAGTTTGACCTCTATAAACAGTTAAAATCGACTGGACAAGCTAGAAGTCGAAAGATGGCCTGTTACAGTCGTTCGGAGCGACCCTTGAGCACCTTGGTATTAGACATTGATCTTGTCACGACATGAGCCGAGCCAGTGTAAATGTAAATGTTAAGTCCGCCGCTCTGAAAGCAAAATTTGTTTGGGTCTACATAGAGTCGCTCCTAATGAACTTCGTTCGTCGTAACTCTGGCGCGCCTGTTTGAGATGGGTTTAAGTCGAATGCTGCCTGGTTTGACTAGCTAGATCTACTGGATCAATCAACCTACATGTAGCTCAGCAGCACTGTTACTCAAGTCAAACTTACGAGTTACATCACAATCAATTTGTTTTACGATAACTAAAAATGTGACAACAATATCTTTATAGCTGGACCACTTGGAGTGAGTATGCCCATTTTACATAACCTGTCATGCCTGGAGTGGGGGCTGATTTAACAAAGCACAAAGACTAATCTTTTAAAAGATTGCTTAGCAATAAGAGTGATTCGCAGTTAAGCTCAATCTTAGCTCCAGGATCTCAAGGATGATTGTGATGAATAATAACCTTGAAGGCAGGTAATTACATGCAAAGGAAGACAAGAATGCTCTAGTAGAGTATGCATACAAAATACAAATTTGTATAACACATTAATTATGTACGGGTACCATCAGACTTCCATCATGAAGCGCTGCCTGCATAATACATGTACCTTCTTAGTTCTTTGAACCATTCCTCATGTTTGAATTTATGCATTCAACTACTAGTTGACCTTTCAAATTATAAAGCAAAGACTCTCCTCTCCGTGCAGTCATAAAGTATGTAACCTTTGAAGACACAACTTACATCTGGTTGCTGAATTTTTAATTAAATAAAAAATTCAATAAACTTACATGTGGAGCACAGCTCAACTGGGAGTGACTGCTCATTACCCTGAGAACAAAAAAGAATGAAATTCATTTGTTAAAGGGAAGCTATAGCAAATTGATTTTTGTTTTAAAGACACTGGACACCTTTGGTAATTGTCAAAGTCCAGTCCTCTCACTTGGTGTACATGTATCTCAACATCATATGCACAAAATAACAAACCTGAGTAAATTGGAACTCAATTGGTCGTCGAAGTTGCAAGATAATAATGGAAAAAAAAAACACCCTTGTCACATGAAGTTTTGAGCTTTCAGATGCTTGATTTCGAGACCTCAATAATCTAATTCTGAGGTCTAAAAATCAAATTAACATATTTTAGTGGAAAAATTACTTCTTTCTCAAAAACTACATTACATACTTCAGAAGGAGCCGTTTCTCACAATGTTTTGTACTATCAACAGCTCTCAATTGATCGTTAACAAGTAAGTGTTTATGCTAACAATTATTTTGAGTAATTTCCAAGTGCCTTTAATCTTTCACTGAATGCCCGTTTGTGAATGCAAAATGCAATGTGTTGATAGCTTGCTACACTTATCTGATCGATTTGACATTCTTAATGAAAATAAAAACAAAAGCAGTTGTGAAAATACTGTGAAAGTGTTGTTTTTCTTCTCTTTTCTCAACAAGTAGACAATTTCATAAGCGGAAACTTTCACAGATGACTTTTAAAATTATTTTTTGATAATATGGCAGTCTGCAGTGCATGAACTGTCACTATGATATATTCATTCAATGTAAATTAATACAAATAACACCTGTGACCAAGTGGCATTATAAGTTAAAACATCTTTGCAGGCAGACAGGTGCTCAAAATTATCAATTCAAGAAACTATGTAGACAAGACTACCTAGACTATGAAAATATTTATTATTGTGTTTAAAATGGTAATTAGGCATTTGAAGAGTGACGATAAAATAGATCTGTAACTCGTCCTTAGGTTGCTTACAAACCAGAATTTACATCCCTTTTTTTTTTTTACAGTGCACACATTCCTACTTGCTTTTTTACATTGAATTTACAAACTAATAAAGTTATGAAAAGATTGAAATTTGCAAATTAATTCTGAAGATGACCAATGCCAACACAGCCATGTGTCATCACAATGCATGTTGACCATTAACATTCCATTCTTTTAAACAAATCATAGTTCTTTTCCTGCTTGAAAACTGCATTTAATTTATGAAAAACACGAAGCATTCAATGTTTTGGCTTTTTGCATGTTTTAGGGGCCTACTATTTGTTT
This sequence comes from Asterias rubens, assembly GCF_902459465.1. NCBI lineage: Eukaryota > Metazoa > Echinodermata > Asteroidea > Forcipulatida > Asteriidae > Asterias > Asterias rubens. Next base: position 12,423,058 of record NC_047062.1, on the reverse strand, counting down.
TATTGAAGATAACTACATTGATACAATATAGGTCTGTTTTATCACAATTATGAATGTCTATTGAACTATTAGAAAACAAATATTTTTGAAAATAATCTCATTTCAAATGTTTTATGAGGCAATTGTAAAGTATTCAAGAGCACAAGAAGATTGGAGACTGTATGCTAAACCTGGGCAAAAAATACACCCACCAACATGACCAATGTCACCCATGTAAAGTGATGTTATTGTAAGAGTGAGAATAGTGAAAGTCTGGAGGACTGAGGTCACCAGTGGGCAAGTGATTCGTTAGAATAACAGGTGGCTTGTCTCATACACACCCACGTTCAGTTTGGATTCTTGTTAAAATTTACTTTTTGTTTTTGAACTGTGGACTCACAACAACCTCGTCCCTTATCCTTTTTCAACCCTTTTTCTTCAGCTGCACCACGCATCTGGAACCCTCTACCACTAAATCTTAGATATTGTCTCTGTACCACAAAATTCAAATCTCTTCTCAAAACAAATCTTATGTCACAGGTTTTCAAGGACTAATTTTGTTGTGTCTGTTTTCTTGCGTTTTGGTTTTGTTTTTGTTTGACTGCGCCTTGAAACAGGGTGGATTTTGTATGTGCACATTACAATACAAGGCTTTATTAATTATATAATGTATGCATGAAGATAATGACAATCTGAAGTTTAGCTTCAACAAAAGTTGGACAGGTCAAACCCCTTCAATAGTGTACATACGTGCCCCTCAAAATATGTAATTAACAGAAATGATCATTGAAATAAAAAATAATACAAAACATTGTATTACAGTTTTGAGCAAACATTCCTGAACCAAGCAAAGTTTGTATAGGATTTGAGGCATTTCATGGTGAGGTATCAATATTTGGTTTCAAGCAAAATTTCAATTCTAAACCATTGTTTAATGTCAAATGTCAAAGTTAAACAGTTGAGTTTTAACTGATGATCCTAGCTCAAATGCAATGCTGACTATAAACTTTAGGGCAATCTTTTTTTGTGCAGACACTGAACATGTAGGGTGACTTTTATGGGGGAGTGGCCATTTATTCAACTCTGTCTTTGTTTGACCCTTACAAAGATAAAGGTAATAGGCCTACTACATGTAGGTCTATTTCAATGGTGAAGTAAAATTGTAATAAACAGTGTTCAGACTATTTTGACCACCTAAACTTTTAACTGAGGTCCCCTTTTGTAAGCAAAGGAAAGTGGATCCAGTGATCTTAATTTAGTAATTGAAGGAACAATTTCTCTAGTTTTGATTATGGACTTTAGGAGAACCCGGCTTTGTGACAGGGACGAAAAATAAACAAATAAAAAAACAACCAGTCAGAAAAACTTGACAGCATGACAAGTCACCAGTGAGACAACCCGACAGAGTGCCAAGATAAGTCATCAGGTGAAATTGACTGATCTCAATTACTCAGCTCAGCTGACGATGTTTACATGAGTTCCCTGAAATACTGGCAGTTGGCCCTATTTTTGCGTGAACTTCATTGTCCTTCTGTTGGGCCGGCCAATGCATGGCCCAACCTAGTTGCGATAATCGTAACCCTCCATCCTCCCGACGGTCGGAGACCGGAGGGTTACGACACAAGACTGATATTATCGGTGTAACTAGCAGTTTTGACCAGTTTTTGCCAGACTCGTGATCATACGATGTTCATACAGTACATGTACATGTACATGCCTGCATGCTGCGCACTCGGTGCGGGGGATCGGTGCTTACACACACAGGCGGTGAGTTTGCAAGCTGGAATGGCCGATACGCATACGACAGCCATGGCTCGTCCAGATGCGTGTTTGGTTGGGTCACGCTGATTGGTTGTTGCCAAGCAAGTGCGACGTTCAAAATCACTAGTTGGCCCCGCTATGGATTATGGATATATTCGGTCAGTCTTTTGGTAAGTTTTTGTCGTTTTTTCTGCCAAATATTTTCATGATGTTGTTTTAAGGGTTCCAGATGACGTGGTCATACAATAAAGATCAACTCCATGTGTTTAGAATGTCTGTCATGATTTTGGAAAGTGGAAAAAAAGGACGAATCTGATCACGAGTCTGGCAAAAACTGGTCAAAACTGCTAGTTACACCGATAATATCAGTCTTGTGTCGTAACCCTCCGGTCTCCGACCGTCGGGAGGATGGAGGGTTACGATTATCGCAACTTGGCCCAACCATGATGTTGATATCAACCCAAAAAAAAGGGCAAGGCAAAAATTGCAAACCCAACCAGAAATTGCATACAAGTCAAACTGTCTTGCATTGGTCATCCTGGAGCGTGCTACACCTAACTCACTGCTTGCCTGTTATATAGCCCCACTTGTGTGGCCGATAGCTGTCTGAATCCTCCTTGGCCACACAAGTGGCGCTATGCTTGCCATTAATTAATTAAACACCAAGGAGCACATACATACACGAAAATACTTTCAATATCACTTCTACAAAATACAATACAATTTGTATTGCCATAAAAATATCAACAATGTATGTTGAACTTGATTGGATGCTGCATTAATTTAATGATTAAAAAACCTACGCAGCTATACTCCGTGGCAAAAACACAATGTTCAGCTTAATTTTGGGATTAAATCTATCCAAAATTACAATAGCATAACTCACAGCATCATAATATCCATAATCTATAATTAACATTCGGAACTACCGTCTAAAACAACGAATGTACTCACCATTTTGATACTAGAAAATTTGTTAAATTTCCTCTCCCAAAACCATTTACAAGATTGCAAAGGTCAACATCCGGGCAAGTCCATGGCCTTTCAGACGTGTCCATTTTGGTCAACAGGGGAGTAAAAACTTTGAGGGTGATGTTATTAAAATGGGGAAGGGTATACAAAGTGGGATGGATGGGTAGCTGGCAATTTTAAAGGGTTAACGGAATAGTTCTTTTTCTTTACACTTTATACTAGTTAATTATCGTATGATACGTTCTTTGTTTTATCTTTCTACCTTTTGAACAAAAGGGCGGGTAATATAATGATAATGTACAACGCCCTAAACTATAATATGGAAGGGGTTGTGGGCGGGGGCAGGGGTGTATACAAGGAAATTCCTTGAAAAGGTGAATATAAACAAATATTTTCCTGTTTTATATTTCATAATATTTAACCATCGTATGTTATGATATTTTTGATTTAATCACTGCTAAACCCCCACCTTCCCTCGGTTGTTTTATAATTTATTCTGTAGATTGAACCATTCTTTTCCAATTATTAACAGGGTCCATTTTCATGGAGCTTTTTAGATGTCTGCTTAGCAAAACAAAAAGCAGAATACCAGCCTTTCGAAATATGCCATAGTATTTTAGCTGGTACCTTACTCTGTTAACAATAATTTTGTTTTGCTTAGCTATTTTGTATTTATCCCCTATGAAATTGGGTCCCAATTGAGGGAAAATAGTTGGATACAATCAAAATCATATAAAACACTATTGCTTTTCCAATTCACAAATTCATCAGAAAATACAGAGGACTTGAACGGATTTTAAAAACCTGTAAATTTGATGAGTAGAAGTTTATCTAAAACAATAAAAAACATTTTGTTTATCTGTCTTTTGCTTGTCAAGATTAAGCTGAGCAGCTAACATGCGTTATTGTTTTTAACAGGTAAGAGGTTCGAATCCCACTCATTTTCTTTGTACAGCCCCAAAAAATGTTTTTAAAGATTAACACACAAGAAAAAGAGAAATTAATTGTACTTTGCAATGTGGGAATACAATAGTGAGGTTTGCAGAGACACCATGAACAGAAACTCTTTTTATGTGAGCTACAGTGGTTCTGGGGAGAACCACCGCATCTCACAGACAAAATAAATATGTACATGGTGTCTCCGCAAACCTCACTACAAGAAAGGACGCATAATTTTAAAAAATAGTTGTTTCATACTTCAATTGGCAGTAATTTAAAGTCATTTTTATTGCCTACTTATGTTTCACATAAAAACAAACAAAACCAATGCGAGATATTCCGAAATAGCTTATAGCATTAAGACCTGGGTCAAATTTCATCGAGCTGCTTCAATCGAAAAATATAGCTTGGCTATTTTCTGCTAAGCATTAATGAGCAGGATACCAGTCAAAGGTGACATGTATTTGGATGGTACATACTCTTATTCTGGTATCTATGAGGCAGCTCTATGAAATAGGGCCCATGGGTAAATTCGTATACTTTAAGAACGCGAAGGTAAAACAAAATATGGTGGTTTGCCATTGACCATGACCTTTTAAACAACAAGTAAAATTTCAGAAGTGCACTCCTTCACCTAGGCCCCAAAAATTACAATTCTATTTACCAGTAAGCAAATATTTGCACTAACTATATTTATAACAACTCCCTGTAAAGTCCAACCATTCCATCACATCAGATCCATGAGGTATTTCGAGACAGTCTTTGAAACCATCAACTGGAACCATTTTCTTGTAACTTTGGCCAAAAAGCGAGACACTATTTTTCACTTGCAGTTACTATCAAGAAAAACAGAGACGGCGGGAACCCAATTTATTTTTGGATCATCAAATGGGTTCTGTAATCTATGCACAATGGGGGTGTTAAAGGTGTTATACATGATTGGTAGAGCTGACAAATAGTCGCACACAATGTTCAAAATTAAACAATGATGTTTTTTATTCTACCAATCCTGTGTAATTCCTTTATTGTGAGGACACAAGAGTCCCCAAAATAGTTGAGAATGCACAGGACTTATTCACAGCCTTTTCACCCAATTCACCTGACAACATCATCACAACAATCTTGGTTGCGCCATTTTGGGAGTCAATGTCCCGGTTTCTTAATAAAAATGTGTAGTGCACACTTTAGGCGATGTGGTATTTACATGTCTACCACATGAGATTTGCCTAATACTTAAATTCTTTGAAAATGGTTTGCAGCCCTGGGTTCTTCTTATTCTAGATCCAAAGCATCTCAGATGTTACAACTAATTACAAATTACATTGGAAACCAAAACTATGGTTTGGATACAATGCAGACTATTTCTGTCTTTCTTTGGGGACTGCTTCATTCCAGAATAGTCGAAGGGCACATGAAATCTTGAGAAAATCCTTAAGTCAGGAACGGTCCTAAGAAATCAAACACCAGGCTGTTTGACTCCAAGCCTTGTGAGCATGAAGGGTACATGTAGTACCCTCATGTGATGATGATGCAAAGGGTAAAAGGCATACGCATTTTAAAGCAATGATGAATGGAATTAAACTATTTCCCTAAACTATTTCGGTCCGAGCATTAGTTCTGGTCGCACCCACTGAGTGAATTCTTCTTCAGTTAAGAAACCAAGCTTCAATGCTGCCTCTTTCAGCGTTGTGCTGTTAGCGTGTGCGTATTTAGCAATCTTTGCTGCTTTATCATACCCTATATGTTGATTTAATGATGTCACCAACATCAAGGACTCATTCAGATATCTGGGAACAAGAATAGAAAAACAAAAGTTGTAAAAGAGTTGTCTGAAAATTGTTTTGTATTTGGCAAGCCACAGAGCTGACAACATTTGTATCTTGCAACGGGGGAGATTTTGTGCAAAAATCAGGGAGATTTTGAACAACAAAATTAGGGAGATATCTAGAATTAATTTCAAAATAACAAGCACAATGTTTCTGTAATCAGGGAGATTTTTCAAACTTGTTTAGTCAGAACATGGAAAGATGGGTTCATTTTCATGGAACTTTCTACAGAGTCAGGGAGAGTTGGTAGCTCTCCCATGGGCTTGTTTAACTGCTTCCCAAATGGTTTGCTGCCTTTCAAGGTTTTCTTCGCTGAGACTCTGAACACTAAACTGTAAATGATAAAGTTCTGAAGTAAAACCAACAACGCACCTTCCTATTGTGTCTGTGTTTGCCACAATTCCTGAAACACATTTCATACTGAAAGAGGTACAGGCATCACCAAGAAGACGGACCGAGCGTAGCACGTTGGAAACGATCATCGGCATAAACACGTTGAGCTCAAAATGACCATTGCTTCCACCGACGGTAACCGCCGTCTGATTCCCCATGACCTGAGCAGCAACCATGGTGATGGCCTCACACTGAGTTGGGTTTACTTTACCTGTGTATAAGGATTGGAACCAGTCAAATAAGGTCAATTTTAAGCTGTGCATCACGCATCACACAACATAGGGAAGCTTTCTTAAAATTACATATCATACAAAGAAAGAACAGAGCGTTGATAATTCTTGCTCATGGGCAAGACTGTGTAATGACAGTGTTGTATTGGTAACAGAACACCGTGTGACATTAAAATGACTTTGTGTAGGTCAAAGTAAAAAGACAATTTGGAAGAACATTTTAGGTTTGTGTATGCCTTGATTGCGATCACTGTTTCTTAACCTTTTATTTGCAAATTCTTATCAGATTTGAATGGCTGTTTGATAAAGGCATTGTCACATACAAGTAATCTCACTTGGTGTTTCCCAACAAATACACTAGTCATCAAAGTTGCAAGAGAATAACGAAAGGAAAAAACACCCTTGTTGCATACAGATGCCTAATAAAAGGATTCAGGCCCGAGGTCTTTTAATATGTGAGTGAGAAATTACCCCTTTCTCAAAAATTGCATTACTTTAAAAGGAGCCGTTTCTAACAATGTTGAATACTATCAACAGCTCTCCATATCTTGTTACCAAGTAAGTAATTATGCTTTATAATTAGTTTCAAAAAATTACCAATAGTGTCCAATGCCTTGTAGTTGCACTTCTAGGGCTATAACTGACCTGGCATTATACTGCTACCGGGCTCATTCTCTGGAAGACGGATTTCACCCAGTCCACACCTCGGCCCTGACCCAAGGAATCGAATGTCGTTAGCCACCTTCATGATGCTGCACGCCACTACATTGAGGGCGCCATGTACTTCCACCAGGGCATCTCGTGCTGCGAGGGCTTCAAACTTGTTGGGTGCGGTCACGAAGGGAATACCTAGGGGGTGAATCGATCAGGGTAATGAAATGCTGCTGTAAAAACAGCGACTTGAATTCAGCCATCTGAGAAGTCATCTGAGCAACTACCTCTGTGAAAATTTTACAGCTGGTAATTGTAATAAAAATGGCACAGATGTAAAGACAAAGACAGAGGTAATTCATCAACCCTTTAGCGACCATAGCAGTCACAAATGGCTCGTACAAAAATACAAATAGTGGCCGCAAAGTTAATGTACTTCCATTCACATAAAAAAGTCAAAGAAAAGGTCATGGTCTGATGTGAAATATTGCAATGTAGCACACACAGACAGTTCAACCAATGATAAGTGGGGATAATTAAAAACTTAAAAATTAATGACTCGCATACATAAACACTAGTATTATTTGATGAAACAAAACAATATACCTGTATGCTTCTTGATTGTTGCGGCCACTTTTTCTGCAAAACCAATACGAGTATTTAGACCAGTTCCTACGGCTGTCCCACCTGTAGCAAAAAAAACACAAGATTTATTCAAATACTACTATTAATAGTTTTCCCAAGTTTCTGTGGAAGGTCAAATGAAGAGAAAGAGCAAAATTAAGATTATATGAATCTAATTTGAGATGTTTTAGAATAAGGGTGAAAAATATCCTGTTGGTTTCATTTTTGTGAAATGTTATCCCCATCTCTGATTCTCTGGCTTAGAAATGTTTCACAATAAACTGTTCCGTCAGTGCAAAAATAATCACTTTTCACATTTTCTCAAACAAAGCTTCCATAAGTCTACACCGTACATGGATGCAACAGAATGGTGGTATAATGGAGATATTCAGGTATAAAGGTAGAGGTGGCATGTGAGAGGTAAAGTAGTTGGGTCGTAAATGCATTCATTGCATTTAGCCACTAATGTGAATCTGTTTCAGGTACCTGCAGCTAGCTGGTATAACCTCGGCAGAGTGTCCCTGACTCTTTCCACCCCATTAGCCAGTTGAGTCCGATATCCACCAAATTCTTGCCCAAGAGTCATTGGAGTAGCATCCTGTAAAAAACAAACACAATTCAAAAGTCAAAATGTAGTGATTCTGCTAAATAGCATGGTTGGATTGTCCCCAGTGTTTCCCCAGTGTTTCCCCAGTGTATCCCTGAGCAAGAATTTAAACATTCAATTTAAGAATGTAGCCACAATTCAAGCAGTCTACATCATAGTTGTGAATTCCTGAAACACAGAGGCTTTGGGAAAACAATTAATAAACAGCACAAAACAAATGGTTTTAGATTTGAATTTACTATATGGAAGATCTTCACAGCGTGGTGAGGATATTGGAGAAGAATAAGTGAGGTAGTCACTCAAAGTAGTAAGATGGGCCTAGTCATATTTGAAACACTGATGGTCACTATGTGACCCTACCTGAGTAAATGGTTCTACCAATCAAAACAATTCGCATTGACTCTTACCTGAGTATGGGTTCTTCCAATCTTAACAATGTCTTTAAATTCCTCTTCTTTCCTTAAGAGGGCATCATGAAGAAGCTGTAGTCCTGGTAACAAGCATCGGTGAATCTCCATGGCAACAGATATATGCATGGCAGTGGGAAATGTATCATTGGAGCTCTGCGTAAGAATCAAACAAATCAATAAATTTATCACCAGGAATCATTTTATGTTACCGTACCCATTTCTACTACAGAAGTGCTCCCGCTTTATCTCAGGGAAAGAAAGCAGGAGTTTTAAGGGTAAACCTTCATGCACACACATAGTGTAAACTTGAAAAGGCCTTTAAAGACACTCTTTGTAACTGTCTAAGACCGGTCCTCTTACTTATTGTATCTCATCATATGCATAAAATATCAAAACTGTGAAAATTTGAGCTCAATTGGTCGTCCAAGTTGTGAGCGAAAAATGGAAGAAAAAACACCTTTGTCACACAAGTTGTGTGCTTTCAGATGCTTGATTTCGAAACCCCAAAATATAATTCTGAGGCATCAAAATCAAATTCATGGACAATAATTTCTTTCTCAAAAACTAATTCAAATTCAAGTGAGAAATTACTTTTTTCTCAAATGTTAAAAACTAGGGTACTGCAGAGGGAGCCATTTCTCACAATGTTTTGTACTATCAACAGCCAGTAAGGTTTTACGCTAACAATTATTTTGAGTGATTACCAATAGTGTCCAGTGCCTTTAAGGCTATTTTATCCTGTAAAGACTATAGCAGCTACAAGCTGCTTGTACCAAAATGTCTAGGGGCAGCAAATGGCCCCTAAGGTTTGACCTACTTACACTCACATAAAGAAGTCCGTTTGTTTCCTGAGGTCTCATAAAAATAGGAAATGAGACTAAAGTTGGAAGAATATCAAGCCTGAAACACACCACAACTTACTTGGCTCTTATTGACATCATCGTTGGGGTGTATCGGAGATTTACTGCCCATCACGCCTCCCATCATCTCAATAGAGCGGTTACTCAACACTTCGTTCACATTCATGTTAGTCTGAGTGCCCGACCCAGTTTGCCAGATCACCAGGGGGAAGTGGTCATCCAACTTCCCATCCTCAAGCTGCAAGTAATTTATGAGAAAGAAATAATTTAGTTTAACCTGCAATAGTGGTGAGCTTAAAGACATTGGACACTATAGGTAATTGTCATAGACCAGTCTTCTCAGTTGGTGTATCTCAACATATGCACAAAATAACAACCCTGTCAAAATTTGAGCTCAAATGAACTTCGAAGTTGCGAGATAACTATGAAAGAAAAGACACCCTTGTCACACAAAGTTGTTTGCTTTCAGATGCTTTATTTCGAGACCTCAAAATCTAATTCTGAGGTCTCATCAAATTTGTGAAAATTACTTCAGAGGAGCAGTTTCTCACCATGTTTTATACTATATCAACCGCTCCCCATTACTGGTTACCAAGTGAGGTTTTATGCTAAAAATTATTTTGAGTAATTACCAATAGTGTCCACTGCCCTTAATTCTGAACCTATCTTACAATATTGCCGTTTGTCAAAGTACCTTGAGTACCTGTTGATGCATACAGTGCTGTATTGTATAGGACATTTAAAGGCACTAAACACATTTGGTACTAGTAAAAGACCAGTATTCTAACTTGGTGTATCCCAACATAAAATAAAACAACCTGTGAAAATTTGGGCTCAATTCAAGAAAGAAAAAACACCCTTGTTGCACACCTTGTTTGCTTTCAGATGCATAATAAAAGGCCTCAGCTGAAATATTTTATTATTTGAGTGGGAAATTACCTCAATCACAAAAACTATAATACTTCAGAGGGAGCCGTTTTATAATGTCAACAGCTCTCCATTGCTCATTAACCAGTAAGTTTTTATGCCAACAATTATTTTGAGTAGTTGTCCAGTGCCTATAATATTATTAGTAATAATTTTACACGTACCTCTTTAGCAGCCTTGACAATGTAGTCGGCCTTCTCTTGACTGAGACCATACTCTTTATTTACCTGGGCAGCAGCACCCTTGAGTACACCAAACGCTCGAATCAGTGGTACCTACAAGGTCAAAATAAAATTACCAACTAATCTACACGTGTCTCTGTGAAGGAACAAAACACAATTTTTTTTATAGATGTCACACCCTTATGTTATAGCATTGTGCGATAAGCACCGTGTAGTAGGTGCTTTCCACTGAGGAGAGAGAAGAGAGCAAAATTTCACTCTAGTGAATTTGTACCCATAACACCTGCTATTCCAGAGCAGATGTCTTACCACTAGACCACCAAGCATGCCCAGCGACAAGACGTCAGTTTGAATCCTGTATACCAAGCAGGGGCGGACTGCACAAGGGTAGTCCTAACTTAGGACTAGTCCTAGGCAATGCTAAGAGATAGGACCAGTCCTAAGTTAGGACGAGTTACTGGTCCTAACTTAGGACCAGTCCTATCTCTTAGCTATGCCTAGGTAAGTTAGGACTACCTTTGTGAAATCCACCCCTGGTACCTTAATGATTGAATAGATGTAATGATTGCATCGGGGAGAAAAAATGGCCTCACATGTAATTGTTTGTGTTTTGCCTTTCCACTAATGTGAGGTAAGCATTGTATTCTCCGTTCTTTCTAGAGTCTTGTCAAAAAAAATTAAAAATTCACAGCAGGTGTTGAATCCCCACCGAGGACAGTACCGAGTTTACAGTGCTTTCTACAGTCTGGTGTAAAAGGTTGTACACAAATAAAACCAAGATAATTGTTGTTGTGAAGTGTAACCTGCCATTCATTCCAGTTCCACTTTATCGCACACTTTTAAATGATAAGTTACCTTTGAGTTAAGATCGGACTAGGTTTGAGGACCACCTCTACCTTTTTTTCTTGCATGTAATCTTGTTAAAAGACTTGGTTCCAAATACATGCCATTTTAAACCGTCATGCCTGAAAAAAAAAACTACCCTCTAAAATCCAAGGAATATTTTGTTGACAGATTACGGTTATTATTTTCTTTATAGGAATAATTAAATCAAGAGTGATATGTTTTACTTGACTGTGCTTCTTATAAATATAATGTACACTAAATGTGTAACACAAAAGTATCTTTCACTCACTGGCATTTTTTCTCGCTCACCACCAATATCAAAGTTCTTGAAGGAGCGTGCTGTGTTGGCACCATAGTACTTGTCAGTCGGCACTTCCAGGTCACCAAAAGTGTCCGATTCCGTCCTGAATTTTTTCGCCTGAAAAGAAAAACAATTATAATAATAAAAATGCTGAAACTGTTAATGTTAATTGATGGGATATTAAAAATGTTGTGAACAAAAAGTAAAACAAATCGTTAACTTTAACTAACCCAAATTTTTTTTTGTCACAACCCAAGATCTTGAAATTAACACTGGACTGCAGGTCCCAGCCCAATGATTTTACTGTAGGGCCAGTAAAACCCCAGTAAAAACCCCACAGGACACGTACAGTGGTCTTGTGTTTTGATTTTATACAATATCACCATCGCTGTGCAATTATAACTTTATTTACCAAAAAAATATATTCAAATGTTGACTTGGACTCTTTTTGAGTCTGCCAATTTTATTATTTTTTAAACCATGTATCACAAATATTCTCTTACATGTACTCTTTAGTCGGTTCCTACATGCACTAACTTTTGTTCCTACTATTGTGTATACTCTTGGTTAAATCGCATAATCTCTTCTCATTTGGATTCTTGTCTTTTAAAGTAGTACAAATAATTCTGGTCAAGTAACAACTTAAGTAACAACTTAACTGTTTTGTCTTTAATGTAGATTTTCGCTGCAAGCTTTGATTTGAACCCTCACGCATGTCTGCTGCCGAATTCACGAAACACTAGGATTAATCTTATTCTCGAGTTCATACAAATATTTAAGAGTAAAATACAGAATTAAGGGATGGATTTTGGTGAAATATACCAAAATATAATAATTCAATAATCACAGTGTGAAGTCTCGACTGTTCCATTAATTCACAAGATGAAGAGGAGCGTTTCTTTGGAAAGGGTGTCACGAGTCGGTCAATGTGAACGTGTTGTTGGAAACCCAAGTTACTGGTTCTATCCTCATGTTGTTGTAGACACAAAATGTCATCATCAGAAGGGACCTCTTGCTGTGGTGATTCCTGCTGCCGGTTTAAAGTCTGAGATGCAAGTGCAGCACTCATTTGCCTTCTTCTGTCATCACATTTTGCCCTGATATTGCGGTTTGCAAATCCTGTACCATCAAGTACGCTGGTTGCTCTCAGGCCTAGGCAGTGATTAGTGTAGACTCTACTGCAGCCAGCTTTGGTTGATATTGTTTTGATCTTGTTGCCAAGAGTGTGAATTCCAACTGGGACGCAGGAGTACCAGGGACCACTCTCGGGTCTAACTGGTAGAGGTCTTTGCCACAAAGTATCAGGACACTTTGGGTGTAACTTTGACAGATACATCTCAAACGATGATACTGGACATGTGTTACTGCCTGGAAACTCATCCATGAAACCACTGGACATTTCATTATCATTTTCCTGATTGTTTCTGGTCACATTGTGTTCACGCTTTGTTACATAACGAACGCCATCTTCATCTCTGGAAATTATGAAATCACTTGGCTTCATTTCACGCATGTGCTCACGGCCTTGATTGCAGAAGTTCATCATGATATCAATGAACACTTTGTTTTGCAATCCGGTTGGAGTACTCGTGTCCAAATCATCGGAGGCCAGTATTCTGTCCATATCAGCAGCCGATATTGGGCTCTTGTGCTTAATTTTTCCTTTCCCCTCACGGTCAAGCTTAACAAGCATGGTCTTGAAAAAAATATTACTCTGGGGAAAGCTTTCAATGTTGCAAATATTCCACTTGCGGAGGGCTTGAAAATGTCTCTGAAGACCGTATCGAATTCCTTGCATCGATGATTTGGTGTACAATTCTCCATCGTGTTTTCTCAAGCTGGCGTAGAATCTGCACAGAAACTCGTCCAGGTCACGCTTTGCTAAAGCTGAAACTGCATCAAGTGTTGTTTCTGAGAAGACTGCATAACTCTCCAATCTAGTCAGGGCGTATTTAATCTGCTTCTTAGTATTAGAGGCGTCTGCTAAATCAACGAAATCCTGTAAATCGTCGCTTGAAACGAGATCAAATGACGTGCATTCAATTTTCACGCTACTCAATGGCAGCGCCATGTTTACCGACAACCTTTTTCCTGCGCTACGACACGAGCATGCAATGCACAGTAACCGACATACGGGATCGATTAATTTGGGAGCGAAGGTGAAAAAACCTACAAAATAATTATTGTTTTATACCCTATTGGACAGTACAGTCCTTTCCGATGCAAATATTGGATGCATAGCGGAGTAAAAAATGTAGTGTTCTATCTAAAATCCTTATCATTTTGACGTTTCCGTTTGAATTCTAATCTATTACAACAATAAATAATACAAAGCTTGGAACAATATATAATTTATAAATTAGTAAAAATACCATGGAAACTTATAAATTATAGGTTAACTTTTAAAGGATTTGGTTTATAGGGTTGAACAAAATTAAAGAATGACACAGTTAAGTGACACATGTTCCACATATCAAACGACAAGGCTGTGTAGAGAGGTTTCACAAGTCTACAGATTGGCCCTATGGGGAACATACTACGTCCAACCGATGTTTACACTATGATGTGAAACCGTGCTGTCTACTTATATTTACAGGAGTAAATAATTATTAAGACTCGACTCGATTGACGAAAACGGACTGTTTTGTCAAATTTGTTCTGGATTAACCCCATTTTCTCGCCACTCAACCGACAACCCACATTACCTATATCACCCATGGGGGAACCAGTCTTGCCGCCCCATTTTATTTTCTTGCATGATGCCTTGCTGCCTCAGCACCCCTGATCTACATGTGCCAAAACAATGATGCAGTTTAATTAGGCCTGTGGTCAATCCACTCATCACATGCGCTCAAGTCTAGGAGAGGCGATCTCGTTGCCTGTATTCAAAAGCCTCCTCAAGACATTTTTTTTCCCCCACCAATCCTAGTTTGTTTGTTTTTCTTTTGTTGTCATAGTCTCATGTAAAGCGCTCTGTTCTCCATAGAGCGCTATATAAATGCTTCATATTATTATTATTTTATGGAAACCTGCAAAAGGGGCATCAAGTCAAAGGGCGACTGGTCCCCTCTTATTCTGTTCTTAAGATTTTCTTCATGTCTAACACTGTAACCATGCAAAAAGGTGTGTCGGTATAAATAGGGGGTCAAAATGTGTGACAAATCAAAAAGGTTCAGATTTCAAAATGGTTTAAAATTTATTACTAGAATGCTCTTTGGAACAGTAGCAGCATATTGATGCTCCATACGCAGTCTCCCCCTCTCAAACTCTCCCCGCAGTTTCTCTCTCTTCCTCTCTAGATGCTCTTGCTGTTCATTTCCAAATCTTTCAGCATATGCCTGTCTCCGTTTTCTGTTAATCTCCTCGAGTTTCTCTTGCGTTAGACCGTGTCTGTATCTACGCTTTCTCTCTGCGTCTCTTTTCTTCAGTGCCTCTGCTTTTCCTTGTCCTCGTCTTATTTTACGTTTATTTCCCTTCTCAACTTTTATTCCTTCTTTTTTGAGTGCTTCCTCTTTTGCCTTCTTATTTAGTCTGTAACGCTTTTGTCTTATGGCGGAGAGATGATTGCTGCGCAGTCGGTCATCTTCGGTCATCTCAAGTCTATAGAGACGGATGCGAATTCTGTCCGTTTCCTTGATTCTTTCATATTTATCTGGGTTTTTCTCTCTCAGCTTTTGTCGATAACTTGTTTGTTTCCCTTTACGTACTGTTGGATTATCTTTTTTGGATCCAAACTCTTGTGCTGGTTGAGTTACAACTGAAATTTTTTTTTTTTTCCTCTGGGCAATTCGATCACTGCCACAAATCTCCAATCGAAATGGGGGTGGAGCCATGATGATGCCAATAAAACTTTGCAGATAAACTTGCAATTATCTAGAAAAGAGACAAGTGGAAACAAATTTAAAAATAGAACAAGGAATAATTACATACACAAACTTTAATACTGGTATTGATGTTTTCTCTATTGACATTTTCAAAGAGGTTGGGATGGGAGGGAAGCAAAGTTTTTTTTTGAGAATTTTGTTTAATCATTTATTGTTACTGTGTTTATCAAGGCTTCAATTCCAAGCAGGGTGATTTTTGTACCTCAAGCCATGTACCCACAATTTTGTTGAAAAAGTTGGGGTTGGTCCTTGGGCAGGTTTGGACCTGGACATAGACCCATGTTCCTCCATTTACAATCACATTAAAAGGCCTAAATCACAATGTAAGAAAAGTGGACAAATCAAAGATAAATTTAGCAATAAATGTTTTAAGCATAGAGCAATGAGTAAGGTATGCATAGATATTTGTTTTTCACACATCAAACCATGATCAAACCGTGCTCCATCTCAAATTGCTTGGCAGGTGGGGCCTATAGTATAACCCACACCAAAGTCATATTGGACATATCCATTGCTAAAACAGGCGATAGTTCATTGTATCTATGGGGAAAATCATTGACTAACTCCACAAAAAATAGTTTGTTTTATCTCATTATTTTAACGAATTAGTCGATATTAATTTTTTACACGTTCATCAAAACGCGTTAAAACTGATACAAACACCGTTTTCATTATTATCATCAAAACCTCTTTCAAGCTACCCCTGCATAAAATGGAGAAGTCCATAGCAATCGCCACACCACAGACCGGACAATTTCAACGGCAATTTCATGATCATTTCGTAAAAGATTGAAGCAAAATTCGAACAAAACATAGATCAAAATAACAATGTGTCGCCCCCCCCCCCAACCAAAAAAAAAGAGATATAAAGACTGTCATGCTAGACGCAACATGTGTGGGACCCGAGACTGGGAAGTGTTCAAATAGCGTCCGTGCTTGAGACTCCAGTTGAGTAAGGACACCGTGCATGCCTTCCTAGTCGTCATGAAAAGTTGTAAAATCGAGGTACAACTACTAACTAGTTAGCAATCGGAAAGACCCAACATTTTTGATTCAATATGCTTCTTTTAAAAATAAAGTAACACACCATGTGAAAACATTTTAGGACACTTACATTTTCTTGACGAATTGATAAAGCTTACGTAAAGAAAATCACCAATGCAACTGCGACTCGATGATGTGGACACGAACAACATGCAGCAGGGCGCTAGTAGCACATTATTAGGGACTTTTCGTTTTCGACGACGGATGGTTCTGCGACGGTTGTTCAGCTAAACGTTGTCGTTTTCAGCACAACGAAGATTCATCCCAAGTACTGTCGTAGAAATTGAGGGACGACCGTCCTCAAAGCCGACGCATGCGCAGATGACGCCAAATGACATCTTTACCGTCGCAGAACCATCCGTCGTCGAAAACGAAAAGTCCCTATTGTATCGAATAGGGCGCCGCGTTGTAATTGTGTGTGTGTGGTGTGGGGTGGAGACGTTACGGACCTGGACGTACACACACGGACCTTCCTCCATTACATATCCGGTATACTGTTTACCATGTGATTTTCATTCATAAAAATGTGGGATGTTGGATGCAATGTATTTTGGTTGGCGGTAAACACCACGTGTGGGGTCAGGTCGTAGATGATGTTCTTCTTCTAAAAACTTGTCTGCTATAATTAAGCATGGAGGTAGGATTAGGCGTGTGACACAAAATTCCCACAGAACATAATAATTAAAAAAGCTTTGCAAAACTCATTCTACAATTCTTAGCGTTCACGAATACATTAAGGCTGGGGAAAATGTAAGGTGTGATTTAGGCTTTGTCACTAAAATTACTCAAAACCAACATAACTCGTGGGACACAAAAAGAAACGTCAGCAATTTATTTTTGCATATTATGCGGGACCGGGAGGTGTTTCCAACTTATTCACCCTTATTGAAAATAGTTAAACAAAATAGTTTGCTAGGTGTTTAACAGTTTGCCTTTGTAAAAATAAACCGTTTTGAAAATTATATTATAATGTCATAAGTGAAGGATGAAGGATACAAAACCTTTCTTGGATCATTACTTCAAAAAACAAGAGGACACAATTATCTCCATACGAACATGCATGGCTCGAATAGGCTACTCCTTTACATTGTTGGGTAAGGTCAAGGTACAGCAGGCTGCCCATGGGTGTAGCGATTATAGGCTTAAATGCACCCTGCAGCACTGGGTGCAGAACCTCCTGAAAAGCTGCATTCATGAGTCCATACAAAATTAAACTTGCCAAAAACCCTATCAAATGGCTCGGTAGAGATATCAGATGTTCCTGATGATTATTGGTAACCAACCAGCCGGCGACTGTATCTGGAGCGAAAAGATGAAATCTACATTTTCTCTTCTTGATTTCATTGGTGACTTTCTCTGCATAAGATGGCTACTGAAGTCAATCACTTCTCCTGGGGGTTGCTCACTACCATTCGTCGTATCTATAGCTGACCACTTCATTCTAATGGCAAGTCCACATCTGAAGCCAGGCTTTCAACAGCTCCTCGTGAACATCTTTGAGCAGCTGGCAGTCACCAACACCAACAAAGATCCCCTTGAATATTCTACACTGCACATTAGAATACAGGCACCAACCCTGATCTGCCTTTTGCTATCTCCTACCAAGGGAATCAAACTCATATGTGATACATCCTCCCTTGACAAGTTTCCCGGATCAAAACATGGCCCTTCCCTGATTGTCCATGTAGCTCTTGTGGGGCCAACCCAAAACAAACCAGTAGAACCCTGGCATTTCTGCAAAGCAGACTATACTAGGACTATACTATACTCTTTTTTTTACTATAAAGAGTAAAAACTCTTTCTACTCTGCTTACTGTAGCATGTTGATAAAGGCAGCCAATGAATATATCCCTTTGGCTATACTCTCAGAGCTACATCCCCTGCTGGGATGAAAAATGCCAAGAACTAAACAAGGATTTAATTTCATGTACATGTACATCTAATAAAGAGTCTGATGCAATGCGCCTTATTTTTGACCGCGCGAGGGCGCTATAAATAGTACTTTTATCACTTCCGGGGGTATACGCGATTCGCCCTGCACAGATTAATAGGTGTTCTGTCACTAGTGTTGCGCCGTAGTTTCAATCTGTTTTAGAGGTGGATTATAACGGCTCCTTTAAAAGTCTTATTGTCCGTGATGGATTAGATGTCTGTGGTGGTAATGTGTTCCAATCTTTAATAACTGTTTTGGGTATGAATGAATATACCCCCGGAAGTGATTGAGAGCGCCCTCACGCGGTCAAAAATATGGCCCATTGCTACTGTATGTCAAGGCGGGGCACAAAGCAAAAGGAACAATGGAGGAAATGGTAGCGGTCTTTAAACTCCTCAAGTCTGAAAAGCTGCAGGGTCAGATAGTATCCAACCAGAATTCCTCCGCCATGCTGGAACTGCGCAATAAACTGGCTTTGGGAGTCGATGATAAGGTCGATGCGGTTGAGGGGGGGGGGGGGTTGTCTGTGAATCCAGTATTGCCTGTAGGCCTACTGGTTTTCTTTTTAGACTGAGGATGTTTATAGCCCATACAATTATTTATTTTACCAGCCACCACAATCCATGATAATGTCGATACATATCATGATCTATTTATATGCTCTATAGTCTATAGTTGCGATAACGTAGCCCTCCTCCTGTCGACGGGAGGTTTACGTTATCGCAACTAGCTCTATTAATTAATGATACCTGCACATCACATCGATCATGCTGATCGACCCCATGGGCGACCATGGCCTGACCTACTCCTAGAACTACTTCGGTTTCGTTACGGGAGACGATAGCCGGACGTAACCGAAATAGTTCTAGGAGTAGGCCTGACCGTAGCCCAGGTTGGACTCCTCCGTTGCATCCCGACAGTGCACTGACCATCACCAGGCATGTGGGTTACTACCATGAAAAAAAAAGAGGAAAAGAGAATACCAGGCAAGAAAAAAAGAGGAGAAGATAATCCTATCCTTTTGTACACAGAAAGTGAAGAAAAAAAGAGGAAAATCAAAACCAAAAAAGAGGAAATCAGCTGAAAAGAGGAAGTCTCACATGCCAGTACCAGCAGGGCTGGTCGAGCATGTGCCTACTTCAAAGTTCATTCGTCACTCAAACACTCACAAATCTGGCAATGCCTGTTGTATTGATAGAGTTGGTGTGCATATAAATAAATCGAGTCCATGGTAAATTCCTACCATGGAGGAATACATTAGACAAACAAACTTGCTAAAAAACCTCGCTAATAATACCTACCATATCGCTTGCTTTCCGACGAAATGAGGTCGCAAACCCTACTGAAGCCAATAATTTCCGCCGGACAATATTTTGGATGGTTGTCATTTAGTGGTGTTGTTGTACAGGTGCACATGAACAGCTCCACCACCGGTCGGTACCTGCCGTCTCGTCGAGCGCAAATTTCAGCCTTGCGCAAATTGAAACACCGAGCGATCCGAGCGAACTCTCTCTCGTTTTTTGCTGTAGGCCCTTTTACATTAGAAATCACGGCTTCAACTTGGGCTCCGACTTTAGGTTCAGTCTTTGCGCTGTGTTTTTCAATCGCAAGTGGATAAAGCCGAAGTCGAAGGCTAAGCTGATTCCGCGGTTTCGAAAAGGGCTGTTTAGGCTTAGTTGCCAGAAAATCAACTGTGGAGAGTTTAGTTAATACATGTAGTAGGTAAAATATTTATTTATAAGTTGTAAAAGTTATTTTTTTTAAGAAATATTTTAATTAATTGAATTAGTGGAACCTATTCTAGATTTTTTGTTATCAACGATAGTATTTTATTTACAAATTTGATACAATTTTGCTGGCATAATTATTACAATCGTTCGCCCCTCCCTCTACTAACCCCTAATTAGTTTGGAAGGGTCCAAATCCATTTCGTCAGAGCGCCGGATATTGCGCGTGAAGTGCGTGTCAAAGTGCATGCAGAATTTGAGCACATTACATTGTATGTAAAGCAATCGTGTTTACAATATCGCCGGAGATATGATGGTGATGATGTCTCTTAATTTCTTATGATCTCAAGCAAGGTATGGTTTTATTTTATCAATCCCACTAATCTCCTCACGTTAATTAATTTCCAACTTTTTAAATGCTGCTTTATGAATACTAGATTTTTAATAGTTTGGATATAAGAAAACCGTCAGCAGTCTCAGCAGTGTCCAAAATCGAATTGGCAATTCTCCAATCCACTTTCTCCAGTCTCAACCATGTGAACAACCGCAACCGCGACCGGACATCATTGTCATGATTGTATGTGTGTGTGAAGCTGTGGTTACCGCAGCCATGTACTGTAACCTTTGTTGTATGTACACTTTAACTTGGACATACATCATGTTGACTAGAGTTTAGTAGATTTACTGCATGCTATAGTATAGTTACGTAACCCTCCTGCCAAGTACACAAGTAGAACAGAAGTACGCAAGTCTTAGAAGTAGAAGAAGTATGATTGGGTGGACACAAGTGTCTCCTTGAACAAATCTCCTCATACTACCATGGTTCAAGGTAGTATTAGGACTTAAAGGAACACGTTGCCTTGGATCAGACGAGTTGGTCTATAAAAAGCGTTTTGTAACCGTTTGTTATAAAATGCATAATATGGTTCGAAAGATGTTGTAAAAGTAGAATACAATGATCTACACAAATATGCCTCGAAATTGCGTGGTTTTCTTTTTACCTCATCCGATAACACGGTCGGCCATTTATGGGAGTCAAAGTTTTGACTCCCATAAATGGCCGACCGTGATAGTTTGCGACGTAATAAGGAAAACCGTGCAATTTCGAGTGATACTTGTGTGGATCATTATATTCTACTTTTAAAACATCTTTCTAACCATATCCATTTCATAACAAACGATTTCAGACGCTTTTTATAGACCAACTCGTCCGATCCAAGGCAACGTGTTCCTTTAATAGGAGTAGGTTTTAGAGTACAGGTAAATTCGAAGCTGCCCACTTTTGGGAGGGTTGGAGGCTGAGGCTTGCCATGGACAGGAGGCCATAGTGAGCGACCGTACACTGAGCACACTGAGATGAGAAGGCATGGGAAGCTGAAAGAAAGCGAGGAGACAAGGAAAATGTTCATGTTCTCTTAGTTCATAACACCCACCTCCATGGGACCATGATTATCTAACACCTACGTGTAGTTACTGTACTCCTACAGTCATATGACCAGTTCAGGATCATTGGAACCAGTTCTGTATCATCTCAACTTTGCAATGACCACACAGTGCCAACATCTGCTGACATTACTTTTGTACAGGACTACAGACGTGAAGAAAAAACGTCCAATTAACCCACAAACCCCAAATAAGGTGACTTTGGAGCAATTTATTTCAAGGGCATGAAAGCATTGTTTAGGGGCATGTATGCAATCACCTTCAATGCCTCCATGAATTGTCAGACCTGAAAATACATACATAGTTAAAAAGCTTGGGTACCAGAGCTAACTGGTCTGGTACTGCTGGCTTTTCACCAAACTCCAACAAGCCCAATAGTATCGGGTGATATTTTGTTGAATCACGGCCACTTCACTTCAGCTTGTTTGATGGCCTGATGACCTTAGAGATTCTTTGTCTAAGTGAAGGGTTTTAACAAATATTTGTACTTCCGATGTCAAACTTACTGGTCCCACTTTTAATAAGTTAGGATGTCATATTCGTACAACCAGCTTAATAACACCAACCAGCAACAATACAATATGGATGCCATTATGTTGTAATAAATCAGGTTACCCCCCCCCCCCCCCCCATCCCCCATAACTTCTTCGGTCAAGCCACAGAACTTTCTTTACAATATTTTAAAAGTTCATCAGTATACTCTGCGGATACCCCATTCCAATTGTACGGGGAAAGTTTACATTTCTGATAACGTACTCAACCCAGATTTGTTTTAATGTGTTTTTAAGTATTTGACCAGATGTACAGGCCTGGGGCCGATTTCACTAACGCGTTTTGGTCATCGCAAACGCCGAAATCCATCGCAATTGCGATGTATTTGAGGTTTGTGATCTCATCGCGAGTGTGTTAGCGATGATCGCAAACATAGACGTTAGTGAAATCGGCCCCTGTACTTGTTTTGGGGTTTTTTTGCAAATGAAAAGAAAATGTAGCGTTAACTCCAATGCGTGATGATTCTATTATACTGTACATACTCCAATAAGGAAGGTTACTAATTAGGCCTATAACATCAAATAATGTTCATTTTGTCTGTTTTATGAGTTTTTTCCTGTTGACCTAGACTGTCTCAAGAACTTGGAGTCTGTTCTTGAATACACTCTAGGTCAACAGGAAAAAGCTCATAATCACACAAAATTAACATTGTTCTACTTTTAGTTTAAAACTTCCATAAGTTACAGCATATCTTTACACAAAGTACAGTGTGGAGAAGATATGAGGCTAAAAAGGGAGCAAGGCGATAAGTGAACCTACTACAAACTAGCCACTAGCCATTAACGATAGCCAGGTGAGCCTTAGTGTTGGAATGTAAAGAGAAAAAACATCTAGTTTTCCATTTTCCACAAACTCCAATTTGCTAACAATAGCCCATGCATGCATAGATGCGTCATCTTGAAAATATACTATTGCAATAGGGACGGTTGACGCCATGCTGTTTGCACATCTTAAAAGGTTTTATTGTGTACTGCATTACTGTACTTCAAAACCAGTATTATTCATGCCATGATGACGGTTGCTGGTGTTGCTTTCACCCGGAGTCATTTGTGCGCTGATAATGCCCATTGATACGTGGGCAGCATCCTGTTTTCTAAAATCATAAGAAAACAAATACCAGGATATTTCACAGGATGTTAGATATTAATATGACTTTATTGTAGTATCGGTCCTAAGGTTGGACCATGGGTTAAACTGTGTTTAATGCTGGTACATTCAATGCATATTGTACATCAATCAATCAAATACTTAGGCTATTAGACAAATCTTTGCAGTATTATTGTTGAAACTCTTAGTACAAAATCCTACAGTCTAGCTTACATTGTATAGTTACGTAACCCCTGTACAACAACCCTAGAAACCTGACAATGCTGAATCCACAATAGCTCATAACACCAACAGTATTGTAAATAACTGTTTGCTTGAACATATTTAAGCTGGAGATACCTATTAATTGTATTGACCAACTATTCAATTTATCCTACACTGAAGGCCAAAGTGATGCCTCAAATGATGCAGATTATTCTTAGATGTATTTTTTGTGATTTTCCTGGCTCTCAGGCATTTCAATAGCTTTTCAAGGATTCCAGGTACATGTACAATCAGACCTGTCACTTTGAAGTTGACCAAACAAAATGGAAATTATTGTCAAGCACACAAAACTTTGTCCTTTATTTCCTATTCCTATTCCTATTTGCTTTTGGAAAGCGGTGGACTTTCAATATGACTGCCACATGATGACCGCTGACAACAGAACAGCACAGATGAAATTGAAATGGCTGTCTGGATTATTTATTTCAATTGTGTATTTGTTCCATTTTATAAAATTCAAAAATATGATATTTCTGTTTGGGCCACCCTCCCACCATGAAGTTGTTAAACTGTGGTCATTCTGAATGGACCCCTACATGATGTAACCATAATACTGTTAGCTTCAAGGTCTTTTGCTTCAAACAAAACAGGCACTCAAAGTTTGTATGAAATGAACTATGGTGCAGTGGAATCGGTAAATTAAGTTTAATTGAAGAAAAAGCAAGGGATGAGCAATTAGATAGGCACGCAACTTTTAAGCTGATCAGCTGATTTCCTTTTTTTCTTTTTCAAAACGGTGCCATAGAAAACTAAAAAACACTGTGCAAAAGTTAAGTGTGATAATGCAGACCCTTTCCTTGTTTTTGCAATAAGGAAGTTGTATGTCTGATAAAATGAGACCTTTTAAAGGCAGTGGACACTATTGGTAATTGTCAAAGACTAGCCTTCACAGTTGGTGTATCTCAACATATGCATAAACTAACTAACCTGTGAAAAATTGAGCTCAATCTGTCATCAAAGTTGCGAGATAATAATGAAAGATGAAAACACCCTAGTCATACGAAGTTGTGTGCATTTAGATGGTTGATTTCGAGACCTCAAGTTCTAAACTTGAGGTTTCGAAATCAAATTCGTGGAAAATTACTTCTATCTCGAAAACTATCTTCTATCTTTGAAACCGTTCAAATGTTTTAAAAGTAGAGAATACTGAGCCACACAAGTATCACTCAAAATTGCACGGTTTTCCTTTTACGTCGCGAACTATCACGGTTGGCTACTTATGGGAGTCAAAATTTTGACTCCCATAAATGGCCAACCGTGTTAGTCGACGAGGTAAAGATAAACCACGCAATTTCGAGGCATATTTGTGTAGATCATTGTATTCTACTTTTACAATATCTTTCTAACCATATGCATTTAATAACAAACGGTTACAGAACGCTTTTCAAAGACCAACTTGACCGATCAAAGGCAAGGCAACGTGTTCCTTTAAGGATGTTTCACATTACCTTGAACTTTCACGATTGTATGTAATGACTATGACTTACTTTCCTTTCATTAAGAAACCAGACAGTGAGTGGAAGGGCATAATTATTAGTCAGGCCCCTTTATTGAAGTGATGATAGTCGGGCCCCTTTATTGAATTGATAGTCAGTGTTAGTTTTAAAGGCAGTGGACACTATTGACAATTACTCAAAATAATTATGAGCACAAAACCTTTCTTGGTGACGAGTAATGGGAGAGGTTGGTGGTATAAAACATTGTGAGAAACGGCTCCCTCTGAAGTGCCATAGTTTTCAAGAAAGAAGTAAATTTCCATGAATTTGATTTCGAGACCTCAGATTTAGAACTTGAGGTCTCGAAATCAACCATCTAAACGCACACAACTTCGTCTGACAAGGGTGTTTATTTCTTTTATTATTATCTCACAAGTTTGATGACCGATTGAGCTCAAATTTTCACAGGTTTGTTAGTTTATGCATATGTTGAGATACACCAACTGTAAAGGCTAGACTTTGACAATTACCAATAGTGTCCACTGCCTTTAAGTAGTATTTACACATGCATAGGAAATAAGACTGATTTGAAGACAGTGTATTTGCATACATTTAGTGGTTTACGGGGAAGTTTTGTTTTGAACTTCTTTTCCATGTTTTCAAAAATTCAAAATCAGATTCCTTTTTTCTGAAAAGGTACCATGTACATTAAATTAAGGAACCTCAAAATAGGCTTGCCATAAAATAATCGCTGGGTTTTATAATTAATAACTTCAGAAATGATGTTGTGAATTATTTATTACCTTTTACCAAACCTCAATCCCATACTGCATTACCATGAGGTGTTGAAGTATACCCAAGTGCTTCCTTTTATGAAAACAAAATCATATTTAAAAGCACAAAGTTTTCCGTACATTGTACACAATATATGGCATGTTGATGTTGAGTTGGTGTGAAAGATAATTTCATTTATAATTGAATGAGCCAAAGTGGTGAATAATAAATGGACAAAGGTGTGGGGTACTGTGAAGTGTTGAGGAAATATTGAAAAGAGTTGAGAGCTGTGATCAATGAGTCCAAATGTTTTTTCTGACATTAAATTCATTTGGTTATAACGCACTTGCTGTGCTAAGACGTCATATTCTTCCTACACTTTACCATGTAGCTATAGCTTCGTGACTGTAAGCTTGGGTGATAAAAGTTGCCTAGGTATTTTGTAAAAGACAGGGCATGGAGAGCTGTCAACAGAAGTTTCCTACATTTTAGATGCTAAGGAAAAGGTTGGGCACATCAAATGTAACAAAATATGCTCACCAGAATAAGGCTACACACCAGCCAAATTACCAATCCACCTATGTTCTTTGAGTGGTATTCTGCTCATTTATGATTGCATTGTAGTTAATATCAGCAATTCAAATAAGCTGCTTACCAGTTAACCAACCAGCCAAATTACCAATCCACTCCATTCTGTGAGTGGTATTCTGCTCATTAATGCTTAATCCACTGTAGCTTAGCAATAATTTGCTGCTTACCATAAATGAAATTTGGATGTGGTACTTAATGGATTTGGTGGCACTTGCAACTAGTCCTTTTGTTGTTGTTTGAAGGTGTCATTTTCTGTGGGGAAAATGAAAATAGCTTTGCCACTAACTATGCTAGC
This sequence comes from Asterias rubens, assembly GCF_902459465.1. NCBI lineage: Eukaryota > Metazoa > Echinodermata > Asteroidea > Forcipulatida > Asteriidae > Asterias > Asterias rubens. The sequence goes on along the minus strand of NC_047062.1, from coordinate 12,396,500 downwards.
AGAAACCATGAACCACCTGCCCACGCATTATTATGCCACTTGCAGCACTTACAATTAAAGGTATGCTGCAGTGAATTAAAATAAAACAGTTAATTTTGCTGTCACTTATTTCTGATATATGTATTGAACATCAATAAAGTGTGTTTTGTTTATTCCCGACTTATCTGACTTGCGTAATGAGCGACATACCGCCCCTACCATCGACGTCACGTCGGGAATTCAAACATATCGTCGGCAAAAAGAGTCTGGTCCCTAACTACACGCGCCTAGGTACCAGGCCACACATTGCACACGTCTCTACATGCACACAGCCAGGGGGCCCGACGGCTCGGGTTACCGACATGACGTCACGTTTATGCAAACGTTTAATCTCTTGAAAACCATTTTTAAAATACTTGCGCATTTAATAAAAAATAATAAAAACATATTTCAGGTTTAAAAAGTCATGTTTAATCGTTTAAATGAAGAAAAAAAAAAAAAAAAAAACCCTGCAGCCACCCTTTAATACTGGCATTACTCTATTGGTATGTAAGACGACACACGTACTAGGCATTTAACACATCTACCAGTACATGTATTTATATATATACACATGCAGTGTACAGTTGTAAAACTGTCACAAGGACAATATTTATACAATGTGCAGGTCTGTAGCTTCTTCTAGATTGGTTTACTGTTACACAACCTTTTCACTGAAGGATTAAGGCCTAATACATTATTGATTGGTTGGGCATTTATTATGCAAGTAACTGTGAGGATGTTCTTTACGTAGTGTGTATCTCTTTGTTGTCACACAATGCTCCTGCATGTGTGCACTATAAGTATGAACAGGTAGGTGTGCATGTATGCAAATGTGTTTACAATTGAGATGCCTCTGTAATTGTTTCCTAGCTCCCTGAAGGACTAGAACAAATTTACTTTAAAAACACCTTAGAGATACAGAACTTTGCAATCTACAAGTAGACAACATGATGATCTTAGAGATTCGAACATGATTGATTGGAAAAGGTGAGCATTTGAAGCAAAATGAGAGCTTGCTTAGCACTGGACACAGGTATGGGTAATTACTCAAAATAATTGTTAGCATAAAAACTTACTTGGTAACAGCAATGGAGAGCTGTTGATGGTATAAAACATTGTCAGAACCGACTCCCTCTGAAGTGGCGTAGTTTTTGAGAAAGAAGTAATTTTCCACTATAATATTTGAATTTGATTTCGAGACCTCAAAATTAGATTTTCCTGAAAGCACACAACTTTGTGTGACAAGGGTGTTTTTCTTCCATTATTATCGCGCAACTTTGACGACCAATTGAGTTCAAATTTTCACAGGTTTGTTATTTTATGCATATGTTGAAATACACCAAGTGAGAAGACTCATCTTTGATAATTACCAATAGTGTCCATTGTCTTTAATACAACCTACATGTACGGTGTACATTACATAAATTAGAACTTGAGATGGTATGGAGCATCTACGATAGAAATGCTAACTTGTAACACTAACTTGCTTACTTGTATGTACGTAAAAGCAACATTGTCAACAATTTTCCCTCATGATAAGCTATACAAATGTATGGTTCATTGTAAAAATGTTGTTTAGGTGAAATTTAAGGTACAGTAAATGTACAATTTGTGGTTCAGGCATGACGGGCTGTCCTTAATTTTATTGGATCGTCTTGTGAGAAGCAGGCTTCCTTGAGAAGCAGGCTTCCTTGAGAAGCAGGCTTCCTTGAGAAGCAGGCTTCCTTGAGAAGCAGGCTTCCTTGAGAAGCAGGCTTCCTTGAGAAGCAGGCTTCCTTGAGAAGCAGGCTTCCTTGAGAAGCAGGCTTCCTTGAGAAGCAGGCTTCCTTGTACGTACATGTGAAACAAATTTAATGTTAATGGTTTTACCTCTAAAATTTGCAGTTTGTGTGTACGTTTACATCACTTTGTAATTAAGCAGATCCAATGGGAGACTTTCTGGGACGATAGAGGGCAGCAGACTTACCGGGTAAATCCATTGTTCTCAGAATTATGCGCATGTTCAGAACTACGTAAACAATGGAAATTTACCCGGTATGTCTGCTGCCACCTAGCGTTGGAAAGTCTCCTATTCTGTCTTTGGTAGTTTCTGGCTGAATAAATTCAGGCTGTGGCATCATGTCATGAAACAGAATAATCCTGCCTCCTGTGTCGTTAGTCTAAGAATAGCCAATGTGTAAAATATACTTTCTCTGTTTTTCCCTTTTCATAATTTGTCGTTGAAAGCACATCAACTAGCAACAGTGAAAAGTACTTCAATTATTCTGTCGTTTAAAAATAAGGGAATCAATGTGTGGTGAAGAGGTTTTCAACTAGTGGTTTAATCCCAGAGAGGCCTGGTTCTTGATAATTTTACCGAGACGAAGTCGAGGTAAATTATAAAGAACCAGACCTCGGCGGGTTTTAAACCACTAGTTGAAAACCGATTCAACACACTTTGATTCCCATTCATAAATACCTTTTTCGGTCAAAAACATCATCACTTTTTGGTCAAAAAGTAAAATAAATGAATAAATGCAAAAAAATAAAATTGTTAAATGATTTTTTTGAACACAACACCCCTCCAGCTATGAAATGGTAAAGCCCTCCGCCGCCCCTGGGTAAACAACTCCTTATAAGGGAATGATGTGCGCGTTGCGCGCGTATCGCGTGATGTGGCACAACTGTTTCAGCCGTTGCTCTCGACCAATAGGAATGAAGAAACTGTCTTATAAGAACAGGTGCAAGGTCGCGTGTCACGCCCATGAATTAACACTTTTTACCGGTCATAAACAAAGGTTTATACAAACCCATGTGACGCACTCTCCACCAATAGGAATAACGAAACTGTCTGAGGTATTTATGAAAATAACATACTTAATATTTGAACTATCTTTCTGTTGCATAATATTGTAAACCGATGATCCGCGTACATGAATGTGACAGAAGTAAACTAAATTATCTCTTTTTTCCCCCGTATCATTTGAATTACAGGAGAAATGGACAAGGACTACATGTACATGACGACATTCTCACATTACGAAAGGATGATCTACCAAGAAAAATAGGGATCAACTAGTTTGACAAAATGGAGTAAATGTAGAATGAAAGCGACTCAATGCAGAGGAAATTGGGAAAACTGGAGATTTGAATTGTGGTAACTGATGTCAGAGTTTTGAACTTTCTAACTTCTTAAGGGTGCTATACCCACAGCTGGTGACACAATGGAGTTGTCATGGACATCATTATCTCTCATTGCAACTTTGAGTTGTACGATACTTTGCACAAACGCTCTTTTAAATTCTTCACCACAACCACAGAGCAAACCCACAAATTTTGTTGTTTTTATCATGGACGACGTTGGTATGGGCGATCTGGGCTGTTTTGGGAATGGAACTATAAAGACACCAAATATTGATGGATTGGCGAAGGAGGGCGCTAAGTTGACGCACCATCTAGCGTTGCCGCTGTGTACGCCAAGTCGAGCTGCTCTTATGACTGGAAGGTTGCCGATACGATATGGTGAGTTTTAAACAAACACACTGAGCACAGTTGGATACATTTTTATCAAGAGTTGTATTAAAGTTATCATTCATTGAGTTTGAGTCCATACTGCGAGTCTTGAGTCCTTGGTCAAATCATATGAAAGACCAAGGGCAGGGCCTGATGCGTCACGGACAACAGAGGCAGCATAGGTAATTGCCTCCATGCAACCTGGTCATTGCCTTGGTGCCCTTGAAATTCTCCAGTTTTAGTCATAGAGTGACCTTTACCAAGAAGAAAATGCCTTAGTGCCCTTGCCCTTTTAAAAATGATTGCCGACATGCCTGCATGGGGGTTGTCCGAGTCATCATAGATGTGACTCAAGTCAAAGTCAAATAGGGGTCACAAGTCTTTCAACTTGGGTCACCGAATTTCTTATGACCAGACGCTCAATCTTCCATCCAAGTTACTCATGCTTTGAGATCTTTGTAGGCTATTTGAAATTGATTAGAATGATTTTAAGATTTTGTGTTTTGTTTCAGGGATGGGCTCCAGGCACATCATGAGGGTCTTTACTTTTCTCTCGGCCAAGGCGGGTCTGCCTTCCAGCGAGACTACAATTGCTGAGGTACTTAAAGACACTGGATATTCAACGGCTTTAGTCGGTAAGAAAAAATCCAAGTTGGTCATACTAATTAACTTGGTACAAAGTTGTCATTATGTTTTTGTAGTCAAATCTTTGACTTCATTGAGTCCCTGGAGTGCGTTATGGCGACCCCAACCAAGCCCAACTGAGTCAACAAGTTGGTTACCGGTTGGTTTGAACAGCATCGTCACCGAACACGCGAAAAGGCTCAACCGATGACCAAAGCTCAAACATGTTTCTGGTTGGGGTCGCCAAACGCACTCAAGATGCCAAGTTTTGTCTTTTGTTACATTTTGTTTAAATTTGATCTAAAGTTTTAAGAAACCACTGGGTCCCTTAGAATCCCCAAATGCTGCTGCTTTAACATGTTAGAAAGAGTAAACCAAGATAATCATTTGTTTCAAACAAATTAACAGTTTCCATAGGCCTATACAATTTTAAGAACCCAAAAATCATCACAATTCTATGGATCAAGGGTGGTTTTTCTCTCAGTATTTTCTTGCAACTTCGATGACCAATTGACCCCAAATTTCACAGATTTGTTATTTTTGTATGCATATGTTGCGATCCTTCAAGTGAGGATACCGGTCTTTGACAATTTTTGCAAAAAAAAGAAACCTTTTTTGGGGGCACTTCTTGGACAAGGTTTAGGTTTGGGGAGGCGAGCGTGTGTATGCGCAATCCTTCAAAATTAAGGTCTGCTACAGTTCTTAACATTTTTGTTCTCATTTTTTTTTTTTTTTTTCCAGGTAAATGGCATTTAGGTTCCATGTGTGAGGCAGAGAACGAATGCTCTCATCCGAACGGCCAAGGCTTTGATTACTTCTTTGGCCTTCCACTAACAAACTTACGTGACTGCGGTAGCAACAGCAATGTTTTTATCGCATGGGACCCCCACATTTACCGGGACATTGTCCTGACTTTTCTGGCTGTGCTGTGGGCTGCGTACACTGCCCGGAAGCACCGCTACATCGGTCTGTGTGGGTTTGTGATCTTTGTCGGTACGGGGGCAATCCTGTGCGGAAGTTTCTTTGCCTTCATCAAGTCAATTCGCATGATGAACTGCGTCCTGATGGAGAATCAAAGAGTCGTGGAGCAGCCTCTTCAGTATGCCAATCTCACCGAGAGAATTCATCGACGGGCCGTCAATTTCCTTGAAGGGCATCATGACAAACCTTTCTTACTCGTCATGTCATTTCTTCAGGCGCACACGGCCCTCTTCAGTTCAGAAAAGTTTCTTGGCAGAAGCAAGCACGGTCTTTACGGTGACACCCTGGAGGAGATGGACTGGAGTGTGGGAGAAATTCTGAGGACGCTGCGCAGACTTGGTGTCGACGAGAACACCTTCATTTATTTGACCTCGGACAACGGAGGTCATGTGGAGGAGTTTTCAGAGGACGGTGTACGTGAGGGAGGATGGAACGGCGTTTTTAAAGGTAAAATTTGTTTCTGAAAGATTCAACCGTAACCCTTAAGAGACCTTATTTTCCTGTATCTTCCTGGCCACACACAATTTTAACCCTATATATAGTTCTTTTAACTGACATTTCCCCATACTTCCAATGACTAACAACCTTCCTCTTGGTTGTATTTCCTCTTAGCTTGTTCTCTTTTTTAAATTCTTTTACCCACAGACATGCATGAGTATGGAATCAGTAGACTCTCTTGTAGACATGGCACATGGCGACACCATCTATTTTTGTTTTGGCAAACTTGGCCGTTTGAACAGTTTTACATTATTTTCCTCCCAATATTTTCAACAGGTGGGAAAGCAAGCACCTGGGAAGGTGGAATTCGTGTCCCCACTATCGTGAAATATCCAGGAGTCGTTCCCCCAGGCTTAGAGATCTCAGAGCCCACAAAGCTTGAAGACCTGCTACCAACGATCGCAGGAATCGCTGGGGCACAGCTCCCCAATGACAGGGTATATGATGGGAAAGATCTCATGCCGTTATTGACTCGAGGCAAGACTAGCGGTCCTCACCATGAGTTCATGTATCACTACTGTGGTAGCTACTTACATGCGGCACGCTACACCCCAAAAGGTAAAATTAAAAAGCTAGTCTATAAAAGCTAGTCATACCAGCTTGGGACGTCTGGGCCCTATTTTATAGAGCTGCTTAAGCACAATAAGCAGCTAAGCACAAGCTGTTAAGCAGTTAAGCACAATGCTCAACAAAACACATGCTTACCTGAATAAGGTTACCATTCAAAGTAACATGTTGCATGACAATCTTTGACTAGTATCCTTTTTATTTATTTGCTTATAGGAGCAGAATTGGCTCTTACATAATTCTCTGCTTAAGCAGCTCTTTGAAATTGGGCCTGGTTGAAAAACCACTATGATAACTGTTATTATGTGCAACTGGTGACACAATTTTGGTTCCAGAAAACAGAGACGAAATAAGTATTATAGGATTAGATGGTTAAAATCTGAATGGGAATGAGAAATCATGTCTTTTGGGGGTAATTCTACTAATTATGCCATTGTATTGGTATTTGTCGTCTATTTGCTGGCAAAATAAGGTCTGCATGTGCATTGAACCTTCCGCCTTTCCGCCGAGCACCCAGCATGACTTAAACCGATGTCAACTAAAAGGTGACGTGATCACTCAGTCAGGCTCCAAACTCTTATCTCTGACCCACTTTACTACAACCCCCCAAGAGATTGTGAAATACTTGCACGCAGCTCGGTGCACGTATCATCGTTAAATTTGTCAAACTTATATCTTATGTCTGATAAGATTACTATTATTGCCGCATCTGAGGTCTATTTTTGTGTCATTTGTTTGCCCACATCATATGATGAATTTGACCTAACTCTCCAAACTGGGTTAACAACGTTATCAATGCAAAACAAATGTGATAGTTTAATTTGTCAATCTTTTTAACTTATGTTTGATAAGGTTACTATTATTGCCGCATCTGAGGTCTATTTTTGCGTCATTTGTGTGCCCACATCATATGATGAATTTGACCTGACTGTCCAAACTTGGGTAACAATGTTATCAATGCAAAACAAATGTGATAGTTTAATTTGTCAATCTTTTTAACTTATGTTTGATAAGGTTACTATTATTGCCGCATCTGAGGTCTATTTTTGCGTCATTTGTGTGCCCACATCATATGATGAATTTGACCTGACTGTCCAAACTTGGGTAACAATGTTATCAATGCAAAACAAATGTGATAGTTTAATTTGTCAATCTTTTTAACTTATGTTTGATAAGGTTACTATTATTGCCGCATCTGAGGTCTATTTTTGCGTCATTTGTGTGCCCACATCATATGATGAATTTGACCTGACTGTCCAAACTTGGGTAACAATGTTATCAATGCAAAACAAATGTGATAGTTTAATTTGTCAATCTTTTTAACTTATGTCTGATAAGGTTACTATTATTGCCGCATCTGAGGTCTATTTTTGCGTCATTTGTTTGCCCACATCATACAATGAATTTGACCTGACTGTCCAAACTGGAGTAACAAACTGTTTGGGGTAACAAAACTGTTCTATTCTGAGGCACTATCTTGGCTACTGAGTATAAAGATGTCAATGTCTAAACATTCAGTGTTTGAAATGACAAACCACACATTCCTTTTAATTGTGAAGTTTACAGTAACGCTTAAAATATTTAGGTCTATACTTAAACACTATGAACTATTCATAAGTACTGATTCCTTTTCAAATATCTCACCGATATCTCCACAATGCGTTTTATTACATCATCTGTCAAATTATGAAAGACTTAAAAGTTTCCACTGAACCGCAGCCCCAGGGCCAGTGTTTTAAGCCCTGGGCCGGTAAACTCATAACTGGGAAAGTCCTGTGGTCTAGTGTTTTTAGTATCTTGTACAAATTTAATTTTTTTTTAAATGTTTATCTATGAGTCTGATAAATATAAATTAACAAGACAAATGCTCCATTTCACAAAGAGCTAAGATTGATCTTAACTGCCATTCGATCTTAATTACTAAGCAAAGTGTGATGTCCCAATACAAATCGCTATTGTTATTTGTTGACAACTCAGCTTACATGTCTCAAGATGAATCTAAGTGCTTTGTGAAATAGAGTCCAGCCGTCGATTTCAGAAAGAGTTAGGACTTGTCTTATCTCTAGTTAGGACGAGTAACTCGTCCTTACTTAGGATTAACCTTAAGGTCTGCATGCCACAGTGCAGGGTTGGGACTCGTCCTAAATCATAAGATTAATCCTAAGTTAGGAAGAGTTTTGTGAAATCGACAGCAGGTGCAGTAAAGATTTGAGCCCCAAGCCCTGCAGTCTTGCAAATTGTCCCCAAATTTGAGCCCTGTTATCTCCTCAGATATCTCAAGGTCTATCCTTTTTTTCCCAGATTCTGATAAGGTATTTAAGATTCACTACAGCAGTGTTATCCATGTCCCAGGACCTCATGGCACCATGGGTTGCTTCGGAACCTACGCCTGTCGTTGTACAGGCTACTCCGTAGACCACCATGACCCACCTCTGGTATACGACATCACCCGTGACCCCGCCGAGCAGAATCCACTTGACCCCAATGACCCTGAGATTAGAGAGGTCATCCACACAATGAAGGAAGCTGTGGCTGAACATCAAGGTGGGATCACCAAACAGCAGGATCAGTTTGATGTGCTGCGATTGCTACCGCGTCCATGGAAGCAGCCTTGCTGTGGGACGTTCCCCTTCTGCTCCTGCAAGGATTCCTCAACAGTCGAGACTCCTGTCCTGCCACCCAAAGTGGTGACACAACCTGAGTGGGTACCACCTACAGAAGATATATCTCAGAGTTGAAGGGGCTGTTAGCACCAGTGTCCAAAATTCTTAAAGGAACACGTTGCCTTGGATTGGCCGAGTTGGTCTTTGAAAAGCGTGTGTAACCGTTTATTATAAAATGCATATGGTTTGATAGGTAATTTAAAAGTAGAATATAATGATCCACACAAGTATCACTCAAAATTGCGTGGTTTTCCTTTTATCTTGTTGACTAACACGGTCGGCCATTTATGGGAGTGAAATTTTTGACTCCCATAAATTTTTGACTCCCATAAATGGCTGGCCGTGTTAGTTTGCAAAGTAAAAGGAAACTGCGCAATTTTAAGCAAATTTGTGTGGATCATTGTATTCTACTTTTTAGACATCTTTCTAACCATTTATAGCAAACGGTTATAAATGCTTTTTAAAGACCAACTCGACCGATTCAAGGCAACGTGCTCCTTTTAAAAATGTATACCTTTTTTTGTATGCAGTGTAATTATTTTAGTTGTGCAATGAATTTTTAACAAGAGTGAATCTATAGTAGGCATTTGTTTGTTTTCCTTCTGTGCTTTATGGAAAAACTTGCCACAAAATCGGTTTTATGAAATGCAGCTTTATAGGTAAATTTGGCATTTGATGGCTTTTATTAATAACTCCAATTTGTAAAGTAATCAAGTCAGAATCCTATTCATTCCGTTTGTCTTTTATATATTTTGTATAGATACGCAGTTGGGATTTTGTCAATCTTACCCGATCATAAATTAAAATGTTAGTAGTCAAATTGTAACCCTTAAATTATTTGTACCCTTCAGTAAGGGTGTTTTGAAATTTCCATACGGGTTGGATAAACCTGGAGATCATGAGGTTTCAGTACACAACCTTGTACTATTTCAACTTGGCTGAACCTTCTCTTACTAGTTCATTCAAATTCAGCGCCTCTGGCTGAACAAGAATTTGCTGTAAGCCAAGTTTTCTAAAGCTCCTGAATTCTGACCAAATTTTAACACATTGATGTGGCAGATGCAGTGTTTGTGTCTGTGTTTTCATTTTCGGCAACCGCTAAATTTGTCCATTAGTGACTGCTTGCACTGTGTGATGAAAAGAAGCAAGGGACAGGACCAACCACACAAAATGGATGACTTTTTGATACTTGATGAAGCTACTCTAGCGACTAGATGAAGCTACACCATTGCTTCATAAAGAAGTCATCTTTTTTGTGTGGTTGGTCTTTTCTTTATTAATGTGTACAAAACCACGATATTATGTGCCTTTGTTGTTTGTTAAATTTACTGTCAGATTATAATTTCTAACTTACCGTGGTGGTATTGCAGTCCCAATTTAAAAGTAGTGTGCTTACATAATACAGTAACACTGTGTTGGTCATCTGTGGCCGTGGCTTATAATGCTGTAGTGATATTTACAAGTCAGTGGAAATGAAGCCACAGCTGCTATAAGTAGTCAGCTCACAGCAAGTGGTTTTGCCTTTCCAATGTTCACCAAGTATGATCTGCAGTAAGTACTTTGTACATAATTGTTATCTGTTGCAGTGGTTTTTTACATTTATGATTTATTTGTGTATGCACTGATTTATGGACAATTTCCTTTAGGAGAAGGGATTTACCAGCTAGGTAGATCATCAATTTTTTTAGACTTGCGTTGACCTGTTTTAAATGAGTGGTAACAAAAGCAGGATCTTGTCAAGTACAAGTCGCAGAGAACACCATTTTTTATTATTATTAATTTTTATGAAAACGTTATCAATGCAAAAGTTTATGTATTAGAAAACACAAATGCACGAAAATTGTGGTATAATTTCATTTGTGTAAAATAAAAATGAACTTTTAATTTTCTGAAGCCAAAGGAATGAAGCAGTTACAATTTGACAGTGTATGGAACCGTATTGATCTATATACAATGTGCATCTAGAATGTCGGCCATTTTATGAGTCAATTCTCTCATGTACAAGCCTGTCGCTGTCTACCATGGGCAGCGGGCTGTATCGATACCTCTCTTCAAGCCTGTCGCTGTCTACCATGGGCAGCGGGCTGTATCGATACCTCTATTCAAGCCTGTCGCTGTCTACCATGGGCAGCGGGCTGTATCGATACCTCTATTCAAGCCTGTCGCTGTCTACCATGGGCAGCGGGCTGTATCGATACCTCTATTCAAGCCTGTCGCTGTCTACCATGGGCAGCGGGCTGTATCAATACCTCTATTCAAGCCTGTCGCTGTCTACCATGGGCAGCGGGCTGTATCGATACCTCTCTTCAAGCCTGTAGCTGTCTACCATGGGCAGCGGGCTGTATCGATACCTCTATTCAAGCCTGTCGCTGTCTACCATGGGCAGCGGCCTGTATCGATACCTCTATTCAAGCCTGTCGCTGTCTACCATGGGCAGCGGGCTGTATCGATACCTCTATTCAAGCCTGTCGCTGTCTACCATGGGCAGCGGGCTGTATCGATACCTCTATTCAAGCCTGTCGCTGTCTACCATGGGCAGCGGGCTTTATCGATACCTCTATTCAAGCCTGTCGCTGTCTACCATGGGCAGCGTGCTGTATCGATACCTCTATTCAAGCCTGTCGCTGTCTACCATGGGCAGCGGGCTGTATCGATACCTCTATTCAAGAGGCATTCTTGGGGGAAAATGGATGGAGAGATCATACACTACTACGATTGAAGTTTATAATAGATGTTAAATTTGCATCGGGATAAAGGATATTATTTTTTTATTTTTTTACCCATACACCAATGTGTGTTTACACTGTATACTCGGTAGTTTCCTGAGTCATGGGGAAAAAAATATCACAGGCATAGCACTGGGTGGGATTCGAACCAACGACCCTTGCAAATCTAGAGTAGTGTCTTATCAACTAGACTACCGAGATTGCATGATAGCTAGAGGCAGTTCGAGTTTTTTGCATATATTTTGCCTCCAAAAATGGCAGACAGAATGGGAGAAATGAGCTGCACACTTACTACTTTCCAATCCTGTCCGCCATGTTGAGAGTTTAAAAGTAACTTAAATAATAATAATTGCGCCATATCAATACCTCTTGATATACTCTCTTCACAGATGTCTGTGCCCCTCAGTTAATTTTTTGTTGTTATTCATTTTAGACAATGTTAATGGATTTTTGAAAGTCCATGCTGAACAAGTATTCATGTTCAAGTGGTGAAATTGACTTGCCGTGCCCCCTGCTTATCTATTATGACGTTTTGTGAAATGAAAAACATATTATAATTATACAGGCAAGCAAATTTTCCTCGGATCAGCTGATTTCCTCTTTATTTTATTAACTTAGTAATTTTCTCTTTTGGGGTGAAGTTACAGTTGCATGCCTGAATACAGTTATCATTCCCAGTATACAATATTTAAAAAATCAGTAGTTTTTAATCAGGGTAATTCTTAATCATATAATCTATCTTTTAATACAATGCCCTCATAAAATTAAAGTTTTCAACAGCTGAAGTGTAGAAATAAATAGAAACTATCAGCACATAGATTTAAAACAGAGTGTTTAATATCCCAAAATAATGGGGTTTTTAATGTCGAAGACTCGAGACAAATTTGTAATTATATTAAAATAACTTTTGTTAATGTCATCTTGATTGATGTTTGACAGACCATGTGCACATGCATTGCAACTATTTTTTGTTAATACTATGTATAATATCCAGAAGTGGGTTTTGGGACCCAAACCTTTGTTTTCATATAAGAAATCATTAATAGTCATTATATTCAGATTGGCATGCCATGCATATATTATTATTAATTGTTCGGCAGTAATTATTTGCTTGTTCGATCTCAAGCTGAAAAGTAGCATATTCTTCTTAATACTAAATGTACAAAAAAATATTGTGCCAGTGAGTGAAACCAAAGCCATAAAAGTGGGTCTAGGTATTTTATCAGCATTAACTTAGTATAAGATGCAGCAATATACAAAATGTTTGCACTGATTGTTTGTTTGATAGGTGTGAAATTTTTAACTAATTATAGAAACGGCAAAAACAGGGTGTCATCCAAAAATGTATATATTCCATTTCAAAATTTATTGTATCATTTCAAAATGTCAACCAAATATATCACCGTTTGGGAAACCGTGCAACTACAACCAGTGTTGTACATTCAGCCGTGTTTGTTGGGATTTAGGCGTACTTGGGCCATAAAGTAACATTACAGAATTGGTAAGAAAAAACCTTGTCTAAGATCTCAGATTAACATAAAAGTTGAGGTACACGGTCTAAATGATGATAGTAGAAAACATACCTTGAAATATTTCTGTCTGAAGTTTCCCGTTTGGAGTTGATCGCGCAGTGAGCGTTTTATTCATTTTTGTGTAAAGGGTGTCATTCAAAATGTGTAATCTGTCTTTCACTATTTTCTCTGGACCCAGATGGCCGATCGATCACAAACTTCTACAGATTTTTCAGTTTATGTACTGGTGGGTTAAAGTGCTAACATTGCCAGCTACTGTTTTGTTAGCAAAAAATAATGTTTGTAATGTTCCTTTAACCGTCCCCAAGTTGTTGGGATGTTATGGCTCTCTTTGATCATAGAGTAAGGATCATAACATGCAAAATGACAAGACCGATGTGAAGAGTTAACATCCCAACCCAACAAGATGGGCTAGGCCTAAACCTACTATTCAAAGTCAATTAAAACAAAGCAAACGCGGCAGTTTAGAGAGTTTCATCAGATGTGTACACGGTCATTAATTAAAGGGGATTTGTAAATCCTTTGAAGTATTATTTTAAAAAACGAGTGTGTCGTTGCAGTTCTTTCTCATAACATCAATCTTTAATATAATCAAAATGTTTTTACTGAACCCCTCCTTCATCCAGGAGGAAGATATTCCCTAAAAGTAGCCTATCCGTTAGTGGTCGAGAAAGCAGATGGTCAGACCCTTAATCCAAGTTGGCCATAAACAAAACCAAGATATCTCTGAACCGTATGGTTAAGAAAGGAAAGTGATAGTATTTATTGATACCATTCAAATTTACCAACTGAAACTACTGCCAAGAGAATCGGACAACATGAGCAAAAGTCTATACAAATAATCTGCTCGACAGCTCTATGAAATTGGGCCCCAGTACAGAGGAGGGAAGGGACCATTTGTACGATCTGAACTGGAAAGCCCTTCAGCAAACCTGAGCAATTATTTCTTTCTATCTCCTACACCTCCACGCTCCTACCATCAAGAGACTTGAGCCCACAGTACATGTCCCCACATAGTTTTCTGCTAAGTGCGTTTTTGCAGGTGCAGTGCGGCAAAACAAATGAATAGAGATCAAGCAACATCAGTGTTTTCAACGCACATTGCAAACTGGGCCCAATTTCATAAAACATGTAATCACACAAACTTGCTATGCCAGAAATATTGTGATAGAAACAGGTAACCAGCCGAAAATTCCATGAAGTTTAAAGTGTGTGCTTGTACCAGAGTGACCCAAGTTTTGCTTAGCAAGTAAATGTGCACGTATAGTTTTTGGGAAAAACTGTGAGGCCTTACACCACTGTGTATTAGAGCAATATTTTTAATTTGCACTAGATCGAATTTCCTGAGGGTGAACCTGTGAAGCAATGCAGTGAAAACCTTGCGGTACATGGAAGAATAGAATACTGCCATGGCCAAATAGGACTTTTTGCACATAATGTCTTTCCAGTAGGGCGCCCTCGCTCGCCTAGACGTCTAAAAAGAGGATGTTCATCGTTTTGGATCGAAGTTCTACTTTAAGAATAATCTTAAGAAACTCCTAAAGAAGAAGAATCTTGTCTCAAGATGAACATAAAACTAATGAGGTTCATCGCTGATTTCCGATTAACTTGCTATTTTGCTGATACATCATGTCCGTGTGAGGCTCGATGTAAAACTCGGGAATCAGCTTGCTTCGTTTTGTTCTCCGTCATCCAGTCATATCTTTGATGCCTTGCTGCAACAAAACAAAACAAAACATCGCAATTTCATTTCTCATTTTTTATTATGATCCAGTGGTTTCGGCCTTCCACCCGAAAACACTTTTGAATTGATGATTTTTATCATTAGTTGCGAAACACGATGAGACATAATCTGCCTCTGCAGATTTTTCTCGGACGACTTGCTTTTTAGATCAGAGCATGGAGGTAGAAAGAATACTATCCTTGTTTGGGTGTGTGTGTGGGGGTGTGGGGGGGGGGTATCGGAGAAGAGTCTTTATAACAATACTTAATTAGTTTTAAAGTTTAGGTTGTTATGACCCGTGACCATACAAAGCTTCAAAACGCAACTTGATATCACACAGTGTTTCGAGAAGTCGTTGTGATGTGTGTTTAGCATGCACATCCAGTGGATGTAAGATTCTGGAGTGGGTGGGAGGGAGCGGGGATCGGGTTGTTGGTCACAACCGCCGTCATAATCCCGTGTTGCATTGCACGAACGGGTATATGCCTATACTGCTGTGACAAAACCATGATAAAAACCATGATACAAAACTTACCAATTTTGTCTTCACACTTGCAATTTCCTCACGTAAATTACCCCTATCCTTGAGAAGCTGGATGACAAATTGTTTCAGCTTCTTTCCGTATTCCACCTGCCCCTCAGCTTTCTTCTCCAGCTCCTCTTTCAATTGAATTTCAAGATTCAAGTTTTCCTTGTAAAGCTGGCGGAACCTTTCCAACGTGGCTGCCCTACTGGCCAGTTGAGTTGCCAGCTGGCTGGTCTTCGTATCATCGATGTCCTGCTGTAGCTTATACTTGGCTGCCGTTTTTAGTTTAATGTTGTCTCGGAGATTGGCATAAGCGTTGTCTATGTTGTTGGCCAGCCTTAAACATCGGATATTTTGGCGCGTAAAGTACAAATTAATAAAGCAGTTCCAACTGATTATTACCAAGGAAAATATGGCCAGGAAAAATGGCACGTTTTGTTTAGACATGTTGGACCATGGGTTCGGAGAGTGGGTAGGCCTACTTGGGCTCGTCGGTTGCCGTATTAACCCTATACCCGGGTGGGTCAATTCAACAGCTTGTTCCGACGGTGAAAACGACGGCTGAGAGTGATCAGCTAATCTCGTGGACGCTAATACAGTCCGTATGACTGTCGTGTTGTGTGATGTTCTCGTATTGACGATGTTTTAGTACTATACTGGAAATGTGTGGTCAATAATCACTGCTCTTTTTGCAAGCCACGTATGGTTCCTGCATCTGTTTACACAAATCGATTATATTCAATGGGATAAATCTATGGCCCACTTCGATTGTTAAATTAAAAAAATCGATTTGCCGTTTTCATCGTATCATGAAAATATAAAATAAATCTGCACAATATTTCACACCTTTTTTACATAGGGATTATGATAGAAACTTTATTTGAATCATTGTTATACTGAAACTTGTCCATGTGGTTTGGGCCGATTTGATCCTTATTGCATTGTTTCTCTTACTAGCATTGTTCTGTTTTCTCATCCACTGATTTTATACAAGAACAATGCAAACCTTTGTTTGAGTGTACCACAGGGAGACACGTCAAGGGTGCCGCTTTGTTCCAAAGACACTGGAGCCTCTAGTAATTGCAAAGACCAGTCTTCCCACTTGGTGTATCTCATTATATGCACAAGATAACAAACCTCTGAAAATTTGAACTCAGTTGGTCGTCGATGTTGCGAGATAATAATGAAAGAAAAAAGCACCCTTCAGATGCTTGATTTCGAGACCTAAAAATCTAATTCTGATGTCTCGAAATCAAATTCGTGGAAAATTACTTCTTTCTGGAAAACTACATCACTTTAGAGGGAGCTGTTTCGCACAATGTTGTTGACTATCAACCCCTCCCCATTACTCGTTACCATTTAAGGTTTTATGCAAAAAATTATTTTGAGTAATAACGAATAGTGTCCATACTGCCTTTAATGCGCGCGACACAGCACCAAATAATAATTGTTTACAAAAGTGGCACACACACGAAAATAGTACCCACAGAAGTATCCCTTTAATTTTTGCTTGCATCTTATGCTCACTGAGCATTTCAATTTGTTTTGGGTACTTGTAAGCGGTGCTTTATTGACGGGCACTGTTACATCCACATTATGTTCATTGTATAAAAACAAAATTAAAAAATGCCACTAATGTGTATCATAATGATCAAAACATTGTGGAAAATGTCAATTTCAGCAGATGAAATATAAGGCCTATAGCCTATTTTTATCTCTGGCAGGCGGAAACTATTTATTTGAATTCATCAGAATCTTTTCTGTTTATTGACCAAAATCAAAACAACCATTATTAACACAATTCATTTTATGCAACCTTTACACTATACTCTATATATAGTGGGACTGGGAAAGTCTAATATCACCCCTTTATGTGCGCACTTTTGACGTGGGAACAGTCGGATACGGCGGGGTTTGTCTGCTAAAATATAGTCAAAGTTCACTCAATTCCCTCAAAAGTTTGTTTCCAACCAAATTTAGAGGGTTTTGTATCCGGCCTTTCTGGAGTGCCTGCAATACGGTGACATTCTTGTTCTAGACGATATGTCTGAAAACAATTAAAGTCTTCGGATATTTTGTCTATGTAATTACAAATATATGGGTTTGATTTAAATGTTTTTCTGTATTATTATTATTATTATTTTTTTTTTTTTTTTTTTTTTTTGTGTATGAAGCTCTGTATTTTAAACACAATCAAGCCTCTGGCTGCGAAGTTTGAATATTTTTAATAAATAAATAACACCAATAATATGCCTGCAAGTGCCGGGCCCTTCTGCCTACTCGTTTGCACTCTGTGACACGTGCTGTGTATTTCGAGTGATAGAGTGGCGAATTTGTCAATGAAGTGGTGAATTTTGATTTGTCACTTCGTAGAAAACAAAAATTATAAATGTTTATGATTGTTCACAGTTATGACAACTAGCGTAGTTACGCAAATTAGTTCCTGAAACAAAGCACTGAGTAGGCCTACATCAAGTATATACTTCGATACCTAACCGTAACAATAAATCACGAGGTGAGGAGGTTGTCGGATTACCGGGACAGTCGCCGAGCAAATAAACCATTCTTGAACTTGGAGTGTGTCATTCATAGAGAGGGGTCCTGTGTGTTTAACAATGGTGGAATTCCTCAACATTTTTTTGGACTTTCATGGACAGAGTAATAAAGAAATTGCATTAACCTACTTTGTGTACCAACTACAGGTACTTCATTGCAAGACTATGAGAGTGCCAGGGTGCAGAATTCCGTTGGATAGAATTGATCTGTAAAAATGGGTCAAGTTCGAGGAGGTAGTAAAAAGTCAACCATTTTGGGCGATTTTGCCTGGCACCCAGCAGGATGTTGCATGCGTAGGCCTAGGTTACCATGGAATATTGACTGATACATATTGACCACGTTGCTACTCGAACTTGCCTGTAGTTTGCAATCAACAAAACTGACATCAAAACAACAACTAAAAAACTAAATCTGCACTAAACACACAGAACTTGAACTCGGCCGAACTATGAAGGAGCTAAGTCTGAAGTTCAATTTTTAGTCCGACTTAATTTTGTTGATCTCATTTTTGTCACAGCCGTGAATACCAACTATAGGTAAGTAGGCCTACATGAAACTCTTACACCTTCGTTAATTTCTTGCTTTTGTTCGTTCCTTCTTTTTCCTCTTCCCCTGGGGAAGTATCAAACTTTTACCATCAGCCTAGGATTGGCTAATACGGCTTGAAAAGTTTGCTCAAACTCAAGAGATTATTTTCACCATACTAAATGGGGTCCCTTTAGCAACCAATGGAATTGCCTATGGCCCGTGACATCACGAAGATAGTTATAATAAAAGAACTATTAATTTTAAAGGATCCAACTTCTAGCTTCTCTCACTCGTTTAAACGCCACTTTTGTGTTTATTTCAACGAATGCTTTCACTTTTTGTCACACAGCTGTGTAAAGAACTTTCTAGATTTCGGGCCAAAAGCTAGCTACTCAACGAGCTACTTAAATCAATAATGTATACGACTAAGAAACAAACGTGTATTGGGAAACTTGTGGCATTGTTGTTGGTGCTGGGTGGCGTTGGAATGGCACTATCTGCTGAGGTGGATGTAGAAACTCGTCCACCGAATGTTGTCCTCTTCATAATGGATGACGTAGGGATGGGAGACATCGGTTGCTTTGGCAACCACACCATCAAGACACCTAACATTGACGGTCTTGCAAGGGAGGGAGCGAGGCTGACCCAACACATGGCATTTTCAATGTGTACACCAAGTAGAGCTGCTCTAATGACGGGACGACTGCCCGTAAGATATGGTAAGTCAATCGCATATAGATAATGGGCTGAGCTCATATAGAACCTAATAATTCCGGTGTATTGGTTGTTTTAATGAGCAACGACTCACTAAAGCCGAGGTATATTTTAATGGATGGAAAAAAAACAATTAGGGATTGGGGGCTTGTTGATGGTCACGCCGTTCACTATTGTGTAAAGTGTGTGTCCCTTAAGTTGTACAAAAGTCACGCCAGCTTTAAATTTTACACATTGTTATAGGTTTTGGGTCGAAACATCCGATGAGGGTCTTTATGTTCTCATCATCACATGGAGGATTGCCTTCAAATGAAACTACAATAGCTGAGTTACTGAAAGGATCTGGTTATGCTACTGCTCTTATCGGTAAGTCTGCCCCTCCAAAACAAGTTCCTCCCGCTAGCTGTGCATTCAGCGCCACAATTAAGTGATGTGTATAATACTATATAGAACCACAAGTTTTCTGTACATGAAATGGCTTATTTTAATACTCTCGTTCGTCTCTTTTTTTTTGCTCCATGATAGGTAAATGGCATCTTGGCATTTCGTGTAAAGAGAACAATTCTTGTTCAGATCCCAATTCTCAAGGGTTTGATTACTTCTTTGGCCTTCCAGTCACCAATTTTCGCGACTGTGGTACGGACAACATCATCCCTGTCTTGTGGGGCATGAGCAAGAAAGTTACATTGTCTGAGATGTTGACTAATCTTGCTATCGCTTGTGTCTTTGCCTTCCTCCTTGTGGGGACGAAACTCATTGGCCTTAGAGGTTTCATCTTCTTCATGGTTGTTGTTCTAGCAGGGAACATTTTAATGGCGTGCCGAGACGACATTCGGTCCAACTGCGTTCTCATGGAGAATCATTCCATTGTGGAACAACCTCTTCTTCTATATGACCACCTCACAGAGCGACTACACACCCGTGCCATTCAATTCGTTGAGCAGAACCAAAACCAGCCGTTTCTCCTTGTCATGTCATTTGTGCAAGCTCATACAGCACTGTTTAACAATAAGGAGTTCCGTAACCATAGCGTCCATGGTTACTATGGAGATAATATTGAGGAGATGGATTGGAGTGTAGGGGAGGTGTTAAAGACACTCAAGAGACTAGGTTTGGAGGAGAAGACGTTTGTGTATCTGACGTCAGATAATGGGGGTCATGTTGAAGAGTTTACCGATGCTGGGGAGCGACAAGGCGGCTGGAATGGAGTCTATAAAGGTACACTTTACTATAAAATAATTTAAAAAAATGATTCCAACATTCATAAATTTTCCAGTACCCGACTCTTTAAAATTCCCAGGTGTAGGTTTGCATTTCGATGGTAACACTTAAGGCTGATACACATTTGGAGCTGTTACCATTTATTTGCAAGTCAGTTTATCAACTTCCACCATGACATCATCAATTTGTCTGGATATTGACAGTGTTTTTAAAAATTTGTTAAACAATTTACAGAAAAACAAATTGGAAACATTTGGATAAAGTGACAATATGTTGTCCTTGTTTTTTGTAAGGTGGAAAAACCAACACGTGGGAAGGAGGAATCCGGGTGCCTGCCGTCGTGAAATACCCCGGGCATATACCATCAGACACCGTGGTATCTCAACCTACACATCTCCCGGACGTCTTGCCCACCGTAGCACGAGTCACTGGAGCCCAACTCCCAGATGACCGGGTGTACGACGGCCGGGATATGATGCCACTTTTGACACACGCTGACCATGCAGAGAAACAAGAAATATTACACGAGTTTATGTTTCACTACTGCGGGGGCTTTCTTAACGCGGCTAGATATACACCCAAAAACGGTAAGTAAGTGAAAGTATAAAACAAAACTATTTGGTCTATAATAGTCTGAACAACTGTGGTTTGAGCCAAGAGTTTCGAGAGACCACGTTCCTAAATTCAATCATTTGCTGGCAAAGACCATCAAATAGTGTTGTCCACTTAACTCAATAGAAAAAATATGTCACTTAGATTTGGTTTGGAGCACACATAAAAATGGGTTAGTCGTAATGGTTCGTTAAGTGTATAACATAACTTATGCCTATAACATGTGATAGGTTGTAATGGTTGTTCTCTATTAACAACGCAGGTGACACCACGTACAAGTTGCACTATGCCTCAAGCCACCTGGTACCCGGCATTCATGGTGTCATGGGATGTTTCGACGTATTCGCATGCGAGTGTGAAGGGAACAGCGTCGATCGTCACGATCCACCCCTGGTCTACGACCTTTCAAATGACCCCTCGGAGGTCAATCCACTAGACAGCAATGATCCCAAAGTAAAGAATGTTATAAGAAAGGTCAACGAGGCAGTGGCAACTCACCGCAAATCGCTCCCCCACAATACTGACCATCAGTTCACAGGCTCAAACTTAATGTCACGCCCCTGGGAACGACCACGATGTGGACGTTTTCCGCACTACTCATGCACTGATCCTTATTTAGATCAGTTGAAAAAGCTAAAAAGAGAAATTTAGTCAAGAAAAACAGCTTTCAAAATCGACTGTTTGGTGCATATTTTAAAGGTTTTAAAGATTCTAAGATTTGTCTTTGCCAGTTTGGTTTCAGTTTGATTACAGGTCTGTTGATACAAAATAGGCTTAAAATACTTTCTGGAAGGTGCACTGCCATGTTCCACTGCATGGTAAGGGGCACTTATGAAGAGAATGTTAATTTGTATTGGAACTTTGCAAAGGGTGCCACAGCAAAAGTACAGGGCACCACGGCAGTTGCATGCTGTGGGCGCCATGTGTTATTTTGAGGTCTGAATACACTTTAGGTTCGAGAAGTACGACCTAATCTGTTGTTCTAATTCAACGTGATAAATTGAGGCATTCCTTGCTCTCTGAAAATAACATTACTAACGACTTGGTTTATTTGAAAAATTGTGTATAACCCTTCATTCGATTCAGTATGCTACATACAGTGACATCTCTGTATTAAGGTACAGTGTTGCTCAAAATGGTACGCTCGGTATCGGTCATTTTGAAACAATAAACGGTGGTCGTTAAATGGCAGTCGTTAAAAAATTAATAGTTGTTAATTAATTAATAATGAGTATCTGTGTCATATCAATGATTCTTAAGATTCATTGTGTTTTCCCCCGTTAATTTTATTACATAATCGCTTAAGAGGTAGACCTGGAGAAAAAGTTTGCAATGACTTTTGGGGAGAAAGACTTTTGTTGTTTGTCTGCTTTTAGGTTGTCGTATAAATGTTGTCATCTTAGCTGATAGTCTCCCCGCCCATTATCTTGCAGAAGTCCCCGGTCGTGTCTTCGCCCTTCGGATAGTCTTATTTAAGTATAGATTCGCTCATAAAATAATGTACATTATTATCTAACTTGACTATTGTACTTGTTATTAAAGACATGGACACTATACTGGTAATTACTCAAAATAACTGTTAGCATTACAAACTTACTTGTTGGTAACGAACAATGGAGAGCTGGTGATAGTATAGCACATTGTGAGGATTCCTCCTCCTAAAGAAGGCATCTGAAATCACTTTTAACATTTTGCATGCAAAACGAGTGGGTTTTTTTTCTGACAGTATTCTCTTGCTACTTCAACCACCCAACAATCTTGCTATTGTGTGTGTAATGGTGGGTTTCACCAAGTTTGAGGACTGTCTTTGACAATTCAATTAGCACAGGTGAGCCCACTGCCTATAAATCTAATCGATATGTTGAAGTGATTGATATAGTAATTCACCATTAAATTATTTCGACTCTCTGTTCGGGTTTTTTTCAGTGTCACATTATTCAATTTCTTTGGTGCATCTGAAAATATTCGGCTTTTTCAGATACCTGTATTAACAGATAGTTCAGAGATTGTTGACATAACTGTATCAGCGCTCTCGACTCGTGGTCTTTGTCGTTCGGGTGCGACACATCGAGTTCTTAAATTTCAATTAGTAATGGTGTTCCTCTGGTAGATACAAATTGTGTGGTTTAAATACAAAATAAACGGTTAAGTTAGATAGAACAAGACTTGTGTCCGACTGGTGTGTTTTGTTTGAGGAGTTTGATGATGAGCGGGACCGGCCATGGCGGTCAAACCTTTCATACAGTGTCCTTAAAATTGGTCTGAAAAAAAAATAGTTCAAATTCAACGGTATTTTCTTGAAAACACGGTATGAGCTGCTGGGCTAGATCGCCACTTCTCGAGAAAACGGCGGAAAACAAAATTGAATGTGGTAGCAAACCTAGTTTATCTCAAGTGTATGTTTTTAGCTAATCTTGTTTTGGGAATAAACAAGTTTTTGCAACAGCTTTTTAGTTAAACATATAATTGTGCATGAGGTTTGAGCTGTGGGTAAAACGGTACAAGACGTGTTTAACACACGTATAGCCGTTGTTACAAAGTTTCCTATATTATTATTCATCTTTGTTTAATACCGAAATGGCATTTGTGAATGGGAATAAAAGGGTAGTCACTCGTTCTTAATAAGCCGTTTAAAACCTTGCAGGGTCGTTGCCGTGCGATAAACTTTGGCTCGGGCTCGCACGGCCACGACCCTGGCTAAGCTTTATCGCACGGCCACGACCCGTGCCGGTTTTAACCGGCCGATTTAGAACTCGTTGCTATCATTTTATTCCCCTAATCAATATAGTGAACAAACGCTGCGCGACGTTAAACATCAAAGCACAAAACAAAGGAGACACAGACGTAAGATTGTCTTAGTTATTTTTTAATGTCAACATCCCTGAAGAAAAAAAAAACAATCGATGGTCAAGCGAGAGTTTGAAGAGCAAAAATACAGGGCTTCAAAAATGAAGTGGACCAGCATGTCTATGTTCGGTTGATACCAATTTCTGCTATTTTAGGCCTCCGGAAAGATTATTAAAGGCACTGGACACTATTGGTAACTCAAAATTCCATTATTCTCTCATAGCAACACCAGATAGTCGACTGTCGTTATTTAATGACCGAACGTACCATGTTTGCACTAATGTTTCTCTGCCCATAGGTTAGGGAACAAAAACATATCGCTTAATCTTATACCTAATCAATGTGGTCTTTTATTTGCTGTTTATTATTGAATCATTGTGTGTATATCTGGGCATTATTGTATTGAATGACACCATTAAAATAAATGTTGCTGTATTGAATTGTTAACTTAACTATTCGTCAAAGTAAATTTAATCAATGGGAGACTTTGGTAGGCTCTAGGTGGAACTTCAGACTTTACCAGGAATCCATTGTTCTTGGTTTTGTGCGCATGCTCAAAACAATGTAAACAAAAAAATGACAATTCTGCTGCCACATTAAGCGTTCCAAAGTCTCACATTGCCCTTTCGAAACCATGACTTGAGTTTGGGCTCCGGCTTGAGGCTCCCGTTAGGCTCCGTCGGTTAGATGTGCGCTTTCGGTACTGGGCTTCAGACAGGTGCACGGACTCGAAGCCGGAGTCCTCGTGTATCAGGGCCTTCGTGGCTTGGAGAGTTGCGATTCCTATAGTAGCGTCTGGAGTGGGAGACCACGCACGTGAGTGGCGAAGCGTGCGTGGTCTCCCGTTCAAGTCGCATGGGATCGAAAAGGCACATTGACAGGATTATGAAGATGTAACCGATGAAATCTACCGAGAGATCTCAACACAAATAAACATGTATTCTGACAAAACTATAGAAGGTATTTCAGTCTATGCTTTATTGTTTCATCTAATTTGAGTGGATGAAGATGTACCTTCCTACAAATTATTTTTATATACTTTTTTAAAGTTTTAATTATAGGTTTTCTTGGTCAAATTCTGCAAATCAGCAGTCAATTTCATTTTCGTGCGTTCGAATTAAAGCTGTTTTGCCTCTCCAGTTGTTACTGCGTTTCAAATTCAGAATTCGGCCATTCAATTTCGTTTTGAGTCGAGTCAAATTCCTTTAGCGTATCGTCATTCTTTTTCGTGACACACACCCCTCAAGAAGCGTCTGCGAATTTGAATGCTGCTTTGGTAAATTGTTAAATTGAATTATTTATTTGTTAAATCGAATGACGCAATATTTTACTAATCATAAAACGAAATCGAATGACCCTTTTCAGTTGCATTCGATTACGCGCGAAATATAACAGCTTGTTCATTTTCCGAAACTGACCGAGAAAACCTATAATAACAACAGAATGTTTTTGTACATCAAATCCTTCCCCTGAAAATTAAAATAGCATCGATCGCGTAAGGTTATACTTTGATTTATGGGCGAGTGAAGTATTGTAAACTCGGACCTAAATTGTATTTAAAGACACTGGACACATTTGGTAGAATGGTCAATGACTGTTTCACCTTGGTGTATCCCATAAGTGCATCAATAAAACCTGTACATTTTTTTACTCAATTGGTAATCAAAGTTGCAAGAACATAATGAAAGAAAAAACCCCTTTACTGCATTAATTTGTGTGCTTTCAGATGTCTTAGAAAGGCTTCAGGCCTAGTGAGGTCATTCACAGATTCATATATCTTAGTGAGAAATTACCACTTTCTGGAAAACTATGCAACTCTTTTCTCGCATTGTTTTGTTTTTATTTTCAGCTCTCCGAATGCTCGTAAGTATCATTTTTTATGCCAACATATATTTTGAGTAATTACCAAAACATGTCCAGTGCCTTTGAACTTGTTTTGTCAATGGATGGTTGTTTACCACAAATCTTAATGCATCATAACAGTTAATGTTGAAAGCTGTTTTTCTGTGGACTACATTTCTCCTTTAAGCTTTTTCAATTGATCTAAATAAGGATCAGTACATGTGTAGTGCGGAAAACGTCCACATCGTGGTCGTTCCCAGGGCCGCGGCAGAATACTTAAACGTGCGAACTGGTGGTCAGTATTATGGGGGAGCGATGCGCGGTGAATTGCCACTGCCTCATTGACCTTTCTTATAACAATCTTCACTTTGGGGTCATTACTGTCTAGTGGATTGACCTCCGAGGGGTCACTTGAAAGGTCGTAGACCAGGGGTGGATCGTGACGATCGACGCTGGTCCCTATACATTCACATGAGAATACGTCGAAACACCCCATGACACCGTGAACGCCGGGTACCAGGTGGCTTGAGGCATAGTGCAGTTTGTACGTGGTGTCACCTGCGTTGCGGATAGAGAACAATGTTAAAATTAGGCAATTTTATCAAATGAATATTAAGTTTAATTCACACGACGATTCATAAATTTAGATTGGTCAATTGGAGAACTCTTTGTCAGCAACAGCAGACTAGAATCGCCGCACAGTCGTTCATTCAGAGAATAGATAGACACAAAGAGTATGTTATATATACTTTTCAATACTAACCGTTTTGGGGTGTATATCTAGCCGCGTTAAGAAAGCCCCCGCAGTAGTGAAACATAAACTCGTGTAATATTTCTTGTTTCTCTGCATGGTCAGCGTGTGTCAAAAGTGGCATCATATCCCGGCCGTCGTACACCCGGTCATCTGGGAGTTGGGCTCCAGTGACTCGTGCTACGGTGGGCAAGACGTCCGGGAGATGTGTAGGTTGAGATACCACGGTGTCTGATGGTATATGCCCGGGGTATTTCACGATGGTAGGCACCCGGATTCCTCCTTCCCACGTACTGCCTTTGCCACCTAAAAAAACAAACATTTAGAAACATTTTAAATAACCGTGAACAAACCCTTTCAAAACGTTTCTCTGTTTAACTTTCAACAATGTTTAGACAAACAATTAAACTCAATATCCGGACAAGTTGATGATTTTATGGCGGAAATTTATCAACTGCTTTTGAAACACGTTCTCAATTTTTTCGAAAAGCAAAATAATTGTGAACATTTGCATCAATTAAAATTGTTCTGAGTGTAATAATTTACCTTTATAGACTCCATTCCAGCCGCCATGTCGCTCACCAGCATCGGTAAACTCTTCAACATGACCTCCGTTATCTGACGTCAGATACACAAACGTCTTCTCCTCCAAACCTAGTCTCTTGAGTGTCTTTAACACCTCCCCTACACTCCAATCCATCTCCTCAATATTATCTCCATAGTCACCATGGACGCTATGGTTACGGAACTCCTTATTGTTAAACAGTGCTGTATGAGCCTGCACAAAAGACATGACAAGTAGAAACGGCTGGTTTTGGTTCTGCTCAACGAATTGAATGGCACGGGTGTGTAGTCGCTCTGTGAGGTGGTCATTCAAAAGAAGAGGCTGTTCTACAATGGAATGATTCTCCATAAGAACGCAGTTGTTCTTAATCTCTCTCCAGTACACCAAAAAGAAACCGTTCCCTGCTAAAGCAACAACCATGAGGAGCACGAAACCTCTAATTCCAACAAGTTTTGTCCACATAAGGAGGGAACCAATGACACAGGCGGCACCAACGGAAGCCCACATCTTAGCTCGAACGTTCCGGGGCTTGTTCCATGCCCCATGTACGGTGTTCTCCGTACCACAGTCGCGGAAATTGGTGACTGGGAGGCCATAGAAGTAATCGAACCCTTGCGAATTAGGATCCGAACAAGAATTGTTCTCTTTACACGAAATGCCCAGATGCCATTTACCTGTAAATGTTTAGTGGAGGAAAAAAAGAGAGACGTTGAAAAAAATGTTTAAAGAACGCCATTTCATGAACAGAACACCCTGATATTGTCATATTTTTGGCGGGAAGTTGGAAGTGCGCCACAACTAGTGGATCGTATAAGGGACAGACTTACCGATGAGAGCAGTAGCATATCCAGATCGTTTTAGTAACTCAGCTATTGTAGTTTCGTTTGAAGGTAAACCGCCACCCGATGATGTGAAAAGAATAACCCTCAGCCGTCTCTTACCTCCGAAACCTATGTGAGATATAGGAATGCAAAATAATCGGAATACACTCAGTATAATCAAAACTTAGTGTTAAATAATACCTTAAAACACACTGTGATAAAGGGTCCCCTCTGAAGTAAATGTATTTTTTGAGAAAGATGTAATTTCTCACTAAAATATTTGAATTTAATAAGAGACCTCAGCTGATGTCTCGAACTCAAGGCATCTGAAAGCACACAATTTGTGCGACTATAGGGTGTTTTGTTTTTCTTTCATTATTCTCTCACAACTTCTACGACCATTTGAGTAAAAATTTTCACAGGTTTGTTATTTTATGCATTATGTTGGGATAGTGAGAAGTGAGAATACCGGTCTTTGACAATTACCAAAGGTGTCCTGGTGTCGATTTCACCAGAAAGAAACTCTTCCTAACTTAGGATTAATCTTAGGACTTAGGACGAATTTTCCCATCCTAAGTTAGGACGAGTAACTCGTCCTTACTCGAGATAGGATTACAGCGTTTCGTGAAATTGGCTGCAGTGCCTTTAAGATGTGTAGAGTTGTCGTTGACCGTATACATTTGTACTCTTTTAATGCTACTCTCACACTTGGGCGAATATTCTTGCGAATATGGATATTTGAAATTCGCAGTGAATTCGCCCAAAATTTGCGAATTGATAGTGAATATTTTCACGTTCGCCCTCGGTCACCCCTCGACCTGTCCGTACCAATATGTTACGAATTTTTAAGAATGCTTAACAATCGTGGCCAATGATTGCCAATTCCTTACAGCAGCTTACGAAAGTTGCCAACGCTTACGCACGCTTACCAACGCTACTAATGGCTACCAATGCTTACGGAAATCTACGGCAAATGACTGTCTTCGCACCATTCGTTAGAATTAAAAAGCGCTTCCCAATGCTGTTTCACACTGTTGCGAATAATATTAGAGTGAATGTGCTTACGAATGAAAATATTTGACAATCGCTCATACTTCGCAACATTCGCCGTGTCTTCGTAAGCGTTCGTAACAAATTCGGAGCGGTTACCCGTCATCTCCCTAAGAAGATCGGTCAATTTACAAACTGGTTTGTTAGTTTCAACGAATGTTGCGAAGACGGTCATTCGCCTCGACATTCGTTAGCATTGGTAAGCCATTGTTAACGTCTGTAAAGCATGCATAAGCGTTGGCAACGTTTGTAAAGGCACCTGTAAGGCGTTTGTAACCTTCACGGATCCCCTTTTTTACAAATGTGGTCACGTTGCTGTTTGTCAAACGAACAAGTGGCCAGAGCGAGATTCGTCCCGGCATTTATAGCAATCGTGGCCGCGTGAGTCAGAAAATGGCAAGACATTGGCAACGATGGTAAGAAATTCGTAACAATCCTAAGTGCATTATTAACGTTTGTATAAGCCCTTTCGTAAGCATTCGCAAGCATTCGTAACATTCGCAAGCAATCGCTTTATTTGTTTGGTAAGCTAAGTCGCGACGTGCGCAACGTTCGTTGCCTATTTGTAAGGCATTGGCTAGCATTGTCAAGCGTTGGTAAGCATTCGTCATATATTGTTAAGGAGAGGTCGAGGGGCGACCGAGGGGTGACTAAAGATGAAAATATTCACCATCCAATCGCAACTGTTTGGCGAATTCACCGCGAATGTAAACGTTTTTATTCGCAAGAATTTAGTCATAATCGCAAGAATATTCGCCACATTTTGATTGAGTGATCTTCGAAAAGAGGTGGAGAATGAATAGTGAACGTTCCGGAATCGTTACCAACGCTTACGAAACACGGCGAATGTTGCGAAGTTTGAGCGATTGTCAAATAATTCCATTCGTAAGCCCATTCGCTAGCATATTTTGCCAAGTGTGAGAGTAGCATAAGTGATTGTTTTAAGAGAGCAAACTCTAGCTATAATAGTCAGTGCCAGCTGTGGCAGCAGGACGAGTGCCCCAAATCTGCCCCTACCCAAATGAGATTTAAGGAAATGCACAAAAATGACTGGCTCGAAACGTACCCCCCCCCCCGCAATTATGATACGCCTTCCCAAACGTAGGTACGTTCATAACGTGTCGTTCTTCAATTTTAGGTAGATTAACACCCCACACATCGGGCTTTTATGCAGATTGTTAGACTCTGATAAACTCAGCCCAACCATTCCAACCCATTATACTTTGCAACCTATACTCTTAGGCCGACTTATAATACCATATCTCATGGGCAGTCGCCCTGTCATTAGGGCAGCTCTACTTGGTGTACACAATGGCATTGCCATGTGTTGGGTCAGCCTCGCTCCCTCCCTTGCAAGACCGTCAATGTTAGGTGTCTTGATGGTGTGGTTGCCAAAGCAACCGATGTCTCCCATCCCTACGTCATCCATTATGAAGAGGACAACATTCGGTGGACGAGTTTCTACATCCACCTCAGCAGATAGTGCCATTCCAACGCCATCCAGCAACAACAACAATGCCACAAGTTTCCCAATACACTTTGGCACTCCAATTTCCCGCGCTTTTCCCTTAGCCGAAGACATGATTGATTCAAGTAGATGCCAGTTGAGCAGCTAGCAAGTTCGTAACAAATCTGTGTGGGGAAAAAACGGTACAGGCATTCGTTGAAATAAATACATTCAAAATTAAAAGTTGGATGCTTTGAATGGTTATTTTCTTTTGAAAATCATTCCCTGTCACAAACCTGTAGCCAGGTTCGGTAGCTAGCCTTATTAAATGGCTTTTTACCAATTAATTACGAAATAACGAGGAGTAATGAAAGTAACGATGGTTAGAGAACTGTGAAAGTGGTTACGTTTAATTGATTTTATATTGCACACCTTTTCTTGTTTTCTGAAAGAAACAGGGAACATTTTGTTTGTAATATAGCGCCCTCTATCATTCGTTTCATGGAAGGAGAAGCATGGTTGTGGTTTTCGCTGCCTGTTTGTTATTGCTGTTCTGGTAATAGAAACAACACCCTCTGCGTTGACGTCGTAACTTGTGGCGATGACGACGAGCAAAATGACTTCCTTTGTATACATGACATAGAATGTGATCGAAAAATGTGCCCTGTAATGAAATTGTTTACACCCAACTGTGATTTCTTGTAATAATGTTTCCTTGTAATATAGACGCAGATATTTTGGTGTGAAATAAAGTGTGGTTGACCTTGAGATTGGTGTCTGTCTTACTACACCCCAAGTATTCGATTTTAGATCTGAGCTAGAGTTATAACAAAACACCACGACGTTACGTAGAGAGAAAGCAGTCCTCTGTTTCTGAGTGTGCTGAGGTGTCCAGTGTTGTGACGGCTAGTGTTTGTGAGTATTAACCAACTAACACTTTGCTTTTGTTGTCTATACAAAATAGTAGGCATTCAAATTGACAAAAAAAAAGACACTGCGTCACAACCATTCTGGGTGTTTTGATGCAACATGCAACTGACCTTGTCACCCAAAGATAGATTTTTGACCTGGCCTTTCGACCAATCAGTTCGTTGCTAAAATGGATCCCATCGGGTTAGGAGTGTTGTAAACTCATTCCTAATGAGCGTGAAAAAAATCAGCAATAGGCCTAATGACAACGAGCCATTGTTTTAAAGGAAAAATGTGGGATGTTGCTCTCTCCAAATTTTGAAAATGAAATTCACTCTATTGTGTGACACAATGTATGGGGAAAAAAATCATCTGCAAATGTCACTATAGTTTCAAAAAGATTCAGTGAATTTACTATGAAACTTTGGAGAGAGTTTACTACAATATTTCTGCAGTGTAAAATTTCAAGAAGAAGACGAAGAAGAAGAGGAGAATAAATTAAGAATGAACAAACTAAAGTATGAGGCGGGGAGAAACTGTACTTACCTGGTGTAGAGTGTGATCCATGAGCGCAACTAAACTATAGGATACACATAAGATCAACAAGTTATTCATTATTTAAGAACTTCAGACTTTAGGCCTCCCCCAAGGACGGGTCGGGTCATGTGATGTGTGTGTTTAGTGCCGATTTGTTTTTTTAAAGGCACTGGATACTATTGGTAATTGCTCAAAATAATTGTTAGCATAAAAACGTACTTGTTAGCGATCAATGGAGAGATGTTGATAATATAAAATATTGTGAGAAACAGCTCCCTCTGAAGTGACGTTGTTTTCGAGAAAGAAGTTTTTTCTCACTAAAATATTTGGACTGGATTTCGAGACCTCTGAGCTTGAACATATGAAAGCACACAATTTCGCGTGACTAAGGTTTTTCTTCTTTCATTATTATCTCACAACTTCGACGACCAATGGAGTTCACATTTTCACAGGTTTGTAATTTTGAGTATATGTTGAGATACACCAAGTGAGAAGACTGGTCTAGACAAGTACCAAAGGTGGTCAGTGACCTTTATTTTTATGCACTTAAATTTATCGAGGCCAAGTTCTGTGTGTTTAGTGCCGATAGTTGTTTAGTTTTTAGTATCATTTCGGCAGTCGTGATTAATTGCCGTACGGGGAGGGTCATCGCATTATTTGTGCACTTTGCAATGGCGGGGTTCATGTTGTGCTCGGGGCATGGCGAGATAGCCACTCTATGGTTTATTATGAAATACTGTTTGAAACGAACGTGAATCATGAGTAATTGCTATAGTAACTAATTTCGGGAATAACCTGGATTTTGATAGTGCCGTAAGATATATATATATATGTAAAATGAATAGGGTAGATGGCCTTAGCTTTCGATCCAATCCGGACCTTCTTAAGAGGCATAAAACGAGTACAAACAAATACATATCCATTTATAGAAAAAGAGAGGGGAAAGGGATTCAGGGAAGGATCCAGAAAGAAGCGGGAAAATAACAGCTAATCAAAGTTTCTATTTCAGACACAATATTGGTGGCTATGAACCAATAGGAGTGAAGTGGCGAGGAGGACAAAGGATGTTTAGTATGAAAGGATGGGTTACTGGACCATAAAAGTGGTAAAAAAATGTATTGTTCGACAACAATACAGGGAAACATGAAAGGGTAGGATTAGAGAGCAAGTTGCATCATGATGCAACTAACAATGGTCAATTATAATATATGTATATATATCCCCCATGTTACGGGCCAAACAAAACATACAACAGAAAAACCAAATAATGTAAACATGTCTCTACATCAGGCAATCACACTGGCTCTTCAAACAACATAAAGTCCGAGTCGGGGAGCTTATGGCCAAAAGTTAAGTCCCGTACAAAATACATCATTAGAACATGCCACCTAGCTAGATACCTAAATAAGACTCCCAGGAACAAGAAAAAACCATGTTGGCAACCTGTCAGGTGTGGCAGAGGGCGGCCATCTTGGATTTCAAAATGGACGCCATTTAAGTTATATTTTTCGTTAACTTTGGCTGTGAATGTCGTAAAATCCTGGGGGGGGGGGGGTTGGCTCAAATTACATTAGCCATAAACTAAACTAATAAAGGGTACAACTGGAGTGTTTCAGATGATGGCTATCTTGGAATTCAAAATGGCCGCCTTTTTATTTATATTTTTCTACCAATTTGGTATTGTAAAATCCTGTTTTGGTGACTGAAGTAACATTGGCAATGACTTGAAGCTATACAAGCTAGCATTAATATAATTTATATATATAAATATAAAGACCAAATTAAGCAATCCTTTGGTTAAGGCGACCATTTTGAATTTCAAAATTGCCACCTATCAACACATTTTTGCACGTATCATGGTCTATGAGCCTCACAGAAACTTGGTGTTGGTTTCTTAATAAAATAAAAATGTTTGCAGGTTTAAGGAGCCCTATTGACTTTCAAAATGGCCGCCAATTTAATGTGCTTGTTTGACATATATCTTGGACTCGTATATGCGGGCTAGTTTTACGGGTCAACAAATACATCAATACATATACATATCCATCACAGCTAACTCTGACAAACTGGCCCAGATCTGGCCCAGTGATGACAAGGCCCTGGTTTGGTCTGGGCCAAGACCAGGCAACCCTAATGTTAGGTTTGTGCCAGGTCATGCCACACTATAGTTTAGATGGCGTCAGACCTAAGCCAGCTGTGGCCAGGCCCGTAATGTTAATATAAGATCTGTGCCAGGTCTGACAACACCTGATCTGGTGTAATATCTGGGTCAGGTTTGGCCAGAACAGGACGTCATATGATCAGATTTTTTGCCTGGTCTGGCCAAACCAGGTAATCCAACTGTTAGATCTGTGTCAGATCTGGCCACACCTGGTCATATTTTTAAATTAGTGCCAGGTTTGGCCGGGCAGAGAAATATTGAGGTTAGATCTGTGCCAGAGCTGGCAACACAAGCTCAGGGCAAGGCATCTACTTCGACTTGACTTAAGTCCCAATGATATTATTATTTTCGGTCCCATCCCCTAAAGTAACCCAACCTCTGCCGCGCCGCCTCGAGATCACAATAGCTACATTTTGACGTTGAACTTCTAAATGGCTTGTTGAACTGTTGGCGCGATTTAGTGTTTAGGGACCAGGAAAATTTCAGATCTAGCACAGATGTGACGTTTGGATTCCTGATCTGGACACCTAGCCCAGATCTGACATCATCTGACCTAGTGTAGGCTAGACATGATTGAAGATTGTTCAATCTTCAATCATGCTAGGTGTCCAATCTTCAATCATGTCTAGCCTACACTAGGTCAGATGATGTCAGATCTGGGCGAGGTGTCCAGATCAGGAATCCAAACGTCAAATCTGTGCTAGATCTGGCCACGCAAGGACAGATGACGTAATTGTATCTTGCAAGGTCTTACACTAGCAAGATGATGTTAGATCAGCAGGACTGGGCACACCAGAATATCATTAAGTCATCTATGGGCCAGGTCTACGTCTAAATACAAAATAATCTGATTGTTGTCCAATCTGGCCCGGGTCTGGCTACACCAGAACCTACGTTAGATGTTCACCCGATGAGCCAAATGGCTGATGTAGGCATTCATGTTCTGGTCATTTACAGTTAAATGCCAGATCTGGCCCAAACACCCCTTTGATTATTGATGTAACCATGTTGCCATTCTTTGAGTAGATTCGGCCAGATCTTGCAAAGATCTGAAATCATCAGATCAGGTGTGGCAAGACCTGGCAGAGATCTAACACTAATTTTCCGGGCTTGGTCACTTCTGGCCAAGATCTGACGCCATCTGACCTGGTTTGGTTGAAACACCTTGCCCAGATTTGCCATTCTCTGAGCTGGTGTGGCCAGAACAGGCACATATCTAGAAATATCTGACACATTGTGGCCAAACCTGGCACAGGTCTGACATCAAGATTTATTGGCCTGGCCTACCCCGGCCCAGATGTGATATCATCTGACCCGGTGTGGCCAGACCTGGCACAGATCTAACAAGATCTGACCTGGCTTGGCTTAACCAGACCAAGATCTAATTCTGAACCGGTGTAGTCTGGTCAGGCCTAGATGTATAATTAACTGGGCCCAGACCAAGCCAGGGCATGTTACTTCTGGGCAAGATCTGGAGCCAGTTTGTCATCGTTAGCTGTAATGGATATGTTTTTATTTGGTTTGTTGAACCGTAAAACTTGCCAGTATACCTACATTTATGAGTCTCCACAGACCAAGATACAGTATGTCGTCAAACAAGCACATTATTAATTTG
This sequence comes from Asterias rubens, assembly GCF_902459465.1. NCBI lineage: Eukaryota > Metazoa > Echinodermata > Asteroidea > Forcipulatida > Asteriidae > Asterias > Asterias rubens. Next base: position 12,360,971 of record NC_047062.1, on the reverse strand, counting down.
AAGCCATTTTGAAATGCAAGATGACTCTTTAAACCAAATGATCCAACATAACCATCTTATTGGGTTCATTGACCCTGCAAACATGGGTATAGACACTTACACCAAGTTTCTGTGAGGGTCATAGACCGTGATACAGGCAAAGATGCATTTGATAGGCGGCAATTTTGAAATTCAAAAGGGCGGCCTTAGAAATGCAAAATGGCGGCCTTTACTAAATGAATCAATGTTATTTGTTTAACTTGGTCTTATTATATTAATGCTAGCTTGTATAGCTTTATAGTCGTTGCAAATGTTACTTTAGTCACAACAAAACAGGATTTTCCAACGACATTGCCAAAGTTGCGGAAACAAATACTTAAAAAGGCGGTAATTTTGAATTCCAAGTTGGTCGCCATCTGAAACAATTCAGTTGTACCTTTTAATGCTTTCTATGCAATTCTAGCCATACAAATCACGGTTTTATGACATTCACAGCCAAAGTTGAAGAAAAAATATAACTTAAATGCTGGACATTTTAAATCCAAGATGGCCGCCATCTGCCAAATTTTCAGTTTTGCCAACATGTATTTTCCCGTCTTTTAGGACCTAAAGAAGGTCCTAGCTAGGTGGCATCTTCTAATCATTTATTTGCTACGGATCACCATAAGCTCCTGGACACGACTCAGTGATTATGCACTGAAGAATACAATGGTATTGATCAAGACATGACGTAATAGGGCCACGCCTTGGCCCAATTTCATAGAGCTGCTTAACGGTCGATTCATTGCTTAACGGGCGCACCTACTAGCAAAGAAAGCAAAAGGGTCATAAAAGCCACATTTCTGCTTAAGCACTCTGTCCCCTTTCAACTCAACTCGACCCCATTTTAAATAAATTTGCATGTGCTCAGGTTATTTATTAAAACGACTGGTTTACTTCTTGGAAACATGTTAACATTATGCATCATTTTAAAGCTTATATATAGTGCTATATTGTAAGAATATTTTTTACCCCCAACAGGCTTTTGAAAAAAAATATGGTCATTTATATTAAATTCATATTTTTATTTTGAAATTTAAATTGTTTCATATTTTATGCAAATTTGGTAATTTCCAGATGTTCAAAAATATTTTGAGGACTGTTTTTGAAATCTACATCATCTGATCTTTCTATAGAGGTAAACATGTAAAGATGAAATATTAATTTTACCTCCTAGAATTTCGCTTTACATGTACATTATCAGCAGTCTATGGTCGGATCAATTCCTTCGTTCAACATTTCTTCCTCGTCAAGATCGCTGTTTTCATCTACAAAACCCCCCAAACCCAAAACTTACTCTTCTCTAAAATGTCTCCTGGAATGTTGAACAACATTTTGATATCTTTCCAGGCTTTTTCGGGGCATTTTGAAGCTGAAATGTAGCATTTTATATGAGATAAAGAGCAGAGTTTGCACGAAAGTCATCGTACAACGTGTACAACGTGTATTTCCGGGTCGCACTAAAAAAACAAGAAAGAAAAGATCAGCAGCTAAAACCAAAACGAAAAAATAAAACTCAGCCCTCAGAAATTACCTCGAATTAATAGAATTGCCAAGTACGTCGAAAGACCACATGGCGGATATTTCCGTTCGTTACTAAATTCGGGGTACAAAACATCTTTTTTACAGTTAAAAATACAATTTTTCAACAGTTTGAAAGTGATTTAGATGCATATGACTCTTGTGCACATATTTAATGGTTGAATTACGTTCAAATGTTCTGTTAAAGTGCACTTAAAAATTGTTGTCGTGAGGGGTCGTGAGTTTTCGGTATTTATGTTTTGTTCATGATCGAGGGCAGTGCGGATCGTAAACTTCAGCGGGCACAAATAGAATTGCATTTGTGCTGGGGCCAAGGACATGAAGTGATTTTGCCGTATTTTATTGATGGAATACATGATGACCATGAGGTTCGTAGAGACGATAGCGGATCGAAACCCTGTGGAAAACGCATGCGCAATGTAACGAACCGGTGTCATGACAAAAACTGTCCGCTGGCAATAAGTGTCCGCTCATTAGCATATTGCGTTATGATTGGTCAAGCGTCTATGACGTCACATTGTTTACGGAAGCTTGCTAAATAGTGTCCGCGGTTAGCGTGCATCATCGTTGCGTGCTTTGCTTGCTTCTTTTTTAACCTTTTAGTTTTACATTTTTGTAACGCTTTCCTGCTTGTATTTGATTATAAATATTCGTATTATTTATCATTTTTTTAGCACTTTCACAATTCTTACTTTTTAACCTGCACTTTTTAATTACTCAAGTAAAATACTAAAACATACTTCTGAGCTATTTAGTAACTTGACTTGTATTTACTTAAACGTTTTCTTGGTTGTATTTTATTATAAATAATTCGTAATATTTAGGACAATCACTGTTTAAACCTGCACTGTTTTACCATAGTAAAATACTAATCTTGACATACTTTGGATATTTCCTGTTTTGAAATTGTACTTAGATAAATATCTGTATATTTCTTAATTCGTTTTTCTGTAATTTTAAAACAGTATATATTTGTTCCTTTTTTTTATATAATTTTACACGCAATTCAGCATCTGGCTGCTGCCAAGTTTGATTGTTTTTTAATAAACCAATACTAATACTAATAATAATAAATTGGCTTGTATTCAATGAACGCTTTCTTGATTGTATTTAATTATATAATCAGCAGCATGGCGCCCGGACACTATTTGTTGGGCGGACACTATTTGTCACGTAATACGTGACAAATAGTGTCCGGGGTCTACTGCGCATGCTCAGCGGACACTTATTGCCAGCGGACAGTTTTTGTCATGACACCGGAACCAGCAATGGTAAGGGTCGCCGATGCATGACCAAATAATCAACCTCTTGGGCTAGTTTAGTCCGGATGGCAAGAATAAATTCGCTGTGTGAACGCAAGCCAATTTTGGACTAAGTCATGTTTATGTTTTGGACACCCGCGGTGCTTAGTCTTGGTTCCAACACCATTGGTGTTGCGCGGTCACACATAACCAACGTTCCGATCTATGCACGGTCGGATCTCTCTCACCAAGACTGGAACCAAGACTACGCGGTGCTCGGATTAAGGGCTAGTTTAACCCCACGTCTGAACACTATGTGCCACACGCAGATGGGGGTGGGGGTAGTCTTGGCCCAAGACTATGGTGCTTGATTCTGGATAGTGTACTACGCGCTGTTGAATCGCCAAAGCGCGCCCGCCACGGTATGATTTAGTTACGTGGACGGCTTGAAATCTAGACTATCCAAAATCAAGCACCATAGTCTTGGGCCAAGACTAGGGTGGGGCGGAGGTTGTCCACTAATTCCTGTACTCAAATATTGGTACCTCGTTCCTTTAACCAGAGTGCCCTGATCTAGGCTGCCGGTTTATATACAATAAGGTACCACATCAAAATGATATGTTTGGATGACTTTGAGAAGTATGCACGAGACAATCTTCCTCGAAGTGTCTTTAATGTTGTCAGTTGTGGTGCAGATGATCAACAGACCCTCCATGACAATCGGAATGCATTCAAAAGGTATGTACAACCAGAACTCGCTCTGAGCTGAATGAATGCTTAGCCCTGGTGGGCCAAATTTCATAGTGCCGCTTATTTGGGCTTACTGTAGCAGAACAATTTCTAAAGATGTTTACAAGCGTATTCAAAGGAACACGTTGCCTTGGATTTGTCAAATTGTTGACTCCCATAAATGGCCGACCGTGTTAGTTAGATAAGCAAAAGGTAAACCAGGCAATTTCGAGGCATATTTGTGTGGATCATTGTATTCTATTTTTACAACATCTTTCCAATCATATGCTCCGATCACTCGTCTGATCCAATGCAACGTGTTCCTTAAACATTTCATAATAGGCCCTATGCCCAATTTTATAAAAGCTGTTCAGCAGAAGAAAAAAAAAGTGAGGGCCCCTGTCACAACAATGTAAACCCAATGTGATAACTTTCCGTATGGCGCCACCACTTTTTCACTCATTTTTAGAAAAAGGGATATCTCATTGAGGTAAATTAGATACTATATTATTTCATATCGAATGAAAAAGTGGTGGCGCCATACGGAAACTTTTCCACCCAATGTATTTAATGCGTCAGTGTGTCCGTCGCACTAGTGCACTCCACTGATGGTGGACGGTGCAACCATGCAACGAACGATTTCAACCCGCGGGCTATCCGACTGTTCTATTATTGTAGCTCAATTCGTTGGACTGTTGCTATGGCTCTGTAAACTATAGAGTCATAAATAAAAGATTTTATCTTTTATGAAGCAGGACGGTTTGACCTTGGAGCTGGTTTGACTGAGGTTCACGCAGAACGAACCTCATTATAGTTTTAACGGTAGTCGGTAGGTCCATTATGGGCCACATAACAAAACAACATGTTGATCGTCTTTTTGTGGATGGGGAGGGAGTTTTTTATATTTTAATTTTGTGTCTTGCTTATTATGCAGTTTTGTTGACATGACCAACTATGAAATAAATAATAACGGATCATCACAATCACTTTAAAACGTAGGGTTTGTGTGTTTTTGATGTTTTCAATTGTTTTGTCAAACCAATTTATTTCCTAGATTGCTTTTTCTGTAAACATTTTCGAAAAACTAAAACGCAGTGTAGCCCGAATAAACATTTGAAGAATCGTTCTTGCTTTTGCCAAGTTGAATAGAACCTAGTTCTTTAAACATCTTTTTTTAACCTGTAACATTAAAGATGCTTTGTCAGATTTTTGGCCCCAAACATTAAAAAAAAATTTTTTGAGTGAATGGTATTTCAAAGAGTATCACCCGCTATAACGAAAAAAAGTTAAACTTTTACTGTTTATGGTCAGAAACCATGAATTTTTTTTAAAACGTTTCTTATAAAACACATAAGAATTGGTCACGTGATATATTGTCGGGATCCCGACAAAAACTAATTTTGAGCACTTTATTTCACTGCTAGTAGAATTGGCGGACTTTTTCGAGCAATGGCTCAAATGAAAGCCTGTAACTTTCTCGACCCCCATCAAAATACCTATTGAATTTTAAATCAAAATTCTGGGGTCAAATCGGCCAAAAATCTGCCATAGCATCTTTAAAAAGTATATGCTGTAAAATTTGACCAAAAAGATTATTGTAAATGTCGTTTTTATGATAAAAAAAATGGGGTCGGGTATTTGAACGGTCGGGTGGGGACGATCAACAGATTTGTTATGTAGCTTAACCTTGTTGGGGCTAATGCAAAAATGACAACCACTATCATGATAATGTGGTCAGCTAACTAAATCGGTGGGGGCATGGCAGGCCAGTCTTGAAAGAAAGTAGCTATTATGCATGGCTATTGCTGTGACTGACGATCTCTCAGAAGGATAGTAATGACCTTGTTTCTACCACGTTTCTACCCTATATGGGATTTTGAAACAGCTAAGCTAACCATTGAATATACATATCGAGCATTGGTGTTTTCAAATGTCATTCAATCAAGCAGTTTGTCCAGTAAAACATGCAAAGTGTCGCCATAGTGTGTTGGGAGCGGGGGTGGTCTTTTGGGAGTGCAAAACTTAACCACTAATACCACATAGCTAAAAAAAAGTGTCTTTTAAAGTTGCCAAATTACTTTATTTTATACATTTGTAGAATTCGCATCCGTCCCAGGGTTTTAAGAGACGTTTCCAAGAGAGATTTATCAGCAACCATTCTTGGCCAGCATGTACCATTTCCTTTTGGTATAAGCCCATCAGGCCTTCATAAACTGGTGTGCAGTGATGGGGAAACTGCAACAGCAAGGGGTAGGCCAAACTAACTAACATAATTGTTTTTTTGCTAACAAAACAGATGCTGTCAGTGTAAGCACTATATATAATGAGAAAATAGAATTAGCTGTTGCAAACAACTTACCAACCAAATGGACCGAGAGTATAAATGCAAAAAATAGTTAACCTGTAAACCTGTGGGAATGAAACGGGTTAGTGTGTAGAACCTGTAGTTGTCTCGATGATACGAATAACGTAGTGCTTTCTCTTTTAGTTTCCTAAGTTCCTGAAACAAGCGAACGCAACTTTGGTTAGACATGGTGAAAAAGAAAACAAACAGGAACAAATCTGTAGAGAAAAGCAATAAAAAAATGTGAATAAACTGAGGCTGGCGGTAACACCAAGGGATGATAATCTAAAGAGGAGTAGGGGTGGTTCTGAGAAGAACCTTTGGTTTCAATTGGAGAAAATGGTAATTCAATTCAATTCAATTCAATTCAATTCAATTTTTATTTGTCCCACCATGTAGGAAACTCTGTATGAATACATGCAATACAGAAAGAAAAATAAATAACACACAATCATAAATAAACTACTGGAAATATTAATTAATCAGAAAACTACATTACTAATAAACCACAAATTAATTATACTGAAAACTACATCTAAGCAGAAAGTAAACAAAGTAGTTAAACACGGTTGAGGAGACGGACGGAGTATGGGATGAAGGAGTTGAGGTACCTGTTTGTTTTGCACCTAAGTGACTGCCATCTCCTACCACTTCTAAGTTTGATGAAGAATTTGTTTAATGGATGGTTGGTGTTACATACAACAGCCTCTGCTTTAGCTAGAACCTTATCTTTGCAAGTTTCATCAAGATCGATGTCTCTTGTTTCACAACCCGTTTCATTTTACCAGTATCTTGTTTTCTTGCGCCATTGTACCAAACCACACAATCATGAGTAAAAGCACTTTCAATAACAGATGAGTAAAACAGAATCATAATTTCCTTGTCTACATGAAAATAGTTCAATTTACGCAAAAAATACATTAACCGACAGCCCTTTGTGATGAGCGCTGAGCAATGGTTACTCCAATTCAATTGATTGTCGATTATTGTACCCAGGTATTTGTAATTTTGCACAATGTCAATATCCTGTCCAATGAGGGTAATACTATTTGCTGAAGGTTCACCTCTCTTAATATGCCTGAAATCAAACACAATCTCTTTTGTTTTTTGAGGATTCAGTATGAGAAAGTTATCATTACACCACTGGCTAAAGTTCTGTATCGCTTTCCTATATTCCCCCTCCTGCTGGTTGTATATGAGTCCAAGAATCACTGTGTCATCGGCATATTTGAAAATTTTCACTGAACTGAGGTTGGATGTACACACCATGTACATTCATTTGTGTAAAATAATGATAAACAATATGGGTGAAATGACACAGCCCTGAGGTGAACCAGTGTTACAAACTATAGGGTCTGAAAGAATGTTGTTGACTTTAACCTTTTGGACTCTTGCTGAGAGAAAGTCCCTTATCCAGAGAATTAAAGATGGTTTTACGCCTAAGTGTTTGAGTTTCTCCAGTAACAAAGATGGTCGTATCGTGTTGAAAGCCGATGAGAAGTCAATAAACAGAGCCCTTGCATAGCACTGTTGTTTGTCCAAATGTTGGTAAATTTCGTGCGTGAAACTCAGAACAGCATTCTGGACTGATTTTTTTGGCTGGTATGCAAACTGGTAGATGTCGAGTTTCTCCTGAATAGGTTGGATGAGGTTATGTAGAATAATCTTCTCCAAGCATTTCATCACCACAGATGTAATTGCTACAGGGCGGTAGTCGTTATTCTCCGACGCACGTGGTTTTTTAGCGACTGGTGTTATGATGGCTGTTTTCCAGCATAGTGGCAATGCTTGTTGATCAACTGACATCTGAAACAACTCTCTATATGGAGTTGCGAGTTGTCGTGCACAGCATTTGAGAGTTCTTCCCCGTATTTCATCAGGTCCAGTAGCTTTATTTGGGTTGATTAATTTGAACTGTTTGACGACATCCCTCTCCTCTATCGAAATTGGCGTGTCGTCCATTTGGCGTAAATCGTCACTAATCAGATCAAGTGTAGTCGACATGTCGATATTGTCAAATCTGCAATAGAACTCGTTTAAGTTGACAAAGACATTAATAAACTGGGGGAGGAATAAACTGGGGGAGGAAAACAACATTAATATACAAAAGGGAAGTGCACTAAAAAGGAAACAGATTTTAGTGAAAATGCAGGGTGTATAGAGTAAACCTGGAGGGGGGGGGGAACTGTGGTTAATTATACACGGGGGAAGAACTCATGAAGGGAAAAAAGGACATGATGAAACAAGTATGGAAACAAACGGGAAAACAAAAGTGCTGAAACAAAAGTTCAAGCAAACTGCCACAAAAAAAAACAAGCAAACAAATGAAGAAACCTGTGGAGAAATATAGTAAATTTAGTAATTGAACATAGTCAAAAAGGAAATGGGGGAAACAAATTGGTTATTATATACGGAGAGAAGGCAATGAGAGAAAGAAAGAACAAACTGTGAAATACAACCAACAAATAATACAAAATGTAACAAGAAACCAGGGAGGTAAGGAGGATCACCAAAGGGATATTGCAACAGAGGAATATAGATGAGAAAATAGAATTAGCTGTTGCAAACAACTTACCAACCAAATGGACCGAGAGTATAAATGCACTATATATAATGAAAACTTTTGGCCCCAAACGCGCAAAAGCTTTCTGTGTTTGATGATCGCCGAGAGCCATGCACACAATATCATTGAATAAGGTTGACCTTGCAACTATAGCATACCCACAGATTCGCTCGGCCCGTGGAGCAAGTTTTTGCTCCATGCTCGGCCCCAGCACTAGTCTAGGTTCCTAGACCATTGGTGTTGCGTGGTCACACACAACCAACGTTCCGATTATGCACGGCAAAAACTGTACACGCTTGTAATGAACGAACGCTAGCGGGCGCTCTGTTTCTCTGATTTCCGGATCTCCATAGACCTTATCACAAATACCAATGCGCAAGCGCAGACTGTTGAATGAGGTGCGTTGTGGGATATATATGGATCACATTTGGATACCAGCTAGACCACAATGCACCTTATTCCAAGCTTTACGCGCGCGCCCCGGTATTTGCGAAAAGGTCTATGTCCTGTGCTCACCAGGAAATCAGAGAAACAGAGCGCCCGCTAGCGTTCGTTCATTACAAGCGTGTACAGTTTTTGCCGTGCATAATCGGAACGTTGGTTGTGTGTGACCACGCAACACCAATGGTCTAGGAACCTAGACTACCCCAGCACCTGGCCTGAACCATGGAGGAAGGAATAGAAGGAGCTCGAACGACCCGCAAAACCGCAGAGTAACAAAAGAATACCCTGACAATGCCCCCGTCTAACCAGTGGAAAAAGGTAGGAGACCTCCAGCTGGACGGCCGATTAACGAGCAGGATTAGATTTCTTTGTACAGAACGTGCGGTACCGTAATCTTGGTGCAAGACGTTTCTCGTTTCCTTTTCACGCACACCGCGGCCAATTCACCGACAGCGCGCGCACCGACTCACCGGCCTGACGCGTCTTTGCGAAGATAAGAAGCCCAGCCACAACACCACGTTGGCATTCGGTTGTGTACTGTGTGCATGTGTACAAGAAGGTACATGTACATGTCAGACACATCCTTTGCCGACACACTTGGCCACAACTAGACGTGACATGTAATGGAGGAAAATTTTCGCCCAAAACTGTGCTTTATAGTTAAGTGCCGATAGCCATGCAGGATATCTTTCTTTATTTTCGAAATAATTTGCAAATATACCCATACAAGTTACAAGTTCTCTCATCCGCAAATAAAACACTCGATACCTCGAGTCCACTCACCGCCCCGGAGAAACGTCTTGGTCCGTGTGCTGATCGCTCGGGGAAATCCGAGCACATTCCAATCATGCCGTGCTGCGCTAGGCCTGCATAACTCTGACGTAGCAGTATCAGCATAATTTCCCACAGTCTGGTATCTGTACGTCTTCGGTGCAACGCAACCAGAAACAGCCAGGCTTCCTCGTATGTTAGTTGGTGTGTAGGGCTTGTACATTTACGTTCGTCTTTTAATTTTTGTAAACATGATTGCTGCTGAACGATGTGCGAATTTTAGTTTGCCCTAAAATACGTTTTTAGGGAAGATTTTGATTATTTTTGTAAGTGCAATTAATTTAGGGGAATGGAATCTTAAAATGTTATGAGGATGTTTATTAGCAACAGAGCTAACAAAAATAGATCGATGTACACGAACATGGGATTTTCTGGCATTTTTAGTCTTAGTCCAAATGGTAACTTTGTAGGTACAAATAATTATAGGGTCACAATGCCTGAAGCTACTTTTTATGCAGAAAAAACTAAACACTACATCTTAAACTTCCGTATACTATTCACACAGCTTGGTCAAAATCAACCGGTGGTCGACCACCATTAAATATCTTAGCCTATGAGTAATTTGACACGTCTTCGCGAAGATAAGAAGCCCAAATAAAACACTCGACTCCTCGAGTCTTGCCGATGCGGTCAGCAATATTGTTATAGTATTTTTTCATTGACTGACAATTTCTTCCCTCTAACAATCGATCGCAACCGCTGATCTCTAATTAATAATAACATAAAGATCAGTGATCGCCTTCGCATGCACAACAAAACGCACATGGTGTGGTATTTCCCCGGGTTCCCGCTGTAGCATGATGCAGCGAGGCTTTTACTCGACACGTCAGGTGCATGCAAGTTACCAGGCTGGCCTGCTTGTCTGTTTCCAGTTGTGCGCGTGCGTAGTATTTTGTTGACCCACATGTTGAATATGTATGTTAGGATAGGTCACATAACTCAAACACATGCACACGGACCAAGACGTTTCTCCGGGGCGGTGAGTGGACTATAAGTCAGGTGAGTCGGTGCGCGCGCTGTCGGTGAATTGGCCGCGGTGTGCGTGAAAAGGAAACGAGAAACGTCTTGCACCAAGACTAGCGGTACCGCCGCTCTGCACCGATGGCTTCGTGTAAAGTTGAATCATTGGAGACAAGAATTGTGAATATACACGTTTTCATTTACCGTTTGTGGTGTTTTACTGAAACATCATGGCATATTTTTTTTTTTTTTTTTTTTACTTTCCGGTCACTAGCGGTGGTTCAAAATTTGGGTATTAGCACACGAGGATGGTTGGTATTCAATTGTGTTTTTCGATTTGGTGAGCACAAGTGTACACAATTTTTATCAGGTCTCAAAAAAGTTGTTTTTCTGTATTATATCCATACGACATACGACACCATGGTTGATGAGTGAAGAACCAAGTGCGCACGCGCAAACTCACATACGCCAGTTCGCCCATTGTCTGTATAAGGTATGTCGGTGATTACGAGATGTTGTTAAACGACCGCGGTACCGCAGGTTCGACTTTTGAAGTCCCTTCGTTTGAGCTCCTTCTATTCCTTCCTCCATGCCTGAACCAAATAATCTTTGCAAGCTGATATAGCCCATCCAAGCGGTCCTGGTTTAGCACCGGCCCGCTCTGAATTCACGAACTGCATTGATACTACTATACTGCACGGTTCATAACAGTACTTGAGCTCCATGATACTATGGGGTCGAAACATGGCTTTTCGAGGTGTCAACGAGGTTACAACGCGGCCTCGTTGTATGAGGTACTACAACCTCGGAAAAACATGCTTCGACCCCACGGTATCAAGTACTGCTATGTACCGTGCAGTATAGTATCTATGCAGTTCTTTAATTCATAGCAGCGGGCCGGTGCTTTCGTAAAGAGCCTTGGACAACAAGGCTAGTCCTGGATAGACCTGTCAGCTGATGGGGCCGAGCGAATCGAGAAAATAGCGGTCACGAGAAAATAGTGAAAAAATGATAACACATTTTGCACTACCATCGATTTAGAATAGAACGCTCACTGAGCGATAAACTCCAAACGGGAAATTAGTTTAATTTATTGTTCATCAGATATGACATTTCAGTCAAAGGGATGTTTTCTACCATTATCATCATTAGACTCCCCGCGTAAGTTTGATGTAAATCGGTGGTCTTAGCCGAGTTTTTTTCTATCCAATTCTGAGATGTTCCTTTATTACACTTATAAGAGAGATTCTCTATACGGTATAATTGCAAGTGCAAACTTGCAGATGTTCGGCGCCAAGAAGCTTACCAAAAAAAAACGTTTCGTTGTTACTATTTTTTATCCAGAATCTGCATAAGAATGAACAGTTATAACTTTTAGAATTCCTTTGATATTACAATGCAAGTTAATTTTCTATGAAGTGCCGTTTTGTATTAAACAGGTGGTCTTTGTCCTTTGAAATGTTTTATGGAACAAAACACTTGCGTCATTGTTTTCTCATTTTCAGAATAGTTTTCTAATAATAATTGTCTTGAGTTTTTGTTTTTGTCCAACTGACTACTTATGCCAATATGTTTTTGTTGTTCATATTATGAGCTGCATCTTCCGTGGGCGTCATAATGATTCTTAGCAGCTACTCAAACAGTAGCATCGAGGAAGTTACAAATGCAGCACCCACCGCCCATCTTTGGCTTCAAGTTTACATCTTCAAAGATCGGGAAATAACAGCAGAGCTAGTACATAGAGCAGAGCGGGCTGGTTATAAAGCCATCGTGGTTACAGTCGACACTCCATATGCTGGCAACAAAATAGATGTAAATCGATATGGTGGATTCAACCCCCAAGTCAGGTATTAATAATAATAATAATAATAATTAACAACAAGTATTTAGAACGCTCCTCATAAAAAAAAATATATAACAGCGTTTACAAAAAAATAAAAATGCACAACAAACAAATAAACTTCATCAGAAAAGCTACAAACACAAGGGTATTGTTGTATTTGTGTTTGTACTTTCAAATTAATGTGAAAAGTCTTTCAAAGCCTGAATTGAAACTGACATTGAATATTATTATAGCCAGAATAATCTTTTTGATTTTGATTTTACTTTACAATGCACCAATTATTGAACCTACCGGTTAACCAAATCCAAATCAGCCAACAGAAATAATTTTAATATGTTTTTTTTTGTCATCATACAACTTTCCGAAGACTTGTTGACATTGTTACTTTCAGATTGCCAAACTTAGAGTCAAGTTGTCTTCGACCTTTATGCGACTCGTTAGAGCTTTCAGCATCAGTTACTTGGTCTGATATAACATGGATTCAAAGTCTCTCAAGTCTACCTGTCGTTGTCAAAGGAATCATGTCAGGTATTTTATCAAAGACAATAGAGAAAATAAACAATACATTTGGAATGGGATAATGGTATTAAAGACAGTGGACACTATTGGTAATTGTCAAAGACCAGTCCTCTCACTTGATGTATCTCAACATATATGCATGAAATAACAAACCTGTGAAAGTTTGAGCTCAATTGGTCGTCGAAGTTGCGCGATAATAATGGAAGAAAAAACACCCATGTCACATGAAGTTGTGTGCGATTAGATGGTTGATTTCGAGACCTCAAGTTCTAAACTTGAGGTCTTGAAATCAAATTCGTGGAAAATTACTTCTTTCTCGAAAACTACGTCACTTCAGAGGGAGCCGTTTCTCACAACGTTTTATACTATCAACCTCTCCCCATTACTCGTCACCAAGTAAGGTTTTATGCTGATTTGTAATGGTCAAAGACCAGCCATCTCACTTGGTGTATCTCAACATATGCATAAAATTTAAAAAAACTGTGATTTGAGTCAATTGGTCGTCTAAGTTGCAAGATAATAATGACAGAAAACACCCTTGTCACTCGAAGTAAACATGTGCTTTCAGATGCTTGATTTCGACACCTCAAAATCTAAATCTGAGATCTCGAAATCAAATTCGTGGAAAATTACTGCTTCTCGAAAACTACACTACTTCAGAGGGAGCTGTTTCTCACATTGTTTATACTATCAACAGCTCTCCAAGTAAGTTATTATGTTAACTTTGATTTAGAGTAAATAAGAGAAAAATGTATTTAATATTGGGCTGAATATTTTAAAGCGACCCGCCGATAAAATATCTTCAATTGATTAACCAAATATCCAGAGCACCCGAGCACCCATGTCAACGCAGTACTCAACCAAACAAAAGTCTGCCAACAACTCTTTTATGAGTAATTCAAATATTTTGCGTTGAAATGATTTAGAGGAAAGTGATGAAAAGAAAGACTGTGTGCCCACGGCATCAATTTTTTTTAAATGGAAACTATATATTTATAGCAATGAGGTATTAGGCATGTGTGACAAGTACCCATTTATTCAGCTACAGTAACTCACCCTCAGACTTTTTTTTTGACATTATGGACTGTTAATAATATATCGATAGACATATACAACCAAAAATGTCACAAAGGAGTTGTTCAACCACATAATATAGACACAGCATGTTTGCATTTGACTTTATCCATGCAGGAGATTGTGCGAGAGAAGCAATGGCGGCTGGGGTGGATGGTATAATGGTGTCTAATCATGGAGGAAGACAACTGGACGGTGTTCCAGCAAGCGTACGTCAATGTTTAAAGGAATTTCAACCTTTCCACAACAAAACATCACTTCTAAACACACTGCTATTTTATTTTATCCCATGTCTTCCGGTAGCATGTTTTTTTTCTGTTCAAGTAGTACACAATCCCCATCCAAACATAAATCTTATTCACGTGGTTTTGTTTTTGTGTCACACCGATGTGTATAAAATCACTGTCTTCTCACTCACCCGAGTACTAGCTTTGATTCAAGGCTGTGTAGTGTGTTGCCTTGATTCAAGGCTGTTGGCGTAGTGTGCCCGCGGTGCTCGGCACGATTCGGCAGCAAAAATTGCACGCAGTGTATACACGAACAAGGTATACATTGTATGTGAAGTACATGTACATTGTACAGCGAGAACAGTATAGCGTAGTCATGAGTACGGTCGTGTCTTCAACCTCGTGCGTGTGGCTCAAAGTACTCATGTATAGCGTACCGTAGAGATGGTACATGTACAGTATGTGTATATACGCTGTGCACGTGTTATATGCACGCTTTGTGTTATGTATGGGGGTGCGCTGGCGGAATTCAGTGATGAGGACTGGGATTTTGATCAAGGCTATGTAGTGTGCCCTCTTGCCCGGTACGTCGGCAACAAAAACTGCACGCAGTGTATACACGAACAACGTACATTGTATGTGCAGTGCATATATAGCGAAGTCATGAGTACGTCGTGTCTTTCAACCTCGTACGCGTGGCTCAAACAGCAGCTACTTAGGTTGTACCCATTGATCTCTAATAATAGTAGATATCAATGGCTGTACCCATGTACATGTACATATACAATATAATGTGTAACATACATTGTACAGCTGGTACATGTAAGTATATGTACGCTGTACATGTATTATATGCACGCTTTGTGATGGGGTGCGCTGGCGGAATTCAGTGGGGACTCGGACTATCGGCTGGAGCGCCTTGATCAAAGGCTACCCAAGTA
Source organism: Asterias rubens (assembly GCF_902459465.1). NCBI lineage: Eukaryota > Metazoa > Echinodermata > Asteroidea > Forcipulatida > Asteriidae > Asterias > Asterias rubens. The sequence continues at coordinate 12,345,695 of NC_047062.1, read as the reverse complement.
CAGGTACATCTCGGACGTTTTTTTGAATTTTGCCCTTCAAGAGCAGATGTACTGTTAGTCTAGTCAATCTATGGTTTGCCCTAGACAAAATTGCAACAGAAATGATTTTTTTTGCAAGTGTCTCCTGAAACCATCTCAAACAACATATCCAAAAAGTAGAAAAAAGTAAGCAGGGGAAGTAGTGTATAATTTGCATGAATCACAAATTACCGTTTTCCCCCTAAAATAGGTATGCACACCCTATACAAAGTAGACATTTTTTCACTTATTTTTTTCCATGGGAATGGTCACTGCATTGTTTCTAAACATTATGAGTACATAGAAATTCAAGATGGCGGTCATTTTCCCCTCCAAAATCGATTTAACGCATTTAAATGGGGTAATAATCTGAGTTAAATAACCGATACGCGGATGTACATGCTTTAGACTCTGTGGTAGGTTTAAATGTGATTGTTCAATGTTTATAAGTGACATTATTTTTAAGTCACATGACAGTTCTCAGTATTTATCACTATAGTAATCCCATTTTACAAACTATACCTGTGACAATGGTATATTCAAATAAACAACTATCAACTTTATTACATTTAGAGCAGACATTCAAAAGCAACTCGAACTTGCATGCAGTGTTTAACTGGAAAAGTTGCATGACCCCCAAATATAACAATACCATTTTATTTATCCCATATTCAGAAAGACACAGTGCGATGTTTGCATACATTTGAATTGGTATGCAACGGATTCTGATGTAACACTACCTTCAATACATGGTTTTAAGAGTTTTAAGAACTAAAATGGGGTAAAGAACATTAATTTGAGCTCTTCGCTCAAGCTGTCAGTGGTTACCTGATGCGAATTCGTACAGTAGTCCCTTGAATTGGCCACACACTACTGAGCATTCCAAGCCCAGCTTCTTGCAGGTACTGGTATCACAGTCTGTTTTGCATTTGCATCGGATCACCTTCAAATAGATTATATAGTTCTCTTACATATTATGTAGACTGGCGATAAGACGGTTTTGGCGGGAAAATGGGGGCCATCTTGAAAAGTGGCCGTCATCTTGAATTTGTTCTTGCTCATAAATGTGCGAGAAAATATTAAGTGACCATTCCCATGGAAAAATAGGCTGTGCATTATTATTTTAAAGGGGAAAAGGGTAATTTCTAATTTATGCAAATTATACATATTTCCCCTGCTTACTTTTTTTCTACTTTTTGGATATGTTGTTTAGATGGTTTCAGGAGACGCTTGCATAAAAACACATTTCTGTTGCAATTTTGTCTGGGTCAAGCCATATTTTGGCTTAGATTGACTAGACTATAGTTGCCCTATAGCTAGAGGCAGTTTGAATTGAGCAGTGGGACTGCATAACAAATCTTCCATTGTAGTGGCTCTGAAAAGAACCGTTATACCATGGGTCCTAGCTCTATGGTTATACGGAGAGACTTTTTCAATTGTCATTTCAGTCAGAAAAATAATCGCTATCGAAACTGATTTCCAAGCAACAAATTCTTCTTTTATTCTGTGCAAAAGAAACATGCTCGAGATTCCAAATCAATCTATTTTTTTTTTGCCAATTTTTTAGCAGTATATTGCAAATTTGTCATGTTTGAACAACAACGGATACACTAGATATAATGTGGCAGCAGTCTATGCCATCCACTTTTATGGAACAAGGGATAGACAATACATTCTCCCACTTTTTGGCCGTGTTTTTGCACCCGATTCTTACTTTGTTCTCCCAGAAATATTTCACAAAGAAAAGCAGCACGATGTTAACATTTTGAAAACAACTTCAAGAAAAGTTGCTATAATTATATTACCCACAACATTTAATTGTTGTGATAAACTAACCTGTTGGAGAGGTCAATTTTTCCATTATTGGTTATTTGTCAAGTTTTACAGCTTAAAATTGTAACATGTATCGAAATTGCTATCGAAAGAGGGTTTTAAAGCAATTTTTTTTCTAGACTAACATTTCGAATTGTTTTATAAACTCCACTCTTTTTGTTAGCAAAATATCGAACATTTTGTCATGTTTGAGTTAAATACCACTCTTTTTCGTTTGAGCAGCCAAGGATGAATCTATCCTTTCCACATTTTGGCTGGATTTGACGGATCGACAAGGAATGGATAATTATTTGTATCCCCTCTGCTTTTAGGCTGGGCTTGTGCATCCATTTCTTACTTTGCTCTTTCCAGAGATATTTTATGAAGAAAAAAAAGCACAATTTTAACAATTTGAAAACAACTTTAAGACAAAAACTCAATATATATATTATTATTATTATTTTTTTTTTTGCAAAACAAAAAAACACAAAATATGCTTATTCACACCCCAAACGTGAACAATTAAAACTTGTAGTTTTTAAAATGAACCTGTTTCATTATTAGATTGATGTGTTACCAGAAGTCATTGCTGAAACTCAAGGCACTAACGTAGAAGTATACTTGGACGGTGGAGTCCGCCTTGGTACTGACGTCTTGAAGGCACTAGCTCTAGGAGCCAGGGCAGTGTTCATTGGACGACCTATATGGTGGGGTCTAACCTACAAAGTACGTATTGTCTGCATCACCACTCCATGTTGCTTGGAAATGGGCCGATTTCACTAAACGCTAAATCCAAAATTTGGCAACTCAGCGATGGATTTTGGATAGGCCTTACTTTGTAATTGCAGTTACTGCACACATTTTGTCCCATCTTCTCTTCCCTTCACTGTATCTGTTCTAAGACTAGAACTGTGTTATTCTGTAGTCCTTTAGAAAAATATGATTCTTCTTCGGTGCTGACTCTTCCTCTTTCACTGTATTATAATACGAAAGCGTAAGGCCGCCAGGGCTAGGATATTCTATACTTACTTTTTTCCGTTTTGCTGCACTTTCGAAATTCAAACCTCTTGCTTGTTTTTCACTATTTTCAAAAATGTGTGTAGACTTAAAAAAATATGAATTATTGTTTGTCTTTCTCAGGGTGAGGAAGGAGTGAGGCAAGTACTTGATATTCTCCGAGACGAATTGAGTCTGGCCATGGCCCTTTCAGGTAAAAGTTCTTTATCTGATAAAAGTCTGGAATGAAAACTATACAAAATACTGTTATGCTCAATAAACCTCAAATATTATAGATGATTGCTGATAAGACAAATCAATCTAGTTGACAATATTGGAATTGCTCACAGTCAATTGATTGATGGGTTAGTTTACCAAATTATCAGTTATTTCAAGTTCATAAAACTATCTTTTCAGAGCCAACAATCCAACCCCCCCCCCAAAAAAAAAGGAGAAGAGATTGACACCTGGTTGTACCCACAAATTTACTATTTATTGATTCTTTCTATTTATCCACACCATGCTATTTTTTCCCTATTTATCCACACCGTGCAAAGCTAATCGTGATCAAACGACTGACAATACTAATCTTTAGTTAATAAGTTTGTTAAAGACAGACTTGGTAAAGTAGACAATTATTGATAATATTTTCAGGTTGTGCTTCAGTGAAAGATGTCAGTTCATCCCTACTGGTTAGATGCCCTACCAGTAACCTGTAACCGTCAGACCCTTCCTCTTATAACCAGGGCCCAATTTCATAGCGCTGCTTAACAGTAAGCAAATTTGCGTGCTTACTGTAGCAGAAAAATTTGCTTAAGCCTTAGCGTATTTCACAGGTTAGCAGGAAAATTGGGCGGCCGTATTGCGTGTTTACCATGAATTTGTATTGTGACGTCATTTATTTTCGTGCGGTAAGCACCGGAAGGTAAGCATGCCTATGAAATAGAAATTGCACCGTAAGCACAAAATCGGCCGCTAAGCAGCGCTATGAAATTGGGCCCAGATTGACGACCAAAAAACACATGAATGCCTAGTTTGGTTTAGCCCTAATTGTTACATGTCAAAGCAATAAATAGTTTAGCAAATATTTAAATGGTTTGTTGACAACAGACTGTAAAGATAATGTTCCTTCTTATGATTGTTCTTCCACCAAATCAAAACTCACAAACACCCTAAAGCAACATAACAATCTTGTGTTTACTCAGTTTTTTTCATGAGTTCTGCCAAAACAAATCCACAGGCTGACAGAACGCATGGCCATCATACAGAACGCACATTTAGGCATGGATTTACGGGGATTCGTAAATTGGTTAAAGGGGCAGAGGAGTTGATTAGCCCAATATTTTTACATTTTTTAAAACGTAAGATTAGCCCAATATTTTACATTTAAGATAGAAACATAAGTTAAGATAGTCTTAAAGTTATAAAATTGTCTATATGTTTGTTGTTTTAGCTCATGCATTTAACTGGAAACAGTGTCATTATCTTGAGTTGAAATCCTTTTTTAATGAATCTGCATATTTTATACTAGTTTCAAATCAATACATCGTTGGAAAAATGAGTTATCTCCACTTTGGGTTTGCCCAACTGCCAATTTTTTGAAATTAAATAAGAATCTAAATGTCAGTCACAAAAATGGATCATATCAGTCAATACAACGTCAGTTGCAAACAGGAGTAATGTGGGCAATAAACGTTTCTTTTGTTTAAGCCCATTTAGATGAAACCAACCAATTGTCACACTTGTGAGCTTTATTCTTTTGTGAACGTGTCTTTCAATGGAAATCTTGTTATTCGAATCTATACATCATTTAAAAAGGAGCTATGGTCATTCAAGCCGTATGCCGAATCTTAGCAGGGGTTAATTGCCCTTAACATTTCTTCAACTGGCCACCAGGACCAGTTGGCTTGATTTTTAACTGGTCCGCCAGGTTTTTTCGTCAATTCTTTTAAAACATGAATACTGTTGTATACCAATTTGTATTGATACAATATCTCGATTTTGGTTCGTCGCTATTTCAATATGAATTGCAACGTCAAGTTAACTGCACTGAAAGCCATATTATGTATACCAAGTTATTGTATTCGTAAGGTGGTCAATGAGTGCCCTTTTGTCTTAAAAAATGTTAATGTGATAATTAACGTAATTCGACCCAAGTATTGCCTATTACAGTTTTAAAATAACAAGTATTCATGAGACACCGATCCGACTGCCTTCATCAATGGGTGAAGAAGTTCTCACAAACTTCTCACTTTCGTTAAGAAAAACATCAAAAAGGAGACAACAAAACAGTTTCAACTAATCCAGAAGCCTATGAGTTTACGGTTATTTTTGTATTTTGTGTAACCATTATGGAATGGTCGGGGTGTCACCGTCTGTTTTGCGACAGAAATTTGTGATTGGTCAATACGCAAGTGGATCACTATATTCTACTTTCAAATATATTTCCAACCGTATAACAAACTAAATTTATTTTACGCGCTTTTATAGATAAAATTGTGTCCCTTGTGACAGAAAGTTACTCAATAAATCTATAATACTATTAAAAATATCCTATTCGACACAATAACAAACATTTAAGCAACAATGGTTTATGTCGTTCACAAAACACTAAAGCAAATTTATTGACTTTTTTTTAAACTTGGAATTAACAAAATCGTCGCCTTCTTGTTTTTGACACAAAGAAATATCATAAAACCATTATAGAAACCAAATACATTACTTTAACGTGGTATAAGAATACTGAACGCAAGGCAGAAATTTGACCCGAGTTGTAGAATGTGTTTTTTATTCAAATTAATTGGCATAGCCTTATGAACAGTAAAATATCTGTATTTATCATATTTTTTTAAATGCAAGTTCGTCCCAAACAAGGCTAATAGAGCCACTTTGGTATGGGGCTTCAAGAAGAACAATTATTTAAAGGCAGTGGACACTATTGGTAATTACTCAAAATAATTATTAGCATAAAACCTTACTTGGTTAATGGAACACGTTGCCTTGGACCGGTCGAGTTGGTCTTTTAAAAGCGTATGTAACCGTTTGTTATAAAATGTATATATGGTTGGAAAGATGTGTTAAAAGTAGAATACAATGATCCACACAAATATGCCTCGAAATTGCACAGTTTTCCTGGTATTTCCTTTTACCTCGTCGACTAACACGGTCGGCCATTAATTATGGGAGTCGAATTTTTGACCCCCATATTAATGGTCGACCGTGTTAGTTCACAAAGCAAAAGAATCCACGCAATACCGAGGCAGATTTGTGTGGATCATTGTATTCTACTTTTAAAACATCTTTCCAACCATGAGCATTTCATGACAAACGGTTATAAAATGCTTTTTATAGACCAACTCGTCCGATCCAAAGGCAACGTGTTCTTTTAAGAGTAATGGGGAGAGGTTGGTAATATAAAACATTCGTAGAAACGGCTCCCTCTCAAGTCACGTAGGCCCTATAGTTTTCGAGAAATAAGTTTTTCCACGAATTTGAGGTCTCGAAATCAAGTGTCTGAAAGTACACAACTTCGTGTGTCAAGGCCGTGTTTTCTTTCATTATTAACTCGCAACTTAGACGACTAATATTGAGCTGAAATGTTCACAGGTTTGTTATTTTATGATGTTGAGATACACCAAGTGAGAAGACTGGTCTTTGACAATTACCAATAGTGTCCAGTGTATTAATGTGAATTGGGAGATGAAGGTAGGAATTTATTATTTTCCTAACAGTCTAAATTGTACGGTGGGGGAAACAAGGGCCTTTGCCGGTGCAAACTGGCAGTCTCAGCGTCCTCTTTGTTCGGAGCACATGACCTGAAGACGATTGGAAATTCTGTAAACAGAAATAAAATAATATATTAACTCATGAATTAAGTTTCGGAATAGGGTTTCCAGTGATGATGACATTATGTTAGAGGAACATTACAGATTTGGTATAAAAGAAACTCGTCTAAGATCACAGATTTACATCAAACTTAAACGGTCTAATGATGATGTAGAAAACATCCCTTGAAATATTTCTGTTTGAAATGTCATACTGATGAGAACAAAATAAAACTAAACTCCCGTTTGGAGTTTATCGCTCAGTTTTATTCACTCTCTTTTGAACCGATGTCAAGCAGAAAATGTGTAATCTGTTTTTCACTATTTTCTCGTGACCCAGATGGCTGATTGATCTCAAACTTGTACAGGTTTGTCAGTTTATGTATATGGTGGATTACATAAAGTGCTTACACTATCAGCAAATATTTTGTAAGCAAAAACCAATTATGTAATATTCCTCAGTCCGTATTTTACCGTGATTTCTTGCTGCATCCAAAGCAATAAAATACAATGTACTCATTTATGAGTAACTCTTCATTGTTTTATTCTGCCCATTAATGAACGCTGTACAATTAGGCCAACGGTTGGTTCCCATTTTATTTTTGTTTCCTTCCAACGGTGCTGGTGAATGGTATGGTGATTTTCTGTCGCCGATGCTACCAGAAATGATTTCAAACAGGTTTTATTTATTTATTATTTTTCATTCGTTTTTAAAGGGAAGGTACACGTTTGGTAATTACTCAAAACAAATACTAAATTAAAAACTGACTTGATAAGGAGCATGTATTGGAGAGCTGTTGATAGTATAAAACAGTGTGGGAAACGACTCCCTCTGAAGTAATAGTTTTTGAGAAAGAGGTAATTTCTCACTCAAATAATAAAAGCATTCTTGCTAGAAGCATTTTATTCCTATCTGAAAGCACACAAATTCGTCCAACAAGGGTTTTTTTCTTTCATCATTTCTCGCAACTTTGATGACCGATTGAGCCCAAATTTTCACAGGCTTGTTATGTTATGGTTATGATGGGATACACCAAGTGAGAACACTGGTATTTGACAATTACCAAACGTGTACCTTCCCTTTAAGAGAAAAAAACATAACTTTACAATTTTTGTTTACATTAAAAGGTAGGCTACATACACACGTGCTTAAGGAAACAGGATAACCCTCTGACACTCATGGGCGACCCCAGACCATCCAGACAACAAGTATTACTGAAATAAATTGTATTAGGGCTAACAGTGTTAATGTTATAAAAATTAGTTTTCAATAAACTTACTGTGGTGCGCCAAACTTCATCTCGCAAAGGTTACCGAGAACGTGCACTTGTCCCCATGCATAGTGAGACTGCAAAGAAAGAAACACAAATAATATGTTTTGGCGTAACTTTGTCTATATAGCTGTCAGAAACATAAACATTGACAACGATTTTTATTTGTTTACTACTTCTTTTTCACAACAAATTTCAAACCTGTGATATAGTGTAGCACTCTTCACGGTATGTTTGTGTCACTGCTTTGTAGCAGTCCCAGTTCTTGATAGGGCGCCCTCTGGTGTTTATCAAGCTGTCGATCATGGTACTGTTTTCTCCAACCAGGCTCCTTGTTACGCCGTACATAAGGCTATGCACACCTTGCTGCATCTGCATGTTTTAGGACAAAAATTAATGGTTAAACCTTCTGTTGAAAACTATGATGACTACTGGGAAGTTACTTGATACCAACAGCCCTCCAAAAATGCACTGCAGCCAATTTCACGAAACGCTAGGATTAATACTACATCGAGTTAAGGCGAGTAACTCTTCCCAACTTAGGATGGGTTCAATAAGTCCTAACGTTTATGGTTACGGTGTCGCATGCAATTATGTCCTCTATACAATACTATCCGGAAAACATTATTGCATATGCAATAATGTCCGCCGGACGGTTTTGCATATGCAATTGTGTCTGCCCGGACGCTGCTGCATATACAATTGTGTCCGACCCGTGCAAAACCGTCCTTGCAGTAAATTACACGCCCTTGGTCGACGGAATGCGTTCGCCATTTTTTTGTTCGGCCGTTTGGGTATTCGCTTCAACCATAAAATACGTAAATATCCATGCTGCATACGTAGGTTCAGTGCATGCACGCTCGGACATACATACAGTCATGTAAAATGTCCACTGGACGGTTTTTTGTCCGGAGCGGACAGTATTGCATGGCGGACACAATTGCATCTGACAACGGCACTTAACTCGTCCTACGTCCTAAGATTAACCCTAAGTTAGGAAGAGTTTTCTGAAATCGATGGACCCGTGCATCTATTTCGCAATGTATTTATAGCACAAATAAAGACCAAACATTGGCGAATCTTACTTGGGCGAGCTCTGCAACTTGTTCCATAAGCCACTTCTTCTGAACTGGATCAGTTTCTTTCTCAAAGCGTCGAAACAAAAGATCAAGGGGAACATCACGGTTGTCGATGGCGTCCAACTGTGGAAAGAAAACTCTTGATTTTATGAAGAGCATCTCTGTCAACCATGGCCTCCATGCTTGTAGACCCGAAATCAACAATGGTCCTATGTTATTTTTACACAGTGAAGAGGTAATTAAGCATTTATAATGTTATGTTAATTTCTAATGGTCACACTATAAATCGTTCTTACAGTAAGCACGCAAATTTGCTTACCGTTAAGCAGCGCTATGAAATTGGGCCCAAAATTGCTTAAGCAGAAACATCCTTGCTTAGTAAAATCAGATTACCGGCCAAGACTCATCTCAAATTGTTATGCTAAGTAAACACCAGCTAAATACCAGTCACAAGCAATACATATGGCATGACAATTGACCAGTAAAATGTGTAAAATAAGCAAGCTATTTTCGTGCTTAAGCACATTTTTTGCTTAAGCAGCTCTATAAATTTGGCCCCTGGTTGCAGCTTCGGTTTTACGTTCCATACCCTTTTGTTCACTAGGCCGCTGTGGTTACGAAAAGACCATATGGATCTTTTTGAAACTACGGCTCGGGATTATGCTCTGGGTTGGGCTCTGTCCGTATTTTCGAAAGAGCATATAACGCTTTCCATGTAGGACCTCCCGACTGGTGGACGGAGGGGGCCATGGGGCCGGAGGTGGAGCCCAAGCCGTGGTTTCGACAAGGTTTTATGTTCATCTAATCTAGAGTTATTGACCTAACGTCATCGTCACAATATTCTTGTTGGCTTTTTGGAAGTCAACTTACCGGCACGTTGGGAAGAGGTTTCCCGGGCACAGACGGACCTCCATTCCCCTGGAAGTTATTCAGGGTATCTCGGTCGAATTTGAGGTCTCCGAACTGATGGACTACGCTAGTGTTAGTCTCCCTCTTTACTATTTTGAACTGCTTCTGTAGCGTCTCTGCCGTAAGGTCCTCCTACAGTTTGAGATTACGTTAAACAATTGGTTCGTTAATTTTTACATTTACACTGTAGTCATCTTTGTGCAGCATGCATGCAGAGTGCCAATGGTTAGGGCGTGTACCGTTGTATAGACGGCGATCAACACAACTTCGTCACAATTAATGGTCCAGTATAGGATATCAATGACATGAGATCCCCAGGTCGTTGCACTTTTGAAAAGTTTGGCGAAATAAACAAAATGTGTTATGATTAACTGCACATGATTTTAATAGGGGACATTTTGGGAAGCTAGATGACGCCAGACTTCAGTTCAAATCAATTGTTCACGGTAATGTGCGCATGCTCAGAACAGTCAATGAAAATTTACCCCATCTGCTGCCATCTAACGTTCCAAGGTTTCCCATTAAAGTTTGTCTGTACCTAGCCTGAACATCTGACGTTACACTTCGAGGCTCGTGAATAACGCCAGAGACCGGCCTCTAAAAATGCAAAACCGGCGAGTAGTTTGACCTTTGACCTAGGTCATTTTACAAAGAGCTATGCTGTCAAGTTCTATTGCGGACGTGACAGCAGTGACTATTTAGGCATCTAAGTCACAGCACGTTTTTCAAACGATGGTATCCAATGGAATCACTGGATCTGACAGCGGGGACCTGTCTTTATCCTTGCGGATAAAGACAGGGGCCCAGTCTAGTCTGTACCTTGTCTGAATCCTCCATCCACTTCACACTGTACACGTCGCCCAGGTAAGTATCTCTCTTCTTGTCAAAGTAACAAGCGTATGAAGACTTGTCTGGTCCCGAGGCGGTGGTTGCGTAGATGTTAATGCTCTTCGGGAGGCTCTCGAACATGGAACCAGACTCACAGGCTTCTAGGTAGAATACCAACTAATGTTTGGAAAATCGTCAAAGAAAATGTTCAATAAGCAAACCATACAAAAGACACATGGAAATTAATCAATGAGGGTAGCCTAATGGGCCTTTCTTTTTATTAAAAAAAAAGGTTTGAATAAATAATATCACATTCATGTTTTGTTTAGGAGACTCGTAGGCACTTTTGTATAAAATATTTTTTTTCAATTGCTATCGAAAAGACAGTGGATTATCAACACATTTCTAACCAAAAGTTTTGTATACCACTTTTTTCACTTTTTTGTGTTTGAATGCTACAAACCAATACCTCTTATTATAACAGTTTCAGAGAAAAATATTCGTTATAACAAAACACAAAAATATTATGTAGCAGTATTTAATTTAGTTTCATTTTACGTTACTTATCTCTCCGGGGAAGAGTTCAATCAACAAGTTTCAAAAGTTAAATATTAGGGTTTTTACATCAAAGTTAGTAGTATATAGTTGCCCAATGTATTATATTGATGTAACTTTTCTTGTCCAATTTGGTTACTTGCCCCAAGTTGCCAAATCGTACCCGTACGAGTTTTAAAATCTTAAGCCTCGATAATAGTTTTATGAGCTTGTATTTCACATCAATAAATGTACGTATTTATACACCAGTACTGGTAAACACGCTGTATACCAAGCTGAGCGTTCTACCATCATTGCCTTCAAACTGTGTAAGTTTAAAGTTAATTTATGGACATTGTGTTTTTGTTACAAAAAGTACCAAAATCCTTCAAAGTAAACCGCGAAATTTTTGACGTCACCTTTCGGACATGGGGCAAGGTAGTCACGTAAAGGAAATTGACGCAAATTAGCTTTATCTATTCCCGATTGGGAAGTTACATTAGATTATCCTAGGCCGACAATTCCCGGTTCCTACCTTCTGAAATTTCTGTGCCGCATTCATACTCTTTAGTGTTGTGATGAGATCTTTAGCATACAACTGCAGATACATTAAAGCAGTGAACATTGTTAAAGGAACTGGCATGGACACTACTGGTAATTACTCAAAATAATTGTCAGCATAAAATATTACCGGGAAACGAGCAATATGAAGAGATGTTGATAGTATAACACAATGTGAGAAACGGCTCCCTCTGAAAATACGCAACGTAGTTTGTGAGAAAGATAATTTCTCACTCAAATTTGAAGAAAACAAACTTTTAAAAGGCCTGCATGTGTTTGGATATACCAGGTGAGAATTCTCCTCTGTGGCAATTACAAAACGTGACCAGTGTCTTCAAACAGTTATCTACGTTTAACTGATCTGAACATTAATTTCAATCTTAAAACCTGAGGGGAAAGAACAAAAAATGTGGCTTATTGTAGTGATGATTTCTAATTCTCACCCTCCTCCCTAACTCCCAAGATAGAAGAACGCCGCCATCGCGAAATTCTTTAGCCGTTGCTCTCGACCAATAGGAATGAAGAAAGTGTCTTAAAAGAACAGGTGCAAGGTCGCGTGTCACGCCCATGACTTAACACTTTTTACCGGTCATAAACAAAGGTTTATACACACCCACGTGACGCGCTCTCCACCAATAGGAATAGCGAAACTGTCTGAGGTATTTAGGAATAGCGAAACTGTCTGAGGTATTTAGGAATAGCTATTTATAGACATTTAGAGTATTACCATATCATCCATGAATGCAATTAGGCCTTTAGCACCGTGGTCAGAGAAGAAAACAAACACGTGATCATTTGGTCCGCTGTGATCAAAAATATATAAGAAAACAAATCACAAATAATAAATCAATATAATGTCGTTTGGGGGTCATAATCCCATGTTATATTTCTTTAGCTTTTCATTTTCATCATTAAACGCATCTAAAAGAACTCATGGTCAATTCTCAGAATGAAATGTTTTTTAACCCCAAACTCTTAAAACCATAGGCCCTACCTTTTAAGGGATTTTTTTTATCGCAATTGTATGAATTATCAACAGCTGCTGCACGTCTAATTCACATATTTTGTTATGGTAACTAATTTCTGGACCTAACATCAGGGGATTTATACCCGATACAAATTTAGCATTGTGTTGAGTCTTACCTGCCAATGACCTTTCCACTACCAATACCATTCATCGCTGCCTTGTTGCCGCTTAAAACATTCAAAAAGTTCTTGGGGTTCACATTCTGCAAATTAAAAACCAAACGATGGAAACGTGACAGAATAAGATCGCGTGTAGAACACTTCTTAAAAAACACGAGAAGAAACTTACAAACTTTATTTTTAAAGATACTGATACCTTGATGACTATAAATGAGGCAATAAATGTGTGGTGAAGAGGTTTTCAACTAGTGGTTTAAACCCAGGCCTGGTTCTCGATAATTTTACCGATACGAAGTCGAGGTAAATTATCAAGAACCAGGCCTCGGCGGGTTTAAACCACTAGTTGAAAACCGATTCAACACACTTTGATTCGCATTCATAAATAAATTTTCGGTCAAAAAACATCAACACTTTTTGGTCAAAAACTGTTCAATGATTTCTTTCAACACAACACCCCAGCCTCCAACTATGAAATGGTAAGGCTCTCGGGTAAACAACTCCTTATAAGGAGATTGCTGTGCGCGTCGCACGTATCGCGTGATGTGGCACAACTATTCCAGCCGTTGCTCTCGACCAATAGGAATGAAGAAACTGCCCAGCTCACAACCGGTCATAAACACTGGTCATTCTCAAAGGCTTAAACACCCACACGTGACGCGCTCTCCACCAATAGGGATAGAGAAACTGTCTGAGGTATTTATGGGGGGGGGGGTAAATTACATATAGCGGGTTCTTCAGGCAAGTTGTTAACCATACCTTGCCAGTATAATCCTTAGGGACTCCGTGGTACACGTCCGATCCGTTGGGTCTGTTGATTATAACTCCTGGGGTAGGATTCCTGTAAACCATTTTAAAACATCGGCGCATTAGTGAAGCTATACAACTCCTGCTTACAACGACCCAAACCCCAAACCACAACCAACCACCTAATTGCAACCCCACCCAATAAGGGACGGACCAAAGCGTGTCTGTTTTTACGAAGAAAAAGAAAAGTTGTCGAAGCTGATGTGTATAGGCAATAGGCTATACTTATAAATAATAATATTTTCACAATTGAAACAATGATACATAATGTTTATCCTTTCCGTGTCGATGTGTTTGGATGTGAGTGGTCCATATTGTCTTTAGGTCAAAAACAAAACATGTTTGGCGTTCCTGCCCGCTTCCGTTTTTCCCCCACCCCATTTTTTTGCTTGCTTTTTTTTGTTTTTTGGGGTTTTTTTTAAGAAGATTTTTTTTCCCTTCATAAAAAAGGCCCTCCTTAAATTTTTCAAAAAGGCAGCACGCTAAACATGTTTGGATCCTTGGCCTTAATGTGTTGACATCATTATTATTCTCGGGTCAACACTTTGGCAAAATTCTTACCCCAAGGCCTCATCAGGAAGGAAAGATTATGGTAGGCGTATATCTAGGCCTTTATCATTGTTTTGTTCACCTTCAGATTCACAATGTTCGTTGAACTTCAATCGTTGTACCTGAGTCTGTAATCTTTACCTTTTTCTTCCACATCGTGGTCATCAAACAATGGCAAGTTTAACAAACTAAACGTCAATAACACAAAAATATGAGGGTGTCATGCAAAAACTCCCGTAATCAGATCGAATTGAGGGTTTGTCTTCTACTCTCCCGCAGAAAAAAGGTACATCCTTCGGCCTCGGGACAATCCAATGCACTCATTCACATCCTCTATGTTTTCAAGTGGCACACCATACACCAACTCAAACATCGTCATCATCGATTTGGATGTTTGCGACCTGTGAATAATCTCTTTAAAATAGGCAACCTGTGAAAAAATCTCATCCAATTCGGCAAAGTTAGGCCGTGTCCGAAACGACGACTTCGGCTACAGCTACGTCTAGATCAGCGCGTCTACCAGTGTTGAAGAATAGCAGACGCGCGCGATCTAGCCGTAGCTGTAGCCGAAGTCGCCGTTTCGGACACGGCCTTAGTATAAAACGTCACTCTTTAAACTCCCTGGTCATAATCACGGAGTATTGTCTTATTGGGCCAGACTCCAATGTGTCAAACAGACTGGCCCGGAAACTGTAATGGAAACTTTGAAACGGAGTCTGCGTCAGTTTGATGCATATTTCTACTGACCCAGAAATGGGTCAGACACTGCAGCCCTGATTCGGTTCAATGGACCCTATCACGCTTTCACCATCGTGGTCATGTTCCCTGTGTCCAATAACAGTAATGAATGCTAACATTCATTGCGCAGACATGGCACCAGACAATTATTTCGTCCAGCCTCAGTTTGGTTACAATGAGTTGGAATGAAGTAAAATCAAGATGGCCAAACCGTGATAAAGTTCTATAGTCTGATGCATCACTGCACTAGAGGGGTTCGAACTTACGCTTCGTTGTTGGCGATATCATCAAACATCATGACGACAATTCTCTCATCTGGGATACCATTCTTGTGCAAGATCTGATAGGCGTGACAGACATCGGCCTAGATAGGGAAATACACAGTATATGTGGAGGGAAAACCATTAGTCACCATCCTGACTGATGTTCAAACAGATCTATACATTTACGTAAATCCAGCCGCCATCTTAGGGCCTTGTCCACCACACGTAGCAACTTTCACAGGCAACATGAAGGCAACCAACTGCAGTGAATGCTACCGGACTACTTTGACAATGATTACTATTTCAAACACTGTCTTACGATCCCCAAGAAAAATATGTGAACATTCAAATGTGACTGCCTTTTTGCTTTTGGAGATTGCCTGGAACTGGTTGCCTGTAAATTGCCTCGTGTGGTCATGGGTGTAGAGGTAAATCGACCATGAAACTTTAGGAAGGTTAAGCTGCACGTTAACGCAGCTTTTTAAAATCTCACGTGTTTAGCTTACGCGAAGGTACCTTTTTCACGTCAGGTACGTACGTGCAGACGTCATCGTGAGCATGAAATAAGCCCAATGTCGTGATGTCACCTAGAACAACACACATTTTTGACGTTCACGTCACGTTCACGTGTTTGCTCGCGTAACGTGCAGCGTTAACGTGCAGGGTTAAACCTCCCTATAATTATTGAAAACAAACGTGATACGCGCGGTGCATGCACTAGGACTGACCACCAATGAACAACGTTCTTTTGATATATTGGCGAGGGCGCCCTATTAAAATGACGTCAATGTGCGTCTGAAATCTCACTGATTCTTAGGGCCTTGTCACACGAGGCAACTTGGAGGCAACCAACTGCAGTGGATGTTACAGAACCACTTTGGTAGCACATGAGTCATTTTTCAAACAATGTCTTACGATTCCCAGGAAAATAATGAGGATATTAAACTGTGAATGGATTCTGTTCTTGGAGATTGCCTGGAACTGGTTGCCTGAGTTGCCTCGTGTGACATTGCCCTAAAGTTTAACCAGTTTTAACAGATTCAAGCCGACAACAAAAATCATCATTGCTCAAGCCCAACGAGCCGTGGTCTTGAAAATGGTCAAAAACACGCGGTCTACACAGGGTAGGCCTATGAAACATTGACCTCTGGCCGAGGGCGCCCTAATCAAATGACGTCAATTGCGTGAGGTCTACAACACAACATTGTCACTTTTTCCTGTTCCACAGTATCCTATTGGTTTATCATTTGAAACAAGAGGAGAACTAAAAATTAATCACTCTTCCAAAAACCATTTTTATGTTTCCCCTTTCAATTGTCACTGCAGTTTTAATAAGCATTGTCTTTTCCAATGAGTTTTTTTAATAAATCTCAATTTCAACTTTCACCTCCAATTTAAAAGCCCCGAGGCGAAACAAGATGACATTTACGATGTTGTTAAAATACCTGGTGACGGTAGTTGCCCCAACTGTTGGAGCCAGCCACGAGTAGACCCCAGTGTTTAGTGGGAGACGGTTCAGCCTCCGGCATAGGGAATGCGTCTTCCACAGGGAAGGCTGCCACCAACGGCAAGAGCACAAGTAGACTAAGCAACATCTTCATCTAGGTCCCTATCCCACTAAGATGCTTTATACACTGAGTTAAAACACTAAGTGAGTACGCCCCTATTGCTGGCTGGTCACGAGATTGGAGTCAAAAACCTCGTCATTGTCACATGATAAGCATCAAGTCCACTTGTGCCGTGCAAATGGAATTTGGACGCGGGTTTTATAGCTTGCTGCTGATCATCACTATTGTTTACATCGAGCAGATGGTAAACACAATGCCAAGTAGGCCCTATCTATGGGTGGATAGCAACATATTGCACAACACTGTCGGTCAAGTAACCATAATAATAATACTAATACACACAATTTTTGTTTGATTGATTTTGTGCAGAATGTTTACCCAGGCCCGTTCGTTGTCATGGTCATCGCTCCTTGTTTCTGGGGAAAACTCATATAAAAACTTAGGTTACCAATTCACATGGTCATAAAGGAGTCAGGACATGGCGGTTATTAGATCATAGAGTAAGGACAGAGAATTAGATCAAACTAATCCTACCTCCATGGAACACGTTAGTGCGGGAAAATTTTACATCG
The DNA here is from genome assembly GCF_902459465.1 of Asterias rubens. NCBI lineage: Eukaryota > Metazoa > Echinodermata > Asteroidea > Forcipulatida > Asteriidae > Asterias > Asterias rubens. The sequence continues at coordinate 12,328,223 of NC_047062.1, read as the reverse complement.
AGCTCGGGGGTGGGGGTGGTATGGAATTCGAGGTCAAGTAAGAAGGCATTTCAAAGAATAAACTAGACGTCACTCTGTATATTTTGTTACCGGTGTGGCGGTTTCAGACTTCCGCCGTGTTCAGTTTTCCAGTTGACGTAGCCGGAAATTTCGACACGTTGCTCAAACGGTTTTAGCTTTCCGGCGTGTTCAGTTTTCCGGGTGACCTGTCAGATACCGCCGCGAGTACCCTGGCGAGTACTGTAGGTCTCTCAGCAGTGACCCCCAAATTGTTTATATTACGATTCTTTTCTGTGTAGTCACATAATCTCTTGCCCCATCTTTACATGTATTCATGGGTACAACTTTAGGCAGGTCACACTCTGCTTGCATAAAAAACAACTCATACGATCCACGCGTTTGCCGCTAGTTGTACTCGACTCGTGGACGCCGCCATGACAGCTACCGGAGGGTAATGGATGACTCAATACGGCACTAAAAACGGACTACTTTCGCTTGCTGTGCGCAGGCATCGCATGACGGAAATGCTACCGTATTTGGTCATTCGGAAAACTGAACACAGCGGAAAGTTGAAACCGCCACACCGGTCATACTGCATTTCAGTTTTGATAGATGTTGCCCAAAAAGATTTAGCGCACTTTGGTGAGAGTTCGTGATGCTTCGGGCTATGGTTAAGACGTGCTCAAAGTAAAGTAAATGTCCTTGGACAAATCTCCTAAGATGTCATTATAGTCTAAAACATCAGTTTACTTGACAAACATCTTCTACAATGGTTCTCAGGAAAATATATAGTTTCCATTCAATGTCTCAGGGGCACACATTAGAGGGGGTGGGTGGGGGTTGTTTGTTAATCCATGCAATGCGTTGATTGCCGGAAATCAAAACAAGATGGCTACTGATGTCTTTCATTTCTGAAGAAAAAAAATTGTAAAACACTGGGCTTATTCGACTCAATGAATGAACCTCGTTGATACCTCGAAAAGCAATATGCTTCGACCCTACGGTATCAAGTACTGTTGTGTATCGTGCAGTTCGTGAATTCAGAGCGGGCCGGTGTCGCATGCAATTGTGTCCTCCATGCATATGCAGTAATGTCCGCCGGACGGTTTTGCATATGCAATCGTGTCCGCCCGGACACATTTGCATATGCAGTTGTGTCCGCCCCCGTGCAAAACCGTCCTTGCAGTAAATTAAACGCCCTTGGTCCACGGAACACGTTCGCAATTTGTTTTACAAGCTTAGTGCATATCATGAATGACATGGGAAATGTTTGGCCGTTTGGGTATTTGCTGCAATCATAAAATACGTGAATATCCATTCTGCAGACGTAGGTTCAGTGCATGCACGCTCGCACATACATGTACATACAGTCATGTACATGTCCACCGGACGGTTTTTGCATAGCCCCGGACACGATTGCATATGCAGGAGCGGACAGTATTGCATGGCGGACACAATTGCATCTGATACCGGTGCTTGCGTAAATAGCCTTGGACAAGGCTATGTGTGAGAGAGCAAGGGCTTATTTTCTGTCCGAAATGGGGTCAAATTTTTGGACTCCCTAACTATCCACAGACTGAGTAATGTACCCGGATTGAGTGAAACCACAGGCAAAAAGAATGTTGCTAAATGCACAGAAGTGTTCAATCTTTGGATTTTAAAAAAGTTGCTCAACCACAAAATGACAGTGTCGTGGGTGCTCTACACTATAGACCAACAGTCGCACATCAGGCCCTTCGTTCATTCGAAATCAGTCAGTTCCCGCCTCGGAGAACGACTTATTTTTTACGCGGGAACGGATTTAAATTTCCTGTTGTTTTACCTGTTCTATTTTTCCTTCATGATGTACACTTTGGGAGCTCAGAATGGCTCGAATGAGAACTGCGAGACAAAGGCAAAGAAAAGAACTTACTATTTGACTGTGGTCAGTAACTGAAGCACAATTTATTAATATATCATAATATTTTCGTATTTCACAATAATATTATACGCTACACCATGCAATTCGTAATCGTAGACATTAAAGACACTGGACACTATTGGTAATTGTCAAAGACCAGTCTACTCACCTGGTGTATCTCAACATATGCAGAAAATAACAAACCTGTGAAAATTTGAGCTCATTTGGGTCGTCGAAGTTGCGAGATAATAATGAAAGAAAAAGCACCCTTGTCACACGAAGCTGTGTGCTTTTAGATGGTTAATTTCGAGACCTCAAATTCTAAATCTGAGGTCTCGAAATCAAATTCGTGGAAAATTATTTCTTTCTCAAAAACTATGTCACTTCAAAGGGAGCCGTTTCTCACAATATTTTATTATTTTATTATTTTATTTTATTATCAACCTCTCCCAATTACTCGTAACCAAGAAAGATTTATGCTAATAATTATTTTTTAGTAATTACCAATAGTGTCAACTGCCTTTAAACCGATGTTTGTATTGGAGAGTTTGCCAGCTTGGTATTTTTTTAATACCCTGTGGGAGTTTTGCTGATGAGTTACCTTGTTGGGAAAAATCATCTTAACAAACAAACATACTAACAAGGAACAAACTAACAACAAACTGCTCATTTTAAAGGCTTATAAAGCTACTATGGCGTAAACTTATGTTTTACACTGGTTCCAATAAGTGACAGAGGGTCAATACATTTAAAAGATACACCATGCTTTCTCAACACGTATTATAATGATGACCTACATAAAAACAGTCAGATTCAATTCAGAGAAAACAACTACTACAATATCGATATTGCTTACAAACTTTAAAAACAAGATCACTCAATTTTATAAGTCACCGTTTTGAGTTGGTTCTTGGGCACTTTTACAAATTTTAACTACGTCCACTTACTTCTTTAAAACTGATAATAGCACACAATTTAAATTCAAAATCAATCTCATGTTACACAACGAAGTGTTATTCAATTCATACAATAAAAGAAGCTGTAAATTAATCCATTGCAAGTCCATTGTTGCTTTAAAAATATATAGACATAAACTGCTCACAAAAAGTTAGAAAACTTTTTTCAATAAAGTATATTTTTATTATTTATTTTTTTCTTTGTATTAAGTTATATATCAATGCAAAGCTGAAGCGTTCCTCTTTAAAATGACACCACATTTGCAATGATGACACGTTGCTGAAATTGGCTACATGAATGACAGTGAGGCAAAGTCACAAATCAAATGTGCCAAAATTACTGTCATCTGTACTAAACAGTCAATAGGTAATGATCAATTATAATCAAACCGGTCAAGCTTCAGAACCATGAATGGTTTACACAAAGATTTGCACCAGTGAGAACACCACACACAATTACCCCCATCTCTTGAAAAAACACCTCGTTTGGGTATTTGCAAGACTCGTTACTGAACTTCTTGTCTCGATGTAAAGTGGATTAAGATCAGTAAGTTGCCTTGCTTGCTTGAATTACAGTGTCAATTGTTTGTTCATACAGCAACACAACATTGCTAAATTTTGGCACATTTGATTTGTGACTCTGTCTTCTTAAACCATCTCAGCTCCCTGGGGAGTATACAGCCTGTGTCACCAAATATGTAGCGCAATCAAGGCTAATCAATCACAAGAACCAAGTCTGCCCTCACAGGTACCCATTTACCCCTAGGTGGAGAGAAGCAATTATAGTGAAGTGTCACAGCCGGGATTCGAACCCACACTCTGCTGAACAGAATCACCCAAGCTTGAGTTCGATGCTCTTATCCGCTCGGCCACGACACCCCGATTAAATTAGGCAACAAAATATAAATGCCTAGAAAAGTCATGGCGTGTGAAAAACCCTAATTTTAAGGCAACTACAAGGCACAAAATGGGCACTTGAGGTATGGGCTGCGCAAAGGAAAGAAAGCAAAGAAAATTAAAAGAAATCCATTCACATTAAGTTTGAACTGGGACAGATTATAGGCAGTAGGGAAACAGAATAAAGGCAAGGAATTCCAAAGTGCAGCACTGTTTGAAAGGAGGTTGCATTTGGAACCTTGACCGTATGGGTGCACCCCACTAAATAGGGAGACAATAGAGCTTGGTCTTATTAATATTTTGTGTGACCTCATCAAAATATTCTATATCAGACAGATTTGGGAGCCAAATAAAAAAGGGGTAGGCCTACAGTGAAAATTTTGTTTCCCAATTGTGACCCAAACTTGATATTTTGGATGACCTAGGCCTGAAATAAGTTTGCCCAGAGAGGTGTAGGAAAGAAGTGCTTCGACGTTTGGAAATTGACTACAAAGGGTCGAGGTTATTTTTAATTGGAGGGCATTGGGAACTCAAATTGAGCGGAGGATAAAAGTTCAAGCATCAATTGCTGTTTTTCCCTTTACTGCAAAAAGCTGTGGAGACTTCTCAGTATTTAAAAAGTATTTTTGGATATTTAGCATTTTGTACTGTAGGCCCTATAGTATTTAGTGGGGATGGCCCTGACTGGACAAACAAAGCGTGAAGTGCATCCAAGAGGGCAGGGCCCAATTTCATAGCGCTGCTAAGCACAAAAATTTGCTTAGCATGAAATTTCTCCCTTTATAAAAACAGGAATGCCAACCAAATTTCCACATGTTTTTCAGGACAAGCAAACAACAGCTGAATACCAGAAAGAAGCGACAGACAACAAATGGAAATTTGGTTGGTAATCCTGTTTTTATCAAGGAAGAAATGTCATGCTAAGCCAATTTTTGTGCTTGGGGACAGATTTGTGACGTCATTCACTAAAAATTAGCTTCGCATTCGTAGGAAGTATGAACCAGGGTTTATGTGACAACAATTTACAGAGATCAATGAAGTCGTCAACATATTAAAATGAGTCAAAGTTTCATAAAAAGAACCATGGAGGTGATAGAACCTGGTCATTTACTGCAGGAATTCCTGCAGCTTCTTCAGGGCTGTGTTTGTTGCTTGTATGCTCGGGTGATTGTGCTCAAGAAACAACACAAAGATGCGCAAGGCCTCGTCGAATTGGTACTTGGCTCGCTGGTACATGCTGGTGGCAAAGAAATACGCACCTAGATTGTATCTGGAAAAGAGAAGAAGAAGATACTTTTGTTTTTCCACAATTAATGAAAATGCACCTGAAAAGAGATGAGCTGAGTGTTAATATTGCGCTTTGTTGAAAGTTGAAGTGAATTTTCCTGATGTAAGTATAAAGTAAATGATGCATTATTTAATCAGGCCATTAACTTTTTTTGCATTTATACCCTAGGTCCTTTTAAATGTTAAGCAGTTTGCAGCAACATCTTATGTGGCTACTGCAGCTACCTTCGCCGAGTCTAACTGTTTGAAATCTCCTAAAAGTGCACACTACAACGTACAACACGCAAGGACATTGACTCCCCAAATATCACACTCTTCTATTGCTATGGATCAACCCATCAGAAGCAAGGATGCTTGAAGATAAAACACGATCTAAACTTTCTACAGTTGTTCTTTTAAAAACATAATAACTAAATAAAACAGTGTTGTTTCCGCTGGTTCCATTTGGTACTGGACATGGACAACTAAAAAGGCCAGTATTTCACACAGAACAATTAAGGTGTACAAGTGTACATTGTACCTGCGCAAATTGCACACGAAACAAGTACACACTTTGTTTGCTTATAGTTCCCCCTTTTAATCTCCACAACAGTTAAGAAATAAATCCTATTAAAGGAACACTTTGCCTCGGATCGGTCCAGTTGGTCCATGAAAAGCGTTTGAAAACCATTTGTTATAACATGCATATCATATGCAAGATGTTTTGAAAGTAGAATATAGAGACCCACACAAACATGCAACGAAATTGCGTGGTTTTTCTTCTACTTGGCGAAATAACACGGTCAGCTGTTATGGAGTGAAAAACTTGACTAAAAAATATGGCATGCCGTACTGGATCATGACTTATCAGGAAAACTGTGCAATTTCGAGGCATATTTATGTCAATCATTGTATTCTGCTTTTATAACATTTTTCTAATCATATGCATTTCATAACAAACAGTTACAAACGCTTTTTATAGACCAACTCGCCCTATCCAAGGCAACGTGTCCCTTCAAGGTTTAATGATTATCCGAGGATGAGATTAGCGTTCTTACCTGACAGTAGCAACGTCTACGTGATCCTTCCCATACGCCTCCATCAAGATCCCAAGGACTGCCTTGAACACATCTCCCGCCTTCTCGTCGTTCATATCATCTAGGACCAGGCCACAGTTATTTAGGATTGCTGCGACCCTGGGATGGTTCAGTCCAACATCGCTCTGAGTCAGCTTCAGATCCCACAGATGGAGGATCATAGCGTCGTCCAGTTTGCTCTGACTGTAGTACAGCTGACCGATCTGGGGTAGATTGTAAAGAGGGATGATGTATACATCACTACAAGACCACATTACATCAAGTAAACTCCACAATCATCCAGAGGGGAAAAATAAGGAAATAAAAGGGTAGCAACGCGGTCTAAAACCGGCAGGGTTGTGGCTCTGTGGAAGGCTCGGCCTATTTCGCATGGCCACGACCCTGCAAGGTATTAAATGGTCGTTCATGCAAGAACGAGTCACAACTCTTTTATTCCCATTCCCTTTTTGGTTAAAAGGCATAATAAGATAGGAAACTCTATAAAAACTTATCTGTTTTCCGACGTCTGAGCTCTGTACATGTGGTGCCTTTTTATGAGACAGTTTTCGGATATAATGCATTCGTGCGCATATCCATGGGCTAATGGCACAGCAAGATCAATCACCCCATTGGAACAAGGTTGTGCGCTAACCCGCACAAATGCTATCTGAAAACAATCGGTTATAAACAGCTCCAGCTGGTCATTACCAACCGTTTAAACACCCTAACATGATGGGCTCTCCACCAATAGGAATAGCGAAACTGTCTGACATATTTATGAATCAGAGTTTGCGGGTGCTTTGGGAGACGAAAGCGACGATTGTGCTTCAGTTGGGTTATTTCTATAAACATTGGGCCAGATATCGGACACATAGTGACAACGGTGCCAAATCCTACGATGACATCGATGGCATTGTTCAAAGGAGGGGGAACAGGGTTGAACAGTTCAAGGTGTTGGGTATGCTTTTCGGCATGCTTTTTTAGAAGTGTGTTTATTCTAAATTCTACATACAAAATCAATTCTGTTTGAACGACTGGGTTGCCAGTAATATACTCTACACTTGTCTCATTTTGCATTTTACAATAAAATAATTCCTTCACACAAAAAAAGTTTTTTTAGTACAACCGTTTGTAATTGTAATGATTGTGCAAAACTGATTCCAGCGGGCAGGAAATAGTGAGGGTAGGGAATGGTAGCGTGCAAAGGGTTAAGGAATTTTATGAAATTGTGCCCTGGTCGCAACAGCATATTCAATGTCCATCACTCAGTGCTAGCTCCATAAACGATGAACAACAATTACCCACTGGACGTAGAACCGGGGTGGCCAGAAGGGTCGTTGCCACCCCCCCCCCCCACTTGTGAAACTAGTAGACTAGTAACGTATGTCACGTTATATAAGGTGTTGCTAATCACTATTTGTATCATTCCCTCATAGCCCAAAGGTCCACGGTCTTGACTCCTGAAGCGAAGGTTGAGCCATCAGGAATTCGTGCCTCAGCAAATCATTCCCAAAATAAAAAAAATTTATTCTTTTTTATTATATATTAAAATTGATAGTGTTACCTTTTCATTTTCTATTTGTGAGCATAACCTGTGTGCATACTTTTGGTGCAAATGAAGAAAAAAAAAGTAGGAAAACAAAAATTGCTCCCCCCCCCCCACTTTTATAAGTGTTCCGCCGCCAATGCACTTACCTGACCATTTATGGCAGCAACATAATGATGTTTTGGTCCCAGTACGTCTGTTGCAACCTCCTCGGCTCGTCTTAAGAGTTTAATTGCCTCATTGGCATTGCCCTGAAGAATGAACACCGACCTGTGTGAAATAAGATGCTCATCATTGTTCAGGATTATAATACAAACAAAAGGAAAGTCGATGGGTTTGGATCAGGTTGGCTTAGTGGGTTCTTTTAGTACCTTTCACCTCTGTGGACCCAGGTTCGAATCTCAGCTCAGAACGGAGCCTTGCATTTTAATTGAGTTTTCATTCTCTACTTTCGTTCCTTATAAAGTCCTTAAACTGAAACTTCTTTCCTTGTCTTTTCTCCATTTAATCGGGTTCCTGGCTTGTACAGTTATTAGGCCGAGAAAAAAAAGAAACAGTTTAGCGCCCAAGGTTTCTAAAAACAATTAGGAGGGGCTTTATATTATATTTTTTAACTATTAAGATGGCCGCCACTCTTTTATTTTGTTCTACTGTTCAAACACACAATAGATAAATGAAACATGTTGGACAAGACATTGAACAAAAAAACAAGAAAGAGGGCCTTTTTTTTTAAAAACATTGACAGATTATTTTAGAAAAACTATTTTTTCAAAAGTGATTTTCTTGCTGAGACCGTTTCCCTTTTTTCCCGTTTACAAACAAAGAATCAGTAAAATAAAAAGAAAGATTTTTAAATCATAAAAAAAAAGCGGGCGGGATGCTAGGCATGTTTCAGTTTTTACTTGGCCTAAAGTTCACTTTTCTAAACAGAGCCATTGGCTTCAAAAACTAAATAAATTAAATGAAATGAAATGAAAACTTACCCCACTCCTAGCAATGCCTTGACAATATGAAGCTTCTGATGAGGTGTTCTGACTTGGGTCTGTCTTTGTAGAGCTTCCTGGAAGTGTTTATAAGCCGTTTCCAACTCTCCCAGTTTGACTGAGACTGTACCCAAGGAGATCAAAACCTTGCCACAAAAAGGTAGAAGGGAAATTGTTCAGTTACCTGCAATTTGTATGCGTCATTGTTTTAGACTCCCGCATGTGGCAAGCCCAACTCGATCAAGCATGCAGCAAGCGACAACTTGGGTCGAATGAGATAGAGATAGATAAGTCCTTTTCACACTACAAAAAAATCTCTGTGTTGGACACAGATACGATCCGGATAATGTGCACTGACCTTTTCACACTACAACTTTTCAACACGGTGTCGATCCGGATATGGCGCATTATCGCGCAGAGCTAGTGTGAAAGCGAAGCTGTTTGTATCCGTGTTGAAATTTCACCAAACCAACACGGACCCTTTGACACGGATTGAAGGTCGATAGTGTGAAAAGGCGTATTATACTGTTTAAGAGTTGGAACAACAATTTCCGTTATGTGGATCTTTTGTTTACAAGAATCTTAGTTTTATACCAACAATAAAACAAATATTTGTTGTTTCTTGTATAGCCATCAAATCTGTCACTCAGTGTCGCATGGCGCTTGAACATTATATACCCGGTGACTTGGCCATTTATTTCCTTTCTCAGCTCTCAAAAATTAAGTCTGAATAGTTATTACTATTATGACATGTACTGAACGTCTTGCCCATTCAGATCACATGTCCTTCTTTTCACCTGTAAATCTCAAAACCAAATCTAAATTGAAGGCGAGCAGCGAATACTTTTCAAAACGTTCAGACCACACCAGCTCTTTTCAGAGCCAACACTCCAACAAATGCGATTTAATAGACCTTATGCATTGACATCATCAAGCCACCATCTTAAAGCTAAAACGATGACGTACACAATAGCAATGAACAGTACGCGCAGCGCACGGGATTGGCCATGGATCAACCTTCTTTTGACCTCTAAGTGAGGGCGCCCTACTCAAATGACATCGTGTGCATAGATCTATACATCGTTGTATCCACAAGTTCTATTTATTATAGTTAATTCTTCCAAACAAGGTAGTTTTCCGCTGAGAGTTAACCTTACCTCTATAACATCGGGGTGATTACAGCTGGTCTTGTAACTGTACTTGGTGTGATGGTAAACAATGGTGGAATGACTCTCTTGGTACCGAGCCTCCAGCTCAGACAAAAGACGCTGATTCAGAAACCTATGAAGGATGGAACAACACACATACTGCGTAAGAGTAAAATCAAATAAATATTCTTTGCCCCCGATTTGAATTCAACATATCTATTAAAGACAAGTGCTGGTCTCGCAAACCGAATACCAGTAGTTTAATAGGATAAACAAATAGCTGCAACTACCAGGGCCCAATTTCATAAAGCCTGGTAAGCACAAAACATGCTAAGCACAGTGCTAAGCAGAAACAGGTTACCTGCCAAAATTACATTAAGTTTGCAATGTTGTGGCTGGTGTCCTCTCAATTTTTTTCTTAGCAAAGAAATTTGTCGAGCAGTATTCTTTGCTCAACAGCTTTATGAATCTTGGCCCCTGACTAAAAATGTTGACAGTAACAGTTCAAAGGAGTGGGGGAAACGCACGTGTGTGTACACACAATTTATAATGGCATGCAAGGTCAAAGGTTTGTAAGGCAGGAAACTGCCAGGTTCTAAAGGCAGATATCTGGTGTTATTCACACAAGCCCCTTGTATGACCTCAGATGTTGGGCCTAATACTCTTTGGAACAAACTCCCCCGCAACATCAAAGTCGCTCAAACTCTGGATCAATTTAAACCCCTCTTCAAAACTCACTTGTTATACTCCAACTAGTTTTGTTTGTTTTGTTTTTCTTTTCTTACTATGTACAGCGCATTGGGACTCCGTGTGTAATGCGCTTTAAAAGAACGGTTCATTATTATTATTATTATTATTATTATTATTATTATTATTATTATACTGACCTTGCACCCTTGAGAAGACCAAGTTGGGTGAAAAATCCAGCCATTCCTCGGATCAAACTATCTTTAGATCCAGATTCTCCAGACTTTAACAAGATTCCAAGATAAGCATTCTCAACCTCTGCGTAACCACCAAGCTGTAAGTGAAAAGAGCAACAAGACATCACTGATAACTTCTACAGTTCACATCGACAATCAATTTGAAATAAGGTTCTCTGAGCCACTTTGTCAGCTTCGTCAGTGACTTTTTGCAGTTCTTCAAGGGTTCCTTGAAATCTCCTGAGCATGATGACAGTCCTACAACTGTCTGGACTGGTAGCTTAGAGCACAGTTGAGTGAGCAAGTTTGGTTGACTATTGACCAGCAACGTACACGCAGAGTGATGCACTCACTCGAACGGCTCGTTTGGTAGTCTACTCAACCATCAGTATTCAACACCATTGTCTTCCACCTTTTTGCTAAATTGTCAAAGGGTTTCCCATGCTACCATGGAACCGCTATCCGAACCACGTTAGGAACCATGGTCCTGAGGCTGGTTCCATATGGTCGACCACAGTAGTCAACCAAATGGTGGACCAGTACGGGTTCAAATCAAAATAGTCAACCTTTCGCTAACCATGGTGCACACTTGAATGTGCTCTTAGTGGCCTGCTTCGTGTGATGCATTCCCTTTCACATAAATCAAGGTCAAGGGGCTTGGGTTTCAGGCGCTGCCTGGGGATCTAAACCGCCAAATCTTTTTTGAGGGAAGTTTTAATATATTTATTTCTTTAACTTCAAATGGAAGAAGTAAAAACAAACTGCTATGTAACAGCAGGGTATAAACAACATGTATGACCACAAACCGTGCCAATGACACTTCACAAAAACACTTTACTGCCTACTGACTCTAGTCCTTTAGATGGCAAAGGCTTTATACTATACAGTGCAGCCTGTCAGGTGTTTCCTAGCAAACAACTTTTGCTGTTCAAAAAATTTTAGCGCCCAAGTTTTGTAAATAGATTTTACTTTTTTATCAGGGATAAAGAAAACAATTTGCTTTTACCATTGCCACCTCTCTGTATTAAGAACTGTAAACTCTGTACTTTCCCCAAGTTTTAAACCCACAAGCAGATCTGATTCAGGTTGGATTTGAACGCACGACCTTTGCATTGCTAGAGCAAATGTCTTAACACTAGACCACTGAGTTAGCATGAGCTATAACTCAGCCAAAAGGCTAGGCTGGTGGTCTAGTGATAAGACATCTGCTCAAGCAAAGCATCGGTTGTGGGTTCGAATTCCACCGGAGTAATTTGCCTGTGATTTTTTTTCACAGAACTCAAGAAAATACTGAGTATACAGTGCTTAATAAACATTGGTGTGAGGATAAAAACAAATTATACCCAAGTTCCTGAGAAAACTTACCAGCTGCCAAGATTTGTTGAGCTGAAACTTGCCATCTTCAGTACCCATGAGGCGCTCAAAGACAGCCGTATTGAGTATGGTTGCTCGAAGACGCTCAAACTCCTTGGCTCTAGCGAGACAGTAAGGTACCTCATCCACCTGAAAGAAAACAAAAGCCAATGAAAACCACACAAAAATGTCTTGATAATATTTCAAATATAAAATGAAGGTGGCAACTTGCCCCTGGTGCCCCTGATGGTGGTTGATTTGGGTTGACAGCACATATAAGTTAAGTATAGCCCTCAACTTTGAAGTAGCCGTTTGGCGATGTTAGGCAATCTCTCATAAACAAAAATAAAAAATACCTGACCAATAAAAAACTAGGAACATTATGAACACTTACATATCTGTTGTCAATATCCTGGGTGTTGAACCAGTTGGCCAGGGCTAAGAAACCCTCTCTCTTGAGCTCAGGTGTGGACAGGTATTTACGCTCAACGGCCTGGCGCAGGTGATCGTGGAAGAAGTTGAGGATCCCGTTCCGGTTGACAAGATTCTCCTCCAGAGACAAGTAGAACGGAGACCATACTCTGCTAGGAATCTAAAGTAGCATTTGATTACTTTCATTTATTTCACCAAGAATCAGTAAACAAATAAAAGTGCACGAAACAAGTTTGTACAACAAGATACGTAATAATAATAGCAATACATAAACAAGCAAAAAGAAAACAAGCAAAAGGAAACAAGCGACAAAATAACTATGTCCCTACAAATACTCAAGTCAAGATAAGGCTGGAAGGAATGGGGTGGGATGTAAACTGGGAAGGTTGAGCAAATGAGACCATACAAAGTACATACTGGTAACAACAAATAAACAAGTACAGAGAAATAAGTGAGAAAATAAACATGCCCCTACAAATAACATTATTAATAATGGAGAATTTTAATGCGACATGTCTGTCACAAAGTGACACTCCTGACGCTGAGGTTCCAAGTAACTAAACTGACATCTAAAAAGACATAACAAATTATGTGATTCGAATCAATCAAAATGAGTTGTTTATCGACCTAGGTAATTTCTTATATTTGGTCACATTTGAAAAAAGCACAATCTATGCTTTGATACTGTTAAAAGCCCATTCTTAAAAAGTTGTGAAAGTTGAAGAAAAAAAAAAGAGATGAGGGAGAACGAACAGAGAAAAAAGGGTTTTGATTTCGAGTTGTTTATTGAACATAAATTGGCACAATTTCTTTCAACGCTATAATATTAGCCCCTTTTTAATATTATTTATCAGGAAGTTGCCATGCTAAAACAAGATGTATTTGGGCATTTAAATTTACAACAACAAAAAACTAAAACGTTACAAAAAGTCCTTATTGTGCTACGAACCTTCAGGAACTGAAGCAGTTCTTGCTCACTCATTCCTCGACGAGAACACCATAGGGCCACGGTCGCATCCCGGACAAGACCAGGTCTAAAAAAAGGAATGGAAATAGGGTACTGACTTGAATGTGACTTTAATTTTGGGGTGTCGTGGCCGGGCTGCTAATTGAGGGTGGCGGACTCATGATCTGGTGTTTCTGATCAGCAGAGTGTGGGTCCCGGTTCTGGGTTCGATATCCTTTACCATAATTGTTCTGTCCTGCAGCTGGGTCATTAAAGACAGTGGACACGTTTGGTAATTGTCAAAGACTAGTCTTCACAGTTGGTGTATCTCAACATATGCATAAAATAACAAACCTGTGAAAATTTGAGCTCGAATTTGTGAGATAATAATGAAAGAAAAAAAACACCCTTGGCACACGAAGTTGTGTGCTTTCTGATGCTTGATTTTGAGACCTCAAGTTCCAATCTTAAGGTCTCGAAATCAAATTCGTGGAAAATTACTTCAACCTCTCCCCATTACTCGTTACCAAGTAAAGTTTTATGATGATAATTATTTTGAGCAATTTTCAATAGTGTCCACTGCCTTTAAGCTGTAGGTCCCATGTACAAGAATTGGTAGTTCCATAAAAGAACCCAAAACATTGTAGAAGAGTAGGTATTATCCCCTGTGGTTCTGGTTCACATAAAAAAAAAACCTTTTATGTTTCTTCAGGCTTGCGAGCTCCAGTGATTAAGTTTATTTGTGAGGCGTCCTAAGGGTTTCACTACCAGAAATATATAATGATATAATAATAATTCAAAGTGGTCAGAGAAGAGTTCTTTGATGCAGCCAGTTGCAGTGGTTGTCAGAAATACACCCTTCAAAAAGAGTTTCGAAAATTGCTTTCAATCACCTATATTTAGGTATCTGATCATATCATGGCACATATCAATGAAATATTATTGTTTCAATCACCTATATTAAGGTATCTGATCATATCATGGCACATATCAATGAAATATTATTGTTTCAATCACCTATATTTAGGTATCTGATCATATCATGGCACATATCAATGAAATATTATTGTTTCAATCACCTATATTTAGGTATCTGATCATATATCATGGCACATATCAATGAAATATTATTGTTTCAATCACCTATATTAAGGTATCTGATCATATCATGGCACATATCAATGAAATATTATTGTTTCAATCACCTATGTTTAGGTATCTGATCATATCATGGCACATGGGGAGACCGATCTTTTTCACATGCTGCCCCTCGTCTATGGAACAAACTGCCTGCACTAGTAAAATCATCCGTTTCTTTGACCCAATTTAAAAAACAACTGAAAACAGGCATTTGATTCAATGGTTTAATTATTGTTATTTTTGTTACCTTTTAGGATGTTTTTTCTTAAATATTGCATTTGTATTATTGTATTCTATACCACATGTTCTAGATTTCTCTCAACTTGGGTTTACATTTTAATTTGTGTTGTTGTTATTGTATATTAATTAATGCTATTGTTTGTATTTTAGCGCCATGAGCACTTCTGTGGATTTGTGCGCTTTATAAGTTTTCATTATTATTATTATTATTATTATTATTATTATATCAATGAAATATTATTGTTTCAATCACTTATATTTAGGTATCTGATCATATCATGGCACATATCAATGAAATATTATTGTTTCAATCACCTATATTTAGGTATCTGATCATATCATGGCACATATCAATGAAATATTATTGTTTCAATCACCTATATTTAATGTAGGTATCTGATCATATCATGGCACATATCAATGAAATATTATTGTTTCAATCACCTACATTTAGGTATCTGATCATATCATGGCACATATCAATGAATATTATTGTTTCAATCACCTATATTTAATGTAGGTATCTGATCATATCATATCAATGAAATATTGTTCCTTCCTCTTCACAACGGGACCACATTTACAACAATCACGTCACAGAGGGCATTGGAGTCCTTCAGGCACTTGGTCATTGCCTTGCTACCCCTTGAAAAATTGCCCTGACTAGAAAGTACAAAGCCTGATGAGTACAATCTTTAAAGGCAGTGGACACTATTGGTAATGACTCAAAATAATTGTTGGCATAAAACCTTGGTAATGAGTAATGGGGAGAGGTTGATAGTATAAAACATATTGAGAAACGGCTCCCTCTGAAGTAACGTAGTTTTCAAGAAAGAAGTAATTTTCCACGAATTTGATTTCGAGACCTCAGATTAAGAATTTGAGGTCTCGAAATCAAGCATCTAAATGTACACAACTTTGTGCGACAAGGGTGTTTTTTCTTTCAGTATTATCTCGCAACTTCGACAACCGATTGAGCCCAAATTTTCACAAGTTTGTTATTTTATGCATATGTTGAGATGCACAAAGTGAGAAGACTGGTCTTTGACAAAAACCATTAGTGTCTTGTGTCGTAAATTCTACTGCCATGTCTGGCTTACTGAATGGTTATAACTATCACACCAACCTGTCCACAAGTCCCTGCTCGAAATCATCCTCAAATCGTTCCAGGATCTTGACAAAGAGTTCCCCTGGACTGTCTGCTGCTAGGTACTGCTTGATAGCTGTGGTCAACTGGAAGAAACTTCCATAGATACGAACCTGGAGGCAAAAGAATAGTAATAATAATTACTAGTTCTTGTATAGCACATTTCACTATAACATTTCAATGCGCTTTACATTTGCATACACTAAAGCACTGTTTTGATATGCTTCAAAGTTCAAGCATATAGAAATAAGGGAATCAATGTGTGGTGAAGAGGTTTTCAACTAGTGGTTAAATCCCAACGAGGCCTGGTTCTTGATAATTTTACCGAGACGAAGTCGAGGTAAATTATCAAGAACCAGGCCTCGGCGGGTTTAAACAACTAGTTGAAAACCGATTCAACACACTTTGATTCCCATTCATAAATACCTTTTCGGTCAAAAAGTAAAATAAATGCAAAAGTTATAATTGTTCAATGATTTCTTTCAACACAACACCCCTCCAGCAGTGAAATGGTAAGGCCCTCGGTTAACAAGTCCTTATAAGGGAATGCTGTGCGCGTCGCACGTATCACGCGATGTGGCACAACTGTTTCAGCCGTTGCTCTCGACCAATAGGAATGAAGAAACTGTCTTATAAGCACAGGTGCAAGCTCGCGTGTCACAGCCATGTTTCAACACTTTTTACTGGTCATAAACAATGATTTATACACATCCACGTGACGCCCTCTCCACCAATAGGAACATTTAGCGAAACTGTCTGAGGTATTAATGAATGTGGTGTTAATCCCAAAGCAGCCTTTGGGTAGGGTGGTGTTGGACACTTTCATCTTGAATAGTGGTCTCGCCCAGGGGTGAGGTGGAGTGCTATTCAGCTGAAACTTTCACATGTGACTTTTATTGCACATTCTTTGCAGCAATCTTTGACCCTATCTTTAACAAATCACAAAGCCAATTACTGCCCTAAACAATATACTTTAAAGGCAAAGGACACTATTGGTAATTACTCAAAATAATTGTAAGCATAAAAACTAATTGTTAGCATAAAAACTAACTTGGTAACAAGCTAACTTGCTAAAAACTAACTTGGAAACAAGCAATAGATAGCTGTTGATATTGAAACATTGCGAGAAACGGCTCCCTCTGAAGTAACGTAGCTTTCGAGGAAGAAGTATTTTCCACTAAAATGTTTAAATTTGATTTTGAGACCTCAGAATTAGATTTTGAGGTCCCGAAATCAAGCATCTGAAAGCACACAACTTCGAGTGAGAAGGGTGTTTTTTCTTCCATTGTTATCTCGCAGCTTCGACAATCACTTGAGTTAAAATTTTCACAGGTTTGTTGTTTTTGCATATGTTGAGATACACCAAGTGAGAAGACTGGTCTTTGAAAATTACCAAAAGTGTACAGTGTCTTTAAGATAATGACTGATAATCAGTTAACAATAAATCTATATTTATAAATACCTCAGACAGTTTCGCTATTCCTATTGTTGTGGAGAGTGCGTCACGTGGGGGTGTTTAAACTTTTGATAATGACCAGTGTTTATAACCGGTTGTGAGCGGATACTCCGCGCTAGTCTTGGTGCAAGACTTTTCTTGTTACGGGCGATGCGGGCACTGTCGGTGAGTTGGCCGTGCTGTGTGTGAAAGAAAAATGAGAACGTGTTGCACCAAGACTATACGCGCACGAATGGAACCGGAAACTGTCGGAAATAGGCGTCTCAGTCATAACAACGCAACACACGGACGTTGTACATGTACATACAGAGCTCAAGCACGTCGGAAGTTTCTTACTTTATTACGCCTTTTAACCAAAAAGGCATTTATGAATGGGAATAAAAGAGTAGCGACTCGTTCTTTAATGGCCGTTTAAAACATTGCAGGGTCGTTGCTGTGTGATAAAGGCCATCGCCTTCAGCTCGGGCCTTTATCACACGGCACCGACCCTGTTTTACTCGTCGCTAGCCTTTTATTCCCATAATCAATAACACAAGATGTATCAAACCCTACCTCATCAAGAAGAGCTTTGAGATACAATGGATTATTGGTTTGCTTAGCATTAATAATCAATGCTCGTTGCTCATCGTTCAGCGTCTTGCCATATAGATCCATGTATCCTGTCACAATCTCAGCCTTCTCATTCATGTCTAGAGGATGAACTTGGAATGTCGGCCAACCAGCCAGTGTCACTGCTTCCATCGCCTTCGTCAAATAAAAAAGATAAAGTACGGAGAGCCAAAGAAATTAGGACTACAATTATTTTTGCTCCACCCTTACACAGATGTATATAAGCCAAAGATTAAAGAGCTCCAAATACTGAAGTTCTGACAAATCTAACTCTTGCTTACAGTGTATGTACACATTCTTAGTCAAATAAAAAAGATACAGAGAATACAAAATTATTAGGAAGTACGTCTTTGTGTAGGATTCAAACTGCCTCTAGACACAGGTTTAGCTGGACGGTTTAGTGGTATGACATCTGCTCTAGCAATGCAAAGGTCATGGGTTTGAATCCCACCTGAGTGATTTGCCTGTGGGTTTTGCTCACAGAACTCGGGAAGGTACTGTGTATACACATGACCAGGGCATAACAATGATGTACAAAATCTATCTTTTGGCTTCTGGCATTGGGCTCTTGCCAATTTCAAGTAGATAGAGCTCAGTTCCTCAGGCAACCAAAGTTTTTTTTTCAATGTAAGCTGGTGAAAAGAACCAGTGCTAGAAACCTGAAGAAAACTCTTTAGGTGTTTTTGTATATGATATTTATTGGAAGTATGGATGTGAAGAAAGTTTGCTATGATACATAATTTATAATTCCAGACTCACCCTTCCCGGAAGTGTCGAGAGAACCATAAACACATTTTTGGGTAAACGCTTTGGAATCCACTTCAAATCTTGTTCATCACCTGAGAACAATTCAAAAAAGTTTTACAGGAAAAAAGTGATGAAAGAGTGACGACGAGTAAACTTTGCAGGGACATGGCCATGAGATAAAGGCCGCGAGCCGAAGGTAAGGGCCTTTATCCCACCGTCATGAACCTGCAAGAATTAAAACGGCAGTTTAAGAAAGAGTCACTACTCTACTCTTCTATTCCCATTCATAAATGTCCTTTTATAAAAAATGAGAAAAAAAAATTGCAATTAAAGACAATCTGTTAGCAAACTTTAAAAAAAATGTGCATTGGGTTGTGTTTGCTCACATGTACAAATAGATTTTGCGCTGGTACTAATGGCAATAAATTATGTTCCGCGCAAGTAAACTGGCGTAAATTAGCTTGTATGCCCAACATGCAAGGCCAGGCGGTCTTAAACAGCTCAAGCTATATGTCTTTATTTATCAGCTGTTTAAACACCCCCACGTGACATGCTCTCCACCATTTAGCAAAACGTTCTGGGGTATTTATGAGTTATTATTAATATTAATAATAATATGATGAAGACAAAAAAAGAAGAATTCAACACAACAAACCAACAGCTTTATGTCCCATCCAAGAATGAAGCAATTATGGTTAAGTGCCTTGCTTAAGGACACAAGTGTCAACATGCTTCAAAAATTGTTTCTAATTTGCTTAACGATCATCTTCGAGAGTATTAGTTAATTTAAACAAAATCATCATCAGTTTTGCTTCGAGTTTGAGCATTGCTCTAGAATTTAAACAGAGAGTTCATGACGTACCTAAGCCTGAGCCGCTGTCCAGCTGGTTAAGGGCATCTAGGACTAAGACCACTTTAGCCTGGTTTGCCGCCATCTGAAGCCACGTGGATAGCTCCAAGACCAGATTCCGCTGGGATGAGGGCACGGCCATATCAAAGCCAAAGAACTGTTTCATCTCTTCATACAACCTACATGTACAATAAGAAAAATACATCACTGGGTAATCTACTCACTCTGTGTATATCTGGTATCGAAGGACAAACTATCTTTTGACCATATCCCTCGGCGATAGGTCTTTCTCATTAGCCCAAAACTTTGGACCACCATTCCCATCATGAGTAGCATCATAGTCTTAAGACCGGTTTATAGTCGGACGCGCAATCGCGCGAATGGATGTGTGATGGAAATCTTGACGCTGCGATCATAAAAAACACAGTTTATAGGCCTCAGTGATGACTATAAACTGTGTTTTTTAAGATTCCGCATCAAGATTACCATCGCGAGACCGACTATAAACAGGCCTTATCACTATTTTAAGGAAGCGTCTTAGACACTTCTTATTCACAACACATTAGTTATTCACCTTGATATTTGTTATTATCTATGTTTGGGTGTGCCAGTCAGAAGCCATTCAATCTCACAGAGACTTGTACGACTGTGCCCTTCAAGAAACCCAACTCGTGTCATTCCTTGAATATTTATTCCCTCAGACCCAGCTACGACATTGTGAACCTACCGTCTAAGCAGATTCAGATGAGACGCGCTCTCGGATGAACTCCCGATAAAATGAATGAACAGAAATATGTTCGGGTTCTTCTCCTGGTATCCCTGACTCCAATTGGCGACCAACGCAGATTTCCCTGAGCCGGATTCTCCCAGAATCACCAAGGGCATGTTACCGGACTCCTCCCCTTTGTCCTCCTGGCCAGTACTTTCTAAGAACTCATTGATCTGCTTGATGTAGGCCGTGCCACCGATGTAAATTCTACGCCTTGGGTCGGCGAAGGCTAAGTGAGCTTCATGCTCACGCTGTAGGGCAGTGAGCTCTGTGCCAGGTGGGAAGTCTTCATCGAAGCACCAAATGAGGTCCTGACAGTTGGGGAAATAATACGATGATTAGAATTAGAGATGTTGTTACATTTATGAGTACATCAGAAACTCAAACGAAATAAAACTGCGCTCTTTTTTAAGGATCATTACAGAATTGGTAAGAAAAAAACCCATCTAAGATCACAGATTTACACAAAAAATACATGGTCTAATGATGATGATAGTAGAAAACTTCCATTGAAATATTTCTGTCTGAAATGTCATATTTGGTGAGAAATAAATAAAAATAATTTCCCGTTTGAAGTTTATCGCTCAGTGAGTGTTTTATTCATATTTTTTTTAATCAATGCCATACAAAATGCATTATCATTTTTTTCACTATTTTCTCGTGACCCAGATGGCCGATTGATTTCAGAAATGTGGTGGATTACATAAAGTGCTTACACTGCCAGCAACTGTTTTGTTAGGAAGAACCAATTCTGTAATGTTCTTTTTACCAAATTCTCTTTAAGGCAAAGTATACCTGTGGTTTATTGAACCGGTTGATTGTTTTAATACAATGTAGATGTATACAATAAAAAACTAACATGTGTGAATTTAATTTCTAAGGGTGGTTGCTTTTTTGAAATATCGCTGAAAATTTTGAGCAAATATTTCTGGGATCTTAGAGGCAAGAAATACTGACCTTCTTAATGAGTTCACAAACTTCTTCGGCCGTTTCAAAGCGTCGTAGATTCACAGCGGACGATTGGACGTAATCTTTCAAGGATATCTGCTTATCAAAATGCCACTGAGTCTCGCCTTTCTTCTTTTCTTCTTTCTTGCCGGCCTCTTCTTTCTTGCTGTTCTCTTCTTTCTTGCCGCCCTCTTCTTTCTTGCCGCCCTCTTCCTTCTTGTTGTCCTGTTTGGCTTTACTGTTTGCCATGGCAGCCAATAGACGTAGAAAACCTGGTTTGCTGGGTTGTTCCTTCAAGAGCAGAACATTTAAGACAGAATGATTATACCAAATCACCCTTGAAACAATGGCAACCGTTGTTGTTGTTGTATAGCGCACATACACTGTATCCTCATAGCTAAATTAAGGTGCTTTACAACATTATCCCTGTTCATCGCACAAACTAATCAGACCATTCCTGAATCTTTCTCAACTCTCTGGGGAGCATACACCTCTATTAATATTCATGCATGATGCCATAATGAGGCCATAGGCGCACGTCACGCCACCACCAGTACCAGCCACTTGCAGTGGCTGAGCCTATGGCCTCGTTTCAGGTTAGAACTGCGACGTCATGCATAAATATTAAGAGAGGCGTATACAAACCAGAGCAGCTTCAATTAACACTGAGGGATTTATATATATTTATATAAATATTTATTCACCAGCATTCAAAAAAGCATTTATGGTTAACTGCCTTGCTCAAGTGTCATGACCAGGAATCAAACCACACTCTGATGATTCAGCAATCAGAACTTGAGTCTGATCCACCATGAGATGAGAAACAGAACTATCAGCCAATGACATGCTATTCTTGATCCAATAAAGCCACTGTTTGAGCTTGTTATTGACATCAAAAATCAGTTCTACTGATTTCAGTTAGAGCCAAATTAATTTGTTTTCCTTAGGATTCTGCTCTCATCTAAATAATTATATTCTCATCTTCATTTACTGTATGATGTCTACACAAGGACGACTTACTTTTTCTTCCTTGAATGAGACCTCTTCATATGCATAAAAATAAATTCTACTCACTTTAGTTAGAGCCAAATCTTGTTTAAGTCTTATTTTTTCTTTATCTTTGGTATTCCCCTCTTGACTAAACACACACTGAATAATGATTTCCTCATCTTCTAAGAGGCCTCCACCAGGACGACTTACTTTTGCTTCCTTGGATGCACCCTCTTCTCCTTTATTCTCAGGCTCATTATCAGAAGGTGGGAGATCTTCTCTATTGATGCGCGGTTCACGGAGGTAGAAGAATTTACGACCCTGACAAGCCTTTTCCTCTTCATTCAAAGCACCATGCAGGATCTCAAGCTAATCACAGGAGGGAATAAAAAATAAAGATTTAATGAATATAAATTCTAACTTTCATACTTGTGATTGCCCCCAAGCAATAATAAGCCACTTCTTGAAAAAGCCAATTCTTGAAAATAGGATGGCATTAAATGAATATCCATAAATACCCCCAGACAGTTTCGCTATTCCTGTTGGTGGAGATCGTGTCACACGGGGTTGTTTAAACGGCGGCTGATAATGACCAGCTGAAGCTGTTTATAACTGGTTGTTTTCAGATACATTTGTGTGGGTTAGCTCACAACTTAGTTCCCAGGGGTGATCGTTCTCCCCCCCTCCATTTTAGCCCATAGATACGAGGATGCATTACATGCACAAATGCATATCCCAAAAAAGACCTTATGAAAATGCACCACATGTACTGAGCTCGACGTCGGAAAACAAATAAGTTTTTGTACAGAGTTTCCTACTTTATTACGCCTTCAAAATGGCATTTGTGAAAGGAAATGAAAGAGTAGTGACTCGTTCTTAAACGGCTGTTTAAAACCTTGCAGGGTCTTGGCTGTGCGATAAAGGCCCTTATCGCACGGCCAGGACCCTGCAAGGTTTTAAATGAATGGTTAAGAGATCGTTGCCACTCTTTTATTCCTTTCTTATGACGTACCTTAGTAACGCTGGTTTCATAGCGATATTGATCAACCCACTTCAAGCTGTCGAATTTCTCCACTGCATAGTTGAAACTCTTATTGAGTAGCTCATCCGGTTTCTTCTCAGTTTGACTCCAGCCGTAGCGGTCACCCATAAGACAGATGAAGTATGGTCGGCATTTCTCAATCTGAAGGTAAAGGAGAATATGTGTCCTTAATTATTATTATTACTGGTTTATGAAAAACATCTGCTTGTCGCTGCCGGCAGGCTGAATTGTAACACAGATTTACAATAAAAATATAAAAGCACAGGAAAATAATATACAACAGAAACATTAAAAATTTAAAAGCAAAAGACAATAGCTTCATTACGAAAACCAATACTAAATTATAACTCAGAAAATAAAAAATTACAAGTTCACTTAACTATCAAACAGCCATCTGTATACAGTTATTTATAGACTTGATAAACAGCCATCTTACAAAATAGCTTTCTATGTCCCTCAACTTAAAATCATTGATAACAAGCGCTAGGTTTGAATCAAGGGAAAATATTCCCATCTTTCTGTGTAACGAGCAACTTCATCAATTGTTATCAATAGAAAAGGGAATTTCACCACACAAATTTAAAAAGTCCAACATTATTATGCCATAAATCCTAAACCATCTGTCCAAATTTTAAGTTTTGAGTCCTGCGCCTTTCCTTTACCTTTTTTACTATTAAAAATGCAAAATTTAAATTGTTTATTTTTCTACCACAAACACTAACAACTGATATCAAGACTGTCGAAGATTAAAGACAGTGGACACTATTGATGATTGTCAAAGACCAGTCTTCTCACTTTGTGTATCTCAACATATGCATAAAATAACCAACCTGTGAAAATTTGAGCTCAATTGGTCGTCGAAGTTTCGAGACATAATGAAAGAAAAAACACCTTTGTCACACAAAGTTTTATGCGTTTAGATGGTTGATTTCGAGACCTCAAATTCTAAATCTGAGGTCTCAAAATCAAATTCGTGGAAAATTACTTCTTTCTCGAAAACTATGGCACTTCAGAGTGAGCCGTTTCTCACAATGTTTTATACTATCAACCTCTCCCCATTACTTGTACCAAGTTAAAGTTTTATGCTAATAATTAATTTGAGTAATTACCAATAGTGTCCACTGCCTTTAAGGCAGGATGACAATCACAATTGACAGAATAGCAGCAGCGATTGTCCTTACCTCACGCAGGCATATTGAGATTGTTTCCCCATCACACGTCTGTGATTCAGTTATACCCCAACGCAGGTCAACATACGTGAAGAACACTCCACGATCCAAGCAAATCCGGTTCAACTCACGGAAGGCCTTCTTGATCAGAACCTAGAAGAGTAGATTTAAAGTTTATTCATTATGAGGTCGTTCAGACACAGTACATAAGTCAGTGTAAGTCATGGTTCAACCGACCGAGTTTAACTCTGTGTGTCTGAACGGCAGAAAAGTTTGACCGAATGGGGTTCAACCTGTGAAAATTAGACTGTCGAGCTGGGGGGTTCAGCTTTAGACCGTTTTGGGTTTATCTTTTAACACTGTGTGTGGACAGAATACAAAAGCCCACATCCGGTTTAACTCACAACAGATGATCAGACCCATTGACCTCCGTGATCGTTACTATTATTATTACTCTAACATTCGGTTTATTCACAGATGCTTGTCATGTTAAGATGTGCAGGACCCATTTGATACAGAACTCTTGTTAACTGTACACTGGTTGGCTTTATTACCTCCCTCTCCTCCGTGAAATCTCTGAAGGTACTGGAGACAAAGATCCGCAGCTCGCGTTTCTTGCGTTTAATCCTGCCCTGTGTTGGTCTTTTGTGGATTTTGGACTTTTCCAAAGTTGGTTGATTAGCATGGAATGCTTTCGTATCTTCCTTTGCATCTGGAATTTGAACAAGACGATTTATTCAACTTTAGCAAATTGTTAAAATCTTGATTTGCACTGAGAAGTATCACTTATGTATTCATGGTGGAAAATCAAGGATTTCTGAACAGTTTAACGAAACTATAGCCTCCCTTTTTCTTTTACGAACTCACTCTGTGGTAGTGAAGTTAATAACGAAAAGTCCCCTTGGTCCACTGCACTAAGCAAAAATAGAAGTCCTGGACGACTTCCTACCACCCGGGTAGTTAATAAGCAGGACAGTTCTTTTCAGAACTGAGAAGTCTCCGGAAGTCTGAAAAATCTACTCTGCGGTAGTAGAGAAGTCTCCCGATTTCCAAATTTTCTACTCTGCGGTAGTAGAATACTTTGCAAGATAAGTTCTCAAAAGAACATTATCTACCAAGCATAAGTTTTGGGTAACCCATAGAGCTATATATATATATTGACTAGAGCGCTAACTTGCTTTGCATTTTGAAGCCACCCTGGGCGCAGACATGTTTGATGTGTTGCGTGATACGGAATGATTTAAAAGGAACACATTGCCCCGATTTTGTTTACAATCGGCGTATGCGCTTACGTACGCGACGACTGCCCATTAGCGTACATCCCCGCTACCAAAACTGTTAGGTTTGACTTGATTGACGTAGTAAAAAAAAAGAATACGATTTTTTAAACATGACGCACATGACGCTCGCAGTTTGTACGCTCATCAGCAGATTGTGCGTTCACATTTGCTTCATTTTTTTGGTTCAATGACACATAGAAAAGAACTAATGCAGTATCATACAAATAGCCTTACAATTGCCGTACAAAATTTCAAGCTTTTGTATTGGTTTGTTCATAAACATGGATGCGCCCACATGGCTTCAAAACCTTAGTGCGTGTATAACAGGGTGTTAGCGCTCTAGTCAATATATATAGCTCTATGGTAAAACCCAAATTAATATACTGTATCCCCAATGAAAATTTCCATCAATTAAATCGTTGCGATACCGGCTGCAAAAACATAGGATTCGAACTGCCTCCTATGGGGCAATCTCTGGTGTAGTTGGTAGACACTGCTTTAAAACTGCAAGGGTCGTGGGTTTGAATCCCACCCGAATAATATGCATGTGATTCTTTTTCACAGAGCTCGGGAAAGTACTGATGAGTATACAGTGTTAACACACATCGGTGTATATGGGTAAAACCAAAATTAATATACACATGGTGTTACCAAAAACAAAAAATACATAAATACAGCCTACCGATCAGCTCTTGCATTTCCTTAAGCTCGTCATCATACGCATCGTACAGACTGTGTACCATCTTGCCTAACTGTGTGGTGAAGTTGACAGTGTTGGTCGGCTGGATGTCACTGTAACCGTCTCCAGAGGCTGGGGTGACCTCACTCTTGACCCGAATGCAGGCCGCTGAGCAGCAGGAGCCAAAATGACCGCCCCAGTACTTGTCATCTCGGGCTGTATAGAGAAGTACAAAGAGAGTAGATAAAAGTTGTGAAAACTCCACCGTGAACCGTTTGACTCCAGCGATTACAAGATGCTCATGGAAAATGCGCTGAGTTTTGTTTTGCTTTCAGGAAAAGCCATGTGACATAATCATACAGGAGCTTGGTTTTGTATAGTTGCTTTGTTGCAACACGAAAATAAAAAGCAACCTCCCACAAATGTTGTAAAAAGTGTTGTCATTGATGTAGGCTGTCAACAGCAGCAGGGTAGCTAAGTTTTTAAAAACCTTGAGGTTGGGGCTAAATTTGTTGATCGATAACTACAAAAAGTGTAAAAATAGTAAATAAAGTTTAAATGATAAACAAACACATTACAAATAGCATTCCTGTTTACAATTTGTTTTTCTCAAGTAACTGTTTAGATGCACCTGGTAACTTGGTAATCGAAGTTGCAAGAGAACAGTGAAAGAAAAAAACACTACTATTGCACAAATTTGTGTACTTTCAGAACAATAGGCTTCAGCTGAGGGCTGTTTTTATTTGAGTGAGAAATTACCTCCTTCTCAAAAACTAAGTTACTTCAAAGGGAGCCGTTTCTTAAAATGTTCTATACTATTAACAGGGCTCCATTGCTTGTAACCAAGTAAGTTTTTATGCTAATATGAGTATACCAATAGTGTCCTTTGCCTTTAAGGCGGGTCGGGATGATAACATTACCTGTTGTCTCTATGGAAACAGAGCGAACCCCCGGCCCATAGTCCTTGAAAGTGAAGCAAACTTTGATCCAATCACGAGTCTGGATTGTTCCTTGTTCCCCAGTGGTCTGTGTTTGGACCACGTTACCGTCGTGCGTGAGTAAAGAAGCAGTCATCGAGTAGAAACCGCCACGATTCATGCCTTCATGAAAGGACTCCGATACCTTGGAGAGGAAAATGAAGATGAGAAAATATAACTATTTTGAGCAAACTGTCTTTTACCAACCAAATAGACAGACCTATAATTAAAGCCATTTTGAAAAATGTTGACACATTTATATGACACTATTAGGTTTGGGTAAGTACGTCTGTATCCACACCAAACAGTGCACTTCTAATGGCCGCCATACCTCAAAAAGGCCAATGGTATAAATGCACAAAAAACAGTTAATGGCCAGAATTTTACACCCTAGCAGGGTCTTTCATGTAGGCTATGACAACACAACACACAGAAAACTAAACATTTATCTGTGAGAGAAGCAGTCAAGTGGAAAAACAGGAAAGGAGAGGTAGTAGAAGGCACATAGAAAAAAGAAGGGGTAACAAATGAATAACGAGATAAAAAGGGGTGGAGGGAAGGGGCTGGTTTGACCACAAGAGGTTGGAAACACAAAGGATGGGAAGACATGGAAGAGGAAGAAAAAGTGTGCTTGGTATCTCAGGGATTCTTAACAGATTTTTTGGGGAAAACTTCTAAACAAGAGGAAAAGAGTGTGTTTAAGTATTTGAATATTTAGGGGTACAAGTTCAACCATATATAGGGCATTGTATACAAAAACTTGATCAACACACCTGTATTTCTGGGCTCGAATCTAAATGCTTGGCTGAGAAGACTTGTGACAAGTCTACCTCCTGGTTCTTGGAACACTCCATGAAGGAGGATATAAACACTGTCAAACAAACAAACAAACAAACAACATATTTATTTTGGTTTAACCAAACACCGATGTGTGCTAGCACTGTATACTCAGTACTTTCCTGAGTTCTGTAAAAAGAAATCACAGGCATCATAACTCGGGTGGGATTCAAACCCATGACCTTTGCAATTCTAGAACAGTGTATGACCAACTAGACCATCCGGATTGCCTGGTAGCAATGAGGCAATTTACCACCTCTAAAACAAACAACAAACAACTAATCTTTCATCAGTCATCACACTTGAAGCTCTGTTATGTAGATTCCAACCTCTTTTTGAATCAAGTTCACCCCACCCAAACAAGTCTAAAAGCTACTCTTGGTAAAGGGATGGCTTCAAGGAGACAAAATATAAGAGGTGAAAATAACTCGGGGAAAATAAAGATAGGAATTGACTCCTCTGTTGAATTGGTTGTAGGATGGAAAAAAACATGCACCAGGCAACGAGTTCAAAGTGTTGCGGGATGTGGAGAAAGCTATAAAGCTATCTCACCAAAGCAAGTGTAGGCCCTATGGGTTGCCAACAATAAATACTGCATGGCAGACACACAGGTTGTCTCACTCTAAAATGGCACAAGTGAGATTTATGGTGTGATGAGGTCATGTGAACTAATAATAATAATAACTAGTTCTTATAGCACATTTTACAATAACCGTATCAGTGCACTAAGCTGGCTTTTTTAAACGCAATATCAACCTCTACCCGTCACAGGTACCATTTTATATCTCTTGGTGGAGAGAAGCAATTATAGCAAAGCATCTTGCTCAAGGACACACATGTCACGATCGGGATTCAAAAGCACACTCTGATGTGTAGGATTTGAAACTTTGCATGGTGGAAATACAATATAGAAAGGTTTGCGGTAACACCATGTAATCACTATCTCTAATGAGTTGGGGTGGTTCTAAAAAGAACTGTTGATTTCAACTTGACGTTTCGATCAGTATACTCTGATCGTCTTCTGGAGAACTTCTCCAGAAGACAATCAGAGCATACTGATCGAGCATACTGATCAAAACGTCAAGTTGAAACCACCCCAACTCATTAGAGATAGTCATTACATGGTGTTTACCGCAAACCTTTCTATATCAGACTCTGATGACTTAACCACCAGAATTGGATGCTCTTAACCACTCAGCCATGACACCCTACTGGGTCATTTTTTTCCTCACTTTACCACCTTTTTCCCGTGGTATGCATAATATTAAATGTCTCAGCTAGTCTCAATCTTAATTTAACAACCTGAAGTCTAAATAATCAGAAGTTCTTGAAACAGTTCTTGTCTTGGACCTGAACCTGTTGGTAATTTTTTTTTACAAAAAGATGCGTTAGTAGTTGTAAGAAGATTAAATAGCTATTTACTTTTTTCTGTTTCGTCACCTCCATCATTAATGAGCCAGTCACCAGAGAAGTTCCAGTGTGACATGTCACCATTCTACAGAAAAGTACATGTAAACACAAGCAACAAAAATCGAATTCAGAAATTTAACAAATCAAACATTATCTTTCTTATTTTGTTATGGATGTATTTCTGGTAATGAAACCAAGGATGCCTCATACGTGTAAGTGAAGTTATTTGAACCAGAAACACAATGCTAACCCCTTATTTTAGTGCTAACTATAATATAAGAAAAATTTGCTTATAAAGTGTAATCATATTTCACAGCTGAGCAAGCAAACTAGGCAGCAGGCTCGCGTGTTCACCATGAATTTGCATTGTTATGTCATTCATTTTCATACAGTAAGCACTGGAATATTTAGCCACCTTTTCGTGTGCTTAAGGTTAGCAGTGCTATGAAATGGAAACTCAAACTGGAAGCACAAAATAGGCCGTGAAGCAACTCTATAATATTGGGCCCCGGCTGGAACTTAAATCCATCAAACTTGGACCCAATTTCATATAATCCGCACTTGCAGGGAGCAGGAAAATCTGTGCTTTCATTGGTTAGCAGGAAATTTGGGCTTGTGCACTTGCGTACTCCACATTACTAGGCATTCTTCGCTTACACAGCTAGCACAAAAAAATCAGTGCTTGCAAGTAAGCGGCGAATGGCCAGAGTTTTGACAGTAAGCAGAGCCATGAAGTTGGTCCCCGACAGCTTGGCCATGATGTTTAAACATGTAAATTAAGAAGAGTATAAGTTTGTGATCTTACTTCTCCAGACGGGTTGACCAGCAGATTTGATGACCAGCCAGCAATCTTGATCTGTTTTAGATTTAGTGATCTATCCAAAGGCACTAAGGTATCGGCCAACTAGGAGGGGGGACAGGGATAGACATGTTAATAATATAGCACGCATCTGCCACTCCGTGATGCTCATTTCAAGCTGCTTTTTTACATAACAGTATTTTCCTGCAAGGTATGTGGGACTACGTTTTTAATTACGACACCCACTCCTTTTACAAAGCACCATGTAGAGGTTAATAAGGTGCTGTGGCGCAACATGCTGCCAATCAAACACCAGGGCAAACCCCCCTCTCTTTTTGTAAGTAACACGAACAAGAAAAACTAGTTTAAAAATGAGTTTTCCCTAAAAGGCTTTGACAAATAGAGTTTGCAACAAATATTTTCATCTTTCTCCTTGGAATACCTTTTGTTTGATCTTGGTTTCCTCCTCTTGGTCATCTTTGGTTAGCTCGGGTTCTTTGTACGAGTCATCATGAATCATAATGGCGCTCAAGTGGCACCCGCCCGGTCCTAAAATCAATCATACAATCATTTTTACCTCGCTGTAACAGAATGGTTGCGTTTTCCCTGGTGTTAGCTGGCAGCAGACTAAAGCCCAGTTCATACTTTATGCGAGTGCAAAGGGAATTTTGATGACGCAACATCAAACAGTACACGCTCCATCCCAGAAATTCTCTTCGCACAAAGCATTTGCAGGAAGTATGAACCGCAATTTAACCGGTAAAATATGCGCATGCTCAGAAGTCCCAACTGAGTCTTGTGGGCCACACAGTACAGTCGGGCTAGAAGTCCATGTGTTAGTAATGTGTTAGTATGTAATGCGTAAAATTTAAAATACACACCACAGAATGCACACAACTCAAAGTGCATGAGGGACAAGTTTAGGGGTGGGGGACATTGAGCTGTAAACCTCCATCAAACAGGGGTGAGAGTTATTGCTGACAACAAAGTCTGAAACTTGGATCCACGTTTTAGGTAAAATGGTAACCCCTAAGGGTTGTATTTCACAAAGCTTTTCAGGAGTAGATCAAAGAGTATGTGTGGACAAAATAAAAGCTGGTTTTCTTCAACAGGCCGTCCTATAAATAGTATGAATTCAGATAAAAGTCTGAAATTGCTTATCTCTGAACTCAAAGTAGTTACTGAGTATATATACATGCGTAAGAAATTCCCTCCTCCATGTTCTATACAAGTCTCAGTAACAACATGAACAAAAGAGACAATGTACTGAGAGAGTAGACTTGGTTCTTGATGATCGAATCAGAGTAATAAAATATAAGCTTTTTCTAATGCACACCCCCTCTAGTGTCAATTCATCGCCAATCCAGTTAATTTTGGATCGCAAACATACTTTCAATAGCTAGCTGATTGCACAGTCCTGGCAAGTGGTGAAATAACGCTGCAATACTTTTGTGGAGTGCATAAAGTGGGTAATCCACAAAAGAATTAGGTCAAGTCTACTTCATACTCAAAGGAACATTACAGATTGGTTTTTGATAATAAAATCGTTGCTGATTTTATGTAATCCACCATATACATAAACTGACAAACCTGTAAAAGTTTAAGATTGATTGGCTATCTCTGAGTCACAAGGATATAGTGAAAAATAATTAAAACTTACACATTTTGCATGAGATCGAATAAAAAAAATTAATAGAACGCTCACTGAGCGGTAAACTACAATTAGAAAATTAGTCTTATTTATTTCTCCTCAAATAATGATCATCATAGACTGTGCAAGTTTTATAAAAATCTGTGATCTTAGAGGAGTTGTTTTTCTTACCAAATCTGTAATGTTCCTTTAAAGGGGGGGGGGGGTTCTACTACGACTTAATTCAGTTTTGTGATGAATGTGGAAAAAATTCACTATCATCATTTCCATTAAACAGCTACCTGAGCAGAATGTTTTCAACGGAATAATGCACTTGTTCACCATTTTAATGTAATTTTGATATGTGGACAATGCCGCTGACGTCATCTCTGGGAGCTTGCTTTGTTATGCCTCCAATCTGCAACAAAGCGGCTTTACAAATTGGAGCTCCCAGAGATGACGTTTTGAGAGTGATTACGTAACAGGGCTTTTTCGGAAATCTCTCAGAAAAGCCCTGGATAAGGGCATTCAAAATGATTATTTTTTTACACAATTGAAATCTTTTTATAGTCATATGACTCGATTTCCCTATTCTTTTAAAACATTTTAAGTGAAGTTTACGACTTTACATATTCGTTCAAGCAGGTCTTTAACATTTCCGTGCAGGATTAAATTTTTGAATTCCTGAGGTTCCAGGATATATATACAATTTTATCTTTTATTTAATGACAAAGTCCAGTTCATATAGTACAGACCTATTAATTGTTGACAACCAAACTTCACTCTAAAATTGTATAAAACACAATGACAACCTACCCTGTGTTAACGTGAGGTTAGAGACTTGCTGCCGTCTATTAGTTTATCACAAAACTGAACTTGACCTCAGAGCCCCCTCTTCAATTAGTAAATTTCAAACAGAGATTTTTTTCCAAGCGGGGCCCAATTTCATGCAGTTGCTTCAGCACAAAAAGGAGCTAAGCACAACATAACTTCGATTATCAGAGAAAGGGGACCTGCCAAACTACCATGTCACATACATACGATTTGTGACTGGTACTTATCCTGCTCATTTCTGCTTACCACAAAATTGTTAAGCAATACCTTCTGCTAAAGCAGCTCCATGAAATTGGTCCCTGGTACTCACCATTACGAATGAGGAAGTCAAGGTTATCGCCTTTGCTGATAAAAGGTAAGGACACTACCTTCGCTGTATAACCTGGAATGACTTCAGGGATTTTGGCAAGCTGGTCGTTCACCTAATGATTGTCAAAACGAAATTTATATTTACTTTTTTTTTTTACTATTATAACAAATCAATTGGATACCATGGGAGCATCATGGTAAAAACAACTCTTTATAATAATAACAACAATTGTGTGCATTTATAACGAGGCCTGTCTGAAATGAAACTTCTGGTGCCGATACAAACAATAGTGGAGCTTATCATAAAGAATCAGAAACAACAGGGCAAACACCTTCTCTTATAAGTGAACAGGGTTCTTTTATGCGAATTACACAAACACCATGGCTTTACATCCAATCCAAACAAAGAAGCAACAATAGTAAAGTGCCTCGCATGAGGACACACGTGTCAATACCAGGACTCGAACCCACACTCAGCTGGTCAGAAACACCATAACGTCAGTCCTGTGCGATCGACCACTCTGTCACGACATGCCACATGGAGTGGGAGGGAATTTGCTACTGGCCGTATTTGCGATGGAAGAAAAATAATGATCAGTGGAAAAACTTTACCATTGTAGAAAAGCTTTGGTCATGGTGTTGACTTTCTTGATTGATTTTAAAGGTATTGTCCCGTAGACGCCCGCTGACACTGTAAAGCTTCATAGTCAAATCTCCATCTCTAATGACTGGAATCTGCAACAGCAATAAGGAAAACGACTTGTGAAAAAAGAACGGGAATCAAATTTCAAGAAAAGTTCACTGGACAACATGCCGCTTGGGTTCAGAAATCTTTTGATGGACTAAAAATATTTGTGCATTACCTCAGGCCTGGAGTTTCACCGACTATATATTGATTGGAAAATGAATTGCTCACAAAAATGAATTTTACCTTGGAGCCCCTCTCTTAAAGAAAAACTGCTCTGCCTTTAACAAGAACAAAGAATCAGGCTTAAACAAATTCCTTCTTCAATGTCAGAATTGTTAACATTGCCTCCATTAGTGTTCAAACTCCAAGGTTACTGCAGTATGTTTTCCACTCTCCTTACTTACATTGAAGGACATCTCATCTGCAAACTCTGGATGAGTTGGAATGATTGATGTAAACAGAAAGCCATCGTTGGTATTGGCCATCATGTGATACATGTTATTCTCTGAGTTTGTACAACAGTCAAACTTGCGTTGACATATCACACCTACATTTAAGAGAGAGAACAGTCAAGCCAATGATTGTTACAGTAAACGATATAGACCAATCCGGCGAAACAAAATTGTTAGCGCACTCTATTGAAAAATTAACAACTGCAGTGTTTTTTTGTGCACAATCTAGGCATTGAAGACACTGCAGCAAAGGCGCGCGGTGCTCAACACTTGCGTGCCCAAGATTGTGCACAAAAAGACACCGCAGTTGTAATTTTTTTAATAAAAGGGCTCTACCCATTTTGATTCGTTGGATTGGTCTATATGTTGGAAAGTACTACATATTATAACAGACCTCTTGCTTGTTCTTTATTCTGGTTGGCTGAAACACGGTCACGTGGGATGAACTAATATAGTCTAGTGATCACGCGCGCGCGTGTTTTATTGGAACAGTGCCTGGGCGGCCACTAGTCTCTGAAAATAGTGCCTGGTTACAGCGCCCTCTCTTGACTTGAACCATGAACAGCAACTACAAAACTTCCTTTCTTTTCCAGATTTCTATTCTTATTTCACATTTAAGACCGAGGTGTGTTATAAAACACATGTGTATACTGGGGCCTAATTTGATAAAAATATTGCATAAACATTTCCTGCTGAGCACCAATAAACAGGATACTAAATACAAATACTACATGGGAATAATATTTAACTGGTAACCTTTTTCTGCTTAGCAGAATTTTGTTGTGCTAGGCAAATATATGTGCTTAAGGTCGATTTCATAGCATATGCTGAGATACACCAAGTGAGAAGACTGGTCTTTGACAATTACCAATAGTGTCCAGCGTCTTTAAGAAGCTATGAAATTTGGCCCAGGTGTGGAAACGAGGGGGGAAAATTCTTACATATTGCAGAATCTAGAGACACTTTGTGGATTTACAAACATCCAAATGAAGTAGACACAGAACAGAAACTGTCGGAGTTGTTTTTTTGTCTCAAAGTCAAGAAGGGGCTAGGGCAATGACCCCTTGATACAACTTTCATACAAATGGAGTTGTCACAGACCTTTCCGCAAATACCCAATGCGCAAGCGCTAACTGTTGAATGAGGTGCATTCTGGTCTAGCAGCCAGCGATCAAACTTGCACCTCATTCCACGCCTAAGGTGCACGAACACCGAGTCTTTGCGATAAGTTCTATGCCACACAATATGAACGCTAAAGGCGTCTTGCACCAAGACTTCATCTCAAATATAACTCCTTAGGCTTACTCGTGTTTTGCCTCCCTTAAAATAATTCAGATTCAAAGAAAAATTTGTAAAAAACATTTTATAAAAGATATTAAAAAACAACAAAAATACTCTGTTTTGGCTCTGGCTCAAAGCTCCGTCTGCTGATCTTCGTGAAATATGATACGCACTGCTCCAGGAAAGGCAGGTTAAAGGCTGATCTGTGTACACAGCACACAGAGCCTAAGCTGAGGTTTTAGGCCCTTTTTGAAACCAAGGCTTTGACTTTGGATTTGGCTTCAGGCTCCTTTCTCTTGTCTGAAGCCCTGGGCACGTATACATAAGGCACGCACAAAATGTCAAAACATTCGCAGTGCCAAGCTAGCCTAAGCTGAATCTGGAGCCGAAGCCGTAGTTTCGAAAAGGGCCATAGAAAGGCCCCTAACCCTAACCCATGACAATCTCAGTGGTGTGTTCTTCTTACCATCTGCCTTATCATCCACCTTAAATGTTGTCTCCGTTCCTGCAAAGACCACTTTGTTGAGGGCTTCGTGCATCGGTCCTCCTAGATTGAGTGCATACAGGACACCTTGAGGCTGGTTGACGATACGATATGGAGAGCCATCTAGCTCAATACTAACTGGATCATGTTCTGTGATTACAAAAACAAAAAACCTCAAAACATGCTATCAAGCGAAAAGGAACAAATAATTTTTATTTTTTTTTGGGGGGGGGGGGTTTCTTTATATAAGTGCGCCATATAAATCTATATTATTATTATTAATTGGTTCTAGTATTGGTTTGCGGTAACACCATGTAATGATAATCACTAATTGAGCTACGTTGGTTCTGAAAAAAAAAACCGAAGGTTTCAACCAGACATTTCTCCAGAAGACGATCAGAGCATACTGCTAAAAACGTCAAGTTGAAACCTATCATTCTTTTCAGAGCCACCCAACTTGTTTAGAGATTATCATTACAAGGTGTTCTCCTATAACTTACAAGATCCTAAGTCCACCATGCAAAGTGTCAAATCATAAATAATTGATTTATTTTATTGTTCAAACTTTTTGGGAAAAAAAGTTTTTAGTGGAACAAAATCAAAGATTTTCAAAGTTGAAATGACCAGTCAGGACTTGCACTTTTTCAAATTTAGATCTCAACTGATTCTCAACAGTTGCAACAAATCAGAAATAATAAAGACAATACAAATCTTGGTGTTCTGCAAAAAATAGATCTGCCTTCATTTTTCCCTGAAATCTTGATTCCTCAAAAGAAAGTTGATGTATTATGCAATGCAGGAACAGCCTTTAAATAAAGGGTGGCAGTTAGGGTACTTACTGATATTGCTCGTCACGCCAAAAATTTGAAGAAGCTTCAGACCCGGGCTGTTCTCCTCGCTGGTCAACTCCCGTTGGAATCCCAATCTACCATCCGGCTGTTCCAACAGCTGGCCTGCCTCCACCAGCTCAACGGTCAGGCCATTGATCATGATTTTGACCTGTGATACTTCAGACACCCATCCATAGACGGTACTCCCGTTCAAGTAAACTTCACCACGGTACTCTTTGGCCAAACCCGTTGCTATGCTGGACGAACTTGAGAATCTTCTAAGTGGATCGGGGTCGTCTTCTGGAATGTTTGATATGAAGCCGTAACGGCACGGTGCATCAGGACCAATCACCACCAGCTGATTATTATCATCAGCAGAGATGATCCAATCATTTTGAGACTCGCCAGTATCGGAACTTCCAGCGACGAATGAACTCTTGACCCCCCATTCTTGGATCGTCACCAAGTACAGACCGGAAGATGTCCTGTCAGCCGCACCAGTGCTGCACGAGCACATGATCAACAAGGCGTAACCGTTGTACTTGGAGAGGTTTTTAAGGAGGACCGACCTTTCTGATCCATGGAAAATCTGGATGTGGCAGACTTTCCCAGCATTCTCTGGAGCGGTGCTGTTGTTATTGCCGTCACAGTTCCAGATCCCGTACTGACTCTGGGCTGGCCCTGTGATCTCTAAGCTTTCTTCTGGACATGCAAACGTCCATAAGTCATCACAACTCTTGTTGGCAATTGTCCTGAAGACCATCTCACTCGGCTCATTCCCGATGCTCACAAAGTAGGAATTGAAGGTATGTGACCCGTTCTCGCCCGGAGCGCTGCATAAAACCAATAATGCCTTACCGTACTTGCCAGGACATTTAGGAATCTTGGTATCCACAGTAGCGCTACCGCTATCCTTGGGCCCGGCATAGACACGAATACAACCACAATGACCCATCTGCGCAAGGTTGGAAATGACAGTTGCTCTAGAGAAACCAAATCGTATGCACGGCGATAGGTAACCATCAGGATCGGTGTGCATCCTGTTGTAAGCATACATGGAGTGATGACCTGCTTTATCAAGGATTGTGTACTGGTAGTGGTTGCCGTCAAAACCACAGCGGATTAGACACAGTTCTGTAGTGGAGTATTTTTCAGTGATGGCATCAGTCAGCATTACCAGGGCAGTACCGCCACCGTACCCAGCATTGACATTGAAATCTGTCTTGGTGAAGGCAGGGATCGGGAAGGCACTGGAGGCTGTACCTTCCATGCAAGCAAAATCAACTGTGTAGAAGGGTTGAATGAAAAAAGTTATAAGAAATAAAACAGCCGCCTGTTTCACTTTCCTCATAATGACTATTACAGTATCGGTAATCATCTTTTAAAAAGCAACCGGTATTTTTTTCAATCCCAACCTCGATGCTGTTGTGTCTCAGGTGAAGAGTTCAAGTTTTGTTGGTAATTGAATTAATGCATTGTAGTTGTGTATCTAATAGACCGATCCACTAAGCTCCGCCCCATTGCCTATTGATCAATCACAATGCAATGTAGGTCCGACAAATAAGGTCCGACATGCGTGCGCGTATCTTGGCGCGCGCGGCAGAGTTGTGCAGAAAGGCATTGGAGAGCCCCACGTGTTCTTGCTCACACGTGCATCGTGGGCGGAGCCTACTGGATCGGTCTATTGTTGTGGTTGGGAGGAATTAGTACAAGAAGGCAAACAAAAATGAGATGTTGCAAAAAGCATAAACTCCACAAATTCTGTGATGCAGCTATAATGGAGAAGAAATTCAACTGTCTTTGCTCTTGTTCCCCTTATGCTGAAAATGGCCGAAGACATCAACAAATTTTACACAAAAAGATTACACTGCATTGTTAAGAATTTGGACCAGATTGTTGCAACCAGTGCCATAACTATGAAACTTGAGATGAAAGCTCAATTCTACTATTCAGAGTTGTCACAATGACCTCCCATTCGTATACTAATTATTGATAGGGTTTCTTTTAGCCCTTTCTTAGATCAGAATGTCTGCACTAGTGGCTAGATTATTCACTACTCCTAGTAATCTGTTGCTTTTATTTGGTACTTTAGCCGTGGTTTCACAGGTCATTAACCCCCCTTTTCTTGAATTATGTAATATGGGGGTACGAGTAGGGTGTATGAGTGGAGTGTAAAAATGTGTGTTTTGCAAAGGGACAGAAGCCTTGTGACCAATGACCGTATTGCTGCGTGTTTTGTGGGTTTGGTTTTGCCCAAGTTTTGTGCTGGTTTGCTTCTGCGTTCATCCACAGACGAGAAACCGCAAGTTGGTTTTATTTCATTGTGTTATTATGTACATAAGGTTGTGATTTAATAGATATTGCATGAACGGAGGGGCGACGCCCGATGTAGACGCAATGGATTTGGCATTAATGAGTGTACCAGGGGTAATAATGTTGGAAGCGCTGTGGTACGCTATATCAAATATGGTTTTTGTTCTATTGCCATTGTATGCCTCTTCTGGTTTCAGTTAACAGGGAATTTGGCACAGAATGCTGCAACCAATGTCATAAATATTAATATTAGAGTGACAGCTTTTATTCCACCCAGCTCAAACATACCTGTTGTTGGTCTGGTAGTCTTGGGAGGTGGTAGCTGCAGATCAAGTTTCTTCAATTGTTTAGGCATAGCTGCAAAAGATAACATAGAATCAATGGAATCAATCAATCAATCAATCAATCAGTCAACAATCAATCAATCAATCAATAATCAATCAATCTGGATCAATATCAACCAATCAACCTAAAAGGCTCTGAAAGTGCTTTGCAACTGAAGGCCCTGAAGCCCAGACAGCTCTGTGACCTTTTGTCCACTTTGTCCATTCTGGAGTTAGTATTTTTATAATTTATGCAAGTCGCCAGACACAAGAGGCCTGAAGGACACTTCAAGGTGTGGGCTAAAAAACAAATATTTTTCCAGGTGCCGATGCCACACACTCCTGCAGCTAGCTGAAAACAGGTTACCCCCTTTACGGTCCATATGGGTGAGGCATGGTATCATCCATCATTCAGAAAGCCTA
Source organism: Asterias rubens (assembly GCF_902459465.1). NCBI lineage: Eukaryota > Metazoa > Echinodermata > Asteroidea > Forcipulatida > Asteriidae > Asterias > Asterias rubens. The sequence goes on along the minus strand of NC_047062.1, from coordinate 12,288,141 downwards.
ACTTGTAGAGCAAAAAGTACCCTCCCAACAATTTATGAAGCAATCATAGTTAAGCATCTTGCTTTAAGGACACAAGTGTCACGACTGGGACTCAACACCACACTCTGCTGATTAGAAACACCAAAGCTTGAATCAGGTGCTTTTATCCGCAAGGCCGTGACACGCCACAAATGGGTTTTTGATATTTTGTTTATGCAAGTCACCTGACACACAAGACCTGGTATATTATTTTGATGATATTTTATCAATTTGTCAAAACAAGGGTTGAATTTAGGACAGCCAAGCAGGCTCCATCAGACATGTCCAAGGGTAGATTTGTCGGCTGATTAGTGCAACACACTAGAACCTTCGCTCAGCTTTTGCCTAACACTAAAACTCAGGTTCATTTCACTTACCGTCTCCAAGATAGCGGAGCAGTCAAGTTCTAGGAGTATGATCAGCTGTACTTTTAACAAAATTACTTACTTGAGACACTCTGGGCCCAATTTCATAGAGCTAACTGCTTAAAAGCACAAAAAGTAGCAACTTCTGGTATCCTGCTAATTTTTGCTCAGCAGAAAATGTCATACAATTTCTCTGCTTTTAAAAGCAACTCTATGAAGCTGGGCCATGATAATCATGTACACTTGTTGCCCTTTGTGGTAAGTTTGAAATGCATTGTTTACATTTTTTCTGTAAATTATAATATAATTGAACATATTTAGCTCTACTTAAGGCAGTGGACACTATCGGTAATATTACTCAAATAATTATGAGCATAAAACCTAACTTGGTAACAAGTAATGGAGAGCTCTTTATATCATAAACATTGTGAGAAATGGCTCCCTCTGAATCTGAAGTAAGGTACATTTCAAAGAGAACTGTGACAAGGGTGTTTTTTCTTTCGTTATTATCTCGAAACTTCGACCACCATATGCTCAAATTTTCACAGGTTTGTTATTTTTGTATGCATATGTTGAGATACACCAAGTGAGAACACTGGTCTTTGACAATTTTTAATAATGTCCAGTGTCTTTAACTTCTTGAAACTATGAGGTTCCCCTGTTAAAGTTTCTAGACGTATCTGTACCTGAAGCTGACTCCATCGCTGAGATTCGTCTGGTTCCAGCTTGCTTCTTCACCATGTTGAAGGCTGTGACGGCAGCAACCTTCTTGGCAGCCTGGGTACCATGCTCATCAGACACCTTCTCATCCATACTGGCTTTCTCTTTCTTTTTAAAACTCGGCAAACGAAACCTGAAAGCGCAAAAAAATGGAAAATATTAGGCAACTTGTGAATTTTTTAAACACTTTTTAGTAAAAAGTGAATTATAAACAAAACCTACCAGTGCACTTTGTAACTTTTTAAAAACGATTTGCTGTACAAGAAATTTATAAGGTGTGATCCGAACCAGAGCCCTGGATGATTTTTGTTCGTTCCCCCTGGTAGAACGACAACTAGTCTCTTGAGGAGTCCAACGAAGGAGTCAACCAGGGCTTGGTGTCTGTTTCCAAAGGACTGATGATGCCCTACACCAGGAAGGGCTTTCTATAGTAGTCATCCAAATTCTTTGCCGTCGATAGATTTTTGTCATTTGAAAGGGAAAAAACAAAAACAATAAAGTGCAGATATAGATTACATTTTGTCATCCAGGTTCCAGGGCGTTTTTGTAAGAAAGAAGTAGACAAAACAACATATCTATCTAGCCGCATAGAGTATGTGGCTACTGTGTATACTATGTGTATGTACTGCATGAGTTAACTAACCAACTTTAATTAACCGCATCCTCTGATCTGATGAGTGATAGTAATGTGGAGTGCGTCATCGCGCTCGTCTCAACAAGTTGGTTCAAGGAGTTGAGTTAAGTTGAGTTGGTGAAGTTTGAATGCTGCCGAATGTGACCATTGGACCATTGTGTGTGATGGGGAAAACTGTCAAATCATTACTCTCAAAAGTACATTGACAGTAGCTAGTTCATGGTAGTTGCGATAACGAAGGAGGGTTATGTTATAATCGCAACTAAATTTGACAGCATAAATAAAGAATAACTTTTCATATGGCGCCACCACTTTTCACTCAGTTAAAAAAAAAAAGGGATATCTCATTGAGGTAAATTTAAAGATAACATGGTGGCGCCATACGGAAACACTTCCAGTTGCGATAACGTAACCCTCCTCCCCGACGGTGAATCCGGCTTCGCTGTCGGGAGGATCGGAGGGTTACGTTATCGCAACTGAAAGAGAAATGTCGGTACTCAACCCCAACTACTAACTTACCAGGCAAGTTACTGAATTGTGAACCATGGAGGTAGAAATGTTCTATGATTGAACGTCTACGTAATACGTTGGTAACTCGGCAGGATCATTATCGTTGATGATGCGAAACGAGAGTGCTTGTAACCTTGTTTTGATTAGTTATATGTATTGTAGAGCCAAGGTTGTTGGGCACTGCTTGACTGAGTGCAGATCCGAGATCGGGTACAAAAATGCCACCATAGACAAAACTTGAATGCTGGCTGATGGACACACCATAACCTTGTCAAGGGCATTGGCCCATCATGGAGGAAGGAAATAAACCTCCCTGCTTTGACGGCCTTGTGAATGCTCTGATTGCATTCCCATACAATCACTAAACATACCGACAGTACAGTCACCTCCATCATGGTTTCCGGTCAAATCAATGTTTTCAGGGCATTCTAGCGGCATTGAAGAACGGGCAGACGCACCAATTTAGCCAAAGCTACAAGCCGGAGTCGCTGCGGCATGCCGTTTTGGATACGATGCTCTGATCTCTGATAGACGACGTTACTGACAAAGGGATTCGGCAAAAACTTACAACATTATTAACATGTTTTCATTTGTATATGACTGGGAAATCTTGAAGACAATGGACACTATTGGTAATTGTCAAAGACCAGTCTTCCCACTTGGTGTATCTCAACATGCATAAAATAACAAACCTGTGAAAATTTGAGCTCGATTGGTCGTCGGAGTTACGAGATAGTATGAAAGAAAAAACACCCTTGTCACACAAAATTGTGTGCTTTCAGATGCTTGATTTCGAGACCTCAAATTCTAAACTTGAGGTCTCGAAATCAAATTCGTGGAAAATTACTTCTTTCTCGAAATCTACGTCACTTCAGAGGGAGCCGTTTCTCACAATGTTTTATACTATCAACCTCTCCCCATTACTCGTTACCAAGTAAGGTTTTGTGCTAATATTTATTTTGAGGAATTACCAATAGTGTCCACTGCCTTTAAAGCTAATAAATTCACAAATGTCAGTAGAGTCCCCTACTCCACGTGAGCGATCCACCCCATAAATATGACCAACAAACCCGCCCCCCCCCAGCAACGCCCACCCCCGAGATACAGAAATTATTGTGGTGGTGGGGGGGGGGGGGGCACCAACATCGAGCCTCCTGCAAAGAAAAGATTGTTACAAATTCTCCTTCCTCCCAAGATTGCAGAATGGTTCAAACTACCACGGTATTCGCAAAGCACAAACTATTACCATAGATAAGGCTCTATACTATTATTGGTATTTGGAACAGTTTTCAATCTATGCAGTCTACCCGCAGATCACCAAATTTCTTTTTCTTTTATATGCAAATTATTCATCCTTTTTTGTGCGTGACCTCTGTGTGAATATATAACTAGTCCAAGGGCCTTCTGAAATTCAGTCTTTTTCGGCCTTATCTGAAAAGTATTGACAGAAATATTGTAGCAGTACATTGAAACGAAGAGCATATATCTGTCGTTTTGTATGAACAAAATCGGTGCAACTCAAATTTTAAAAAGAGATATTTGTACGTAAAAAATGGCTTCAAAAATAAAGAAAACTAGTCACAAAAACACGACAGATTGTCCCGTTATGAATGTCAGTAACAGTCCAAAAAATGAATAAATTATTTAATATTCTTCCTGGAAATGTTAAAAGTGATACCGGATCCTACCTAGTCTAGTCAGGATACGGGCTATTTGCACTACAAAATAAACTAAGATATAAATTCAACGGTCTACCAGGAATGAAGAAGAACAGTCCTTAAAAAATATCATAAAATTTGGCTGTTTTTTAGCATTTTAAAACAAAAACGAAGGTCGAGTGGTTGTGCTTACCAAAAAGTGGTATAAACAATCACGTGACCCTCCAGGCTAGTTTTACTTCCAGCCATCTAAAAGTAACTTACTAAACAAAATTTTAATCTTTTTTAAAACAAAATTATAAACGAGTAATTGATGAAAAAGATCATGTATTCAAATTATAACTACAAAATGTAAATTATGGTGAAAAATCTAACGTAAGATTAGCAATCAAAAAGTTCGTGTAACGGAAGCTTGTTATATGGCCCCACGGCGTGGAGCAATCGAGCGTAAGCCTTGGGGCATATCACGTACCGCACATGCCGTGTCTCGTGGGGGCTGGAGGTGTGTAAGCCCGGGCGCTATGAACTCCCAGCGTGCCGGTCTCGCCGGGAGCTTGGGAGGGATTGGGTGCCAGACATCAAGGTACATGTCATAGTGGGTTTGTCATTCGGTACACCTCGTTTCGAATCCGTTGTTTCTTAATGATCGCAACATTCCAATATTATGCTCTGTTTTGTTTCATGGCTTATTTCCCTTTGTTAGGAGTTTTCAGGTAATTAAACAAGATTGATGATGTCAAAACATAGGAATACCGCATTTTGTTATATTGACAGTGTTATTGTGTGAGCAGCTCAAAAAATGTTACAGTCACTATACAGGCACTATGAGTATGAAATTGGGTCTGCGCACGTCGGGAGCATGTATTAACGCCAAGATCGCATTCCAAACTGCATCATGGCTATGCAGTAGTAGGCCTAGTTTATTTGTGCCAGGAATGCTTTATTTACTTGTCACTGTCCCATTAAATTCTTGGTTAGTTTCTTTGTGTTCTTCGTGACGATCTTTGGCTGTACGTCGTAGCACAAAGGTCTACCTCCATCGTCGAAGGATTTACCTTATCCGTATATTTATGCTGGTTGTTTATAATACATGGATAGACTGGATCCTTATGCTGCGTCATAGTAAAACGTTGCTATAAACAAAGCACTAGTCTACCTACAACATAGTGCGACAATGTCACGAAGATTTGACAGTTGCAACGGCTGGAAACACGTATACGCTGGCCTTTTACCACTTTTGGGTTTTTAATAATTTTTCGCTAATTCCGTGGCATTTTGAAGATTTTTTTTACAGCAACCATCTATAAAAACACATTATTTATGATTCTACACCCGTAAATTGCGTAAACGGTGAGCCGGTGTGCCCCTTTAATCCAAAACTCCCATTATGAAAAAATCAACAATTAGACAGGATGGTTTTCCTGCACGGTGATTTGTTGACGATGACATCATCGACTGATATGGCATCATGCTGTTTTTCGTGGGAATGGTACCCCGACCACCAAGCCAGCGTTAGTCAATAACAAAAGAGCCCGTCTACCGTAAAGCTGAATGAGCTGACCCTCAGGCCGTGTCCGAAACGGCGACTTCGGCTACAGCTACGGCTAGATCGCGCGCGTCTGCTATTCTTCAACACTGGTAGATGCGCTGATCTAGACGTAACTGTAGCCGAAGTCGTCGTTTCGGACACGGCCTAATTCAGCTCATCATAGTAGATAGGCTCTTTTGTTATTGACTAACGCTGGCTTGGTGGTCGGGGAACCATTCCCACGAAAAACAGCATGCTGCCATATCAGTCGATGATGTCATCGTCAGCCAATCACCGTGCAGGAAAACCATGTTGTCTAAAAGTCTAATAGTTGATTTTCACAGGTTTGTTATTTTATACATTGAATGAATGTTTAAATAGAAGTTGTGATACACAAAGTGTGGGCCTTGTACATTGTTTACTGAAAGTGTCCAATGTGGCTTTAAATTAAAAAGGTTCTACTATTTAATTCTTGAGAAAAAAAGAACAGAGATAAGTAGACGGTAGAGTAGAGACAGTGGACGGTGGTAGAAGGATAGGAAAAACATGTCCATAGCATAACTGGTCAAGGTGTAAAGAAACGGTAACACAAAAACAACTACGTGTATTTGTATAGACTTACTAATAAATAGGCCTACCTTTTTCTTTGGAAGCATGCTCTTGCAAAAATGTAGCAATTGCTTTCTTGCCAGTGTTGTCCGATTTTAGCTCATCATCCGCCCAAGGCCGACTTACTTCAGTTTCACACACCATGTTGAGAAAGTTTAACGTCAAATCAAGAGAAGAACAAAATACAATCACATTTTTTTTATACAGAAAACAGACGACGTACACACATGTACACGCTGCATGCAAAATGCGAGCAGACGATCACACGATCTCACAAATTCACGCGTGATTGTGAGATTGGGGGACGAGAGGATAGGTTCTGAACATGACGACTCCATTAATTTGTAGGGGTGTTCCTGCCAAATAAAATCGGGGCGTTTGAAAAAAAGCAACCAATAGTTGCCGAAATTCTTCATCCAGGCAATTTATTTAAAAACCTGTAGTAAAGTTATTTATGCTCAAAATATTTAGAATAATTTGTCTTGTTAGGCTACCATTCTGGTGATATCTCAAAGCATACTTTTTTGTTATATTCCAAAATGAACAAATAGTGGGATATTCCAAAAACATTTAACCAATAATCACAAAGATTTTGAAAAAAGCAATTTGCCATCTAGAGTGCATCCATTTTTAATAACAGCTGTTTTCTCAATGCAACGTGAATGGACGGTTTGTGCAAAACGCACAGAAAACTGACACCATAACACATCTTCCAATCAAATAATCTTTGAAACAAAGGAATACATAATTGAGTTGTATCTAATTTATTCACATAATGTAAAGAGTGTAACATAGTTTACCTCATCTGGGTCCAATTTCATATAGCCTGTAAGCACACAAAAACCTTATAACCACAGGAAAATGTTGGTCTAGCTTAGCAACAAAAAAACAGATTACAAGCCACAGGTGCCCCCCCCCCTCATTTTTAGCTAAGCAAAGAAACTTGTAAGTAGAATTTTCTGCTAAAAACAGCTTTATGAAAAAGAGGCTCGGGTTTTCATTCTGAATTAACATAAAACAAAGAATTGTCTGTCTTTACAGTTAAAGTCAGTGGACACTATTGGTAGTTTACTCAAAATAATTATTAGCATAAAACCTCACTTGGTAACAAGTAATGGGGAGAGGTTGATAGTATAAAACATTGTGAGAAACGGCTCCCTCTAACGTGAAGTAGTTTTCGAGAAAGAAGTAATTTTCTACGAATTTGATTTTGAGACCTCAGATTCAGAATTTGTGGTCTCGAAATCAAGCATCTGAAAGCCCACAACTTTGTGTGACAAGGGTGTTTTTTTCTTTCATAGTTATCTTGCATATGTTGAAATACACCAGAGAAGACTTGGTTTTTAACAATTACCAATAGTGTCCAGTGTCTTTAATCAATCATTGACTTCACATGTACTGTTTGCACCAGCCTGGCCATGAATAATGTGCAGTGAATATCAGATCCTTTTTTTTTTCACGGTAAATTTCACTGACAAAATGTTTTGGGTCCAAATTCGAATGGTTGTTAAGCTCATTATGCAAAAGCCCACTTTTCCAAGGGTTACATAATACCCTTTTTTCTTCTGTGGCCAATACAAATTTTCATTGAAATTATTTTAATGAATTTTACAAGAAATGGAGGTCCAGCTTTTGCATTTACAAGCAGCCATTGAATGTTTGCTTTTGTTTAACTGCAAAAGCTGAATAATTCCATAGCTTAAGCAATACATATGCTTTATAATAGGATAGTTTTGTAACATTTCTTAAATGTTCTGTTGGGTTTGGTAGACTTTTAACTAGGTCCTATTCAGTTCAACTGCATTTTATGTAAAAACAATTGTTTTTAAAGTAGGCTACATATAAATACTCTGTCCAGACAACTGCTGGGTAAATTAAAAAAGTGTGTGCTAAAATACTTCAAGTTATTTATTTCAGTTGCTTAACTACTCATAATCACTCACTTACAATGTATAGTTCAGTGTTAGTAAAATATACAGTTCGGTCATTATTTATATACATATTTCTGGTATAAAAACAATATCTTAAAAGAGACATAAACGTTTGTCTTAATGGTGTAATAACTATCTTAACAGAACAAAATATACAAATATGTACAGGACAAGATTGCAGCATTTTTCCCACCTGGTAATTAGATATTAGTTCGAGCCTAACCGTTTTGAAGCAGTTACCCTTTACAATAATTTATAATTTATGGTAATTTTATTAAATAACGAACCTACAATTTGTTCTTTCCTTAGCATTTTTCCTCCTTTTTAGTTGTATAGTCCTGTTTCACACTGCAGCTGTCTTTGCTACATTCCCCGTATACACAATGACACTGGTAGTTTCAGTTGGCAATTTGTAAAGATGGCAGCACCATGATCAAAGTCAAAGGTGTTTGGTACGATTTGATTGTTTTAAACCTATAGAAGGAAGTGTATACAACAAACCTGTGAAAATTTCCTTTCAAAAGGCAGTAGTGTTTTTGAGATATCAACGAAAGCAAATAGACCGATCCATTAAGCTCCGCCCCTTTGCGTATTGACCAATCACAACGCATCGAAGGTCCGACAAATAAGATCCGACATGCGTGCGCGTTTCTTGGCGCGCGCGGTAGAGTTGTGCAGAAAGGCATTGGAGAACCCCACGTGATCTTGCTCACACGTGCATCGTGGGGGGAGCCTACTGGATCGGTCTATTATGTCCATGCAGGAAGAATAATCCCGAGTAGGAATACACAATCTGAGAACCGTTAATGACAGTAACGCTTCAAATTTTTTGGCATTGGAACTGATTTCTTTTTACATAACCATAATCATTTCAAAGTGAAATGTTTCTCAGAGTACAAAAAACTGGCTTCTAACCCCTATTTTTCATCATTTTTAAAAAGTTTTTAGAGTGATTGCCAAATGTATACCTTCCCTTTAATGTGGACCAATATGCAATTATCTAAGAAGTTTACCCCAAGGGGATTTTTATTTACTGATATAAAGTTACATAATAAAAAACTCAAAATTATTTCAGACTGTTTCTGTTTCTCTATTTCTCCATCAAAATCACAGGGGTTATAATAACATTGAATCAGACCCTTTTCAATCAGGAACACCATGTCACACTGATTGAAGATACTGTAGAATTTATCTAGGTCTCTTCAGCTTGGCGTCTTTGTTAATTATTGGCGACTCATCCCCGCTATTTTCAAGAGACTGTACAATTGTCTAATTTCTTAAAGCCATGGTAAATGGTCAGATAGCTTAAATGGTTCGGACAGACTATTATTTGGTCGTCTTTTTTCCCCCAACAACCATCTATGTGTCACCAGCCAATTCAAGCAACAATTTAATCAAATCAGTGCTTTGAATGGAACTGCATGACAGACTAGCTGTGTGTGTGATTGTTGTGTTGCGCTGATTCTAGGGGTATGGAGACTGTCAACAAATGAGCATTGTCTGTCAGTTTGGGGAAGCTTTTAACACGAGCACGGCTGGTGGCAATGGAAAAACACGCGCAATTCAATTACATGCAAAAATCCTTTATGTCACAAAGTGGCCCTTTTCATATTGTCGTGCCTGAGTGGCGGTCGGCAATTTGCCATAAATGTCACATCTTGTTTCTAAACAGAGAGGACTTCTTGTTGAATAAATACTTTCCACACACACACACACACACACCAGAAATGGACTTAGGTTTGTGTATGCTTCAAGACAACGTATATACAGCACTAGATCAGAATAAAATATGCCTTGTTTGACATGGACAAAACAAAATGCATTTATCATAATGTATAATGAAAAAATAGAAGATATAATTAGATATATTTCCATCATGTCTAAGTTTTGCAGCAGTGACTTATTATATTAAATGGTTGGAGATAAACAAAATTGAATTTGAAAAAAAATTAACAGAATCTGTTACTGGTTAGACATCGGGCTGCAGGATAAGTGTATGCATTTTTTTACCAGTGAATTGTCAGACCTATAATAACAAAGGAATATCATGTAAGACAACAAGGTCTTTCTTTCAAAGTTGCTGTAAAACTATCGTTCTGGGAATGTTTCTTATTTATTTATGGGCAATGTTTTTTTCAACAGTGCCATATATTGATAAGGTTCTTTACTTGAGTTTTCTATTTTAAAAAAAATGGATAAATTAAACCACAAAGGTGTATAACGACAATGGCAGTAAGTAACAAATATGGCCCACTGCAGCTACTTTCTACCTGCAGGCATTGTACAGACAATTTAAAAGCAGATATTTAACAACTTTGACAACAAATGGGTATCTATAAATTATACAACTTGTCATAAAACAAAAGTTTGGTAGTCACTAAAAAAGAAAAAGCTGCACTTGTTTAAATAAATGGTTTAAACTGACTACACATTTGGGACTAAACAAAGAATGATGCGTAACAAAGAGATGTGAGAGAAGTAAGGTAAAAAGTTGAGTATAAAGTGTCGACCCTAATGTCACAAAAAATGCTAACAATTAACTAAGATTCCTTTTCCTGCTGTACTTTTGTTAAAGGCAGTGGACACTATTGGTAATTACTCAAAATAATTATTAGCATAAAACCTTTCTTGGTGACAAGTAATGGGGAGAGGTTGATGGTATAAAACATTGTGAGAAACGGCACCCTCTGAAGTGCCATAGTTTTCGAGAAAGAAGTAATTTTCCAGGAATTTGATTTCGAGACCTCAGGTTTAGAACTTGAGGTCTCAATATCAACAATCTAAACGCACACAACTTAGTGTGACAAGGGTGTTTTTTCTTTCATTATTACCTCGCAAGTTCGATGAACGATTGAGCTCAAATTCTCACAGGTTTGTTATTTTATGCATATGTTGAGGTACGCCTACTGTGAAAGCTAGTGTTTGGCAATTACCAATAGTGTCCACTGCCTTTAAGTGATAGAAGCAAAGACTTTGATTCTTCCATTTTGTTTAACAAAGTCCAGTAGACAAAGAAGTATTTTTAGAGGTAGAAATACACATCAGGAGATTATGTCTATTATTAAAAATTAACAATGAAAAGTTATAATGCTTTAAAAAAAAATTACTGCCCCAAAATAAGTGCTGCTTGTCATACAGGGTTGTTTTTCAATGAAGGCACTACATCTTAAAATGATGGAGGCTGTGTGGAGACAGATATTAAATTACCAATACGAGGGAAAATTTATCTGCCAATATATACAAAAAATATATTATTAAGTCTCAGGGTTGATGATGAAAGGATCTTTTGTTTTTCTTCCTGTGCTTTGGGTAATTGCATTTAGGGAACTTGACAATGAGTGTGGCCAAGGGTGTGACTGAAAAGATATAAATAAAACAAATCACGAAATATACAACAGTCTTCACATTTTTCGAGAATTTATCGACTACCTGAATCTACTGTGAAAATGGACTACATATTTCCTCTTTTGAAGTCAGTTAAAGTCTTGTCAGAAACTCGAGTAATCTATGACAAAAACCCTCAGGTGTCAAAAAGGTTGCTCATTGGCCCACTCTGTGCAGTTCTCATGAGTTTTCCAAAGCTGTGCGATTCCCATTGGGTTTTTTTACCTCTAAGATGTGGAGCAGAATGATGTCAATGCTAGAGATCTTTAGTACTGGAGATGGATGGACGTTTAGTCTTGGTTTTTAAGCTGATGAGGTGATGAGTGGTAATGTTGACTCTCCTTGGAGAAGCTGAATCACCTCTTGGAAACGCTCCTCTGTCTCACACTTCTCTGAAACAACAATTAAGAAGAAAATACTATTGAAATCGTTGCTCTTAAAGTCCCTGAACACTTTTGGTAAAATGTCAAAGACGAATATGTTATACTTGGGGTATCCCAGCATATATGCATAAATAACAAATCTGTGAAAATTTTGACTCAATTGGTCATTGAAGTTGCAAGAGAATAACGACAGAAAAAAACACCCTTGGGGCACTAATGTATTTTGGGAAACAGCACAAACAAGTGACATGCAAATGAACATGCAGGCGTACAAGCTGAAACATTTTGTTTTTTTACTTGGGAACCATTCGACCTTGTTCTACCAACTTTGCTAGTACCTAGCCCTATTTTTGGTCAATACCTGGTCTCCTTCTTTGGTCAATACCTTTGCTCAAAGTCAGTTTTCCCTTGTGTGTTTTTTTTATTCTCAAACAAGATATGTAACACTTATACTACTTATAATGAGTAGGGTAGGTGGCCTTAGCTTCCGATCCAAACCGGACCTTCTTCAGAGGCATAAATCAAGTACAAACAAATACATATCAACTTATAGAGAAAAAGAGGGGAGAAAAAAAACGGGAAAATTATAGCAAATCAAAGTTTCTATTTGATAAACAATTCGTGGCTACAGACCGACAGGAGTTAAGTGGTGAGGACAAAGGATGTTCAGTTGGAAAGAATGGATTACTGGACCATAAAAGTGGTAAAAGCATTGTACACTATTACTATTTCTGATACAAGTCCTTTTTTCCAATGAACATACAAGTAAAATATTCATCTGACTTGAGGCAAGAATGATGTCTCGATGTAAATCTTGACTGACAAGATGGATGTAAGATGTTACGTTTTCGCTGCTGTAACCAATGACTGTTATCGGTCATTGGCCAATTATTAACCACCGTTCAAATTTTGAGTGGAAGAAAAAACCACAGGACTGCAGGGCGTGCAGCTCAAAATGTTTACTGGACCAGAAAATTTGTTGTGAGTAAAAGGAAAAATCTATATAGAATCTTTATAATTTATGTTAACACGAGAGAGCATTATCACACAAACAAAATGCTCTTGACATTGGGATGTACCGTGGCAAAAGAATTTAGCAAAATACATTTTGTTTGTTGAGAAAGACTTATTTATGTTTTCCCAATACAGAGTTTAAAAATATTTCAAAAAGCCGGAGCATTTTGTTTAAACCTCAAAACAAAAGCGGGCACTGGACGAGCAAATAAGTGTTTTTTTAAGACAGTGAATGAGTAAATAACTGCTTGTAAGTCTCACCTCTGAGGTAGTCCTGGGCTGCTTGACAGATCCACTGACAGGCGTCCATTATATGAGAATCTTTACCAGTTACTGCAGCTGCTGACAAACAAAAACAAGCTACAGATTGGTGGAACAACCTTTCTCAAAAATAATTTATTTTTAGATTTGTTTCTGTTTACGAACTTTTACAGATGATACTGTAAAAATAACGAGAAACATTCTGCATATGCAACGCACGGTGAACAAAATACACATGATAAACAGTCATAATTCCAACAGCTTTTTTACTGAGTTATTTTCATCTTTATTGTTCTTCTTACCAAGAGTGGCTTTTAGCCTTGTTTGGAGCAAATTTGCGTTAAAAAAAAATGTATTTAACAAAAAATAATTTGTTGGCACATGGCTAATGGACTTGAGACAGTGTTGGGGTCCCGGCAATTATTCCTTTATAGTTGGTAATTATCTAGCACTTATCATCAGCAGATTTTTTTTAATGCAATACCATAAAAGGAGGACATGGCCTTGACAGAGGCCATTGTGACCTAGTTTGGAGTCTGAATAAGCTCTTAAGAATAGGTAAGGTTAAAGGCACTGGACACTATAGGTAATTTACTCAAAATAATTTTTAGCATAAAATCTTTCTTGATCGAGCAATGGCGAGCTGTTGATTGTATAAAACTTGATTTCTCACTCAAGTTTTTTATTATGCATCTGAAAACTCACAAATTTTTTGCGACAAAGGGTGTTTTTTCTTTCATTATTCTCTTCCAACTTTGATGACCAATTGAGCCTAAATTTCCACAGATTCGTTATTTTATGCACATGTTGAGATACACCAAGTGAGAATAGTGGTCTTTGACAATTAATTACCAAACGTGTTCAATGCCTTTAAGAGAAGTTGTAAATAATGTATGTTGAAGAAGACAGTCTGATGTTGTTAGGTAGCTTCCTCCAAAGGTGCAGCAATGGAAAAATCAATATCCCCAACACCCAAACTATAATTGGTTCCTGGAATGGGGGATCAGAATGGCTCAGTGGATTATTTCCCCTCTGTGGACCCGGTTCGAATCCCACCTCAGACCATAGCTCGTACACGGATTGGGTTTTCAGCCCCAACCTGACTGGGTTTTCCCCCAATTGGGTTTTCCTCCTCCATCTAAAACTTAACATTTCTTCATTGATTCCTCTTAATTATATTATTGGCGCTGTTGGTTTTGTAATCAACAGGGGTACTCAGGATTATTTCTTATGGGCAAAAATATTAACTTATATCTTACCTGATGAGAACAATGTCAAAATGCAGATACAAGCAGCTTCCTCCGTCAGTAAATGCGGGAGTTCATGACCTCCGGTGACCTTTAAGTGACCTTTCGTTGAGATATCTAACAGTAAACAGGTTTTGACAACGACGGATAGTGAGTTCCAGTACATCAGTTCTACGCCTGATATGTTCCTCTTCTGCACTAAACCTTTAAAACCAGAGGAGAAAAGAATGGTTTAAAAATCCACTTCAACACAACCAGAAAACACTTTCTTTATAATTTTATTTATTTATTTTTTTTAATTGGGGGGGGGGGGATTTTCCTTGTCCTTTGTATGTAACACATTTTTGTAAAGAAAAGATTTGTTGGAAATTGTGCCTGTCCACATTTATTTGTAAACAGCCATAAAGATTCATACACTCATATTTCTAAAAAGAATTCTCTTTTGTGTCCGTTGTCTGTCTTATGTTGTATGCCATTCTCAGATCAAGCAAACGCTTTACCGGGGATTTCAATAACTCTGCACTATTCCTACTGTAATATAGTACCATTTGTGTTTTCCTTTTTTTAAGTAACTCATAATTTTGTATGATGCTTGCACACAAATTATGTGAAATGAAAATAAATGATGTTGTTGAAAGGGTTGAAATGGATATTGCAAAAGAAATGTGCAAATGTGCGTTGAGGATAGTTGTTACCATACTGATTTTAAACAATTGTGAAAACAAATTCATGTGGAAAAGTTCAACTAAAAGAATGTACAAATAAACATAAATGTGAAAAGCCACAATTGCTTTTGTTCAAATCATCAAACTTGTACAATATTATTTCATGTAGACCTACTGACGTATAAAATATTAATTAATTATAAGAATTTGCTTTCAAAGGTAATTAGTTGTTGCAAACTGCTTACAAAATGAAAAGTGGTATAATGCAAAACACAAGGTATGAAAGACCGCCGGCTTTGCTCATAGCAGCATCTATCTTAAAGAGACTGGACACTTTTGGTAATTACTCAAAATAACTGTTAGCATAAAAACTTACTTGGTAACAAGCAATGGAGAGCTGTTGTTAGTATAAACATTGTGAACAAGTAATTTCTCACTAAAATATTTGCATTGAATTCGAGCTGAAAGCACACAACTTGTGCGACATCAGTGTTTTTTCTTCCACTGTTATCTTGCAACTTCGACAACCAATTGAGTTCAAATTTACACAGGTTTGTTATTTAATTCATATGTTGAGATACACCAAGTGAGAAGACTGGTCTTTGACAATTACCAAAGGTGTCTAGTGCCTTTAAAGGTAAAAAGGAAATTAGTATGACTTACTTAAAACCTTATTAACGAAACATCTGACGTGGTCAGCGATTGTTCTGTCGGTATTGACAAAACTGCCAACGTCCTCCCAACTGATGTCAAGATCCTTACTTAGAGAGCAAACCTTCCAAGAAAAAAGAGAACAATGCTAGGGATCAATGGAGTATAAACAAAATGGCGATAATATACCAAGGATGTGGTGCTGTCAAAAAATAAAATGACAATTTCTATTTGAAGGCTTAATATAAATACCAGTATCCTGTATGAAATGCTGCAATGCTAACAGGGTTTCAATGTTATATCTCCAGCAAGGCTTATAATGTGCATATTTCATAGCTTGGGTGTGTAAGCTTGTTATCCTGAAATTAAAGGAACATGTTGCCTTGGATCGGTCGAGTTGGTCTTTGAAAAGCGTTTGTAACTGTTTGTTATAAAATGCATATGATTAGAAAGATATTTTAAAAGAAGAATATAATGATCCACACAAGTATCACTCGAAATTGCGTGGTTTTCCTTTTACCTCGCCGACTAACACGGTCGGCCATAAATGGCGGACCATGTTCCTTTAAGTCATCGTTAACATAGTTTTACTAAATTTATTGAAATTTTTATTGAATCCATTGACATCAAATCTTTTCATGACAGAGATACATGTAGTGTACAAGATTG
The DNA here is from genome assembly GCF_902459465.1 of Asterias rubens. Lineage (NCBI taxonomy): Eukaryota > Metazoa > Echinodermata > Asteroidea > Forcipulatida > Asteriidae > Asterias > Asterias rubens. The sequence continues at coordinate 12,271,894 of NC_047062.1, read as the reverse complement.
GTAATTGAAAGCAATTGAAAGCTTACTGACTGTGAATTTCACACTGGTACAAATTCCTAAAGAGAAACACACTTCCATCTCAATTATTACCAAAGTCAAGAAAAAACAATGTGGAGACCACACGAACCACTGCTTTTTTTTTTATTATTGCTGCAATCTGCGTTAATTTGTTGACCCTTTGGTAATATCAATTTTGAGGGGATCCTGGGATCAGCTTAAATAGTACTGAGAAAAGCAGTTAATGGTGTTTTTTTCATCTAAAGAAATCAACAGTGATTTTTTTTTACCAGACAGAAATCAAAGTCTGAAACTTGTCACCCCTGAAATGGTTGTAACATGGGTACATTAAGACTCTTTCAGCTAGTGATTTAGTTTGTTTTGGGGTAATCCATAGTCTGCCGTTTGTTTTCATAATTTGGGGTCCGATTGTTGTTCTCAGTCTTCGGTATATGGTATTGCAATTTTTGTTTTAAAGCTTAAATGAAAAAATTACCTACTGCTCCTAAGATTTATTAAGAAGATTAAAGGTTAGAATATTAGAAGATTAAAAAGAAATGTAAAAAAAATCCATAGGCACGGAATGCAGACTCTTTTGATGTTGTTGTCCCTAAACACAGTTTTGGGTGTTTTAAACAACCTACAGTTTCAAACAATATTCCTTCTTCTATTTAAAATTCCTCCTCCATTGAAATTTTTAAATGTTTTATACAAGAAACTGTATTTTAAGTACTTGTTCTGTTTATTCATTGTGTCCTTTTTTTTCTGCTTTCTTTAGTTTGTTGTTTATGTCGGCCACTTAAAACAAAAAGAACATTCCTATGATCAAGTTTTGCAAATCTTTATATCCTGTATTAAAGCCATTGGACACTTTTGGAACAGAAAAAATTTAAAAAAAGTTCACAGATTTACAAATAACTTACAGGGTTTACAGAAGGTAATGGTGAAAGACTTCTCTTGAAATATTATTCCATGAAATGCTTTACTTTTTGAGAAAACATTAAAACAATATAAATTCTCGATATCGAGAATTACGGATTTATTTTAAACACATGTCATGACACGGCAAACGTGCAGAAACAAGGGTGGGTTTTCCCATTATTTTCTCCCGACTCCGATGACCAATTGAGCCTAAATTTTCACAGGTTTGTTATTTTATATAAAAAGTGTGATACACGAAGTGTGGGCCTTGAACATTACTGTTTACCAAAAGTGTCCAATGGCTTTAAGATTTTGCAATAAATAAATAAATAAATAACTTATTTATCTTGGACTTTCTTACCTCGCTACAATGAGTTTTCCACTGCCTTAAGATACTCATCTTCAATTCCAGAAAGAACGCTGTGATGTCATGCAGGAGACTTTCATCTCCTTGAACGTCGCCCGTTGACACACCCTCCTGCCCCATCTTGAGTCCTCCTTGAGGATGAGCAAGATCTAAGAGTATAGCGGCAGGATCGAGTCTCATGTTCTGTTGCCTCCTGTCATGTTCCACCCATGCCTCACCGATATTATTATTGGTACAAGCCAGCGATGCTGGTTTAGGTGACAGCGCCAAAGCACTGCGCACAGCTTGTAGGTTGTTCGCATAAACAGTTGCCTCATGCTGTTCACTTAATGTTTGTGAGCCACTTTTCTCGATGTTTTTCCGGGGTACAAGTTCAGTGTAACTACGTGAATCTTTCTCTAGGTCATTCGGAATTGGAAAACTCAAGTCTGTGGATTTTTTGGACGGCGAGCAATCGTCCTCTTGTAAGCGCTCAGCTGCTGAAAGTGATGACGATGTAGAGGAAGGGCTTTCGTTTTTACCCCGGTATAGATTAGCATAAGCCATAGCTGCGACAGCACCACTGTGTACCTCCGGTAGTGTCAGGGTTACTGAAGAGGGTAAGCTACTCTGAAACATGGAGCCTGCTTCCCAAGCATCTTCACTAGCCGATGAAATACTGCTTGACGGACTTAGCTCGGCAGTCCAGCTTCTTGAGGTATCTTGATGCTCCATTGATGTCTGGGCGGGTGGATTCATAATGGGTACTGGGTTTGACATAGGGACATGATGAGGGTGAGAATCGGGTTGTAGATAAACCTGCTGCTGTGGGTGGACGCACTCCATTGTGGTGCCGTAAATCTGCTCATAGCGCTCCTGGCCTGGGCTCGGCATGCCCACGCTGACATCGGGCTGTTGGCTCGGCATTAAATAGCCGGCATGATGCGAGTAATGCAGGCCATTGTGCTGGTCACACGTTGTGTACGCTTCACGCTTCAAAGAGTAATTCATAATACGTTGTTCACCGTGTGATTCAATGTCCGTGGCTGTGGGCTCTGATTTGAACACAGTGGGATAATGTGTACCCAGATGCTCTGCACCCGGCCAGGAATACTGCTGACCATGACTGTGAATCATCTCCATATCCCCTGGGTGGTAATATCCTTGCTGGAAAACATCGCTGTCCACTTTCGGACGACGTCCCAATTTTATTCCTACATTTTCATCATTTGAGATTGAACAAAACATGGGGGGAAAAGAGGAAAACATGACAATCAGTAATTGATTCAAACCATGGCAATTTTTTGAAATGTTTCCAATCAAATTTCCCCCTTTTTTAACTGCAAAATTTTGTAATGTCATCTTGTTTCGGCAAGAGTTGAAGAGAAACTGGCAAATTGTGAAATTTGTCATCACTGCATTTCTGCAGCCAATTTCACGAAACGCTAGGATTAATCCTAACTCGAGTTAGAACCAGTAACCCATTCTAACTAACTTAGGATGGGTTCAATGCATCCTACGTATTCGGATATGGAACTGAACCCATCCTAAGTCCTAAGATTAATCCTAAGTTAGGAAGAGTTTGGTGAAATCGACGGCTAATGACATTACGCACGTGAAATTTTGAGGACAACAATTTTGTTTTCTGAGCATTCTATTTTTAAAAGGAAACATGTGCTGTAGCACATCAGTGTCCCTGGAGAAATCTTAATCAGTAACTATTGCCCCTTGGTAAATCTTAATCAGTAACTATTGCCCCTTGGTAAATCTTAATCAGTAACTATTGCCCCTTGGTAAATTAAAAAATCTGTACCTCTACACTCAAGAAATAATACTTCCATTCATAGTGCTTTTCATACTCGAAGGACGTCCCAAAGTGCTCTTGTATGTTTCTAGAGGGGCAGAGAGTTATGTTTGGAATTATACATCCCATCTTGCAGCACCTTGCAATGGTTACAATGGCAGTGGCGCAAACTTTACGCAGCCATGCCAGACACCGGGGTGAAACCCCTTCTCTTCAAAAACAACACATGGGACTTCAATTAAATGACATATTTAATGTTAAAATTTCAAGGGAAAAAAAGGAGGAAAATTCCCGCACCTTCTTTTGACATCCCTAGCGCTAAACATTTCTGGAATCGGCAGAACCTGCAAGAGTTTCTCGTCTCCATGGTGATGTCACAGTTACGGTCTTTAGCGCAGGCATAGTTTGCCCCCTCCTTTATGCTCCGTCTATAGAAGCACTGATGAAAACAATTCGTGTTTAAAAAAATCAGTTAAGTTAAAGTTGTGTGGCATGAATTTCTCTGAAACGAATTTTGACATATACTGCTGTTTCAAAATGAAAAAAGATTTAAACAAATATTTCGAATGCCAAAGACACTGCAAAAAAAACATGTAACATTGTTGGCACATGGCTGATGGACGTGAGTTTATGTCCTTTTTAAACTTGTTTTCAGTTGTTAAATAACTACTATTTATCATCGGCAGATTTGTTCAACTATATGTCAAATGAAAACTTGTAACTTTCTTGAATCTATAAAATAAAGCTGTTAAAAATTGTGAACTTATGTTTGGGGTGTAAAGGCAGGGTATACTTTTGGTAATTTTCAAATTGTCAATTGCCAATAGGCCTACCCTCACTTGCTGTACCCCAACATACGCAACAAAATTGCAAGAAAATCATTTAAGAAGAAACACCTTTCTTGAATAGAATTGTTTTCATGAAAAAGGCTTTATGCAAACTCATACATTTATTGGGTTTCTTTTCTGGGAAATCAGTATAAACAAAATATTTGCTTCTCCGCATTTGCAGATCTGACTTAAAGCCATCGCACAACATCGATAAACAGTATTGTCCAAAGGCCCACACTTTGTGTATCACAGCTGATATATAAAATAACAAACCTGTACAAATGTCTCACTGAGTCGGGAGAAAATAACAGGAAAACCCACCCTTGTTTACGCACGTTTCGCCGTGTCACGACATGTTTTTAAAATAACCCTGTTATTCTCGATACCGAGAATTGATAATTGCTTTAATGTTTTTTCTCAAAAAGCAAAGCATTTCATGGAATAATATTTCAAGGAAAGTCTTTCACCATTACCTTCTGTAAACCCTGCAAGTTATTTGTAAATCTGTGAACTTTTATTTTTTGTTCTGTTCAGAAAGTGTCAAATGACTTTAATACAGGATATAAAGATTTGCAAAACTTGATCATAGGATTGGTTTGACAGTTAATTTACAATGAAAAAGTTCAAATAAACCTTAAAACCTTTTCGGTTTAAAGCCGTTGGACACTATCGGAACAGAAAAACAAAACAAAAAATTCACAGATTTACAAATAACTTACAGGGTTTACAGAAGGTAATGGTGAAAGATTTCCCTTCAAATATTATTCCATGAAATGCTTTACTTTTTGAGAAAACATTCAAACAGTATCAATTCTCGATATCGAGAATTACGGATTTATTTTAAACACATGTCATGACACGGCGAAACGTGCGGATACAAGGGTGGGTTTCCCGTTATTTTCTCCCGACTCCGATGACCGATTGAGCCTAAATTTTCACAGGTTTGTTATTTTATATATAAGTTGTGATTCACAAAGTGTGGGCCTTTGGGCAATACCACCCGCTGTTTACCGAAAGTGTCCAATGGCTTTAATTGCAACTGAAGCTTTTAATTAATGAGTTTCATTCAAAGGTCAAATATTATTGAAAACAATATTGTAATAACAAACAAAAAACATTTGGCTGAAAGAAATCTAGTTAAATTTCGGTGGCCTCTCTAAGTGAAATGAAAGGTTTCTTTGGTTTGCCTTACTTTGCATCCTTCGCAGGTGAACACGCCAAAGTGAAGCCCGGATGATAATGCCCCACATACTTGACACAACATCTTACGACTTGCAGACAACGCAGGGGTGATCACGCCATCTAAGGAATAAGAAATGGCGGGGGGGGGGGGGGCACACATGGTTAATGGTTGGGGAACAACATAATTTTCGGGAACTTATAATAGATGCAGCAAAGAGAATACTCATACAAAAAACAAGGTATACTTTTGGTAATTGTCAAAGTCAAGTATTCTCACATGGTGTATCAAAACATATTTTTATGCATAAAATCAAATTCCTTAAAGAAATATGCAGTATTCTGACTTGGTGTATCATAAAACTTTTTAAATAAAATGCCTTAAAGAAATAAGCATTTTTCGTTCATCCAAAATTAATTGGTTTCTGCTAATCAGTATCATGTTCCAGTTATAGGAAATTTGATAATTAGCCATGCAAGAGATTAGTTTCCAGCTCCGATATACCACACATTCACCATTTATTGTCTGCTAATTTTCTGCATAATATTATCAGCAGTTCACAAGAACAATCCTTAGCTACTTGTCTGCAAAGTCAGCTCTATGGGAAGAAAAACCAGTTTTAGGTTTTAACACACATTATTAAGGCTTGTCAGAACATACACTCTGATGCTGTTAATGCTGCCCCCCTGTTTTTCTTACTGAAGGCAAGCACCATTTCAAAACATAGAGTTTGTTTCTTTCAAAATCGCACAAATCCATCACTATTTTAATCTCAGAGAGACCTTTTGTGCAAGAAAAGTTCATAATCTACATATATATGCAATTTCTCAAATTCACTGGGAAAATTGTTCTCAGTGTCTTGACCAAGAAAGGCATATTGATAACTAAGACCATGGCATTGTGTTATTTATACCCATTCTGTTGAGAGGACCCCAAAGACTGTTGACCATTTTGAGATAGCATACCTTTAGGGGGTACATGTCCGTATAGAACTTTCCACATTTATAGAACACTCTTAGCATAAATCTGAGCGGTGGCGTATGCAGCCTATAACTTTGTCACGATAGATTTCTGAGTGAAATTTCAGAGCAGCCTTTGTTGTTGCGTTCACTTTTTTGATATCAAAATTATCGGCTGTATTGAATTACAAACTGCGATTTCTAAGCTTTCTGTTTACTTATTCAATTCCGCTCTAACGGATGAAGCGAGAAGGGGGCATGGAGAGCAGACACGACTGCCTGACCACTTCCAAATCAGGCACGGTGTTCAATTTCAGAAAATTCAAAATTGTGCTGAATAGCAAATGATCACACTTACAGATTTTTGTATACCTTCCCTTGAGCGCAAGTAGACTAACCCGGGGTATCGCAGACTCTAAATCAGACTCCAAATTCTCAAATCTACACCAAATAACGGAAACCAATTGTTCCTCTGCGCTCTTGTGTCTAAGACACTGTGGATTGCATTACAATGAAGCCAATTTTTTCCCAGAGGGCATTTGAAACAAATTTAATGATGATAAAGTGCAACAATATATCATCGTATTCCGCAAAGATGGGTTTGACAAAGAAAGCTGAATGGACCTGATGAAAAAAAACCAAAAAAAAACTCAACTCTGCGTAAGAAATATCGGGGTAAATGGTAACAAAAAAATAGCCCATGAGGCCGGGTTAAATACTGTATGGTCACCTGCTGACAAGCTGAATGAGTCTACGCTGCCCCTTTACTCACTTTTTCTATTTAGCCGCAGGGGGGTACATTCAAGTTTACCCTATAAATGCAGCGATGCTGCCTTTCTGAATTTCAACCGTGAAAAACATTTTCCCAAGGAAAAAATCAAACCCACTTTGTAAGGGACGGACGGGTTCAGTGTGAAGGCATTCTTTGAACCAAAGTATGCAAGAGCCGGGAGATGAGAAGACTGATTGACCTCTTGAAATGGCCCCAAGCTTTATAATCCATTGAGGAAAGAACGTAAGACAGTTCTGTTGTTTTTCAAGACCAACCTGACGTGATTTGTGAGGAACAAATGTCTTGGCTGAATTTCATGGCTCTGTTTATGGCAGAAGTCCTTGCTTCTTATGTTCGCTGTTCTCTGCTCTCAGGGTTAGTATAAAATGTTCTTAATGTATTATCGGATGGTTTATTTAATTGGGCTAAACTGCAACAATAATGCCCTCCGAGTATCTGCCCTTTACTGGTTTGCAAAGAATGAAAATAACTGAACATTACCACTGCGGTACACGCCCACAAAAGAAAATCACTTTGCTAACCTTTGAAATACGCCTTACATATAATTTTCAACTATCCATAATTAAAACTAATGGACATTTGCTTTGTGGTCAGTACAAGCTAGTTAAAAACAGGCAAGCTTCATCAAAACACTGTATATAGGTTTTTTTTATTATAAATTTAGGGTGATCAGAAAAGGAAAGAGGATGTCACTGCCATACTATTAGTTGCATTTAATTCTGTTGAAAAGCCAACCAAATGTTGGTCCTAATTACAATTTAGAAAACTTGAGTCAGATGAGAATTCAACAGAATCTCACAAAGAAATCCATTTTGCAGCATGACCACTGTTGGACTGTCAAAACCAAAACAACAAATCAAAATTTGTTGCTTGCAGAAAAAGAAAGATGAATACATCCCCTTTTACATAGTCTCTCTTTTTTGGAGAATAGGATTGTTTTTCCTCCGTCATTTTTCGATTTAAAATTTGTAGTTTTGTACCGTTTCGCATGAGAAACCAAAAGATAACTTCTTTTTCACAACCTAGCAGACTTTCAAAAGGCCGTATCTAGGGCCCCCTAAGTTTCGATAAAAGTGTTGTTTGCATTGAGTTAAACTTTATTTAACGAACTTTAATCTGTCAATCTGGGCATCAACAAGTTGAACCAATAAACGATCTCGTAACAAATCGTCCTATCACACTGCACAAAATCGATCAGCGCGCATACACAGAGCCACACACAAATCCGGGAGCGCGCACGCTGTAGCAGTGTGTGTGCTATATAAGAATGAAACAACATTTATTGTAAAGAAACAACATTTCTTTTTAGTATTTGGAAGTGCTGTTCTTTGCCTTACATGATTCTATTGCCAAATGCTGATGCTATAAAAACTCAACAATTCTCAAAAAAAATCCACTGTGTCCAAAATCGTATAAAAATATGTATTATGAAGTGAAAGTAAATGTAACGTCTTGCAATTTTGTGATCTATGAGAATCTAAAAATAATAAAAAGAAGTTCAAATTGTTGTTGTATAAATGCACAAATCGAGCTATTAATGTTAACATAAGAGATCTATTAAAACTGAGGGTGGTGATGATGCAGGTCCACAAACTCAAGTGAAATAATTGTGAGTGGTTTGTGGTGAGTTGATGGAAAGCTAAAAACCTTTTGCAGACTGCTTAACATTTCCGTCTACCCTCCAAATGTTTACCACTATCCTATTCATCTGAAAGTGAGTTTAAGACACAAATCTTTAAATGCAACATTTCCTTTTTGATTAAAGACCACCAATACCCCCCTTGAGAGAGCAGTTATTTGACAGCTGATGGGGGCAACCCTGATGCAACAAGGCAAAATAAATAAATAAATCAACAAATACAAAAACGTGTGAACAACACAAAATTGTTCCTCTAAAATTAGTCACTTGTTGAAAGACTAAAAAGAAAAGTTGAACTACTGCTGTCAAAGAAGTTAGGCTTAATACTAAAATGATCAACACATTTTCAACACAAACTTCAGATTTTAAAGGCACTGGACACCTTTGGTAATTACTCAAAATAAGTGTAAGCATACAAACTTACTTGGTAAAAAGAAATGAAAAGCTGTTGATGGTATAAACCATTGTGAGAAACTGCTCCATCTGAGGTAACATAGTTTTTTGAGAAAGGGGTAATTTCTCACTCTAATATTAAAAAGACCTTGGGCCTGAAGCCTTTTACTAGGCATATGAACGCATACAAATGTGTGTAACAAGGGTGTTTTTTCTTTCATTATTCTCTTGCAAGCTTGATGACCAATTGAGTTCAAATTTTCACAGATTTGTAGGGATACACAAAGTGAGAATACTGGTCTTTGACAAATCCCAATGGTGTCCAGTGCCTAAAGAGAGACCAAAAATTATCATTGAATTCAACCTCTTGTTCGTTCATTCGTTCGCAGAGTTTTTTGCATTCCCAACCTGAGACCAGCCGTCTTTTCATCAATCAACAATCAGATGTTTGAAATTGTCATTCTGCTGCCATCACAAACGGCATTTGGTGTTTGGCAATAAACAACACTGTTTCTTAACTCTTAAAAGTAGGTTTGTCTTTCGTCAATCAATACTCACATGTTTGAAATGTACATTCTGTTGCCAACACAAACAGCGTTTTGTGTTTGACCATAAACAAGGTTGTTTCTTACCGTGTATGAACATCCCACCGTGGGGGACGCAAGCCTCAACTCCCTGCCCTGCAATGCAGTAACCAACGGCAGCTGTACTATTACTATAGTCCTCCGCCATGGAACAAATACTGCCTTGTAAACTACCATCATAAAACTGTTGATGCATTGAATACTTCATGTCTACCGGTGTCCGTACTACTCAAAGAAACTACAACTACTGACTGTTGGGGAAACCCACGCATGCAGTTCAGCGAAAGACTCAAAATGTCACGCGATTTATCTGCAACAAATACTTTCCCTGCTTAAGCTGCCATAGCAAACTGCCTGCCGCAGACCAGCCAATAGCATGTGCTGTATGTAAATGAGTACAACCTGGTACAGCCGTCTGATTGGCCAGACGCTGTAGAAAGTTCCAAGGCAGCATCACTCACTCATGAATAATGAATACATTAAGCAAACAATGGGCCAATGTAAGAGTTACACCAGCGGAGTGGTATAGAGATCTCTAGTGTGTGGATTCAGTATGATTGATGGATAATATTGGGTGGTGGTTAGGCTGTGACAATTCTTAGTGTCTGCAGTCTTTTCTTCGTTGAAGGAAGAGTGGTAGTGTTTCAACCTTCACAGAATCACAATAGAGGTCTACAAATCAAGGCCAATAGACCACACAGAATAGACCAATGAAACATTCTACCTTGAACAGATTCCATTATGATTTCATGGGTAAAACTTAATTATCAAGCAAGGCATAGACAGTGTCTAAATCATCCAGATTAAGATGAGAGAATTTTCATCAACGGAAAATCATTAAGATAAACTTTACAACAACAAACATTTTTGAAGGTATTTTTCTCCTTAAAATACACATAGACATAGATTAGCTTCAGTGGGAGGTGGGCTAAGACATCATAAATAAACCCAGAGATATACACACAAATTGGAATTGTAAAAAGAAAAGAAGAAAAAAATTAACCCAAAAGAAAACTCTATGTGATAGAAGCAATCTGCCAAACTTGTGGTCTTAATGGCACACATTTTTGCCTTTAAAACAATTTTGTGGAAGGTGGGGGGGGGGGGCGTTTAATGTGCTTTGAGTCAGGTCAATACTAGATCAAGGAGAGTTCTCTGTAGGAGTTAGGTCAGGCAGTGGATAGGTTACCTACCATACCCACTGCCTGACATGGTCAAGATAAAGTGTCAGTTTTATATGAAATGTTTTCTATTTTTTGCCTGTTAAAAATTCAGATGAAAAACTGCAGTCGGGCAGGATTTACCAAGCAGTGGGATGTAGCTGGTAGCCTCTGGTGCATCTCTTTTCCATGCAAACAGTTCTAATTTGTAAATGGGTCACCGGCTGTTTTTCCTTTTGAAATAAATTTTTGATTATGAATGCATCACTGATTGTGCGAACCTTGACATTGTGAGCTAGGGGAATCTGGCTGGCTTGGTGGTTTACCTTCCCTGCCTTTCCCCTCTGTGGATGCTGGTTCGAATCCTGCACTCCTACCTTGCATGTTGTTGTTTTTTTCCTACTCCGGGGCTTTCTTTCGATACAAATTTATCTAAAACTGAACATTTCTTCATCGTCTTCTTTTTTCAAGCGGCAGTCAAATTTGGGAACACTCAAAGCCCGACTTAATAAAGCTACTCCTTAAGCAGAAAAATGCTTAACGTTTGTCTGCTCATCAAAAGTAATTAAGCTACCAGTCACAAATTGTACAAGTGGCATGCTATTTTGGCAGGTAACCTCATTCTGGTAAGCAAATTTTTGTTGTGCTCAGATTTGTGTGTGTTTAAGCAGCTCCATGTTATTAGGCCCTTGTATTATTACAAAAATTATTACGAAGATGCAATATGGAATGAGGCGCCAAAGATTTTTCTCATAAGTGATCAGATAGCTCTAAAAATGTCTCTCTCCAATACAAATAACTTGGGGTTGAACAAAGACAAATTCACTAGGGCGGATTGTGAACCAAGGACCTCCTGATTAATGTGCAGACGCTCTACCAACTGAGCTACCTAGCCCTATGTTGGCAGGTCTCCCTATTTTGTCAATAAAAATAAAAACCTGAACTGGGATCACAATGATGACTTCCATGTGCTATTAAAGAACAGAGTATAGGGCTCAAATTGTACACTGGTCTGCAGGCCCTATGGCCAGTGGTTTTAGTGTCAGGTCTAGTAAACTTGTGACTGGACAGGTCCTGTGGTCTTGTGTCAATGCCCTCAGTCTATCATTGTACCTTCCTGTGCAATATCCTGAACAGAAACAAATTAAATGTTCAATGTCCCCTTTGAGTCTGAAAAACGCCTTTGAATTCTATTGAGTATTGAAGTTTGGCCTACTTAAAGGCAGTGGACACTATTGGTAATTACGCAAAATAATTATTAGCATAAAACCTTACTTGGTAACGATGGGGATAGGTTGATAGTATAAAACATTGTGAGAAACGCTCCCTCTGACGTGAAGTTGTTTTCGAGAAAAAAGTAATTTTCCACGAATTTGATTTTGAGACCTCAGGTTAAGAATTTGAGGTCTCTAAATCAAACATCTGAAAGCACACAACTTCGTGTGACAAGGGTGTTTTTACGTTCATATTTATCTCGCAACTACGACGACAAATTGAGCTCAAATTTCACAGGTTTGTTATTTTATGCATATGTTGAGATACATCAAGTAAGAAGACTGGTGTTGACAATTGCCAATAGTGTCCATTGTCTTTAAACCCAAAGAGACAAATTTTATTTAACAAGTGTTAGTGCAATTATTGTTCATATTAAAATGTTTAAATGCATGATGTCAGGAACCATGAAGTTTTTTTCTCTTTTGATTTTGTATTGTACAAGAAAGGTTAGTCAAGTACTCATTTTGAGCTCCAAGCCCTGTCGTCTTGTAAAATTTTCTCCCGAATTTGGGCCCTTCAAAGCATCACTTTCATCTAAATGGTTGAAGTATTTTACATTGTTAAAAATAGACCTGCCTTTGTTCTATCAAGTGAATTATTATACATTTTTTGGGGGGTATAAAAAGGTGGGTATATTACATGAGTTGCCTTGCTCTAACAACGCTCTGTCCCTCAAGATTGAACATCTTTTAGAAGAAAGAGCCACACAAATTCCAACCAAGCTGGTTAACCAGGGAAAGGCTCACAATTAACCGGTTCTGAGGTTATTTATGCTAGCCCATTAACCTTATTCACTGGTTGGAAAATTAGTAATTATCCGTCAACAAAAGTGTTTGGGCTCCCAAGCGTGAAGAAGCACAGGGGTGGATCAATGGAAGACAAACAGGCACCGGAGACAGCGGACTACCAACAAAGAAAATGTCCTCCATACCGCCAACAATAACAAATCAATGTACGCCGCCGTGTTTCGGAAAAGAGTTGGCGTTGTCTGCATCGTTTGAAAACAGAAGAGGAATCAGACAAATCACCGGTAGCGGTGAGGATTCATATCTGGGGGGAAAGGAACCGCCAGCGTTTGGTCGTACATTGCAACCAAATTAAGAAATGATTTATCTACAATTTGAGAGTTCTGATCGAACGTGGGTCCAATGACTGGTACACAATACAATGCAAATTACTGTAATTGTTGGTTTATTCCTGTTTTTTGTTCCCGCTAGGTAAACATTGCAGGTTTTCCTGTTTGGAAAAAAGGATGAACATGATTGGTAAATGAGTTCCTAATGAGAACTTAATGAGGAGACTTTGACGAATCATAGAGGAACATAGGAATTAAATTGATACAAGGAGATTGTATTTTATTCAGTAATCAAACAATATTCCGCTTGCCAAAAGACGACCAACAAAAAGAATTGACAACTGAAACAAGTGAAAAAGGCAGTGAAAACAGTGGCCAAACAAACATTCTTAAAGGGATGGAATACATAAGGTAATTACTCCAAAGTTAATGAATATAATAACACTTAAAGGCATTGGATACTATTTGTAGTTGCTAAAAATAATTGAATAGCAGAAAAACTTACTCGGTAACAAAAAATTGAGAGGTGTTGATAGTATAAAACATTGTAAGGAACGGCTCACTGTGACATAATGTCGTTTTTGAGAAAGAAGTTATTTCTCACTAGAATATTTGAATTTGATTTCCAGACCTCAGAATTTGAATTTGAGGTCTCTATTTCAAGCATTTGAAAGCACACAATTTTGGTTCTCACAACTTCAACGACCGATTTAGTTCAAATTTCACAGGTTTGTTACTTTATGCATATGTTGAGATACACCAAGTGAGAAGACTGGTCTATGACAGTTTCCAAAGGTGTCGAGTATCTTTAATTGGTGAAGAGGACTGGAGAGCTGTTGATAACATAAAACAATCTTAGAAACGACACCCTTCAAAGTAATGTACATGTAGTTTAAGAGAAAGAGGTAACTTTTCACTCACAAATTTAAATCTGAGAAAGAAGCCTTGTTAGATTTTGTTATTTGTTATTTATACAGATTTGTTATTTTATGCGTATGTTGGGATACACCAAGTGAGTATGCTAGTCTTTGACAAGAACCAAAATTGCCTTACTTGTAATTAATTTATAAAATAAATTAGCAAAAGTAACTTTTGAAAGAATTTTTTTGAAGTAATATTTTTGTTTCAAAAAGAAGCAGAATTGTATCATACATGAACTGTCTTATAGACAGTCATGAGAACAATAGTTTTAAAATGGTTTGGATATGAAATGGAAACTTTTGTCAGGATCACAGTTTTCCTGTTCCTGTACATGGAGTTATGAACTCCAGCCTGGTTCCTGCGCGACTGGGCTGTTTTGGGGTGTATGGTTTGAACATTGAAAATTAGGATTGAAATCAATACAATTTTTATTTAATAAAATAAATGATGAATCACAGCTTACCATTCATCTTATTTGTTTACAACTCCTGAATAGTTTTTATTATTTTCATATTTTTTTCATTTGGCTTTTTATTGCACATAACATACTGGACATAACATGGTAATTACTCAACATTTTGTTTAACATATAAACTTACTTGGTAACAAGCAATTGAGAGCTGTTGATAGTATAAAACATTGAGAGAAACAGCTATCTCTGAAGTAACGTAGGTTTCGAGAAAGAAGTAATTTTCCATGAATTAGATTTCGAGGTTTGAAATCAAGCATCTGAAAGCACACAACTTCGTGTTTTTCTTCCATTATTATCTCGCAACTTCGACGACCAATTGAGCTCAAATTTTCACAGGTTTTGTATGCATATGTTGAGATACACCAAGTGAGAAGACTGGTCTTTGACAGACCATTAGTGTCCACCAGTGCCTTTAAACTAGCCTTTTCTATCATCTACACCTAACCGTTGATTTATCTGACTCTTGCCGCGGTCAATTGGTAACCAGCTGACAATTTGATGTTTGTTTTATATATTTTTGTCCTACGTGTAACTTAAAGCCCGCGTAAACTTAAATGAGGAATTTCAACAAAAGCCAAATTCATTTGGAGTTTAAGCTCCTCCATGCCGTGGAGCAGGGGGGTGTATAAGAACCTGTTTCCCTGCTGGTACTACCCTGTGATGAACCACAGAACTAGACCCATGATATAGTAAATCAATTAGTTTCCTTAATTAAAGTCTCATATGTACATAGCACAAAGCTCCGTTTCATACTTATACATTTGTCATAAAATACAATATTCAGTCCGAATTTGTGTATATTGCTTTTCAAGGAAATTTGTTCTTATTATATTTCTTTATAAATTTTGTAATGGTCTCATTGTCAATAGTATCTCATAACTGCCATGCAGCCCTGCCCAATGGGCGCCTATCATTAAAGGTAGCTAATTAAGCGATATTAGGAGGCAGTTTTTCTTATTAAGGATCTGTGGCACAGGAAATCAGAAATGCTGTCGCGTCTCAAGGTGAACAATGATCAGTGGTTGCAGGTATCACAATGAAGATGTGGAGCCACGGGGCAAAAGCGAGCTCAGATTCAAGAAAACATAGTAGGCAAAATGCAAACAGTCACTGAGAAGTGTACCGCGTGTTAAAAAGCACATTGGTCAGAATTGGTAGTTTTCCAATACCAAGGCCCAATTTCATGACTCTGCTTTCCCCAAGTGCTTACAGAAGCAGGGAATTCCGCGCTTACGTCAAGCGTATTTCACAGGTTAGAAGGGAATGTTTGCTTGCATGCGAGCAAACTCCACATTTAAGTGTCTTTCGCATTACACAGCTAGCGTAAGAATTGTCGTTACTTCCTGCAGGGTATCATCTTACTACCAGACATTTTCAACAATACCAGCTAGAAATCTCATCAGTGGCAATGATTTTTTAATATGTGAGAACAGTTTAGTTTACAGAACAAAAGTGCCATTTAGCTGATCAGAAAGAGTACACCACCAAATGTTCTTATTTACACTTTGTTTAGTGTAGATGACAATGACTCTCTGGCAGTGGCAATGACAGACTCTGAAATTTAGCGACACTAGACACTATTGGTAATTGTCAAAGACTAGTCCTCACAGTTGCTGTATCTCAACATATGCATGAAATAACAAACCTGTGAAAATTTGAGTTCAATCGGTCGACGAAGTTGCGAGATATTAATGAAATCAAAAAACACCCTTGTCGCACCATGGTCACACAAATTTGTGTGCTTTCCGATGCTTGATTTCGAGACCTCAAATTCTAAATCTGAGGTCTCGAAATCAATCAAATATGAAAGGAAGGTAATGCATTCTGCTCAACCAGTGGTTGAAACCCATGCCTACATCTATACAGACTGTGAAGGGGGTAACCATGTTTCAGCCCAAGGAGTAGGTGGCAACGTGCCCCTGGAGACAGTTGAAAAAGTACTCAGCATGTGGCGCATGTATCTTGGGGCAAACTGGAGGGGCCAGAGAAAAACAATCACTGCTCTCTAGTGATCACCTGAAACAAACTTTAAAGCTAAGTAGCTGCAGCCAGTTGCCCTCTACCCCCACCCCTCCCCTCAAAACCTTGATGGATGTCACTTGTATTATCTGATTAATTTACAAAAGTTTCATATCAACCGCGAACATGTAAGCTTCCTTTTTATTCTTCAAAAATATATTTTTGGCAGTTGCTCAGTGTTTACTTTTCATACCAGTGACGTAAAACTTACCGGTTACCAAGTTAATGGTTAGGGGTCAACGATTAAAAAAAGAACAAAAAATTGCAAGATTATATCTAAAGTTTGGTAATTTGGAGAACCCTCTTGGCCTTCAGTCAACACAAATTGGAAGGTAATTGTTGACTTTATGATGGTGTTTATTCTGATAGCTGGTCTATCGTTTACATTTAACAAACAAATCTAGTACTTTGTACTGCAGATTCTTTTTTATATAATGCTTAAAAGGATGTGCACAGTGGTAAGATTGAAAATGTAAATGTTCACAGATTTATTCACATAAATAACATAGATTGATCATCATGGTCGAACACTTCCCTTGACATATTTTTGCCTGAAATGCTTTAGATTTTGAGAAATTAGTAAAATATCTAGTTTGGATCTTGGGAGTCAAAAATCAAGAGTTTGAAAAGAGCATAATAAATATATAAAGTGGGTTTTCACTGTTTTCTCATGATTCTGATGATAGATTGAGCTTAAACTTTCACAGGTTTGTGATTTCATTATTTCATTGTTACTATCATTATTATTATTATTATTATTAATATAATTATTTCATGTGTAGGTTTGGTCACACAAAGTGTGGATACTGGTCTTTGACAATTACCAATTGTGTCCAGTGTCTTAAAGAAATATGTGAACAGCACTCACAGAACCCAAATTCTGTCACAATTTCAATAAAATCACATGAAACCAACAGAAAGTTACGATTCATGTTTATTTTCCAGGAAGTATGTGCGCATTTCAATTGCTGCAAATGAAATTAGCAGTAGCTTAATCAAGTGTTCAATTTATATACTGTATACATTTGACAGATATTTCTTTTTCTTTTTTTATGGGGGGGGGGATCTATTTAGATTCTTCATACTTTTATACTAATCCATACTTCTGTTCCCTGTTTTCCTGCTTGCTTTTTATGTAGGCGCCTTGATAGGTTTTCTGGACAAGAGCACAATATAAATCCATCAAACCACTTTGTGTGATGTTGCCAAACTACAAACCAAAGCATGCGCATCTATTTAGGCAAGTGCTTCATTTGAAGACGTTTTAGATAGATTAATCAAGTCCCTTTAAAATATAGTGCAATCACAACACAATTTTCAGTAAAGAACTTAGTGCGACTCGAAGAGTGCTGGGTTTAATAAAAATCTCCTCCATTCAGAAGAAAATAAAAGGTTCAGTTTCTTTCATTTGTGGAAAAATGGCATTTGTGGAATTCCCTCCGAGAGTGAATCAACTTTGCACTCCCAGAGACACAACACTATTCTGAATATTTCACGGGCTAAGGTGTTAAGTGCATCTGCTACATCTTGAGTCAAACACCTAGCAAAACAAGATTAAGCAATCTTGAAGAAGCGCAGCTTTATAATGGTCAACTTCTTAAAGATCAGACACAATCACAGACGCATTTTCTGAAGGAAGCAAATTGAGGACATTTCTTAGTTTCTTTTGAGCAACGCCTCTATCTACATCTATGATAATACTTGTCAAATCCTTTTCAGCATCTAGACACAGTGAGAAGACAATGAAGAGATTTCAGTTTTTTAGAAGTGGGAGGAAAATGCCAGAGAGTTGTTCCAGGGAAAACCCACAAAGTCAAGTAGGGACTGAAAAACCCAATCAACATAGTGGCCCCGGTAGAATTCAAAACCGGGGTCCCCAGAGGTGGAAGGCGAGGCAAGACACCACTGCGCCAACCTGACTTCCCATCAAAATAAAAGAGCATCACCAGTTTGTCAACGAATTCCAATAGGTGTGCTTGGGCTGTCCTTCGGTGAACTCCTTTCAAACCAGACAGACAGCAACCACACAACATTTTCCCAAAAAGTCAAGTCTTTTCTTTCTCCTCCATGATTTAAGCCACATCTCCATTCAAATGTAATTGAAGGCACCCTCAGTTTGTCCTCATCTCTTTTGTTACAGACAGTGGACCCTATTGGTAATTGTCAAAGACTAGCCATCACAGTTGGTGTATCTCAACATATGCATACAAAAACAAACCTGTGAAAATTTGAGCTCAATCGGTCATTGAACTTGCGAGATAATAATGAAAGGAAAAAACACGAAGTTGTGTGCGTTTAGATGGTTGATTTCGAGACCTCAAGTTCTAAACCTGAGGTCTCGAAATCAAATTCGTGGAAAATTACTTCTTTCTCGAAAACTATGGCACTTCAGAGGGAGCCGTTTCTCACAATGTTTTATACCATCAACCTCTCCCCATTACTCGTCCCCAAGAAAGGTTTTATGCTAATAAATATTTTGAATAATTACCAATAGCGTCCACTGCCTATAAGGTCCAAAGGGATAGCAGTAATACTGATAAGGATCCCGTCTATTATGAAACTGCAAAATGATAGCAGGCAGCCACCCTCACACAAAACCTGAATCTTATACAGTTTTTAAAGGTACTGGACATCTTTGATAACTGTCAAAGACCAGTATTCTCACTTGGTGTATCCCAACATATGCATTAAATCACAAATCTGTGAAAAGTTAGACTCAATTGGTCATCAAAATTGCAAGAAAATAATAAAAGAAAAAACACCCTTGTCTGCTTGTTGCACATTTGTGTGCTTACAGATGCCAATGAAAGTCTTCAGGACTGAGGTCTTTTAGAATTTGAGTGAGAAATTAATTCTTTTTCAAAAACTATGTAACTTCAGAGGGAGCCATTTCTCAAAGGTTTTATACTATCAACAGCTCTTTATTGCTCATTACCAAATAAACTGCTAACAATTGAGTGATTACCGACAGTGTCCAGTACCTTTAAAAATGGTAGTAGTTTAGGATTTTCTCTGAGGATACAGGTTTGTAGAATCCCTGTTTTGTTTCTCTTCTGTTCATTTTTCCTTATGGCTAAGGTTACCTTCATTATCTCTCATTTTCATTAATGGGAGACAAAGAGTTCTTATGCTTGATTCTTAAATTGACTGCCGAGTAAAGATTTCCTGTTTTACCAGACCCTGAGTAGTAAAACACCTTGGCTGTTGGATTCAGGGGCCGTAATCTAATTGCCACCCTCCCTGGTTTAAACCAACAACCGTTGTTATCGAACACGGCCACAATTATTCATAGCTTAGTTACCTTCAGATTTGTCATTTAAAGACGTACAGAAGGAAGCATCGTCTACTGTGTTGTCTTTTAGAGCAGAATCCATGGAAACGCATTCCTCCTTTACAACTGATGCCATCTCTGGCCTTCTGGCTGATAAACACACAAAAAGTAATACAAAAGTGAGTAATTTTAACTAAACAGTTTAAAAATTATGGCCCTATCAAATAGAACATAATAATAATAATAACAACCCGTTTTTATATAGCACTTTTCACGCCCGAAGGGAGTCCCAAAGCGCTTCACATTATTACCCCTGGTCACTGGGCCTTAAATCACTCCTAAAACATCTCAGCTCCCTGGTGGGGAGTATGCAGCCTGTGCAACATTAATATGCGTTAAATTAATCATAAGAACCATCTCTGCCCTCACAGGTACCCATTTAACCCCTGGGTGGAGAGAAGCAATCCTTCTATTTTATATCTAAAATATTACTTTTCCATAAGGACAGTTGGTTCCAATCTCGTTTAAATGTTTGGAAATAAATGATCTGATTGATGAGAATTTATTTTGGTTACCTTTCAATTGTTAAACTAAAAGTTAAATCAAAACTTGGGTATTTTTCTTAAAATTTGCCGTTATTTTGGGGAAGAACTTTACACATTAGAGGCAAGAGGCATAACTATCAGTATTGTGATGTACTAAATTTTATTTAATTCAATGATTATTGTATACTTAATCGCCCATGTATAGTTGAATACTTTTTAAAGTATAAAACCCATTGAGCACACACTCTTGGGGTCTGTCTTCCAAAGGATTGTCGTCCAAATGGATGTTTTCCAATCATCTCGGCTATTTTGTTTGTTCGTAGTGTTGAATGCTTTACCAGAGAGTGTTTGGTCTCACACCAAAGTGGGAGATTCGGCAACCATTGTAGACTGTAGTAACATAATCACTTATTTTAATATAGAGTTTGTGCCCGCATGTGCTTTTCTGATGTTCTTGTCGGTCAATATTTTCCTGGGATGGCTGGAAACTCCCAAACCATCCCAGTATAATCGATCTCAGAGCAAACAAGATATCAAGTCAGGTTTTCTTATCATACCCAATCTTGTACAATATCTCTATTAATTTATGATGATGAGCTGTTTCTTTAGAAATGGCATATGGTTCGCTATGTTTTACTCTCTTCTCATGTTTTTCTTTTAAATCAGAAAGGGGGAAACAATTACACTTTTGAAGGAAGAAATATGTCAGAGACAGAGTTACAAGTGAATTTTATTGTCAATTTCCACATGCCTTTTGTTATGATTACGATTGCTTTTTACAAATCAGGTCACATATGGTTCTGCCTTCACTATAGCAGTAATTTGTGGTCAAAATGTGGCTTGGTAAAAATGAGTGTCATATAAGGTGGAGGTGACATCTAAACGAACAATTACGGAATAATTTAAAGGGCAACCTTACCACATTTAAAGGATTTTTTGTACAAATTTGTTTATTTTGCACCGTTGTCTGTTTCAAGATCATTTTGTTTTCCATTAATGTATTGAAAAGCAATGGTCCCTTTATGTAAACGAAATGAGAGAGACTTTCAAAAAGGGGGGGGGGGGAACACTGGGGGTACTCTCTTAATGTAAAAGAGTGAAAAAACAATTGTTTTATCCACCATACCGCTCTGGCAAAGAGCCATATGGTAGACAACTCTTTATATAGTGAAAGAGGGGTACTTTCAACTCAATTAAGAGTGAAGTTGGTTTCAATTTCACCCAAATAGAGTGACACAGATTGACTTTCACTCTCAAAAGAGCAAAAATGACACCACTCGGACAAGAGAGTGAAATTTTCACTCTTTTACATCAAGAGAGTAGGGAAATTTTCTGACCCTCTTGGATTTATCTGTGCTCTTTTATTCTACTCCCTTTTCTTCTTTTAGACTGATTTGCAACCCCTGAAATAGCAATACATGATTGTTTGTTTCAGATTCCTGTTGTCGGACAGCACTTTAGAAGAGCCTCCTTTTTTTACAAAAATTATGATCTATAAAAAAAGTATTTTCTGAATGCAACTTTTTCGGGTCGCAGAAAGACTTCGGAAATCAAATAAAGATTTTTTCCCCGACAGTGAGAAGTAAATATATCGCACAAGGCCAAAGCATGAGGTGACGATAGGAAATGACTTCAATTGAATTAGTTGAGTGGGGCTTATCCTGAAGATGCTTGAAGTAAATGCAGAATTACAGCATGAAATTAAATAGCCTAGGGCCATACCTCTTACGGTTATTTTCTTTGCAGCTTTTCTGAATGTTACTAATTAAATTGCTTCTGACAAAATGAGTAGATTGGCCTTTGATTGGTCGGAATGGGCATGGCACTTAGAGGTATTCTGACCAGACAATAGAAGCGGCATCGTCAGACAATGGCACCAAAAAAGAGAGGCTTCTCCCTCGGAAAAATTTAACTTGTTTTGGCACAACGGCAGCTTTTAAGATATTGTTATTGTTGCAATTTTTTTGATTTAGGCTTTTCAATCTTCCCCTGGATTTTTTTTTTTTCCTCCCGTAAGTAGTAACATATAAAAAGAAAATCATGACTGCACTCAGCGGCAGCCTATGCTTGTGATCAAATACATTTTTGAAATTATAAAATAAAATTTAATAACAGTAAGAATTTTCTTCGCTGAAGCTGTAACAATTTGTTTCTCATCGATATGCAGTTTCAAGTGAACTATTGCATTTGTGTACACCCATTAAAGGAAGAAGTGCATCATTGGTGTTTTGCAATTTTGATATTGTTATTGTTGCAATTTTTTTGATTTAGGCTTTTCAATCTTCCCCTGGATTTTGTTTTCTTCCTCCCAAAAGTAGTAACATATAAAAACAAAATCATGACTGCACTCAGCGGCAACCTATGCTTGTGATAAAATACATTTTTGAAATTAAAAAATAAAATTTAATAACAGTAAGAATTTTCTTCGCTGAAGCTGTAACAATTTGTTTCTCATCGATATGCAGTTTCAAGTGAACTATTGCATTTGTGTACACCCATTAAAGGAAGAAGTGCATCATTGGTGTTTTGGTCAAGTGAATAGGTTTCCAATCGCTGGTGTAAACTCACCACATCACAAGTAACTTGAAAAATTCTCAGCAAAATTTGTCACATTTTGGTGGAAACAAAATGAAGAAGAAGAGGGGTCAAAAGAGGATTTCTAAGGATTTTTTGTAAATGTTTATAAATCAGATTTATTTTGATTAATGTTTTTAAAATAACCACTGTAAATTCCATTCCACTCTACTCCGTAACTCTGCAGACAGTTTTTAACTTCTATGAAGAAATACTCTTGTAATTTCTGTTTGAGTTGTACTGTTTATTGTTTATGGGGTTTTCCCCCTATTATTCTTACTTTGTTAATGGCTGACTGAAATTATGTTTGGTTATTTGTCCCTGTGGTTGAAAACTTCCCCTATCTATTCATTATCCATTTCCTTATTCTTATGTTTACCCTTTTACACCAATGTGCATTAAGCAGTGTATACTCAGTACTTTCCCGAGTTTAAAAAAAAATCCACAGGCAAATCACTTGGGTGGGACTCGAACACACAACCTTTGCATTGTTATAGCAGGATTTGAACTGCCTCTAGCCATCAGGCTAGCTCGGTGGTCTAGTGGTAAGTAGCCAAGGACCACACCCTTAACATAAACTGAAAATACAAACAAGAAACTCTCTGAAAGAAGACACTTCTTTATTTATGGGGGTGTCGTGGCCGAGCGGATAAGAGCACCGAACTCGAGCTCTGGTGTTTCTGTTCAGCAGAGTGAGGGTTTGAATCCCGGTCGTTTGCTATAATTGCTTCTCTCCACCCAGGGGTGAATGGGTACCTGTGAGGGCAGAGATGGTTCTTGTAGTAGGTTTAGCTAAGTGCACTACATATTTGGTAGCACAGGCTGTTAATCCCCAAGAAGCTGAGATGGTTTAAGGAATGAAATGGCCCAGTGATCAGGGTGATAATGTTGGAAGCGCTTTGACACATGGTGTATAAAGCCCTATATAATTATTTATATTATTACTTCTGAAGAGAAAATGTTGAACTTAGAGATATCAGACTGGTGTTGGGGGAATTGCCAACTGAAAAAAATCCAACACTCAGGTAGGAACTGAAAAACTGAATCAAGCAAGCCTCAGGTCTGAAGCAGGATTCGAACTCGGATCCACAGGGGTGTAAGGCAGGGGAAAGAGACCACTGAAGCCAACAAAGACTGTAACCCCTAAAATTGTAGATATGTTCTGTACAAAAAGCACATTATCCCATGTTTCAAAAGAAATTTCTGATCATATTTAATAGCCTATTAATGTTTCATTTTTCCTCCAGCCCAGTCATAAAATGATATGAGCCTAATTACAGTGTATATTATTGTTTGTGCAAACAACCTAACGCCAAAAATGAGACATGTTATTGACAAGATCAACAATGTCTTGCAATACCAATCGTCTGTGTGAGGATTCCAGCCCTTCGTCTGCTGCACTAACCAGTATTAACACTACCCTAATATTTGGCCTATCAATATTATTGGCATGTGATCAGAAGGGTTGTACTTTGTCGACAAACATCTGGACAGGCGGACACTTTTCCGACTCAGGGGTTTATCAATAGTTTCCCTCATGATATGTTGGTTTGCTTTCTTGTTGGCTTGATTTCATTGCAAGTTCCAACATAATAATAATGAAGACTTGTTAATGAGCACATAGACCCTGCTGGGTGTTCTTCAAGGTGCAGTAAAACCAAAAAACAAACTGAAAGAAAACAGACACAACAAAATATGTCCTTGAAAACCTGTGACATAACATAAGTTTGGGAAGAGATTTGAATTTTGTGGTGGAAGACATGATCTAAGATTAAGTGGTAGGAGTTCCAGAGGTCGATTCCACCAGTTAGGACTAGTCCTAAGTTAGGACCCAAGAGATACTACTAGTCCTAAATTAGGACGAGTACCTTGTCCTAACTCAAGATAAGACTAGTCTTAAAGGCACTGTATACATTTGGTACTTGTCAAAGACCAGTCTTCTCACTTGGTGTATCCCATCATAAGCATAAAATAACAAGCCTGTGGAAATTTGGGCTCAATCGGTCATCAAAGTTGCGAGAAAATGATGAAAGAAAAAACACCCTTGTTGGACAAATTGGTGTGCTTTCAGATAGGAATGAAAGACTTCTAGCTAGAAGTATTTTATTATTTGAGTGAGAAATTACCTCTTTCTCAAATACTACGTTACTTCAGAGGAAGTCGTTTTTCACAATATTTTATATTATCAATAGCTCTCCAATGCTCGTTACCATTTCAGTTTTTAAGTTAATATTTGTTTTGAGTAATTACAAAACGTGTACCTTCCCCTCTTTGTGAAATCCAGCCCAAATGTACATGTACACTAGGTCCCTGTCTTTATCCGCACAGATAAATACAGGTCCCTGCCACTAGATCCAGTGATTTCTTTAGATACAATGATATCAATGATAAAGGTGCAGGGACAAAGATGCCCAAACAGTCACTGCTGTCACGCCCGCAATAGAATTTGACTAGGTATCTCTATGTGAAATGAGGGTAGGTCAAAGGTGAATATACACGCCAGTCTCGAGGCAGGTCTCTGGCGTTATTCACAGGCCTCAAAGTGTGACGTCAGATGATCAGGCTACCCCAGATGCAATGAAAGTGACTGGCGAGGGTCTGAAAATTATGTATCTAGTTGGTAATAAAACCAAGGAATCCTCAAAAGTATCTTGCCGAATATGATGTAGGCCTGAAGATACATGTTAAAGAAATCTAAGCTTTAGATGTTTGAGGGAAAACACCTAATACAGAAAACCCATGCTGTCATTGACTGAAAGCCTAATCATCTTATGCAAGGCTAGCAGTTCAAAGTATGAATAGAACCTCTGTCCACAGAGTTGAAAGGCGGTTAAGAAACCTATAACCAGTAAGTCAAGCTTTATGGGGGAAAATGAAGTCAAAACTGTAAACAAACCATAGAGTTATGTATAAGAACTAAAGGGCGCACTGGTGATGCTTCTTAGCAAACGCGATGGGACCACAAGGAGACAGGCGCGCGCCATTCTGTACCCGTGTTGAATATGAAACACTCGTTGGAGTTTGTGTTTATTACACGCTACGTGATGCTGGGTTTTTTTTTACTTACAAAATGGCTGCACTAATACTCACTAAGCAATGCCTGTTTTATCAACTTAGAAAATTGCCGCCTGCGCGCATGCCAGGTCATGTATATAGGCCAGTGCGCCCTCTACTTCTTATATATAACTCTATGAAACAAACCTACCCCTTAACTATCAGAGATTGCACTGGAGGTTTCAAACGTGTAAGGTTTACTAAGTTTCAAATACAATGCCCTCATCTTTCAAATATGACCATGTATTCAAATATGGGCAGAGTAAAACTCTCTTTCAGCCAATATGAACAACGCTTTGAACAAATGCTTTTAAAATAAAAAAACACTGGTTAAACAGAGTTTTTTGGGTTTTTTCTATACCCCAAGAAAACAATGCAATAATATATAAAGGCGAAGGGGAACAAAAAGCATCTATGTCTTAATCGAATCATCACGCCCATGACTAAAAAAGCAATTGTAACAGACTATTGATTAATGGTGAAGGAGCGTCGGAAATGAAATTACCTCCATCAAGTCTTTGTCATGAAGGGGTTATTAGCGTTGATGCTTGTCCCAACAACGCGGAAGCCGTGCAAAATTTACAACTTGGGAAATTTGTTAAGTGCACCGACAATCAAATTATGCGTTTCTATCTGGTCCCATATGTGTGCTGGTAAAAAAAGCAAAACAAAAGCTATAGACTGTATGCATGTCGTTTATTATCGCACGCACGTAGTGAAGGAAACAAAATTGTGTTGCACGTACAACGTTGCATGAACATTGAGCTTTGTTTTGTTTTTCGGTTGTAATGCCCCACGGTTGGCAAAGCCACTACTGTTTCCAGTATGTCCTTGGGTGGGTAGGTATACAAGGGCGCCAAGTCAATGACCATGGGGCATGCAGGCAGTTGCCTTCATAGTTTGATGCATATTATGAGATATCGTCTAACATTGCAAGGCTAGACAGCGAAGGCTACTAACTGAATTGGGCCCTGATTCAACCCAAATCAACTGTCAAGCGCCTTCTTGCTCTATGCTCAAATGCACAGTCATGACCAGGATTCAAACCCACACTCTGCTGCTGTCAACACTAGAACTTGGGTCCAATGAGCTAGACTGCTCGTCCATGACACGCCACATGAGTATTCCAAAACTTTAAGATCATCAGGGGAAAAAATTCAACACAGGAATTTATCAACAAATTTCTCCACCCATAACAACTTGTTATTTATTCTTGTGTTCTCTGCTGTGGATAATGCAGCACTTGGGTGCGAGTACACAAGTGCCTACAAACATGCCTCATCTTGTGCGTTAGTTTACCGAGGAAATTACCACGGCCAAGTTTGCACAGTGCCAATAGCGCCACTTGCTCCCTCCACAATAAAATCGCTCATAGCATTGATTTAATTGTCTACGGTGTGTGTACGTGGGTTGTCAACTTTAACTAGAATTTTGGATGTCATTTTTCACCTCACGCTCTATCAATAAATGATTGCGATGAATGTCGAAAAGGAGAGGGCGAGACGTCCAATGAAAAAGTGAAGTGATAGCGTACAACGTGGGGTAAAACAAATTGATTTGATTATTGTTATGAGTATAAAGGAACAGCTAGTTGTTTTACTTCCTTTAACAACAATCAATCAAGTGCAGGGATCACATTCAAACTCTCCGTTACAAAAGAAGAAATTGAAATACTCCTTAAGTTGTGTGCTCGGTGCTTAAAGACAGAAAACAAACTTTGCAGTGGGGAAAACCATCCAGTGAGGTATGGAAATATAGGCCCTACCCTACATCAAACTCTTCTTCTTCTTTTTTTTTTTTTTTTTTTACAAACAAATTTTTTTCGTTTTTATTATTATTATTATTTATTCGGTATAAAAACACATACAAAATACAAACATAATCAAAACAAAACAAAAGCCAGGCATATATGCCTGGAATTAAAAAAGTTTACCAAAAAACTTTAACCCGAAGGCCTTCAATTCCAATATCCCTGGTCCTATATTAAAAATCTATAATTATTTACAATAAATGTATATAGACATTTTAAAAGAACATACGACAACAACAGAAAAAAAAGCAATGACGCAGAATAAGTACAAATGCAAAATATCCCCCCACCTCCAACCAGGCAAATAAGAAAGAAACCAACCAAAAATTTAATTTAAACAAGGGGGAAAAAAGAGGTTAAAAAGGTTCCCCTAACAGTTAAAAAAGAGGAAAAACAAATATAAAAATATAAGTTTTTATGAACAAATCAGCATACACAAGGCCAAACGGCCACTCAGGGTGAGGGCTTCAAGGAACATAAAGACAGTTTTAAAAGAGAAGCAAGATAACTATTTACAGTCCTCGATATCTGGGATAGATTGTGGGAACGAAAAAGATAGATAGGGAGTGCCAAAGTGCAGCCGTGTGGTCAGAAAAGCCTCATCTGTCAAATAAGTTCTTGTGACACTTATTGCAGCGTCTTTCGGATAGGGCCAGGAAACCAGTGGTCCCGTGTGTTGTGTAATGTACATAAAGAACGGCCAGTGCACTTATCAAAAAGAGAAGGGATTTATCCCAGTGTTCCTGGTTTGATGAGCTGCATATTGCCCCACAGTACCTTAATCATTAACCATTACATTTTATGTTAAACTTCAAAAACATAGCTCCACAATACCATGCAGGAAAATACTGGATGTTGAAGCGCCTTGAGCGTCACTGAGTGACGGATATGACCGCTATATGAGAAGCCACTATTATAAAGGTTGTCAAAACCATGCTTTGCTGATGAGAAAGGAATTTTTACACCACAAAGCAAATCACAAGTTGACAATTCACAACTTGTTCCATATCTAAGCAAACTAGAGGCTGGCCCTTTTGGACTACCGTCAATATTGACTCAGCAAAGTTGATAAAAAGTCCAGCAATTTGCCAAGCAAGTGAAGTGGCTACCACAGTGAACCAAAACCCATGAGCCAATGCAAGTACAACCCTCCAGGTATGGGCAAACACTGACCTACCAATCAAGCAATGGCTTAGTCCAACACTGATTGCTTTAAAGGCACTGGACACCATTGGTAACTAATCGTAATAATAATAAGGCATTTGTAAAGCGCCTAATGCTAAAACCCTCTTAACGCATAAAGAGAAAAATAAAATAAACAATGAGAGAAAGATACAATGACAAATAAGCAGGTTACAAAAGAACAGCTTTAAACAAAATGAGTTTTCAACAGAGACTCCACATTGTAAAGAACTATGCACAGGAAGACTACTCAAAACCGTTGTTAGCATAAAAACTTACTTGGTAATAAGCATTGGAGAGCTGTTAATAGTAACATATAAACATTGTGAACCACGGTTCCCCCTGTAATTTCTCACTCGGATAATCTGCAGGCTTGAAGACTTTTTAAGGCATCTAAAAGCACACACTTTTTTGCAACAAGGGTGTTTTTTCTTTCATCATCCTCTTGCAACTGCGATGACCAATTGAGCAAAAAATGTTCACAGATTTGTTATTTTATGCATATAATGTTGGGATACATACACCATGGAGCATACACTAAATTTAAAACACTGGTCTTTGACAGTTACCAAAGGTGTCCAGTGCCTTTAAGCACGCTACCTTCAAAGTTTAAACAAGACAACTTGAGCCTGACCCCAGAAGAGTTCATTGGGCAATTATTATGTAATCTTATTTGACTTGCATCTAATCTCTTAAATAAACATTTCTTTAGAGGCTTATCATTAGAAGCTGTGACCTTAAACTAAGGTCACGCTGCATGGTGATCAGTTTTGACAATTTCAAGGCAGCAGGCAAACACTGTGGACTTATCAGGTCCTGGCTGCACAGTAGTTGCTCATGATAAATCCACAGGTGTAATGCTGTTATCATGTGGAACAATGCTTTGATAAGTCTACCAGATAAGCAGTTTTGTATAGCCCTTACCACAAATTCAACTTAGGCTGTGGCTTTTTTCTTTTTCTTTTTTTCCTTAAAGTTGTGGTAGGTGAGTGGGTCAAACAAAATAACAGAAAATATGTATCTATTAACAGCCAATGAAAAAGAAGAAGACAAATAACCAAGCTGGCCAAGATTGTCAGTATCATTCCTGATGAAACTACAAAGTAAAAGTTGTTTGTGTAAGCCAGGAAAAGCCGTTGGAAACTACTGATGTTGGAGACCTTTGATCTAAAAGATAACTGGTTCATTTGAGGCATTACTTTGTATTTGAGGCATTACTTTGAGGCAATAAAATAGATCAATATTTTGATCTAAAATAACTGGTTCATTTGAGGCATTGCTTTGTATTTGAGGCATTACTTTGAGGAATTAAAATATTTTGATCTTAATATTTGGTTCATTTGAGGCATTGCTTTGTATTTGAGGCATTACTTTAAGGCATTAAAATATTTTGATCTAAGATATCTGGTTCATTTGAGGCATTGCTTTGTATTTGAGGCATTACTTTGAGGTATTAAAATATTTTGATCTTAATATTTGGTTCATTTGAGGCATTACTTTGTATTTGAGGCATTACTTTAAGGCATTAAAATATTTTGATCTAAGATATCTGGTTCATTTGAGGCATTGCTTTGTATTTGAGGCATTACTTTGAGGTATTAAAATATTTTGATCTTAATATTTGGTTCATTTGAGGCATTACTTTGTATTTGAGGCATTACTTTAAGGCATTAAAATATTTTGATCTAAGATATCTGGTTCATTTGAGGCATTGCTTTGTATTTGAGGCATTACTTTGAGGTATTAAAATATTTTGATCTTAATATTTGGTTCATTTGAGGCATTACTTTGTATTTGAGGCATTACTTTAAGGCATTAAAATATTTTGATCTAAGATATCTGGTTCATTTGAGGCATTGCTTTGTATTTGAGGCATTACTTTGAGGTATTAAAATATTTTGATCTTAATATTTGGTTTATTTGAGGCATTACTTTGAGGTATTAAAATATTTTGATCTAAGATATCTGTTTCATTTGAGGCATTACTTCAAGGCATTAAAATATTTTGATCTAAGATATCTGTTTCATTCGAGGCATTGCTTTGAGGCATCCGTGGCATTACTTTGTTCTTCAGTGTATGACTTATATTATGAAGCCATTCAATATCTCTAGATGGGTGGATAGGTCAAGACAGTTTCAAAGAGAAATTGAAATGTGTAGACGAAAATTATTTTCATGACATTGTTTTACTCATTTCTCAAAAACTACAGCTCCACAGCAACTAATATTTTCAGGGAAGCTTTAAATTATACTATCATTATCTTCAAACTGTGTTTAGTGTAAATCTGTAGACATTGTAGACATTGTGTTTTTCGTTCTACAAAAAGTACATAGACCCTTTAAACCAACCACAAAAACCATCTCTGCCCTCACAGGTACCCATCTACCCCTGGGAGGTACCCATCTACCCCTGGGTGGATAACGTCTCTCTCTTCTTTTGAATATATTGTCATTTTTTTAAAACATCGAAACTAGTGTACTCCTCAATGTGCTACAGTTAAAATCATGTCAGCCATGTTACTACAAAGCCACTCACTCCTTTTCTGAACATGAACATCAACTTAAAGTGCTTATGTAAATTTAAACTTGAAGTAAATTTGTCTGTCCAGTGTCCTTCCTATCCAAACTCAGGGGGGGAAAACACCTAGCCATTAGCCTCGGTTGGTTGATACAGTCATAAACCTAAGCTTTTGCAAAACCTGTGTTCAAACCCATTAAATATCCAGACATGAGGCAACGCATGTAAAACATTACATTGCTGCTTGTGCCCCATCCCCCTTCCATCACTCTATCGCCAAGGGAAAAAAAAATTGACCCATAAACTATTAAATTTGAATGAGCGGTTTCAATAAGTAACATCATTGACTGGGAGGGGGAAAGGCAGGGAATTGAAGCATCATTCTGATCAAGGATTCTCAAAACCCATCAGTTCTGTACCTTTACAGAACTATAGCCAACAATCTTTACGGTTTCAAACAAAAGGGAAATATTAGCAGCAACTGAATATTTCGTTGCATGCAAATCGACAAATCGACATATCAGCACACACAGATTAATCATTGGGTTTTAGGTGTTTTTTTATTTATTTATTTTTTGTTTACCTTTGTATTCTTTGGAAATCCAATTTGTTATGAAATAGGGACGGTTCCAGTTGACATTAAATGAAATATTCCAATGTATGCTGAATTGTTATTGGAATTATTTCATTTACAGAAAACATTAGAAATGATATGTAATTTCACAAGGTATTTTTAACATGTGCTTTTCAAGGGATAAAACAGAGTTGATCACATCTTATAACATTAGTAGTTGAGAGATCATTGAGTGTTGACTTCTGTACAAATCCTTCATTTTAAAAGGACACAAATTTTGCAAAAATCTGCTGTTGATGAATTTTTAAGAGTTGAAACACAAAATACAGTGATTTTGTAAAGGGTGAGTATTGATTGACCCAACAAATTATAACAAAATAATAATGTGTTCTGTCATAAAACTACACCAAACACACATAACATTACTTTCTACTTCTGAAACATCTTTCCAGCAAAAATATTACAAAAATTGTTTTACTTCTAGAACATCTTTCCAGCAACATTTACTTCAAAACACCAAAGCACCCAATCCAAAGCAATGTTCCCCTTTTGACTAAGAGAGCTATAAACTGATCTGCTTTAATAATTGAGGAGATCTCTTTGAACTCCTCAGAACCAAACTTCACACATTGCTCGAAAAATGTATACTAAATTAAAACATTACTTTACAAAATAAAAGTGTTCATGATGTTAAATTTAAGCATGTATTAGTACCTGTGAGTAAGAATTACATACCAAGTGTGGGGCGGAGAACAAATGGGGTCAACATAAGGCATTTTTTTCCCGCCAGTTTTCTAAAACTTAGGGCGGTATTTATACAGGCACCTCTGATAAAGTGTAATTTTTAAAACTTTTTTGCAAAACTGTTTGAGCTATCTTTTTTTAAGCTTAAAATTTTAAAGGGACAAAAATGAATTCTTAACAACAAAAATTAATATAAAATGATAATGTGTAGAAATGAGTACTGGTTCATTTAAAACAATTTTGTCATATTTTTTAAGTATAGCCAAAGTAGAGTTATTGTGTTTTTTTCATTTCTGCGCAACTCCTTTAAGTCTTGAACAGCAAAAACATTTTTGTCAAAACACTTAACGCAAACTCCGCTTCATTTCACCATGAAAACAGAGTCCCAATATTTTTAACGATTCTATTAATTGACCAATTTATACTTTAATGGTAATTTCTCCTTTAAATTCAGCCAAATGCAGTTATGAAGAGAATAGAGGTGGGGACTGGAAAATCATTGCTGAACAATATCAAGCTTGCTATTTTCAAGTGTGTTGCATGAAAGGTAATTATGAAACAATACAACACTTAGACCACTGAGCGGTGCTGCCCAAAACCACTCACTAAAAGCCCAATTATAGTCCTCTACAATGGCTTTGATTAATTCTATTTAGTCATTAATTCCTGAATGGGAAACATGGGTAATAATACATAAAATTCTTCTAAGTGCAATAAGAACATTTCCACACAAATGATTAAGGATTTAGACTGACAGAGAGGGTTAGAACGACCACACTCCAAAGTGAAGAGGGTTATTTCATAATAAACCAGTTTCCCTGGCATTTCTGAAGCACTTAAGACGCTCTCATTATGGCAGAGGAAAGTCAAGGCTACTATACTGTTGTCTGTGGTTTTTACAGCTTAAAAGGGTTAGGTTAATCAATGAGGAAAAGACCGTCCTTTGTCCCGTTAAGAGCCATTCTGCCCAGGAACAATGCTTTCTAATTGCTGAGATCTATGGGACAAAAATTCCTTTACTGGAAAAATCCATTACAAATAGAATGAAAATCAGACGTTGAAAGATTTGTTAAAGGAGCTGCCTTGATAGTAGGAGGTGGCAGTTGTAGCTACTTGAAAGTGTCTCTGCAGTATGTGTGTCTGCTGAGTGTCTTGAGTGTCCGCAGTGTCCACAGTGTCTGATGGTGTTCAATGTTAATATCACTAATAACTGACAAGACTTCTTACTCACACATACCCACCCTCAAGTCTCCTCAACATAACACAAAACAATAAAATGATTCAATACAAGAACCGACAATGAAGTAAGAATACCATGAGTGAGAAAGGACTTCAGACACCAAATATACCTTGAGTTAGGCCTATCTTAAGTTGATTGAGTTTTACAGGTATTTATGAAGTAAGAATACCACGAATGGTACCACGTTTTTCTCTCTTTTTAAAATTTTAACTAGCCTATTTATCGCTTATACTAAAAAAAAATTGTAATTAATTCATCTGTGTTTTTAAAATGTAACGTTTTTTGTTTTTCTATAAGTACCAAATTTGAATCTTTTTAGTGCACACAGGGAAAACAATTTTCACTTTTTACTTGTAATCTGTGATGAAATAAATAAATTGAACTGTTGAATTGAATTGAATTGAATTGAATGAGTGAGAAAGGACTTCAGACATCAAATATACCTTGAGTTAGGCCTAGCTTAAGTTGATTGAGTTTTACAGGTTATTTATTGAACTTGATGTTTGGTTATGCAGAGTTTATAGATTCAAAAAAAGAGGGGCAGCTGTAGAATAAGCCCTATGCCCCCCCCCCCCCTCCAGAAGGCAACTTAAGATAGTAATCAGGATGTAAAGACACTGGACACCTTTGATAATTGTCAAAGACCAGTCTTCTCACTTGTTGTATCTCAACAATATGCACAAGTTAACAAACAAAAATTTGAGCTCAATTGGTAGTCGAAGTTGCGAGATAATTATGAAAGAATACACCCTTTTCACACAAAGTTGTGTGCTTTCAGATGCTTGATTTCGGGACCTCAAAAATCTAATTCTAAGGTCTCGAAATCAAACTCAAATAATTTAGTTGAAAATTACTTCTTTCTCAAAACCTACAGTACTTCAGAGGGAACTGTTCGTCACAATGTTTTATACTATCAACTGCTCTCCATTGCTTGTAATTGTTTATGCTAACAATTATTTTGATAGTATTAGTATAAATAATGTTGTTGTGTTTAAAGCAATTATACACTTTCGGAACAGAACAAACAAACAAAAAGTTCACAGATTTACAAATAACTTACAGGTAATGGTGAAAGACTTCTCTTGAAATATTATTCCATGAAATGCTTTACTTTTTGTTATTTTATAAATAAGTTGTGATACACGAAGTGTGGGCCTTTCGACAATTCTGTTTACCGAAAGTGACCGAAAGTGTCCAATGGCTTTAAAGGAGCTCTATGAAATTGGGCCCTGATGATCCTTGCTTTAATGTCACCCAACAATTCAAAAGTAGAGGGGGGAGACATAATTGAAAATGCTAGAGTTTTCATAGTTAGCGATTAGCGAAAACGTTCTCAGTTATAATGACATTATGATTTTCCCACAGAGTGGCATAAGGGAAAATTAATCCTACTTTTAAAGGCAGTGGACACTTTTGGTAATTACTCAAAATAATTATTAGCATAAAACCTTACTTGGTAACGAGTAATGACATGAGAAGAGGTTGGTAGTATAAAACATTGTGAGAAACGGCTCCCTCTAAAGTGGAGTAGTTTTTGAGAAAGAAGTAATTTTCCAATAATTTGATTTCGAGACTTCAGATTTAGAATTTGAGGTCTCTAAATCAAGCATCTGAAAGCACACAACTTCGTGTGACAAGGGTGTTTTTTATTTCATTCACATCTCGCAACTTTGACGACCAGTTGAGCTCAAAATTTCACAGGTTTGTTATTATTTTATGCATAGATACACAAATTTGGAAGACTGGTCTTTGACAATTACCAATAGTGTCCAGTGTCTTTAAAAAGAACCATGGCAGTATTTCTAGGTAGAGGGAAGCAATTATGGTGTATGTCTTCATGGTGGACCTATACATCATGGATCTTGAAGGCATGTAAAGGTTCAAACCCACAAACCAACAAAATAAACATTATTGCCCAAGCTGTTTGAAACGAACTTGAAATACTTTTGTTTATTTAGTCCTCCATGTTTTAACTATAACTAGTTCTTTACCTCATTTTAATTCAAAGACAATTAGCTAGGGCCAAGCATGAGATTAACAACATTACCAATAGCGTATCGTTTCTGCCACTAACAATCCAACACATTCACTTCAAAACTTTCACCCCACAAAGTCCGTTTTGAAAAAAAACCTTGTTTGTCTCACTCCTCCAGGAAACTTGATCGTTTCATGCACCTTGCTTGCTCTGGCAGCCCAAGACCAAAACTCTGTTTTTAGAACGTGACAATCTGGCCCTTTCCTTTTCAAACTACGCATCAATGGGCCATTCAAGCCATCTTTTTATTCTCTGGTGGTTTTTTTTTTGTGTGTTTCTTTTGCAGAGTTGGGCAATCATGAGGTTTCAAACCTTTTCCACCATGTTGGCAGCTTGCCTGTGTTTCTGTTATGATGGAGCATAACATCCATGATGTCAACTATAGTTTAGAATCTGATATTGTGGTTGCTTTTTGTCACGTCCTCAGATTTGCACAAACAGTCTTTTATTTTGGATTTCTATTCCGCTTTTCTTCCCAGCTCCCCTGGGGAAGTCTAATATGACAGAGGTTTTTTTGGGTCATCAAACAGAGTTGCACTCAATTTCGTTCTGTCCACAGCAGAAAAACAAAACAAAAACCCATACCACCACAACAAAAGGGGTAAGTGTCAGAGCACTGCATTGTGATAATTCTACTCCATGTTGGAGCTAGTTGTGCATGAGCTCCATTAATCCCACAATGAAAGTTACTCTGTCACATTTAACTGTAGACTGTTGACATTTTCTGTCACAAACTTCTGATAATAGCAACCACAAGTATGGACTTAACAGATGAGCCCTCATTTTGTAAATATGTCTGTACTTGGTGAAGAGTTAAATGCACAACACATCCCTCAAAAGTGACTTTCCATTTAAAGCTAGATTTTCTAGATTGAATCATTGTTAATTGCATTGTTTTGTCTGTAAAGCATGTAGTTTATCATTAGTTTGGTTGCTATTGTATTTCGTTAGCGCTTTGTATCGCTTTTGTAAAAAGCGCTATATAAGTAAGGTTATTATTATTATTATTAAAGCCAGGGTCATACTTTGTTGTTTATTGTCTCCACAGTAACGTAGGCAATAATGTATACATTTACCAAATAATACAGTTAAGCCAGGAGGAAATAAATACACTATTATGATACTACAGGGGGAGCTCACTTAGAAGCAAAGCTTCTAAGTGTGAGTCCCAAACTCAAGCATGAAAGAGATAGTTATGGTAATAAACGTCCTACAAAATTATTTTGTCTGAAATGCCCTCACTGTTAATTAGAAATCAGTAAAAAAAAAAATTAAAAAAAACATTTGAATCTGAGAAATGATTCATGAATCATTTCTCACCTTCTGGGTGTTGGTGTTTGTTCACGAATGTAGTGGCCAGAGATGCGGTTGGTACCCCCTGTCACCTCGCTAAACATGGATTGATTCGTGATATGTGTTTAAAAAATCTTTTTAGAAACTGTATTCAGATGAAACTTTCACAGGTGACTTTTATTGTAACGATATCTTTCTTTAAAGTTGTGCCTAAAAATCAGAAAGTACTGAGTATGCGTGCTAATACCTACATTGATGTACACACAATGATGTATGGGTAAAATTTAAATCTATTGAAAACGCTGCGGTGCCCACTTCTAAAATGTAACTTATTATTCAAACTGGCTCTAGCTACCAGGCTGGCTCTTTGCTCTAGATTGGCAAAGGTTGTGGGTTCGAATCCCACCCGTGTAATATGCCTGTAGATTTTTTTCACAGGACTCGGGGGAAAGTACTGAGATGCATTAGGTGTATAATGGGTAAAACATAAGGATGTTTCTAGTTTAAACATTTTGTTTACAATGAAAAGTAAACAATAAGGCATATTTGGGGGTTCAACTAACACAGACCTGCAAAAAAAAAAAAAAAAAACTACACTTTTTTCTTGATATTATATTCAAAACATCTATTAGCAATGACCAATATTGATATTGTTGATGCTTCACACTTTTGATAATTTCTGTATGATGGACAGATATCTGTATCTATTCAGAACCTTTGTTAATCCCCCAAAAAGGGTCATCTTGAATCTGTTGTCTCTCTGAGCTTGTGATAGCCCCACAAATAAATGGCTCCATAAAAAAAAGGGGGGGGATAAATTCTACAACTGGTGGCTCTGCAACTGTGGACTCGACCTCTCAATTATCCTGCTGACAATATAGCGTACCAGTCAAATATTGACAGTAGATAACTTCCCTTGCTGTGTAATGTGACTGAATGCTAGCCTTCTCACAAAAATATTCCACTGAAATCCGGAATTCAATTGAGTATAATCTGTGTCTGACTGAGGTTGCCTTAGAATTCAGTTATTTTCCTCGAGTCATAGGAAAACAGTATGACATTTCCCAAACATTTTGTATTCAAACAGTTCTGGTTTTGAGGTAGCAGTGTTCCCAAGACTGTCATACTGCGAAGTCTTACATTTATTTGTTCTAAATGTCTCAAAATGGGTCAAAGTCATTGGGACAGTGTGACTTAATGGAGCAGAGGGGTTGATTTGCCTTAAATTTTACACAAAGAAACACCAGGACCAATTTCTTATAAAAAATTGTTGTTTTTTTTCTCTGTCCATTATTTTTTCTTCTTGCCGCGCCCACATTTTTGTTTAAAAATGAAAAAAACACTTTCATGGCAGAAAATCCTTGAATCTTGAATGTTTTGCGATTGTTTTGAGTTCTGATCACATTGTTTATGATTGTGGTACTGAATTTTGGAGCAGAAACTAACATCTCACTAAGCACTGCTTACAAATTCAACAAACTAGGGGACATAGTATGAGCGAAATGAAAAGTGAACAGCTTTTATAGACATTGACCACGATTGGTAATTGTCAAAGACCAGTCTTCTCACTTGGTGTATCTCAACATAAGCATAAAATAACAAACCTGTGAAAATTTGAGCTCAATTGGTCGTCGAAGTTGCGAGATAACAATGAAAGGAAAAACACACCCTTGTCACACGAAGTTGTGTGCGTTTAGATGGTTGATTTCGATACCTCAAATTCAAACCTGAGGTCTCGAAATCAAATTCGTGGAAAATTACTTCTCTCTCAAAAACTATGTCACTTCAGAGGGAGCCGTTTCTCACAATGTTTTATACCACCAACCTCTCCCCATTACTCGTCACTAAGTAAGGGTTTTATGCTAATAATTATTTTGAGTAATTACCAATAGTGTCCACTGCCTTTAACCACTGCATGTTGATTGGCACAAACAAACTCTAAACTGGCTTACAGCAGACATTTTATGCCTGGATCAACTTTGACATCCTAAAACTTGTTTGCAGTCAGTCGCATGGCTGATTTGTGTTGCTTGCGTACACAATGGTGCACCTACCATGCTACACTTTGTTCCCCCTCCCCCAACAAAGATTGATAGAGGATACTGGAATTCATCCATTTAATTTCTTTTTTACAATACAGGGGGGCAATTGCACAATCCCAAATATTTTCAAAGGAAAATGAGGACTAAAGGAAACCAAACAAAAGTTCTGAAACTATAATACCATGTAGAGGCACAGAAATTTACTTGGCATACTGACCCCCCCAAAAAAAGAAGGCAGAAAGTTTCCCTGTCATAGAAAAGTGAAACATGTATCAATGTAACTTCTTATTCTCGCTACATTCTCGGCAGATTGTCTCAAATAGTTGGGGAAAATTACCGGTCGATGAAAAAAAATAACAGGAACAAAAACAAAATTCACACTTTGAAATTTCCATCGTCCCAATATTTAACACCTCTGTCGACCCACAGTCAGACAGCTAGGGTGCTCTCATGTAGTGCCACCCAAAACTGACAAGTCTTTATCTCAGACACTAAGAGTAACAAAATCAAAACCAATTTGACGAGCGAGGCCCGAGCACTTGACACAAGCAAACGCCAGAGACACGGCAGAAATTACATAAAGCCATGTTGCCTATCAATTACCAAGCCCTATAGGGACACCAAACGATAATCAATTTAACACCGACGCTCCATTTCACTAAAAGCAATGATACACAGAAAATTACATCCCTATCTTTTTGATTTCCTTACTTTTTTTTTTTTTTTTTTGAGGAAGTAAAATATCCAGAGTAGAAAACATTGTTGCTGTTTTCCAAAGTAATAATGGCAGCAGGGTTGTAAAGCCATGCTGCTCGTGGCACAATTCAATCACTTCCGATGTCTGTCTTATTGACAGTGTATCAGACCTACCCATTAGATGCCCGGATATATAAATACTTGAGTTTCCATGGTGGGAAATTTGGGTACATTGTTGGGTACGTTACTGATTAAAGGAAATCAAATAATTAATAAATATCACGAGGAACAAATACACTAGTGGATACAAATAACAGGAGTCAGTAAACGGAGAGCAATTGGTATGTCCGTGGGGAGAGGGGGGAGGGGGGAGTGGACTCTGACAGGACACGCTTCATTGCAGTCCTCAATTGACTAAACCCTTGGTCAGTATTAGCACTTTAATGATCAAGGACTGAGTCAATTGAAACAACTCTTCTGCCCAATTGACTGGTAATTGATCAGTTTTTACACCTGCACTTACTAGCATTTATCTTTGGATTTGGACATTAATTGTCTTTAGGGAAAAACAGAGACATGGTTTGGAGGGGGGGCCTCCAGTAG
Source organism: Asterias rubens (assembly GCF_902459465.1). Lineage (NCBI taxonomy): Eukaryota > Metazoa > Echinodermata > Asteroidea > Forcipulatida > Asteriidae > Asterias > Asterias rubens. Next base: position 12,231,345 of record NC_047062.1, on the reverse strand, counting down.
CCTGCAGGATTGCCCATGATGATTGAGTAGGGCTCAGGGAAATTACTTGTCCTCTGAACTTGAAACGAGGAAACATAAATGGTGCTACTCTTAATCCAAAACCACTTTTCCTGACCCAACCCTATGAAAACTTTTAGGTTTGGTCCGTAATTTTGGAAAAGCATTACTTATAAAAAGAAAGTGTTGTACAACAAATATATATAAGTGTGGATTTTCAATTTTACAGAACAAAGAAAGGTTCAGTTGCAGTGGTCTTCAAGATAGATCTGAATGTATTTAATTCTCACTGCTTTAAAAAATTGTGTTTTTTTTGTGTGTTTTTTTTACTTTTCAAGCAGAAGTATCTCAAGGGAAATTTGCCACTATATCTTTGAAGCCATTATACACTTTCGGTACAGGGGAAAAAAAAAATCACAGATTTACACATAATTTACAGGGTTTACAGAAGGTAATGGTGAAAGACTTCTCTTGAATTAATATTGTTCCATGAAATGCTTTACTTTTTGAGAAACATTAAAACAATATAAATTCTCGTTAGCGAGAATTACGGACTTATTTTAAACACATGTCATGACACGGCAAAATGCGCGGAAACAAGAGTGGGTTTTCCCGTTATTTTCTCCCGACTCCGATGACCGATTGAGCCTAAAATTAGTTCTGTACGTAGGCATCATACCGTTTAGGTATCAAGACGTAGTGTACGGGGCCAGACTACACATCTTCTCTTCAAATATCACGCCTCGATTGACGTCACGAACAGCGCCCTCTCGGGTCGGGCCTAGTTTTAAATTTGTAAATAAAATGGAAACTATTTTTTTAGAACCTAAAGCCGTGTTCGCATTGGACTAACGTTTTACCGAGACAGTGGTTAAGATTCCAAAAGGGGAAACTTACCAGCGTCCGCACTTGGATTATTGACGTGGGTACTAACCGACACGATCGATAAACACATCGACTAACTTAAGAACAACACAAGAGGGCGCTATCGCAGTGACCTTTGACAGGGGTGCATGACAGCGAGAATGCATTGAGTGCAACCGAGCTTCCGTCCGTGTACACAATGCACGATGTACAATGTGTCATCACACAATCATGTGGCTGCAGGTAGATCGGACAGCTTTTACCCTGATCGCGTTCACATTGGACTTTTTGGCTTGGTTAAACTAACCTGGTCAATTTAACTGGGCACCTTTGGCTTTGTTAAACTACCCATTTGGGTCGGTAAGTTATCTGGGAGGAAAACTTCCTGGGCTGTTCGCATTGGACTTAAAATGGGTAAGTTACCCATTGGCTCGGTTAGTTTACCCAAATTAAGTCCAATGCGAACAGGGCTTTAGTTAAAGACAGTGGACACTATTGGTAATTGTCAAAGACCAGTCTTCACACTTGGTGTATCTCAACATATGCCTAAAATAACTAACCTGTGAAAATTTGAGCTCAATCGGTCGTCGAAGTTGCGAGATAATAATGAAAGAAAAAAACACCCTTGTCACACGAAGTTGTGTGCTTTCTGATGCTTGATTTCGAGACCTCAAATTCTAAATCTGAGGTCTCGAAATCAAATTTGTGGAAAATTACTTCTTTCTCGAAAACTACGTCACTTCAGAGGGAGCTGTTTCTCACAATGTTTTATACTATCAACCTAACCCCATTACTCGTAATCAAGAAAGGTTTTATGATAATAATTATTTTGTGTAGTTACCAATAGTGTCCACTGCCTTTAACTGCTTGTTCATATTCCACTCATAAAAACACATATTTTAGTAACAAAAGTTTTATTTTGAAAAAATACCACTTCCAGGTGACTTTAAAGGAAAACAAAATGTTTGGTAACCACTCCTGAAATTAATGCTATTTACAACTAACTTGGTCAGAAGTACAGAAACTTTCGATAGTATAAAGTATGTTGTGAACAATTACACCTTAAAGTAATGTGGTTATGTAAAAAGATGTCAGCTTTTATCCCCCCCCCCCAATTTGAAACTAAGAAGCGTTACTGACAGTAAACTAAACCGTTCCAGATTATCGGCAATATCTATATTAAGAAAATGCTACCACCCTTTGAAATGAAGTTATCATTGGTTAGCATTATTGCATATCAATATTTATATAGGATTAGAACAATCAAGTTAATGGTTTCAAAAACAGAAGGTATACGTTCCCTTTGAGTGATGTGCAAACCTGAAAATATTTATTGTCAATCTAACCATCTAGTAAACACCCTAAATTATCTCTGTTTTAGCTAGGGTCGAAACATCAGGCCAGTCAGTATTTCTTGCATGATTCCCTATGATAACAGAATTGAGTAGGATTTTAAACTTTGCATGGCGAAAGTATAACTAAAGCCTGGTTCATACTTCCTGCGAAAGCAAATGCAAATCGAATGTTGACCCCACAAAATATCACTGCGAAAGGATAGTTGTGAAGTCAAGTTCACATAAAATTTGCTTCGCATTTGCATTGCTATTCACAGGAAGTATGAACCGAGCTTAACAGAGGTTTGCAGTAACACCATGTGAGTATCTCTAAAAAGAGATATTCACATTGTGTTACTGCCAACTTTTCTTAGATAAACGAGTTATCGGACTAGTCTTAACTTACCTTAGTTTAGTAGTATGAGATGTCAGCTGGGTTTGGTGTATGTTCCACCATCCTCATCCTCATCCCCATTGGTTGGTAAACTGTTCCCTGGCGAGACTTCTCCACAATTTTGTTGCAGTTGCAGAAGAAAGAGAGACACAAAACCAACTAACCGCTGGACTTTCACTGGGAGAAAACAAATCAAACCGTATAAACTTAAAGAAGTTGTGTTTTTGAAACAGCTGATCTTTGATTTGTACAGCTTCCAAGAAAGTATAGATTGAAGAAAAACTATTCATTTCTGACAACAACACAATCTTATTTCAAGAAAATATTGAGCCAGCAAATTTATTTGCTTAGCAACAAACTAGCAGGGCATAAGTCATTGGTAAAAACTATGTGACATTTTGGCTAGGAAGACCTGTTTCTGACGAGCAACATTTCCTACAAGCAACAATTCCTGTGCTAAGCAATCATTTATTGGACCCAACCATGGGTTAAAAACCTATCTGAGTCAGTGTGGTACAATTTTGTCAGTACCTCAAGAGTGATAATAATAGGCCTACGTTTCTTTCTTTAAAAAAAACCTGTTACAGTAGTTTTCACACAAACCTGTGAAAATTTGGGCTTGATCTGTTGTTTGAGTCAGGAGAAAATAGTGAACAACCACGCACAAATTTTCAGCTTGAAAACAAATTTGGTTGCAACAACCAAAATCAGCTGATTGCATTTGTTTCCGGAGGTCTATGGTTCGAATCCCACTCTAGTCAATTCTTTGTTCAACAACCAAAATCAGCTGATTGCATTTGTTTCCGGAGGTCGTTGGTTCGAATCCCACATAGTCAATTCTTTGTTCAACCCCCAAAATCATTTCAAAATTTACCCAGTCAGTTTCCCTTGTGGTTTATATTTAAGGTGATCCCCTGGCTGCTGCTTCCCAGGTGTATCGTAATTTGAGTGTGATCCCTGGCCACACGGCAGTTAACGGTTGTATGGCTTCTGACTGGCACCCCCGAACAAAGGTATTGACAAAATAGGGACACCGCCAACATAGGGCTAGAAAACTCAGTTGGTAGAGCGCCGGCACGTTTTCGGAGGTCGTTGGTTCGTATCCCACTCAAGTCAATTCTTTGTTCAACCCAAAAAATCATTTCTTAAATTTTTACATACATTTTTTTTCAGATTTGTATAACTTAATTTCAGAGGGAATATATTTCACATAAAGAAATGGTTCTAGTTCGAACTTCTTCACACTAAAATTAAAGGCAGTGGAAACTATTGGTAATTACTCAAAATAATTATTAACATAAAACCTTACTTGGTGACGATTGATTGGGAGAGGGTTGATAGTAAAAAAGATTGTGAGAAACAGCTCCCTCTGAAGTGACGTAGTTCTCGAGAATGAAGTAATTTTCCTTGAATTTTGATTTCGAGACCTCAGATTTCAAATTTGAGGTCTCGAAATCAAGCATCTGAAAGCACACAACTTCCTGTGACAAGGGTGTTTTTTTCTTTCATTATTATCTTGCAACTTCAAGGACAGATTGAGCTCAAATTTTCACAGGTTTGTTATTTTGAGTATATGTTGAGATACAACAAGTGAGAAGACCAGTCTTTGACAATTACCAATAGTGTCCAGTGTCTTTAAACAACTGTATGTTTTATTCTTAGCAATCCTTTATAACAACTTTAAAACTGTTTGGACATAACCTGTCCAGGGACCTTTTATAGTCTAAGTGTGGTAATTGTGTTGTACCTTTGGGACATCCATCCTAATTCCACCCAAAGTAACACCCAGCGATTCAGTGGATACAATTTACCGACCTCTAACAGATCTGCAACTAAATTGGTATTAGAAAAGTCAATATTTAGAATAGTGGGTATAACCCCAGTCCGTTTTGAAGGTGAAATTATCAAGACTGAATCATATCAAACCAAATGATGACTCCGGGGAGGTGAATGTGACCAAAATGATGAAACCTTGGTATTATGCTCATTGATCAAATAAAATGTGAACAATGTAGAAATTAAAAATGCATCAACTTACGAGCAATCTTTCTGCAGTCGCTGAATGGCGTGAAAGCGCATCTATTGAGCGCACAGTGATGAAGTTGTCTCGTCTGTTGTATACCACCACACATATTGACAATGCACTTGAAATATAAACAAATAAAGTTGGGGGCTTGTGTTGGTCCGGCGGTGATGAAAGCAACCTTTAGTGCACCACTGGGTCACTCAACTTCAAAACTGGTATTCTCTGTGGCCCCAGCGCTGTGTGGGAAATCTGCAAACAGAAGGTTTAGGGGCCTATGAGTTCAGATGAAAGCACGGATGTTTATCATCGGGTGTAACACTGTTATCCAAGCTTTGCATCATGTGCAAACAAAAAGAAATCTGACGATGACATTGATTCTGTGCACACTTCACTGGCAGATGAATGTGACGTGGTTTGGAATGTTACGTTGAATTGAACGTGAATGAAATACTGCTGGATACAAACAGATGGGACCCAAAAAAACTGAGCTGATTAAAAGGTCAACTTAGGATTTCTTTTAATAATATAAAGTTTCCTAAAGATTGTTAAATACAATGAGAAAGCAAACAGGAATAAAGTAAAAAATTACATGGCCTGATTTTTACATTTATTTTTTTTTGACAGATGATGTTGCTTCAAAGTTCAAAAACATATTCACCAAGAATTTTGCCTGATGCAAAAAAATCATGTATTATGCCAAACTATTTGTATGTGGCTGATGGACTTGAGATAATGGCTAGGCTCCGGACAATAATTCTTTTTTTTTTTTTTTTTTTTTTTTCATTGGCAGATTTTGTGCACAAAAGGCCTTAAATAAACAGGTCCTAATTTTGTATTTAAAAATTGTGTAACTAAAACTTTAATTCTTGTCTTTCAATTATACTAGCATCATTAACATTTCAAATTACTTTCAAAATAGTAAAAAGTGTAAGTTTTGATAATTCTTCAACATTGGTAGTTGAGAATATGTAGATAATAATAATAATAATAGCGGCTTCTTATATAGCGCTCAGTTCCGTCACGCAGTGACGCTCATGGCGCTACAACATTATAACCCCTATAGATTACCCCTGGTCACTGGGCCTTAAATCATTCCTTAAACCATCTCAGCTCCCTGGGGAGTATACAGACTGTGCGGCCAAATATGTAGTGCAATCAAGGCTAATCCAGAGAACCAACTCTGCCCTCACAGGTATCCATTTACCCCTGGGTGGAGAGAAGCAATTGCAGTGAAGTGTCTTGCTCAGGGACACAAATGTCACAAACGGGATTCGAACCCACACTCCGCTGAACAGAATCACCAGAGCTTGAATTCGGTGCTCTTATCCGCTCGGCCACGACACTCCACAAAGATTAAAAATTTGTCATAAACTAGGAAATGAAACAAACAGTTGTGACAATGGTAGATTGAACCATTGTCATAAGTAATGTAGAAGAACAGTGAGAATTTACAGAAACTTCACAGTTTGCCTACCAAATTTCTGTTTAATAATGTTTGAAGAAAGCAGCTTAGCATCTCCTAGTTTTTTGGGTTTTTTTTTAGTCTAGCAAGGGTCATTTCGACCAACTTGAAATAGTAATATTTTGACCACTATTATTATTATTTAAATAAACAAAAAGGATTAAAGTATATTGAACACTACATTGATTTGAACAAAAAGTATAGTAAATTGTCTTCATCAAAACAATAACAATGCTACGGCATTGGTTTAACAAAGAAGTTTTTGTGTTTTTTAGCCGGATTCGCCGTTCCTTAAGTAAACAATATAAAGCTGGAATGCCACTGACCATGCGCATTGACTGCTTTTGGAAAGTTTTAAAGAAATTTTGTCATTGTTTCATTTTTTTTCTTCCTTCACGTGGTATGGGATGACAGTTGACACCAACACAGACACACCACGCCCAGTTAACCATCATGACCGCGCAATCAGAACGTAAGACGTTTTTCCTCACCTTACCATTGTGCAACCAAGCAAGCAGCTTTCATGTGTTGTATTGTGTCCTACATTGGCTAAGCTCAGAAAATACAAACCTTAATCCGGAAAACTACGAATAATATAAGCCTAGGTATGGCCTAGGCTACTCCAACAAAATGTGAAGACTTAACGAGAGTTTCCACGGGATGTGATGAGCCGTCGACCAAAACCCGGACAAAATAAAGAGATCGGTTGTGCGCAGCGCCCTCTATTGGTGCAGGGTTTTGTACCGATATCAAAAAACGGTCAAACTTTCCTCCAATGAGCGCTACGAATGCAAGCCTACTATAAAAAAAGTTATTTGGGGACCATTCGGTACGAGTGCACATCTTCATCCCTACATCCTCACCATTATTAACTATGCATAACATAATTTTCGTGAAATTGTCACTCACGTCCAGTACGGTTTTAAATCGGAAACTGGTGGACCAGTCAACATAACAATTAATTACAGTTCACCACATAGGCTCACGCGTCATGATGGTTAAAAAAAGCGTTTTGTGGCGGATGATTGGTATTATTAGGCATTACAGGGACAAAGGAAAGACAAATATTGAGAATATCGTGGGAATGGGTAGCCTATTCAGAATGTGGGGGTTGGTACAGGGGGAAATAATCGCAGGTGGGTATTTCACCCCAATCTGCCGAAACGCAGGAAGGAACGTTATAAGGAGGGAAGGAAAATCTTCCGAGATCAATATTTTACAATAGCTTTTCCTGTTTCAGCCTTTTCTTTCTAGTAGGCCTTAGCCCTGATGCATGTGCACTTTGGGAGGTTATAGGGAGGTGGTTGCAGTTGCACACACCATGTAATTCTACATAGGCCCCGGCCTATATTATAAGTTCGTTTTCATACATCACACAGTCGTACAAAAAAATGAGCGGGAACAAAATATAAAATGGCTTTTATGAGCGTGTGACATTAAAGACCAATGGAAGGACCCACAAAATAACGAGTATATATTGATCGAAGTGTCGACTGAGAGAATTACTTCAATACTTTGTATGTCAAGGTTTTGAGCCTGATGAGAGTATTCCACGAGAACAATACACACTGTGCCTAGACGGCCAATTACTACGTTCCCGAAGAAAAGGAAAATAATTATAGAATGTCTTTTATTTAATAGCACAGCACTCCTCTTTTACGTAAATAGCATATGGGCTTGTGGTCAGAAGAGAGTGTTTGAATTGTGAAGTTTGGAACCGGAGTTATTTCTTTTGAGGACCGAGATGGGAAATTTACTAATGCAGGTCACTCTGAATAATTATGATAATATTCTATTTCTATTTCTAATATTACATAATGTTGTACGCTGTTTGGTGTTTTTTTTTTTTTTTTTTTTTTTCTTTCTTTTAGGGGGGGGGATGGGGGACACAAAAACCTAGGACTATTTTGCACAATGTCATCTGGCTCGCACTACCGGTAAATAATGGGCCAGTCACACTTTGGTGGTAATGGCACCGTAAAAGTGCATAAATTTACCCGAAAGCCTACCTGTAAATGTACCCGAGATGACAAAGATAGTGTTTAGTAGACCCGGGCTAAGCCTCATGCGAAAGTATTTCGTCTTGCGCGCCCCCGGTAACTAGAAGTCAATTAAAGTATGTCTAACAAGCTTATTTTTGAAGAACAACTATAAAAACTATCGCGTTTGCATCGAAATCCACGGCCCAGGTAAAGTAGTTCTATAGTTTTCACACAGCACAAAAATGAATCGCAAAAATTTAAGAAGCGCTGTTGATAAAGGTGGTCATAAATTTACTGTTCTAAAAATCAGCAAATGCACAAGCCAAGTGTTTTCCTAACACGTTCTGTTTACCCGCGAACATGAAGTGCCATTCACACGATTTATTTTAGTTTCGTGATCTGGACATTATGCAAATATTTGTGAAACACACTACTACACCTTTCTTTTGCAACGTCACAGCCCGAGTTTTTGCCAACCCGGATTGGAAAACTATGGAAAGCCAAAAGTGCAAATCAAGAAAAGATTCTATTTTAAAAAAAAAAAAAAACAACTTATAACGAGAGGTATTTTATTTAATTGAAACTTTGCAGAAAATAATGAATTTTGTTAAAACATGTTTTTTTTTTTACTTTTACGATTTAGTGTTTACTTAGATTTGGCCGACCATGCCAACCAAGGCGGTTTTATCAACAAAATAAAGGTCTATACCATGATTATACGCATCTTGAATGACTGTGTTTATCATCTGGATCATAGGCTTTCGCTTGGTGTCCTCCAAGCGCTTAATTGGGCTAGACTCGATTTCAAGTCTGTGATCGTGGTTTCTGTGTACCTCACCCGGGGGCTAATTTGTTTTCCCCAAACGACATTGCAATAATTTGGTCAAAGAGCAGGCCAATTTCATGATGACGTAATCTGATGGAAAGAGCCAATCACAGCGGCAGGGGAAACAAATATTGCAATGTCGTTAGGGGGTGGTTTCATAAAATTAAGCTGAGCAAAACCAAATTATGCTATTAACCAGAATAAGGTTATCAGCCGAAATACCATGTCGAATATACAATTTGTGACCCGGAAACCAGCTCATTTTAATGCTAAGCAGGGATTTTGTAAGAAGCATTTTTTGCAAGCGAAAATTGGTATCTGAAAATAGCGCCCTCTTGGGGATTACACCCGAAATTAACCCGCGCCAATATGCATGGGTAGTTTTGCGTCGCCGATAATAACCGCATATTCAAACTTGGAATTAAGAATAAATTTGGCGGATGGATGTATACTGTAGAGGTTGGAAAGTGGACATATGTTTTTCAGCTTTCTTATTTCAGAAAAAAAATACAGGTTGAAAGTTGTTTTTAAAATATATTAATCTGAAACGCTCAACCCACGGCCTACACGACCGTATAAATAAAATCTTCTTTTCTCCAAAACTGAAAAAGGTAGACATCCCCCCTCCCCCACACACAAAACACAGGAACACAAGAACACCAGTTTAATAGTTGGTGGTTATGTACATGTTATAGTTTACAAGATTTGGATACATGATTGAAGTGCCACACATTATTTACCAGACAATAGAATATTTCACATAGTAAACCAAAAACCAAATGATCAATATGTTCCGTGTTGTCAGAGAAGAAAATTAATGGTGACAAAGTCAACTCAATGCAAGTTCAACTTTTAACAACAAAGAACTAACAAATAAAAACACTGCTAAAATTACAACCCTCTAAAAATACAACCAAAGAAAACAGAATACCTGTACTTAAAAACAAAAATGAAAGCATTAACAATAATAGTAATACAGATCAACCTTTTAAAGGCAGGGTATACACTTTTGGTAATAAGTATTAATAAAAAAAATTAATGACCATAAAAATTAACTTGGTATGAAGTACTGCAGCTGTTGAAAATGTAACATTTAAAGAAATTACCTTCCAATGAATATGGTTTTAGAGAGGGTTAACAAAATCTGGGAAACATTTCTGCATGAAACGTTTCCCAGATCATGCACTCAAATTACAGATTATTATTCATGTGTGTACTGCTCGTGATTTGTTATGGTACCACACTGAGGTAAGTTTAAGGGCACTGGGGTCGATTTCACAAAGAGTTAGGACTAGCCCTAACTTAGGACTAGTCCTAAGAGATATCAAAATCGTATAGCTAGTCTTAAGTTTAGGACGAGTAACTTGTCCCAACTCAAGATAAGACTAGTCTTAATTCTTTGTGAAATTCACCCCAGGACGCATTTAATTGTCAAAGACCAATCTTCTCACTCTGTGTATCTCAACATATGCATAAAACAACAAATTTGTGCAAATTTGAACTCAGTTGGTCGTCAAAGTTGCGAGAGAATAATGGGAAAAACACCCTTGTCGGACAAGTTGTGTGCTTCCTGATGCCTTGAATTCGAGACCTCAGCTGAAGTCTCAAATTCAATTCAAATATTTTAGCGAGAAAATACTTCTTTCTCAAAAACTATATGAATTCAGAGGGAGCTGTTTCTCACAATGTTTTATACTACCAACAGCTCTCCATTGCTCGTTACCAAGTAAGTTTTTATGCTTAACAATTATTTTGAGTAATTACCAATAATGTCCAGAGCCTTATATTGTATATCTACATGAAAGTATGATTAAACAAGATGCACTAATAATAATGTCCATGAAGAGAGCCCTCTTGTGGTGAACTTGGTCACCCAAATCAAGGAAATGTTTAGCATTGGTGAGGTACAGGTATTAATTGGCCCTTATAAAATAGTAGGACAATTCTATGGAGTACAATAGCCGACCCACATACAATACATGAATAGACTTTTATAGACCTTTCCAGGCTACTTATAGCCCCTTTTCGAAACCAAGGATTTGGCTTTGCATTCAGCTTCAGGCTATGTCCACTTGTCTGAAGCCCTGAACGCGTACGCAAAGCACACGCAATTGTCAAAACACCCGCGGGGCCAAGCTAGCCTAAGCCGAGTCTGGAGCCGAAGCCGTGGATACGAAAAGGGCCATTATTGTAATTTGTCACTATGCATTGGTTTGTACACGGCACTATTTGGCCAAATCTTGTTTTGCCCTCTGTGTTTTCAGAAAGTGAAGTATGTGTTTAAGAATAAAGTAATCATCATAACAGCTACAAGAATGAAAACATAGACAAATAATGTACAAATGAAGCATTCAGCTTCATTTGTGTCTTAAAAACTAAAGCAGTAAGCAGACTCTAAAAGAGAAGTTAACCAAATAGTGAACTTTAATCGCGATTTTTCCAATCACGATTTCTCTAATTTTCTGTCTGTGGACCGTATAGGTCACTATCTGGCACAGCAATGATGATGTTGTACACCATTGCTTTTAATGCAAATGACTTTGCAACTTGCACTTTATACAAAAGTCAATTTGATTGAAGATAAATGAACCTTCACAAAATCCTCTACTTCTAATTCTGTAGTACAACAGTAAATTCATTCGTGTTCAACACAACAATTTAAAAATATATATCTGTGCGCAACATCTGTAGCTGTTTAACAGCAAGTATTACATTATTAATTTTTGGTTTTACCCATATACACCGATGTGTGTAGCACTGTATACTCAGTACTTTCCCCGAGTCCTGTGAAAAAAATCACAGGACTCGAGGAAAGTACTGAGTATACAGTGCTACACACATCGGTGTATATGGGTAAAACCAAAAATTAATATTCTTTATCCCGATGCAAATTTAACATCTATTAAATCGTTTGCAGTACCCGCTGCTAAACATAGGATTCGAACTGCCTCTAGCTACCGGGCAATCTCGGTGGTCTAGTTGGTATGACATTGCTCTAGAATTGCAAGGGTCGTGGGTTCGAATCCCACCCGAGTAAAATGCCTGTGATTTTTTTCACAGGACTCGGGGAAAGTACTGAGTATACAGTGCTACACACATCGGTGTATATGGGTAAAACCAAAAATTAATATTCTTTATCCCGATGCAAATTTAACATCTATTAAAAGTATTAAATTGGTTTCATTATAACATCTGCCAATTGTAACACACACAAACATATTGACACAACAAATTTAAAAAAAAAACATACCAGTGTTGACATAATTTGAACATCTGGAAATATAATTATGATTTCAGTGTATGTATGTATTAACTTACAGAGCACTTTCAAGTGAGGTGCCCTCTGCGATTTCAGTTTGTAGGCAGCAGTGATTAATGTGAATAATACTTCAGTTAACAAATCCCAAATAAAAATCACAGAAAGACTTTAAATTAAAACTTCTTAAATTCTTTTTCTGACAATCATCAAAACTAAAAAAATAATAATCCCCTAGTCATACTCAGCTGCTAGTCTTTTACCCTTTACTCTGCCCAGGAAGGGGGGGGTGGGGGGATGGGGGGATGGGGGGATGGGGGGGGGGGGGGGTGGGGCACAACATTGTAATTATTTGGTGAAGCATAGACCGTAAACCTTAAAATGAGTAACATTGTACATTCAAGGGCCTTTCTGGTAGGCAAGATACTGCACTTGTCAAGTAGGATAATTATTGACAATTTTGTGTTGCAATTCTCCCAAAAAGTTACAAAAGAAACAACTGAAAAAGTTTTTTTGTGATTTTGAGGCGTGCCCTTTTTCTTCATGTCAAAAGTTAATACAAATGAACAGTGAACTCTCCATAAAACATAAGATTGGATTTTTCATTTGAATGGTTGATAATGATAATTACCAGTGTTCATAACCGGCTGGCTTCCGCGTGTCAGGCGCGCAAGATTATCACGCGGAACGCAATTTAAAGCTATAACAGCGCGTAATCTAAGCGCGCGCGCGTACACACAACCCACATACAAAGACTCTTCACAACTCTTCACAAAGTTTTTGAAAAAAATATTTCAAACCTCGAAATTTTCAACTGTCAAAGTGTCTGTAATTGTATTTTTTTTAACGTTTTTAACAAAAGGGCATAAGAGTAGTGACGCATTTAAACCTTGCAGGGTCGTTACCGTGCGTTAACGGCAATTCGACCCTGCTGGCTTTAAACGACCGTGTAAGAACTCGTCGCTACACTTTTATTCCCTTATTTATCAAGCAGTTATGTGTATCTTTTTCTATAAAAACATGGTTGAGAGTCCACCTTCACCAGTGTTTTGTTTATAAATCATTTAAACAAAGCATAGAGTAAGGACTATGAACAAAGAAACCGTCCCCCAGTTGGCATAAAACCACTGACAAAAACTATTTACACATGCACAAAAAAACTCCACAAACTTTGTCAGGGATAAACCTATTGCATATAAATGTGTGTTTATCAAGATACAAGGTTAAAAATAGGTAATCATGAGATTTTGTGCGCACATTTATACTTACCCGTCTACTAAGTAGGATGTGCATTGATAAAATATATATTCTATTATTAAACAGAACTAATTTTAACAAGGGCTCCATGGTCAAAAAAAAAGAAAATTGTGCATCACAAAACTTATTTTAAATGCACTGACACAATTAATCATTACTTCAAATAATTGTTTGCATGCAAAACGTACATGGTAACGAGCAATGGAGAGCAGTTGATAGTTTAACACGTAGTAAAAAGCGACTCCCACTGAAGTAACGCAGTTTTTGACAAGGTGGGGTAATTTCTTACTCACATATTGAGGCCTTTTTGGGCACATAAATTTGCGGGTTTTTTCCCGTTCATTTTTCTCTTGCAACTTCAATGACCATTTGGGTCAAAATAGTCACAGATTTCTTACTTTTGTGCATAGGTAAACCAAGTGGGAACACTGGTCTTTGTCAATTACTAAAGGTGTCTAGTGCCTTTAACCTTGAAGACCCCTACTTACCAAATTGATTGGCTCCACTCCCAATCTTTAAATATTTAACCCGTACTCATATCTATCCTTAATTAAAAAAAAATAAAAAATACAATTGTAGAGAAATACAGGGTGAAAATTCCTTCATAGTCCAAGATATTGTATACAAAATCTGCAAAATTGAACAAAATCGGTGTAAAAATGTACCGTAGTTGGTTTATTTCATTATACATCCACCAGCGTAATAGCGCCAGTAACAGGAGTGCAGAAACAAGAAAAAACGTTCAATTTTAGATGTGGGAGGAAAACCCCCCCAAATAAGGAAAACCCAGGCAATCTTGTAGGGACTGAGAACCCTATCCACATGCAAGGTTCCAGTCCAAAGTTGGATTTGAACCAGGGTCCACAGAGATAAAAGACATGGGCACGAAAGGAACCTGATTCTAATATCACACACCGAGTCTGTTATTACCTTTCTAAAATGCAACGACACACATTCTGCAGTAAACACCAAAATCAATAAAACGAAAATAATTACCCCAAATAGATGTCTATTTAGAAAAGAAAACATCCCCCAAAACCAAAACTTGCAATCTTTGTTTGCTGTCACAAATATAAATTGCATTTTTGCATTTACACTAAATTTTATTTTGACTAAAGAGCATTGCCATTCTGCAACAAAGTTTTCTTTACGTCACAGTATGTCGCTCCTTTCACAGAATATCAACAAATGCGAATGCGCGGTTTCGAAGCTCAGTATTTGATTGGCTTTCAACTTCTACCTTCAGCAGGAGAGCTGATTGGATATTCCTCATCAAACGGTCTAGATTGTAGGATGGTGGGCAACATGTGCCAGACAAGGTTTTCCACACCAAGCAGGAGTTCTGAAGAGATGCACTGCCTGCTCTTATTGCAATCTCCGAGAGGTAGGGCCGCTTTGGTAGCCAATTGGATACCGACCTCCGTGGCCACCCTCTCATCCCTGGACTTTCAATAAACTATTCCGAACTGGTTTCAGACATGCCAACCTCTGGGATCACAAACTGTATTGTGAAACCCCTGTATTTTTTATTAGAAAACCTGTAGTTTTACTAAAACATGCATAAACGAGTTTACTTCAGTAATTTTAAGCCCCCGAGTATTTGAAACAAGCACTGTAAATACTATTTTATAACTGTGGTGTATATGCTTACATTGATTTAAAACTAATGTTTTCTCTTATTGAACTCCACAGTGGCCTTCTTGCACTTTTTCGAGCAGTCTGTTCCTTAGTTCCTGCTTATACGACAGGGAATATCCACAGATTGCGAGTGAATTTTGGTGGTCATGCCTTATTAAAAACAAGTCAATTAAAATTAAAAAATTGGCTTCCCTACGGGTGGTAAACCCAGTGAAACAGTTTTTATGAACAAGATATTGATAAATCGCGTCTTGTTCATAATATAGAAACCCTAAACGATTTTGTCTAAGCAAGACATGTAAAAAAAAACCATTTAATTTAATTTCAATTAAAAAGACAACAACAAATCATTCCAAAAAGTTTAGTTTCTTGCATTTGTAGGCAAGTTCTCAAATTCATCTTATACACATCTCCCTTCAAGCACTCTTTTCGCATCTTTATGTTGGCAAATTCTTTCGTAAACAATGTCCAAAAGTCAATTAATTCACACCATGTTTTGCGTCCGTTCACTAAACGAGCGATACCATATATGGGCATTTCTGACAACAGCGCCTCTGTTGTTCAATGGATTGTGCTATACTGGTTCCCAGTGAAATATCGGGACGGCAGATGTACGGGCGAGTGGATTATACGACACAGGTTGGCGCTAGAATGTGCATGCAAAGACTATGCGAGGGAAATCGATCTCTGTTGCGCTCAGTTGTGAACTTTGAATACCATGACTGCTGAATACAGAAACAGAAGTAGTCGGCCAAAACAAATATTTGTGTCAATAAACAAATATTGAACTTTTTTGCGAAACCAGGACACACGTATTTTTTACAAAAATCGTTACGAAATACGGGAAAAACATACTACTTGGCATGTCTGTGATTTGACACTATTGAGCCGAGTGTTTAGATTTAAAACTCTGACCTGTCCTTACAAGTTGATTTCAGCAAACAATGCGGGCAGCACTGCCTCAGAAGATCTAGTACTGTATCCTTTTTTGATACTCTGTTTATGCACTAGTTCAATCTCATAGAGCCGGGGAAGGAAACTCAGGTACTTGTAGTACTGCTTCAGTTCTCCGTACTTCTCTAGAAAAGTAAATAAAAAAATTAAACCAATCAATCAATCAATCCAATAAATAATACAAAATTAAACAAATTAAATAGGGGACATTTATTCTTATAATCAAATATTCAAACAAAAAATAAATAATGAATTTATCAAATCAGTAAATAAATGAATCAATAAAATAGTCAATCAAATAATCGATTTATCAATGAATCAAATAACCAATCAATGAATCAAATAACCAATCAATGAATCAAATAACCAATCAATGAATCAGTGACTCATTAAAATCAACCGAGCAAATCAATCAAATAGTTATCAGCATCCAGACTGCAACCGGTTTTAAACAGAGTGTTTAATACCGGCCAAGCACATTTATAATCCCATTCATATATACCTTTTCGGTCAAAAAACATTAAAACTTGGTGGTCCAAAAGTAAAATAAAATGCAAAAATTATAATTGTTCAATTAATTCTTTCTACAAAACACCCCTCCAGCTATGAAATGGTAACGCCCTCTGGTAAAAACTCCTTATAAGGAGATTGGCGTGCGTGTCGCGCGTACCGCGTGATGTGGCACAGGTGTTCCAGCCGTTGCTCTCGACCAATAGGAATGAATAAACTGTCTTATAAGCACAGGTGCAAGCTCGCATGTCACGCCCATGTTTAAACACTTCTGGCTGTGGTTATATTATCCGTTTAAACACCCCCACTAGATGTCCTCTCAACCTCTCAGAGAAACTGTCTCAGGTATTTATGAATACAAAATCAAACGTTAGGAAGGTCTTCATCACCCTTACCGAGACAGTAGTGTTTTAAGATTAGACGAAGCTTGTTGTGAAGCTTGAGTATGTAGTCAGAGTTCTCCAGGCCAGGGGGATCTAGAGAGACGACATTAAGAAAGAATAGATTCATTTAAAAAACAAATCAATCACTTCAATTGCTTCAGGTATTAAAGGCAGTGGACACTATTGGTAATTACTCAAAATAATTATTGGCATAAAACCTTTCTTGGTGACGAGTAATGAGGAGAGGTTGATGGTATAAAACATTGTGAGAAACGGCTCCCTCTGAAGTGCCATAGTTTTCGAGAAAGAAGTAATTTTCCACAAATTTGATTTTGAGACCTCAGATTTAGAACTCGAGGTCTCGAAATCAACCATCTAAACGCACAGAACTTTGTGTGACAAGGGTTATTTTTCATTTATTATTATCTCGCAACTTCGATGACCGATTGAGCTCAAATTTTCACAGGTTTGTTATTTTATGCATATGTTTAGATACATCAACTGTGATGTAATCACTTCAATTGCTTCAGGTATTAAGCATCTGAAAGGACATAAATACGATGCAACAAGGTTTTTTTTTCATTTATTAGTCTCTTGCAAGTTTGAAGACTAAGAGAACCCAAAAAATCACAGCTTTGTTTTTATGCATATGGTGGAATACACCAAATAAGGATACTGGTCTTTGACAACCAAATAAGGATACTGGTCTTTGACAATAATAACCAAAAGTGTACCCTGCCTTTAAAGGGTCTGGGTACTTTTTGTAGGACACCAAACACAGTGTCCACAGATTTAGATTAAACGTACACAGTTTGAAGATAATGATGGTAGAAAGTTTCCCTTAAAATATTACTTGCTTACAAGTCACAGAAATTATTTTAGCATTTTAAAACGTACATTGTTTTACTCAGTTCTCAAAAACTACAGCACCTCAGCAAGTGTAATTTTACAGTTAAGCTTTCCACTATCAATATCTTCAAACGGTGTAAGTTTAATGTAAATCTGTGGACATTGTTTTTGTGTTACAAAAAGTACCAAAAGTATCTCAAACCTGTGAAAATTTGAGTTGGTCGTCGAAGTTGCGAGTTAATAATGAAAGAAAAAAAAACACCCTTGTAACACGAAGTTGTGTGCTTACAGATGCTTGATTCCGAGACCCCAAATTCTAAATTTGAGGTCTCAAAATCAAACTCGTGGAAAAATATTTCTTTCTCGAAAACTACATAACTTCAGAGGGAGCCGTTTCTCATAAGGTTTTATACTAGTATCAACCTCTCCCCATTACTTGTCACCAAGAAAGGTTTTATGCTAATAATTATTTTGAGTAATTACCAATAGTGTCCACTACCTTTAAAGACAAACCTATACTTTTTGTCAAATGTAATTTTTCTCTTTCTATTTTGTTGGAATGTTCTCCACTCACCTGGGTTAATGAAGATAAGTGTAGTGAAAAGTGCAATCTCGTGCTGGTCAAACTTCACTTGGATGAAGTCTTCTTTGAACTTGTAAACCTTGCTCTTCATTCCAAACACCAAGGCGTCCAACGACGGGACAGTAAAGAAGGTGTCCTGAAACCACGAGAACTCAAGCTCTGCACGCCAGCAGATGTGGCTCAGGATACAGGGAAAGGTCCCCATCTTGATCAGGCTCATTTGATCACTGACTGAGATGTGGCAAAAACCTGAAGGTGAATTTAAGAACTTATTTATTTGTATTTATTTCTTAATCTTTATTTTAATGAAACCAATGGGTTTTCAAAAGTGCCTCGCACTGTAATCAGTAGACCAGGGCCCAATTTCTTGGCTCTGCTTACCGCTGAATTTTGGGCTTATGACCACCATTTTTCACTTTGATGTGCAATTCTGCACTAGCTGTGTAAGCAAAGAATGCCTAGTAACATGGAGTATGCAGGTGCACCAGCAAAACCTCCCTGCTAACGCTGAATTCCCTGCTTCCGTTAGCGCCGATTCTTTGCTTACGAATTTCTGCGCTAGCTGTGTAAGCAAAGAATGCCTAGTAATATGGAGTATGCAGGTGCACAAGCAAAACTTCCCAGCTAACCTGTGAACGCTTGACAAAAACGCTGAATTCCCTGCTTCCTCCAGCGCCGATTCTTTGCTTACAAGTTTCTGCGCTAGCTGTTTAAGCAAAGAATGCCTAGTCTTGTCGACTACGTAGGTGCACAAGCAAAACTTCCCTGCTGAATTCCCTGCTCCCTTTAGCGCCGATTCTTTGCTTACAAATTTCTGCGCCAGCTGTTTAAGCAAAGAATGCCTAGTAAAGTGGAGTTTGCAGATGCACAAGAAAACTTCCTTCATAACAAGTGAAATACGCTTGATGTAAACGCCAAATTTCCTGCTTCCGTAAGCGCCGATTCTTTGCTTATGGTAAGTAGAGCCATCAAATTGGGCCCGGTGATACCTGGAGACATAACTATGAAGGGTGTGTACCTGAGGGACATTGTGGAAAGGTTACCATTTGACATATGAGTTTTCCCAAAAAGAAACAGTTGACCATGGAATCTTACCTGGTATGTTCTTGGCAAACTTGACCGAGCTGATGATCTTGAGTGACACCCTCTCCTGGAATAAGCGCATCGCCTCAGTCGAAGCTTTGTCCATCTTCGTACGCAGCTGAAAATAAAACAAACAAAGAAAGTGAATAAATACCTATGCAGTTACAGTGAAGCACATTTCCATGCACAAAAGAAGCGTTAAAAGGCCAATTCATATCACCCTGAAGATTTCTGTTTAGTGCAAAGCAAGTAAAAAGGAAGAACTTTAAAATCAACGAGATCAGACAAAAAGTAGTGATCCAAAAATTGAGCAAGGCACTCCAGGTGTTTCAGCAACCTGGGAACTTTCATTTCTGATCACTCCCTTTTGAAAGGATCGGATAAGAGCAACCAAACAGGGTTCTTTTTTACAACCAGTGGAAATATCAGATAGAGTATGTATATCTCTTTTCTTTGTAAATAATAAATCCCTCTTGAGCCCGATGCTATTTAACATTTTGAAGGCCTTTCTTTTTACTTTGCCTGAGATAAGTGCTCTTTCCACTGAAATGTGTACATACACTACGCAGTGATATAAAGACCACCCCACACATTACGTCACACAAATTTATCTGAGGAGGATGACGTCACAGGGCTCCTCAAGAAAATGAACAAAAAGCATTGTTCTATTGTTGTCTAAAAGATTTTGTTTTGAATTTAAAAAACATTTTCATGGGAAGGAAATGTTTGCCTACAGGTGTTCTCAGTGAGCAGGAACAAGCTTTAAAAAAACCTGTCTCACAAAATGTGTCTCATCTTTTTAGACAAGTTTCTCAGAGACTGTTTCTAAGTTTTGGTGGAAAGCGGTCGGTAAACATATTTGGGTTTTTTTCTTACCTCCTCTGTCGCTTCAATCTGAGGCTTCGATGTACACAGAGTCTGAAACATTATCGACAACTCCTCAAACGCCTGGGCTATCTCCATGGTGATTAAAACACGCTCAAACTTCTGGACTGGCTGCGAGGTCCTCCGAAGTATTGCCTCACTTTCCTTGCTCAGGACTTCCCCCATGTGACAGCCTGCCTCCAAACGTTGTGTGACCTTCTTGAAGTAGGTCTGGTCGATGAAGGCCATGCTTTCCTCTGGCTCCTCTTGGTTGTGTTGACTTTTAGACGGTGACATCTTAGCAAGTCTTTGATGAGGGTTCCTTGAGTCATCCTCTTCACTGTCGCTTAGAAGATGTTTGCTGGCAGTCTTGGGGTAAGGGACAGACGGATTTTTGTTAGTTCCTTTCTTTTTAACATTGGAGTTGGACGTTTGATCGTCTGCTACAAAGGAACTGCAGAAGCTACCTCTGGCTTGTTCTTGTTTGATCTCAGGAACTGCCATGGCAGGGCATTCTTTGGACAGGTTCATGACAAACTCGGAGTCCATCATGTCAAATGAACTAGAGCTATCGTCCATCAATGTCACAATGCTCCTTTTTTTGTTCTGCAGCAGCTCAGGAGCAAACTCGGTCGGTGTCATTTCAATGCTTGGTAAAAAATCAGCTGGGTTTGCTGGTTTTTCACCTTGACCAGAGGCGAGTGATTGTTTGCTACTGTCAGGGTTGATACTGAAAGAGGTTGGCATCGATGGTATACCTAGGCTTGCTTGTACAGGCTGCCTGTGGGTTTGGCTACTTTGAGCATCTGGGACATCAAAGACGTTGCTTGGTGGAGACACTTGTGGTCTGTACTGAAATGAACCATCTGGCATCCTACCATGCGTGTCACTATGTACATTGAGACCATACTGCCAATCACTCATCGGTTGTAGACCATCATTAGATGACAGACTGTCAAGTTGTTTTGTAACCCCCGTAGCTCTCGGACAAGTTCCGGTCTGTTGATACCCATGCAGGCTTGGAGGAGTGTTTCCAGCAATGGTTGGATTGCTGCAGGATTGTTCTTGCCTGGCTGTGGAGTGGTAGAACTCATCAGATGAACTGGAGCCCGGCGAGGATACGTTATAAGCGAGGGGGCTTTTTCTGCCCTGGTAGATAGGATCTAATGCCAAACTGGGATCATTGGTAGTTTTGACTGTCCCATCAACGCTGGTCAAACTCAAGGGGTATTGTTTGCTGATATCTACGGCCCTTCCAGGGCTGTCCTCTAGCCCTGCTGCAGTTGGAGCTCTGGTTCCAACTGGAAACACTGGACCTTGAGACATTCTCTTGGCATCGGAGACGTCAAACTTCTGATGCCTACCAAGTTTGATACCTGTTGAAAACAACAACAAAGTTCTTTTTGATAAAACCAGATGCACGTTAGTGGATAGTCAAGACCAAGAACTGTTGAAGATGTTGATCATTGGCTTTGTACTTTACCAAACTAATATATTTCTTCACAGTTTTACTAAAACTAGATCTAAAGAGAACTTGACATTTCAATCTAACTTGACAGAATTACTTAGCTCATGCAAGATACTTAACAATAAAAGTATACAGATGTTTTTGACGACTGTTGAATAGGAGGCCATACAAAAGTTCCCTTTTATAGAACTTCGAACTGATAACAAAACATTTTTGTAGTTTTTCTAAAAACTTATTTGTAAAACTTTATATCAATCTTTTACATCAACTTCAAAACGACAATGGCCACAGCTTGTATAAATAAAAAGAATTGGTGTGTGAAGTGGATTCCTCAGAATTCTCTGTTAAGCCCCACAACCTCTTCCCAAAACAAGATGATAAATCTGTGTTTGTACTGATTGGCTTTGGTGATTAAAATGTTGTTTATTCAATACAATTAACATGGTGTACACAAAAAGAAAAATGAAAATTTATTCATAGCAAATAATCAAACTCTTTAAAGAGAAAGGGAAAAGTCAAAATTCAGTTTTTGTGCTGTACTGATTTTCAAATAGATTTATAGTCCTCAAGTGAGTGGTGAAAACCTCACATTACCTAACGTGAAAATTAACCAGACCTTGTGAGCCATAATTATCAAACATTCTCCCGACTCCGATGACCGATTGAGCCTAAATTTTCACAGGTTTGTTATTTTATATATAAGTTGTGATACACGAAGTGTGGGCCTTGGACAATACTGTTTACCGAAAGTGTCCAATGGCGTTAATGGCCTTACGTTTCAATCCTAGTCTTTCTCATAGGCTAGAACAATAAATAGATCACGATAAAAGACACTGGACACCTGTGGTAATTGTCAAAGACCAGTCTTCTCACTAGATGTATCTCAACATGTGCATAAATTAACAAACCTGTGAAAATTTGAGCTCAATCGGTCGTCGAAGTTGCGAGATAATAATGAAAGAAAAAACACCCTTGTCACACGAACTTGTGTGCTTTCAGATGCTTCATTTTGAGACCTCAAAATCAAATTCTGAGGTCTCAAAATCAAATTTGTGGAAAATTACTTCTTTCTCAAAAACTACGTTACTTTAGATGGAGCTGTTTCTCACAATGTTTTATACTAAAAACAGTTCCCCATTACTCATTACCAAGTAAGGTTTTATTCTAATAATTATTTTGAGTAATTATTACCAATAGTGTCCACTGCCTTTAATGAACCAAGCTTAAAAGGCACTGGATACCTTTGGTAATTGTCAAAGACACTTGGTGTATCCCAACATATGGATGAAATAACAAATTTGTGACTATTTTTACTAAACTGGTCATCGAAGTTGCAAGAGAAAAACAAAGAAAAAACACCCTTGTTGCACAAATTCGTGTTCTTTCAGATGCCTAATAAAAAGCTTCAGAAATTACCTCTTTCTTAAAAATTACATGACTTCAGCAGGAGCCGTTTCTCGCAATGTTTCATACTATCAACAGCTCTCGATCGCTCGTTACCAAGTAAGCTTTCATGGCAACAATTATTTTGAGTAATCACCATAGGCGTCCAGCGCCTTTAAGTCTAATTACTAATGATTTCAGTATTATAGGCAAGATGCCTTTTGTTTTCATGAAGATTTTCATTTAGGGTTACAGCCCTGATAGCCGAAACCATGTTTTTTTTTTCGTCCAGATGCTTCTCCTAATTATTGTTTTTCTTCCCAACCCGTATCCCATATGATTTGTATGCAGAATTTATTATTATGATAATCTTATATTTAAAATGGCCACAGCGGCACAAGTTTATAAAACCCTGCAGCTTATAAATAAACTAGCTTAACTTGTTGACAACATCATGTCACCAATGCATCAGTGTTACCTGCTCTATATACGTTTTGTAATTTGTGGCGACTTGCCATTTTCGACTCTGTTCTGTACAAGTTACATGTTTGGACTGTCACAGAATTCTTCTTATCCAGTGAAAGAGGAGAAATGAAAACCCCACTTTGGAAATAAGCCTATCTTGCACTGTCTCTTTTAAACAAATGTTTGATAAATTGTCATGCGCCTTTTGTTGATAATGTCCTACTGGCGCATAAAAATAAAACGTGTTGAATCAGCGACGTCGATCAGAACAATGCTCAACGGGTTTGACTATTTTAAGTCATTAGGCCCCGTGTGGTGAAAAAACCTGAGGAAGCTGTAAACATTAATATAGAATCATATCTCCTGAACATCCTGTCACAAAGTCACAATCTTTGTGCCATCTTGTAGCTTTTTCCTTGTGTTCCAACCAGCAAGTTCAAAGAGTACTTTCAGGTCTTTCCAATATTGTTAATCACATTTAAGTTCCGGTTAAAAAAAATCATTATATTTCTATTTTTGTTCCACCACCCAAAACGACTCTGTGTTCGTTTTCTGTCAAACAAATTAAGGTCTAGTTCTAATAACTCAGCGCACATTCTAATGAGTACTCAAGAGGGTGCTCCGCTACGGTGGCCACATGCTTAGTACCTCTCTCATTTGTATCACAGTTTCTTACATTTCTTACACTTAATTTGTATAACTCAAAGATTTGTGTTATCGTTGAAGTCTTTGGTTTTGATGCTGATTTACGTTTGGTTTTGTTCTCCTCCTGCATGCGGCACCCTCAGTCGCCCTCATACATTTTTTTCTTTGCTTATTTATTTAATTTATTAGTTTAATTTAATTTACTAATTTATATAATTTTTGATTATTTTCCTTATTACTTGCTTTTTTTTATAACTGTTTTTTCCTTAAATGTTCTTTCTTTTGCTATTGTAACCTTTGGTTTATTTGTATTGGTCGAATAAATAACGATAACAGTGTAATATTTATAGTGACACTGCTTCGCAACCTGGGGCCATTGCAACACACACATAGCCCATTGTATACAACTGAGTTATGCTACTTAAGCTTAGATCAAAGTTCACATCGCTGCCAGCTTTGGACTTGCTAGATTTTTCATAGAATTGCAACCGCTCTAAAAACACTCTTATTTAAATCCATCTAGTCTATTCAGTTTCTGCGATTTCATCCCACTTTTAATTGTAATTTTTTGTTATCTTACACTTCCTGTTCAGCGCTTAGAAACCTTGTATTAAGCGCTATTGCATGTTATTATTATTATTAAGGAAATCAAGTGGTGAAGAGGTTTTCAACTAGTGGTTTAATCCCAACGAGGCCTGGTTCTTGATAATTTTACCGAGACGAAGTCGAGGTAAATTATAAAGAACCAGGCCTCGGCAGGTTTAAACCACTAGTCGAAAACCGATTCAACACACTTTGATTCCCATTCATAAATAATACCTTTTCGTTCAAAAACATCATCACTTATTGGTCAAAAAGTGAAATAAATGCAAAAATTATAATTGTTAAATGATTTCTTTCAACACAACACCCCTCCAGCTATGAAATGGTAAAGCCCTCCGCTGCCCTTGGGTAAACAACTCCTTATAAGGGAATGCTGTGCGCGTCGAGCGTATCGCGTGATGTGGCACAACTGTTTCAGCCGTTGCTCTCGACCAATAGGAATGAAGAAACTGTGTTATAAGAACAGGTGCAAGGTCACGTGTCACGCCCATGAATTAACACTTTTTACCGGTCATAAACAAAGGTTTATACACAACCACGTGACGCGAAACTGTCCGAGGTATTTATGAATAATATTTTATAACACCACATGAGTGGTCAGATGGAAGGGCTATGAGTTTGACATAGAAGACCAAAGCATAATCCACATTACCATCCATTGTTGCTCACTAAAAAGAAATAAACTTGATGAATTGCAGGCCTGCACAGAATATTGATATGAACACCAATTTAACTGTGGGTGTGTTTGATAAGCTTCCCCGTGTCAACCCTGGAGTGCTCACACAAGAGCGCCTGACAAGAGCTAATCGAACAATCACTCACATGTCACCTCGGCCCAGCCCCAAGTGACCCACTCCACAAGTAGGGCTTTGGGGCTGACCTGGTCGAGCCCCTATTCAGATGTAACGGGGGCAGACGGGGGGTCGACCAAGGGAAGCTAATCGATGTGGTTCAACGATACAGATAGTTGTAGCTGTACCAATAGAGATTTTACTTGTAAGAGGATGTACAGGGCAGCAGATTACACAAAATCATGCATCATGGGAGGGAGGGGGGGGTGCGTTTACTTTAAAGATCGATGGTGCAACAACCTTACTGCTAAATATCACCACTACCCAGAGGATATTGATCATTGTTGGGTTACGCCCGTATTATTGGCAGTGAGAAGGTTTAAACCAACAAATTGTTACTGTGGTGTGTATGTATTCAACCTAGAACAAATGTGAACATTGCTTCAGTAAACATACACAAGATTGTACAGTAATTGGCCTATTTTTTGGCCGCAAAGAGACTTTCAATATAGAATATTCTCTCATCACAACTACAAATTTATCTTAGTTTGACTGCCTGTTGTGATGTTTTCTTGCATCAAAGGCCCAATCAATAATAATACCACTAACATCAGTGACATAAAACCCTTGTTTTACATGCTAATTTGGTTCACACATGCCCTCACACAGTTCAAACTACTGCGCAAATTCAAAACACAATAATTGGAATTAGTAAAGCTAATCAGGAGTAACTTCAACAACTCAAGGCAGTGATGTTTTGAAAACATCAACTAGGCCTAGAAAGCTCAAACTAAATCTGGATTGGGTTAATTCCTTGCTTTAATCAGACCATAATATGGTTTGATTCAAATAAATCCCTTCTGACTCCCCCAGTTATCAAAACCAAGTCGTACGGTTCCCGCTCTTTCCAATATGCAGCAGTTCAGTTATGGAACAGTCTTCCAGAGGTTGTTTTACAGGCTGAGATATCAGAAACATTCAAACCCTGGATGAAAACATATCTGTTTACTTTGTTCAATTGTTGATTTTTCCTTTACAGCACATAGGGACCTCGTGGTGATATGCGCTATATAAGAATGGTTTACTCTTATTATTATTATTATTATTATTATTGTTATATACCTAGTTCCTGAGTAAATACCAAAACTGAGACTGGAAACCACGCATCAAGAAGGGGTGCGTTCCACCTGCGCAAATGTTTTTAAAATGGCACAAGAAAAAAAAAACAAGCAGACAATATTATTTTCTTGTCACAAACATTTATAATTGTAGTATGTTTTCCGTGATTGATAATGCAGTCAGTTGGAGTTGACATAAAAATTTATTTATTTGGTGTCATGATGTACAAAAGAGGATTAAAACATACATACAACACAGCAAAATCCAACATTACAAGAAACCCAAGGTGAGGGAAAGACAGTTTTAGGACGCTGGGTTCAGGTTGACGAGAATGGTTGCGAAACATTCGCGTGAGTGGAACGCACCCCAGGTGAGGGAAAGAAAGTTTTATGACGTTTGGTTTTGGATTGACAACTCACCTTCTCTGGACATGCCGACTTGAAGGCACTTTTGGTATCGACAAAAACGACACATGTTACGGGAAGTTGGAGTGATAAGGCATTTCTTGTCATCAATGCAGAAATATGATGTTCCGTCCTTCAAGCTGCGACGGAAAAACCCCTGGTGAATAAACAAACAGGATTGGAGTGTTGTTATTTTTCTGCTATGAATCTTTATGCAGTCAAGCATGTGCATTTAGGGTGTGTATTTAGAGGAAAACTCGGTTCAAACTTCCTGCATGTGAAAATGCGAAGCAAAATTTGACATCATAGAATTTTTTTCCCGCTACAAATGTTTTGCAAGAGCTGCCCTTCTCTCTACTCTTCCAAAGTATTTCTTGCAAATTTGTGAAGTCAAAATTCATATCGCATTTGCAGAAAGTATGAACCGAGTTCAAGATAATCAGGCACAAAAGCACTCCTGGCACGGTTATGATTACATCCAAACAGTGGTCCAACCATCAGAACAACATCTGATGCTATTGACTATAGAGGCCATAATCCACCAGTTTATGTACTAATGACTGATTCACCAACCTCTACATGTTTGTCTCTCCTTTGGTTGTCAATGTTTGTAACATGTACATGTACAAGGTTGAGAGCATTTTGTCAGACAACACCCAAATCTAACTTGCAAACAATAATGCCTTCATATAATTTAATAAAATCATATTTGACTGACACACGTATCCATGATATTATTAAATTTGTCATAACTGTAGTTATTATAATTGCTTTAATTTTTATTCATCCACATATTTCAACAAACGTTCTTGAACCTAAAAGGCACTGCAGCTGATTTCACAAAAGGCTAGGATTAATCCTATCTTGATGAGTAACTATAAATTGAATACATGTACATTACGTACATCTATTATTAAATCTCTCAAAGAAACATTACAGTGCCTCAACAGACGTAATCCTTTATTGCTCTGGTTGAGTAACAGTTAAATTGTCTCTAGGATTCCATTACCCTCTTTAAAGCCTACCTCCTTCACTATACGGTAGTTATTTGTTCTCCCTCTTCCCACCCTTGATTTTGTCCTTTGGGTTGGGCAGTACAAACCAGCTCTTCTACAAAGAAATTTTACATGCAGTCACAGAAAACCTTACTTACTTAAAGACAGTGGACACTATTGGTAATTGTCAAAGACCAGTCTTCTCACTTGGTGTATCTAAACATATGCATAAAATTACAAACCTTTAATAAATTTGAGCTCAATTGGTCGTTGAAGTTGCAAAATATGAATGAAACAAAAAAAACCTTGTCACACGAAGTTGTGTGCTTTCAGATGCTTGATTTTGAGACCTCAAATTCTAAACTTGAGGTCTTGAAATCAAATTCGTGGAAAATTACTTCTTTCTCGAAAACTACGTCACTTCAGAGGGAGCCATTTCTCACAATGTGTTATACTATCAACCTCTCCCCATTACTCGTTACCAAGTGAGGTTTTATGCTAATAATTATTTTGAGTAATTACCAATAGTGCCCACTGCTCTTCCCTCCAACTTTTGTTTCCTGATCCATTCTTGACTTCTTGGGCTTTTTCTGTGTGCTTTCTGACTCGCTGTCTCTCTGTCTTTCTACGCATGTATTTCCACTTTACTGCATACATGTATATCTTCATGTTTGTTGTTGTGTTGTCATTTAGCGTTCGAGAAATACTCAGCTAGGGTTCAAACGTCAGGCCATTTTGGTTGATGTGCAGTATGCAAAGCTAGTTAATTATTCTCAGGATTTCAATACGTATTCATTTAGTGTTGTACGAAAAGTGACCTTAAACCTCATTAATGATGGACTATCTCTCAAAAAAATATTAATATTAAAAAAATTTTAAAAACAGACTACATTCTTTTAATTAATGACAAAAGTGAAAACTGGAATTTTCATTTTGAATGGCTACTACCACTGAGCTGTGCGCTTCAGAGTTGGCATTTCAACCATCCAGTTTTCGCAAAAAATGAAAATCATATTTAATTATACACATTCAAATCACGGTGACCATGAATTATTTTGTTACTGCATTGACCATCCTCAATTAAGAAGAAGGTTATGTTTTCCTCATTGTGTGTGGGCTTTATCTATAAGGGCATTCTGACGATTTTTCTAAAAAAAAGATATTAAGATGGATAGATATATAAAAAGGTTTATTACAATGCAAAACCATTGTGTGTGGGCTGGTAGCACTAAGTCAAGGCATATGTTATTTATTTCACTGTTTTCTCCAAAATGAAATGGACCTGAGGAGTCAAAATCCTTGATATCCTGGACTGGATTACTGGATGTCCCAGAGATTTTTCTTTTTGAGGGTCTGAAAAACGCCTAGTACAGACATACCGAGCTAACCAGACCTAACCCTCTGATCAAGTGGAGCCATCTGTTCTTTGTAGCAGTTTTCTAGATGTCTTTGCTACGTTATGAGGTTTCAAACAACTGAACCACATTACTAATCCACAATATTGTTTACTACAAAGCTGAGATGAAGACACAACTGCTGTAGCTTTTCTCAATTCCTCTGTAGCCGAATAAATTATGCCATGCAGAAAAAAAATAGAAGGCTAATATTTTGGGTTTTTATAATAAATAAATGTGAAAACCCCCAATACTAAGGTCTGCAAAATGCAAGCCCCGATTTAGAAGTCAATGCCTTGGGGTGTTGTGGCTGATCGAATAAGAGTACCGAACTCAAGCTCTGGTGTTTTGTATACCATCAACAGCTCTCCATTACTCGTTACCAAGTAAGTTTTTATGCTAACAATTATTTTGAGTAATTACCGATAGTGCCTTTAATGGCACTGGACACCTTTGGCAATTGTCGAAGACCAGTGTTCTCACTTGGTGTATCCCAATAACAAATCAGTGAAAATTTTGACTCAATTAGTCACAAGATTAATGGAAGAAAAAACAGTACACCTACTTGCAATAATTTGTGTATTTTTATTTAGATGCCTGAAGTCTCTAAACATTTGCGTAACAAAATTGCCTCTTTCTCAGAAAATGTTTTGATCAACAGTTCTCCATTGCTCGCTACCAAGTAATTTTGTACACTAGCAACTAGTTTGAGTAATTAACAATAGTGTCCAGCGCCTTTAGACCTCACAAAAAACACAGGCTTATTCTTGTTAAGTAATTGTTTTGAAGTTATTCTTAAAACCCTTGAGGTAAACTGAGAATTTTACTTGCCTTGCATCCTTCGCATGTAAACACCCCAAAATGGATACCGGAAGATGTATCTCCACAGACTTGACAAGGAGTGCTGTCAGGCGTAGGCTCTCTACAGGGCTGCTTCACTGCAACACAAACAAAATGGAAACTTCCCTGGAAAACAGATTGTGACGAATTGCC
Source organism: Asterias rubens (assembly GCF_902459465.1). Classification (NCBI taxonomy): domain Eukaryota; kingdom Metazoa; phylum Echinodermata; class Asteroidea; order Forcipulatida; family Asteriidae; genus Asterias; species Asterias rubens. The sequence continues at coordinate 12,200,823 of NC_047062.1, read as the reverse complement.
CCAAACACAGGTTACAATTTTCCCCTGAAAAGCTAACTATCTTGGACCCTTGATTCTTTTGGATACTACAGGGGTTGATTAGTTACAATACACTGCTAAAAATGGTATTCTTGAAACAAGAAAAACATCTTTTTTTGCGATTACATTTCTTATGTCACTCCTTAGAAACTTTTTCTCGGGAGTGACAATAGAAATATTTTCTCAAAATAAGATGTTTTTCTTATTTCAAGATAACCATTTTTAGCAGTGTATAAGTTATCACACAAGCGCGAGTGGAATACGGAAAAATATAGCGCTTCTGCGTCCCATATCCTACGCGGCCGAAGGCGGAGTTGGATATGGGACGCAGACGCGCTATATTTTTCGTATTTCCACGAGCGCGCGTGTGATAACGTATTTTTCTTCAAGCAAACTTGGCGCGTAACCATAGAACACACAAGACGCAGGTAGTGATATTAGCCGTGCAATATAGGTTTTTATCACCACTCCATTCTGCGAATCTGATTGGAGGATTAGCGCGTACTTGAAGATAAAGGGTATTATCCTGTTTTTGTGTATGGCTGGTTCATGTGTGTGTATAACACATTGAAAATTTGACTTGATAACAAAGAAAGCCGATGAGTGGACTTTGTAAATCACATGTGTCTTGTGCTTAGCAATTCCATGGTTGTTCCTGTTAAACACACCTCAAAAAGCAGAAACTTAGTTTTGTCAATGTTTTTTTTTAACACTTGATATGTGAGTGGTGTTTGAAGCTTTGCATGGTGTGGAGAATAAGAGCAACTATAAGATGTTACTCCTGAAGACGAGCAGAGTATACTGTTCGAAACGTCGAGACCAAACTGACTCTTTTCAGAGCCACCCCTCCTTCAAAAGAGTTTTTACCCATGGTTGTACCCGCAAGTTTACTATTAATATTTATATTTATAGTTGCTCTTGATATGTGGGAATTGTTATCAACGACAAATGACAAGTAAATCAGGGTATGAGTTCTCAGGTCCGGTGCATTTATAGCTTCCTTGTAACGGGTTATATTGTTCCCTTTTGCAATACAGACACCTATACAAACACTCCACAATACCTGCTCTAATGGACACTCTTGATTGCCAATGTTGGAAGCCGTTTTGAGGTATCCTGTGATTTTGTAATTTCAACTTTTTTATATTTTAATGCAATTTTTAGATTAAAGCAATGTCGGCATTTGGGTCACCTGTTTTGATTTCTACGTCTACCACGCTCAATCCAAAATGCTAAATCAACTGACAAATTCAAGCAAATGATAAAAACATACCTATTTCAACATTAATCAACTTATTGCATTCAGGTGGCTTTCATTTCATTTAATTCAATTGATTTTTCATTTATTTATTTATTTTCCTGTACTAAATATTTTTGTAAGCGCTGTGATTTAGTTTTCTAAGTAGAGCGTATTTTAAATGTCGTTTATTATTATTAGTACATGTTTGATCTATACCTTCCGCCCGGGTAGTAGTTAAAAAGCAGGACAGTTCTTTTCAGAACTGAGAAGTTTCCCGAACATCCAGTAAATCCACTACGCAGTATAATAAAGAAAGACAGTTCTCATAAACAAACTCTACCTGGCTAGTAGATACACACATGGTGTTACCTCAAACAAACTATAAAGCATGATAGTAATAAATAAACCAGATATAAATAACAAAAATTCAAACATTTTAGTGTTGTTGTGAAGATTCCTGGTCAGCAGTCTTAGAGCAGACATTTCCGAATGTTACTTTCAACATTTTTTTTCTGTAAACTGTAAAAGTTTGTTAATGCCTGACATCCACCTGAAACTGTGAGTAATCAATCAACAACCAACGGCAAAAGCCTTCAGAAGAAACATTTACGGCCAATTGTTTACGGCACTCAGTCAGATTCTCTCATGCAGACTATGAGTATTTTTGAAAGTACTCATAGAGTCACGAGTGTGAATTAATTTTGGTTCAGTAACCAGATGAAAATGTTCATTTTGTGCACTTAAAACAAACAAAAAGAAATTGTTTGTAAGCAAAACAAACAAAACAATTTTTCATTTTAAAAATCTACTAGACTGTGAGCTGAGCAGTTAAAACCGTTTGATTGCCAGAGAAACACCTGCATACATTACTGCGACGTTGAGTTGCATGAATGATTGCAATAATGTAGTCATGCTTTGAAAAAAAACCAAACCAAACAAACAAACACTACAAAATTGTTTTGTTTCCAATTACCCTACACAAACCTGGTCAGTGGTTTATTAGCAAAAGATGTTCCATTACAATTTGTGTTAATAAAACTTGCACATGGCTCATTACTTTCATTGACTAATGGTAATTTGTGTACAACTGCCACTAGGTGCGGATGACTATGAAGTGAACAGACAAATAACAACAGCCTTACGTTTCGACCCTTGAAATCTTTCAAAGGCTAGGAGATCATAAGGAGTAGAATTTGAGATAATAATATAGACCATAATAAAAGGGAATAGAAATCTTCAGAGGTATTATTCAGCATGTAAGTGCTCCGTTTTAGCAATCATTATTCGTCATGACGACAGCATCCAGGGCTGTTATGGGGTCATCAACGGGCACTAAAGGCCGTGCTGTGCCTTAGTAACTTTTGCTCTCAGATCGTGTTTGCTGTTTGCGTTAAATTGTCCGAGTTACATAGTGCTAAAGAAATGACAAGCCAAGCCCATCGATCACCTTGGAGTTTTGTGGAGGCATCATTGCAGATATTTTATTCAACAGCTAAACTATTTTTTTCCCTTACAGTACCAGCATAGTTTTTTGAACTCGCAGAAAATCTTTCTCAAGGGTTTACTGCAAACTCACATTAGGAATAAACTCCTGATCTTGAGAGTGCATGTTTGCATAAAACTAATGGACCAGTATTTGAACAAGCTAAATCACCTTTAGCAGCGAAATGATTGGGATTATCAGTCTGAACAGAAAGACTCGTATAATAACACATGGGGAGCACGTGCTTTCTTGGTTACTGCGGGGAAGGTGTGGAATATTCTTCCTACCACATCAGGACTGCAAAAACAACATCTTCTTTCAAAACTGTCCTCAAAACCCACCTCTTTGCAGTTAAACAATGACCTCATCTCTCTACAAACTGTTTCTGTTCCTTTCTTTTGAACTGTTTATTTTGTATCTTGAGCGAGCGCCATGAGCGCCTTTTTGTGGCGGATACCGGCGCTATATAAGACTCCATTATTATTATTATATTATATTATATGAACAGAATCAAGAGGAGGTTCGACTAAAGGTTAAATCTTCCAAAACAACTCAAGTCAAACAAACAGGAGACAGTGAGAATAAACTATAAATAGTTGTAAAACTTGTATTAAATACTTGTATTTTAATATGGAACAAATCCCACAAAATAACAACAGCACTATACCAAAAACAAGCTAAAAAATTTATCACTGGCCATTGATGACCAAAACAGTTATTCATAAATACCCCAGACAGTTTCGCTACTCCTATTGGTGGAGAGCACGTCACGTGGGGGTGTTTAAACGGCTGATAATGACCAGCTGGAGCTGTACATAACCAGCTGGCTTCTGCGTAGTATCACGCGGAACCCACAACTCAAAGCTATTTATTAGTAACAGCGCGTAATCTATTTCTAAGCACACACGTGTAATCTATTTCTAAGCGCACACCCGTAATCTATTTCTACATGCACGCGCGTACACACAACCCGCGCAGACAGATTCTTCAGAAAAGTTTTTGAAAAAAAATACTTCAAACCTCGAATTTTCAATTGTCAAAGTGTCTACAATTGTATTTTTTTATATTTTTAACAAAAGGGCATTTATGAATGGGAATAAAAAAGTAGTGACTCGTTCTTAAACGTCCGTTTAAAACCTTGCAGGATCGTTGCCATGCGATAAAGGCCATCGCCTTCGGCTTGGGCCTTTATTTACATGACAACAACCCTGATGGTTTTAAAAGGCCGTTAAAGAACTCGTGGCTACCCTTTAATTCCCTTATTAGTTACTGCGAAACACACCCCTTGTACCATCAAATGCACAATCCCATCGCTACCTGCCCGACTGAAACTTACCTTTTCTGCACATGCCAGCTGTAAGGCATTTCTGGAACCTGCAGTATTGGCATAGGAGTCTAGAGGTAGGTGTTACTTTACAATGCCCCGAAGACTGACACTTAAACTCTGGAGTGCCCTTCTTGGTGCTCCGAATGAAGAAACTCTGTTCAGTCAACAAGAAATAGGATGTGGAATCATTAAAAGACAAAGGGATTAACTATGACCTTCTTAATACCAGGTTATGTGCAAACCTGTGAACATTCTTACAATGAGTAGAGTACATGTAGGTGGCCTTAGCTTTCGATCCAAACTGGACCTTCTTCAGAGGCATACAAAACAACAGCCGACGAGCCCCCCAACTACAGGAAAGGAAAATACACAGATAAAAGTAATCATATAGCCTATATACATTATAATATGAACATAGTTTTAAAACATTAAAAATAGAAAATTTCAATCAAATCAATGGCGTGTGCACCATTTGAAGAAAGACAATCCAGAGGGATCAATGGGTGCGTTCGTTTAGCTTCCCTGGGTCGACCCCGGTGTGCTCATCCAAGTGGCGTATTTTATTTTTTCCAGAACAAACGTGGGCACTGATAATTACCTCACGTTCGTCCCGGAAAAGTCACTTTTTTTTCCAGGATGAACGTGTGAAGATATTTACCAACGTTCCACATGGGAAAAAAAACAGCGCATCATCATGTGACCCTTCTCGTGGTGACGTCAGAGCACCTCAGGCCAGCCCCAAGTGACCCTATCCAAAAGCGACTCACTTGGGGCTGGTCCGAGGTGCTCTGACGTCACCACAAGAAGGGTCACGAGATGATGCGTACGTTTTTTCCCAGGTGGAACGTGGGTAAATATCTGCACACGTTCATCCTAAAAAAAATAGGCGACTTTTCCAGGACGAGCGTGAGGTAATTATCAGTGCCCACGTTCGTCCTGGAAAAAATAAAATATGCCACTTGGATGAGCACACCGGGGTCGACCCAGGGTAGCTAATCGAACGCAACCATACATTAAATGTTTTACCAGGGAATTTGTGTACCAATCAATGTGAAATTTCTTTGGAGCATCTCTCCGGAGTGTGGGTTCGAATCCCTGTAGTGACACTTGTGTCCTTGAGCAAGATACTTTACTATAATTGCTTCTCTTCACCCAGGGGTATAAATGGGTACCTGGGAGGGTAGAGGTTGATATTGTGAATGAAAAAGCCTTTGGAGCAATATAAACTGTTGCTCCCAAGGGAGCTGAGAAACATTAAAAGGGATGTTATTGGCCCTATGACCAGGGCACTAATGTAAAGCGCATTGATGCGGTTTTTGTGAAATGCGCTATATAAGAATTCGTTATTATTATTAATGCTATTTCATCAATCTTGACAGAAATATTTCTCTCAAGGCTTCGTGACTGAAGCCAATCAATTCCCTTTGTTCCCAAGTAATGAGTAACTAACGATTCTATTAACTGTTGTAACAACTTGTTTGATAATCAAGCTATACCAATGCTGATGCAAACCAGGTAATTGGCAAAGGACAGAAACGCCTTTGAGTAATAGAACACTTACAATTAGTCGCATGGGGTTTCTGTTGGTACTCTAATGAGACTGGAAAAGGGGTCATATGCTCCTTCATTTGCTTCAATAGTATTGATTTTTTAAAGATTATCCCTGGGCCCAATTTCATAGAGCTGCTTTAACTTTTTAGAGCACAAAAGGGAGCTAAGCACAACAAAATTATACCTACCTGAGTAGGGTTACAGCCAAAATACCTTGCCACTTGTACAATCTACGACAGGTACCACACTTATTTTGACCATTAAGCAGAGATTCCAGCTCCATTAAAAACCAAGAAGTAAAAAAATTCAACTGGTGAGAAGTGTGGCTAGGGGAAGCGACAAAAACCAGAGAGAAGCCCTTACCTTGCATGCTTCACATATCTGTGCTCCAAAGTACCGTCCAGTTGCCTGGTCTCCACAGACAGCACAGATGACCTGCTTTGACGTTGTGGAAACCCTCTGACTGCTCACTGAACAATCACTGGATACGCTCAGACCTACAACCGGTAAGGAACCAGGCGTTGAAGATAGCTTCTCCTCCATTTTGTTTTCTAGCTTCGGAAGGCTTGAATCAGAGTTGAGGTATTCGGGCAATCACTGGCAAAGAAATTCCTCTGGAATGAAATCACACAACATCGATGAAATAATGTTTGTTTGAACTTAAGCGGCAGTTGTTCTAAACAACAGTTTAAATTAGTTCCATTTAAAATACTGCTGTAGATATTTATTACAGCTGTATAAAAAAGTTTAGAAACCTGAAACTGGTTATAAAGCGGATATTTTCCTGTTGATTTCCTCTACATGAACCTGCAGATTTCCTGTCTGAACATTTTCTTAATAGTGAGTCTTAGTCGTCATGAAACTCTTGAGCAAGATCCTTTGTAGTGATATCCATGACAATGTGTATGGGAGCTTTATTTTAGGCATCAACCAAGCTCTGTACATGCGCTAATCAATGCAAATGCATACTAAGTGCACTGGTCTCCATGGAAACGACATGCAGCATGTACATGTACACACATGTACATGTAGTGATGAGAGAGAGAGGTCGTGTATGCAAATGAAGGTGTTGTGGCACATTCAGCAGCCACTGCCAGAAACACCAAGGGCCAAACTCCTTACATGTGTTACATAATACGCAGGATTAATGGCTTCACGTCCCATCTAACGGTTTATGGTTTATTAAAAGACGTTCAAAAATTTGCGGTCCAACGACCAAATTGCATTTTGAATTTACAATTTGAAAAAACATTCATAACACGACGTTCAAAAATTTGCGGTCCAACGACCAAATTGCATTTTGAATTTATAATTTGAAAAAACATTCATAACACACAAAATAGGATTAGGCAATAATGCTTTTATCTTAAGGACACAAGTGTCACGACCAAGACTCGAACCCACACTTTGCTGTATAAGAAACACCACAGCTTGAGTCCAGTGTGTGTGACCGCTCAAATCAACACCTGCCTGATTTTTGTTACTCATATTTTCATCCAGTCTTTCGATCTGATTGTACTTTCTTGAGTTGTCCTCCTCTGTTCTTTTACCCTGTGGTTGATATAGTAATGCCTGTTTCATACTTCTGGCGAGTGCAAATACAAAGCAAGTTGTTGTCATGCGATAATGTGTACACGCTCTGTATCACCAGAAATACAAAACTACAGGTTTCAGAGATGCCAAGATGCCTACCCCCCCCCCAAAAAAAGAAAAATGCCTATTTTTTCTTTCTCTGAGAACGGAATCGCCGCCCGAAAATTTGTTTTTTTTAAAGAAAACAAAAACAAAAACTTTTTTCCCAGAAATTTATTTATGGACCAAAAAAGTGTTTCAAAATGCATCAAAAACCTCTTCAGTATACTTCTGAGGTACACAGGAGATGTTGCTGGTTAATTTGGAGGTACGATTGTGTCAGATTATTTACCCCCAAAAGAAAAATTTTCGGCTAAAAATTATGCCTAAAATCCTCTGCTCACGACTTCTGCCTGTTGTTGAAGAGTCTACGCTGATGGAGCGCATTGAACGAATTTGCTAAATGAATCGGGACAAACTTGTGCGCAATGTGCATTTTGCACTGTGCTATTTGTCTGCTTAATCTTCTGGGAGAGCAAAAGCGTGCGCAATCTGCAAGTTTGCGCTATGTTTGTACGGCAGCTCAAGTTGATGATTCTGATAAACTTCGTGCAATCTGAAGATTGTGCAAACTTTGTAGATTGCATTTATTTGTACACACGTGTGCAATATGGCAATGCATTGCCGTTATTTTTAATTTTTTTCTACGGTCATGGTTGCGACGCGTGAGAGCGTGGGACAAACCCCTAATGCGCGAGTCTCCTGCCTAGTGCCTGAGACTTGGTAGGTCTGTGGTTTGGATACTACATGTTCATGCTATGGGGATTATTGCTTTCTCGCTTTGGTAGTTGCTTTACAATGTCAACAATATTATTAGTTAACTTTTGTTAATCCATCCAACTTGATATGGGAAATTCTTGTTTGTTGATGTAAGACACCTGCTCTAGCAATGCAAAGGTTTGAATCCCACCCAAGTGATTTGCCTTTGTATATTTTCACTGTGTATACAGTGCTTAGTATATTGGTGTACATTGGTGTAAGAACAAAATAAATGTACCATCCTTCATACCTGATGCAAAATTGCATTATACATTTTTTATTTAATTTGCATATTTGTTGTTTCTTGTTTTGAGAAATTGCCAAATAAAAGAATAATAATAATATTGTTATTAACAAGAAATTAAGTTTTGGTGACATCCCAACAAGAAGGCGTTTATGTTGCAGAGCCATGATTTGAGTTTTATTCTGCAAGACCTTGTGGTCTCACAGTTCAGACCAGAAGCTAACAAAGAAACAGACTTTAGAAAAAGACTCTATCTAAGGCATAGAGTTATATATAAGAACTAGAGCGCGCACTGGCCTATATATGCGCCCCGGTGTGCGAGCAGGCGGCCATTTTCTAAGTTGACAAAACAGCTATCTCACAGCATGTGTTTGTGCGGCCATTTTGTAAGTTGAACAAACAGCATCGCGTGAGCGTTCAATAAAAAAAACCTCAAACGTGTATTTCATATTCAACGCGCGTGCAGAATGACGCGCTTGTCATCTTGCGGTCCCGTGGCGTTTGTGCACGAAGCATCACTCGTGCGCCCTCTAGTTCTTATATATAACTCTATGAGCTAAGGTCACATATTGGTGGCTTGGGTTGTGATTGTTGCTAAGGATGTTGCTAAGGGATTGTAGTGAACGACAGGCTTATTTCACAACACAAGCTTACATTGTGATTTAGCTGCAACTGCTTAAAAAGCTTATAATAAAAAAATAACAATAATGCATTCATAAATACCTCAGACAGTTTCGCTATTCCTATTGGTGGAGAGCGCGTCACGTGGGTGTGTATAAACCTTTGTTTATGACCGGTAAAAAGTGTGGTGAAACATGGTCGTGACACGCGAGCTTGCACCTTTTCCTATAAGACAGTTTCTTCATTCCTATTGGTCGAGAGTAACGGCCGGGACAGTTGTGCCACATCACATGATACGCGAGACGCGAACAGCATTCCCTTATCGGCAGTTGTTTACCTGAGGGCCTTACCATTTCATAGCTTGTATGCCCGACGCACAGGATTGGCCAATGAACAACCTCTTTTTGACCTCTAAGTGAGGGCAGCCTACTCAAATGACGTAATGCATAATAAGTCTATTCAGAAACGGCCAACACTAGCTATAAAACCATGAGAAACATATCCGATAACGCGATCTTTTCAGTTCATCTTATCTACATTCTACATTTTTTTGTACATTCTCTACATACCACAGACTTACTGTGATTAGTTTAAAACAAAATGGCATCCCTCTAAAAAGATTTTTATTGTTTTTTAGCTTGTGGCGCCACACGCCTAACTGAACACTCAATGATCAGAATACTCTCATCTGCTCACAACCTGACTTTCACCTAGATGTTGTTCCCCAAATTATAATAATGATAATAATGATAAGACAATTAAAGAGTGCAATTCAGTACTGGAAGAACTCTCAATGTCTTTACAAACAACACAAATAAAAAAAAAATTATAAAAGAGAATTCTGCAAACTAACGTACCAAATGTTGAACAACCTCCCAGTATCCAATTGTTGCACGCTGTTGCACGCTGTGACAGGTCCATGGCGTTTTGTACACATGAGGGGGAAAATGACACCCCGAGGCAAAGCCGAGGGTGTCATTTTCCCCTGAGGGTCTACAAAACCCAATAACCCCAAATCGCAGCGTGCAATAATTGTTCTGTTAAACCTTGGTAACATGATTATTCCTCTTCTCAAAGTTATGCTGTGATCTTCAAACATTATTAAGATGCGTTTAAGTTAGTTAGCAGACCAACAGTTTCGTACTAAGCGCTTGAAATGGGGAACGATCAAGAACACTCATGTTCCCCACTGTGCAGCCATTGTTGATGCGTTTTTGTTGCATGTCAAGTGTTTATCAGATTCAAATGTTAGGGGCATTAGACTAAAAACTTATCTTTTTACATGAGTTATGTTAACAGATGTACATTGCCTTGATCGTTCCCACCGTTGGTCTATTTCCAGCTCAATATGAAACATCCGCTGGAACAGTGAAGAACTGTTTCTTATTTAAACAACTGTTCGTCTGCTTATTAAACTATCTGACTTTGTAGTAATAATGATGAAAGATGGCAACAAAACTTTGAGAAGAGGAATAATAATGTTACCAAGGTATAAAAGAAACCAATTGTTGCACGCTGTAATTTGGGTCCAGGGGAAAATGACACCCTCGGCAAAACGCCATGGACCCCCGTCATAGCATGCACCAATTGTATAATGTTTCTTAAAATGCTATACTATTAAAAGAAGCTGCACGCTTCCAACTAAAAGTTGTTATGCCATTCATGTGATTACCAAAAGTACCTTCCCTTTAACAAGATATTACATGATATGTGTACCTTCCAAATGGCATCTGCTCGAAGCAGTGTTCAGACTTTATTTATAACTTTCCTTTCAGTCAATTTCGAAGAGAAGTGACTGACCGGAGAGTCAGCAACACTTACTTGATTTGCACACTTCAAACCAATGCAACAATTGGATACTGGGAGGTTGTTTGGTACGTTAGTTTGCAGAATTCTCTTTTATAATTTTTGTTATTTGTGTTGTTTGTAAACATGAAGGTGTAACATGTGAATGGTGTATAACATGAAGGTGTACATTTATATTGTAACATGGGAATGGTTTAACATGTGGTATACATGAAGGTGTAACATGTGAGTGGGTAACAACATAAAGGTGTAACATGTGGATCGTAAACATTCAAAGGTGTAAAATATGAATGGTAATATATTAAAAAGTGTCTTAACTTATAGAGGTTCACATGCAATTTGTATACATGTAGGTAACAGAAATGTTTTTCTATTACCTAAAATTGTGTCTAACTGTTTCACTGTCACGTTATTTTGGTAAATTGTTAACAACTGTATGATATCCAATGACAAGATCAAGATTGATAAATAAATTCATGTAGCGCTTGTACAATGAACAACGCATTCACCCAATGACCTTACTTACGTACATTAATTAGCATGGCTATGTATAGGCCAAGGTATCTTCACTTTTAAAAGTATATTTCGAACTAATGGCCTTGCCCTCTTAGAGAGGAAACTCAAGGCATTTCATTCTTGGGAACAAAGCTGTCTTCCCAATTAGCTGTATGAGGTTTTCTGGATCCAAGACAATAGGTAATGGTTTATCAAGCAGCTTAAAGGGATACGTTACAGATGCGTGGTAATCACTATTAAAATTAATGACAATAAAATGTAGCTTTCAATAGTATTAGGGCCCCTAAACGCTTTTTGAGGAGCTCTCTCAGATTATATCCCCAACCGCAAGGTTTTCAAAAACTAGAAGCACTTCTGGCTTGCGTCAAAATGACAATACTCTGACATCTAGTGTGGGAGTTTGCTTTGTTCAGTTGTTATACAATCTGATACAAATTGGAGCTTCCACATAATATGACGCAACATCAGTGATGACATAACATGAGTGATAACTTAACAAGGCCTTTTTGAAAAGCTTTCTCAAGCGCACCAGAAAAGGGTATTCAAATTGATTATTTTTTTACACAATTAAAATCTGTTTAATCTCATGTGAACCAAAATTCCTTACTGACTGAAAACATTTATTTTTTTCTAAAGATTATTTGTCGCTGTTTTCATTCAAGGTAGTCGTTATAAGATTTCTGTTTTTGAGAAAATGATGAAGAACATGTTCAGTTTTCGGCATAGGAGAAGAAACCAAAGTAGGAGAAACCTACAAACAATGTAACCACGAAGGGACTGAAATCTCGATCAACATTAATTACAAGCCTTTGTCTAAGTTGTGGAATGGGATTTCACGAGTCGATACTGCAGTTGTTTTGTGTTGTAGCCCAATGGTCTAGAGTTCACCGGACCAAAGACCTGGTGTTATCAGCAGTAGGGAAAGGTTCGATTCCTGTTCATGACACTTGTGCCCTTGAGCAGGGCACTTAAAAACCATAGTTGATTTGTAAAAAGGTTTGGGAGGTATTGCATTAGGCTCCTAGTGGATGACGCCCATGCCTACATTTATCATCCTGACAGACTGTAACCCTTATTTAGTTGGCAATGTGACCCTGGTGGCAGTTGATTAAAGTGGCTGTCGGGCCGTGTGGTGTTAGGCGATTTCTCATAAAATAAAATAAATCATAAATGCAAAATGTACATGTTTAAGGGAGTGGACACTATTGGTACTTACTCAAAATGATTATTAGCATAAAACCTTACTTTGTAACAAGTAATGAGGAGCTGCTGATAGTATTAAAACATTGTGAGAAAAGGCTACCTCTGAAGTAACATAGCTTTCGAGAAAGAAGTAATTTTCCACAAATTTGACTTCGAGACCACAGAATTAGATTTTGCGGTCCCGAAATCAAGCATCTGAAAGCACACAACTTCATGTGACAAGGTGTTTTTTCTTTCATTATTATCTCGCAACTACGACGACCAATTGGGCTCAAATTTTCACAGGTTTGTTATTTTGTGCATACTTATGTTGAGATACCCCAAGTGAGAAAACTAGTCTTTGATGATTACCAAAGGTGTCCAGTGTCTTTAATAGCTTGTCAAGCTTTGAGATGATTAAGTATGATCTAAAATCAATATTTCAGTGAAACCTCAGCATTTTAGATTGAAACGTTCATAACAAATAATATGAACTATAATATTCACTTAATGACTCAATAAAAGGCTCAAGGTCAAATTAATGATGCAATTAATTTTGTGATGCAATTATTTCCAATAGTCAGCTAGTCCACTTAAAATGAAAGTGGAAGGAAGTGTTACTTCATTCCGTTCTGTAGGTGTTTCCTATTGTACATATATTTGTTTAATGCAGGAAATATGTATTACCATGGTATTACTATGATTGGAAGCATATTCTACACAGTACATTGTAATGGTAGACTTATTTTACACTTCATATCAATGTCCAACTCCAGGATTCAGAGAAAAATACAGTCTCTCCCTACCATGGATGTTGTTTTGGGTTTCGATGTGAGATCTCACTGGTATTTATCATTATTTGACATTTTTATGAATCATTTTCCGGTCCCCATTTCCTTGTTATGATTCACGTACGGTACACGTGTTCCCCATTTAATCTTTTATCACACTACTACTTGGTTGTATCTACAGAAGTCCAAATTCCACAGATTTGAATAATACAAGGTTGACGGACCTAATTAGCAAAGCTAGCAAGATGAAGTATTCGCACCTTGTTATAGTTGGAGACTTCAACTACCCAGATGTAGAGTGGGAATCATGGACATCAAATGCAGGTGAAGGCCATGGTAGTTCAGCACTCATCGACTGCCTGCAGGATAATTACCTCCACCAGCTGATCGATTGCGACACTAGACACAGAATAGGACAGAACAGCAGTCTACTAGATCTAGTAATTACCAACGACGAATCACTAATTAGTGATGTGAAAAGTAGCAGCCCGCTTGGAAAGAGTGACCATGTCACCCTCTTCTTCAAATTGGACTGCTTTGTAACAACCGACCGGACAAAAATTAAAGAAAGATTTCTGTACAAGAAGGGTGCCTATGATATGATGAGGAACGAATTAGGAGATGTTAACTGGAAACAAGATATGTGCACCCTTGATGTCAACGAATCGTGGATATTCTTTGAGAATAAACTTAAGAATGCAATGGGAAACCACATTCCTAAAGTCAACCCTACCAAATGTGACCAAAAGCAGAAGAAATTCAAGCCATTGTGGATGAATAAAGACGTCATGCAAAAGGTGAAGAAGAAATATAATGCCTGGAAGCGTTATACTAGAACGAGAGAATACAAGTACTATGAAGAATATTGCCATATACGAAATGAAGCCACCAAAGAAGTGAGAAAAGCCAAGAAATACTACGAGAGAAATCTTGCCAATGAGACAAAAACTAACCCTAAAGCCTTCTGGAAGTATGTGAGGTCAAAAACCAAAGTCAAGTCAGGAGTGAAGGACCTACTAAAAGAAGATGGATCTTATGCACATACAGATGGTGACAAGGCAGAGATTCTGAACTCCTTCTTCGCTAGTGTGTTCACAGACGAAGATTTAAGTGATGTACCAGTTCCCGATAATATGTTTGATGGCGATAAACTTACGGATGTAGTCTTTACCGTGGAAGAAGTGGCGAAACAGTTGCAGAAACTCAACCCAACAAAATCCCCTGGACCGGATGGACTGCACCCAAAGGTACTGAAGGAAGTATGTAATGAGATAGCACATCCACTTGCCATCATCTTTAGAAAGTCAATGGATGAAGGTGAAGTTCCAAAAGGTTGGAAAGTTGCTGAAGTTACTGCCATCTTCAAAAAAGGTAGTGCTGCAGATGCTGGGAACTACAGGCCAGTCAGCCTCACTTCGATAGTATGCAAGATTATGGAGTCTATCATCAGAAACCACACTATGGCATTTATGAACAACCATAACATCATTCAGGAGGAACAACATGGATTCAGAAAGGGTCGCTCGTGTGTAACGCAACTACTCGTTCTAATGGAAATGTGGACAAAACTGCTGGAGGAAGGTGCGGATATTGATGTAGTCTACCTAGATTTCCGGAAAGCATTTGACTCTGTCCCACACCTGCGCCTCCTGAAGAAGGCCGAAGCAAATGGAATTGGTGGCAAGCTGATTCGATGGATCAAAAGTTTCTTGATTGGAAGAAAGCAACGAGTGTCTTTAAATGGTGAGAAATCAGACTGGGCCAGTGTGAGGAGTGGCATCCCCCAGGGCAGTGTTCTTGGGCCAATACTTTTCATAATATACATCAATGACCTACCAAATGTAGTTTCCAGTCTTGTAATGATGTTTGCGGACGACACCAAGATCTTCACTCCAGTCAAGGAAGAAGACGACTGTCAGAAATTACAGGAAGACCTCAACCGGTTGGGTGACTGGTCCTCAAAATGGCAGCTCAAATTCAATGTTGCTAAGTGTGGAGTACTGCACTACGGGAAAGGGGTCGACAGAGTCACTTACACCATGACAGAAGGAAACCACTCCAGAAATTTGAAAGAAATGGACGACGAAAAGGATCTTGGTGTCCTGTTTGACAAGTCACTAACTTTCAGTAAGCACATTGGAGCAATAGCAAACAAGGCGACTCGAATTCTAGGTGTAATAAAACGGACCTTTGACTACATGGATGAGGAGACTTTCAAGGCATTGTACAAGACCATGGTTCGCCCACATCTGGAGTACGCCAACAGCGTTTGGTGCCCCTACTTGAAGAGAGACATTAACAAGTTAGAAAAGGTGCAACGGAGGGCAACCAAAATTGTTCCATCTTTAAGGGATTTGCCATATGAAACAAGGCTGCTACTCCTTGATCTCCCAACACTTGCCTACAGAAGATTGCGGGGTGACCTCATTCAAGTTTTCAAAGTGATGCATGGGTTCCAGGATGTCCATCCAGATAAGCTATTTGACATGTCAAGAAATGTAAAGGGTCTAAGGGGCCATGATCTGAAGATAAACAAGGAACGTAGTACTACCAGAATTCGTCAGAACAACTTCACACAGAGAGTCTGTAATGTTTGGAACAAACTACCAGCTGCAGTTGTTCATTCTCATTCAACTAACATCTTCAAAAATGGCATTGATGAGTACCTCACCAAAAACATTGACATGTACAGTTTTGCAGGATGTTCACCACAGGATATATGGAAATATTAAGTTCATTCTCTTCTGCTCTCACATTTGACTTCGCTACTTCCATTGCATTCAGTGCTTTTGCAGTAAGTTTTGTGTGAATATGGATGGGCGTTTTATAAGGCTTCATTTAGCCTTCATTATGCAGAGCCCGAATCTACAGGTAAACAGGTAAACAGGTAAACACTACGCACCATCGGAAACCACATTTGATGTCATATTTCTGGGCAAACAAAATTGACAGTCATGTACCTTGACCATGTGAGATGCGTTACCGAGAAATGAGGAAGTTCCAGTTTTTGTTGAACCGTCTGTGAGCTGAAATTACAACCTTATTGATTTAAAACATTTCAAATGAAATTCAGCAAAGAACACTGCTTGCCATTTTTGCTCAAGTAGGTCTTTATAAGCAGCTCTTTGAAAGTCAGCCCTGAGCCCAGTTTTATAATCTTTGTTAGCACAAAAACATGAAGCATCAACAAGAATCACATAACATTAAACAAGTTACCTGCCAAATTAACATGAAGTTGACATTGTTGTGACTGGTGCCCCACTAAATTTTTGCTTAGTTCAAGAAGTATTTTCAGCTGAACAGCTTGAATCATTTTTATTGACGTACATGTGTACCAAGTGTCATGCAATTTTTGGGGGTGAGATTTAGAGCAGCCCCTTGATCAGCCCATCTGCATTGTAGGTTAGGTTTGGTTGGATTAGGTTTACTGTTTCTACAGTAACATTGTGAATGTAATACAGGTAATAATATTAACATGTTCCAAATGATACAGTTTTAAGAAGCCAGTTTGTGAAACTGCCAGGTATTAAAGGAACACGTTGTCTTGGATCGGTCGAGTTAGACTTTGAAAAGCGTTTGTAACCATTTGTGATAAAATGCATTTATCTGTCGTGTTTCGGCGCTGTTATTCAGGTATTTTCCGGTATTTCCCGGTAGTTTTCCCGATATTTTCCGGTATTTTCTGGTGTTTTCCGGTAAATAGTGACACCCGATGATTTGAAGAAAAAAAAATTTAGTTTTTGATTGTGAACAGTTTTCCTGTTATCCTACCGAAAACACATGACACCAGGATACTTGTTTGACTTGTGCCGAGTTTGCGTGGTGCCGAGTTTGCATGGTGCCGAGTTTGCAAGGTGTCGCGAAGTGTCCGCTATATTCCCTAGAACTATGCGGTTTCGTTCCGCTATGGTGTCTCCCGTACACGAGTAACCAAAATGGTGGTTGGTAAACCCATGGAGGTAGGTAAACCATAGAGTAAGCATGGTAAGGTAAGGGTTTAACAAGAGTCAGTACAGCGATCAAGTTGACTGCCACTGAAGAGTGTGTCAGTGGCGTAGAATAGGAAATGGAGGTAGAAACATTTCGAAATAAAAATAATGAGTTGTTCTTTAGAACAGTTCTCACCTCATGACCTTCCTCAGTTCCTGGGGGAGGGGGAACCGGACGAGAGCATCGACGAGGTACTGACAACCTTTAATTTATCAGCATGACATTGCTTCGCTCAAATTCGAGGGTGGTACTAAAAAGCCAACAACTGACAACTGCCGACAACAACTATGGTATACTCCAGGGGAGGTTTCTGCACAGTGTATAGGAAGATCAATGAGCTAAACGAACGCACCCATAGCACTCAAACGTGCAAGCAGTTGTCGTCAAGTGTCGTGAGTTATCGGCTTTTAGTGACCGTCACACGACGACCGAACCCCCTTTACACTTTGCATGTTCTCAAAAGCACTTTCGTAGGCTTGCTACTCCACTCTGGCCCCAGTCGCTTCGTAATTGAAGTCCCTTTATTATGAAACATCCATGGATAATCCAGCCGTACAATTATCAGTGGATAGTTTACTAAGCTTCCTAATCATACATGACAGAATATGACTAGAAAATAATACAGTAAATAATATTGGCTCAAAAATCAACATTGATTTGGAAATAAAGTGAATTGAATTGCATTGAATTGAACAACAGATTACGGCTGTAAACGAGGCTAGCAAAGATTTACGCATGCGCATTTTAATCACAACCATTAATGGGCGGTTCATCTCCAACAACGTGTACGTGAGCTAGCTAGCTGTTCTGTCTTCCTGCTTCTCTCTGTATGCTTTGTTTACGTGTGAACAGAAATCCGTAAATGTTGACCTTTCATTATCATCGCGCCTGTTTGAGAACAATTTGTGCAAATTCTCCAGTTTTTCTGCGCCTGAAGGACGTAAGAATAAGAGTACCAGTTTAAATGATCTGTTTACAATTTAATTAACTCATTGATGGCCCAGCCCCCTCCCTTTTGAGAGTCAGTGGTGATTGATAATATTATAATTATTAATAATAACAAATAATATCGTATTTACGTTTATTTCCGACACAGTGCTGCACCCTGTAGTTTTGCACAAAATTGAAATACACAACCAATCAGTGGCCTATTTATATTGAGACTGAGTGAGAGGTTTGGCTTAATTGCTGTGCCTTTAGTTTTGTGTATGATACATGTTTTTCAATGGGTACCGGTCAACTCGGTCCCAAGCCAACTCGGTCCCAGTCAACTCGGTCCCGACCCAAGTCATCTCGATCCCAAGTCAACTCCGTCCCAAGTCAACTCGGTCCCAAGACAACTCGGTCCCAAGGCAGGGAAGCTTGCACGGGCAGGAGGGAGGGCGGGGAGGTACCGCAACCCAAGTTGTATTTGAACAATATTATATTTGTTATTTATTTTCGACCAAACACTTTTTTTCCTTAATGAATAATAGTTTTCATTTTTTAGTTAGTAGATTTTGGTTTTTATTTAATTTTTAAATGTAAGCTACTTGTAAAGAAATCAAAGAGTTTGTTAATGTTTGTCAATTAATGAATTGTTGAGAGCCATACAGACTGGTTGAAAGCAAAGAGACATTTTGAAGATCTTTTTTTTTAGTTGAAATTTATTGGCCAACACAATCGGTAATTTTCAAAAGTGAATGTTGAATATAGAAACAAATGGGTTGCTTTGAAGGCATCGAATATTATACCCCGAACATTGGTGCACACTTATCCCATTTTATGTACAAAGTCAAAGGACAGTAGTTTTGTTTCCAATTCAATTATTTCCCGTCAACCATACGGACCGCGTTGACTTGGGACCGAGTTGACTTGGGACCGAGTTGACTTGGGACCGAGTTGACTTGGGACCGAGTTGACTGGGACCGAGTTGACTTGGGACCGAGTTGACTCATAAGCTTTTCAATAGGGCACCTTGGGATACCGAGTCCACCGACACCCCCCTCTTGGGTATTAGCATTAGTAAATGGTACTTCTAATAAAGAAACGTTGTGATGCCTTCAGGGGAGGAGTTGCATCAAGTCTATTAATATAAGCAGCAGCCCAGTTTGTACTTGCACTTTGTCTAGCACCAGTTGAGTTGCAGTTGTCTTCATCACCTTAGTTTCTTCAGTTTTGTTTCTCTGTTAGCACTTTCGTGTCCGATCTGCACTGCATCAACAATCAAGCACCCATCTTGGCCTTTTTATTATGTCCTCACTTAAGGATTCTGCCGAGTATCAACGTAATTTGCATAAACGTTAACGTAACCTAGCGTCTATAATTTAAATGTTCAATACATTCTAGTTGCCCGAAGTTCGTACTACTCTACTCTCTAGAGGACAGGGTCAAGAGTACTACGAGGCTCGATCGTTCCGCTATCGTCTCCACAAATGACGTTGAAACAAACCTCATAATATTATAGTTCTAGGATAAGGACAAGAGTAGGTAAGGAGTACGAGTAGATAATGCAAACCATGATAAAAAATAAACAAGCAACAAAACACATTCTCTTGTCCTGGTGAGAGGACTATAGGATAGCACAACTGCTGTAAGCCTGTATAAATGGTCACAACTATAGTGCAAGATTAAAGACACTGGACACTATTGGTGCTTGATGCTTGATGCTTTATGAATAACCACCTAGAGAGCTAACTTCTTGTCCAAGGTGTGGTATAGGGGTGCTGGTGTTGTGTGGTCGAAATTGTCAAAGACCAGTCTTCTCACTTGATTTATCTCAACATACATAAAATAACAAACCTGTGAAAACTTGAGCTCAATCGGTCGTCAAAGTTGCAAGATAAATATGAAAAAAAAAAAAACCCTTGTCCTACGAAGTTGTGTGCTTTCAGATGCTTGATTTCGAGACCCCGAAATCTAATTCTGAGGTCTTAAAATCAAATTCATGGAAAATTACTTCTTTCTCAAAAATTACGTTACTTCAGAGGGAGCCGTTTCTCACAGTATTTTATACTACCAACAGCTCCCCATTGCTCGTTACCAAGTAAAGTTTTATTGTAATAATTATTTTGAGTAATTACCAATAATGTCCACTGCCTTTCAAAATCAACAATATTAAACTTGTTTACTTTTTATAATGCAACAGAATTCAAGAAAAAGGATCGCTTTGACAATGAGTTCCCAACAAGAACCAGGGCCTTCTGACCAGGATTTTCCAATGGCGCTCCTCAAACGGTTTCAGTCATCAGGAAACCAGATGTATGCCTATCGCAAAAATAGAGGTAAGAAAAGTCGTCTCGGGAGAAGCTCACTGACAATCAAAGATCACACCAAGATCACACTATGCTAACACCCCTTACAAATTATCTGCCTTTTTATTGAATTGGAGCGCGAGTGCGAAATGCTATACACCAAACAAGGTAATATGCCTGTAGCACCTGGTGTACTACTCCATAGCAACAGCAGTTTCTCGGTACCCTGTTGTCTATGTGCAATGTTTGGGGTGTTATAAAACAAATAACTTAATTTTAATTTTATTATCTTTATTGCACAAATACATAAAAAATGACATCAGTGCAAAAGGGAAACCCCAGAACAGGAACACAGGCCCACTAAATTGGGACCCTTGTTCACACATCAAAACCCAGACAAGTGACATGCACAACTACAGGCAAACAACCAAAGGAAACAAAGAAATACTATAAAAAGTGAACCAAAATCACAACGAAGATGGAAAAACTACAATTTAAAATTGGCAACAAACTTATTTCACAAGCATGATAAAAATATACAGGACAGGAGAACCGTTCTATCGTAATTAATCATCACTGGCTGGTGAGTAGTGGCCAAGGAGGCCAGATTTCAAAAGAACATGTGAATATTAATTTGGGTTTTTACCAAAAGAACTTTTTTACCAAAAGAATGTTAGTTGGAATTACATTCCAGGAATTGTAAATGACTGATTTTGTCTTCCTCTGTGAGCCCCATCCAGTCTAATATCGCTCAGAATTTATTTTGCAAGACCAGAATCTAATGAGAAAGATTGATTCATGGAAAGATATTTACATTTGAACTTAATTTCTTAAATTATAAATAAATATGGTATGACATCAACTGATAAACGGGTCGTGAGTTTACTGGCCCTGCTCTGAAATCACTGGCCTCTGTCTGGCCTGTATAAAGTTTGAGTCCTGCAAGAAGAATCAAATAACTTCACTAAAACGTGACTTCCTAAATGAATAAAATATTCACAGGTTAGTTGTTTGTTGGAAATTAATGGATTTTATTCACTCTTTCAATAAACAACGTTTCACTTTTAATCCAATTCCAAAAAGCAAAAAGAAAAACAGATTTATGTGTTACAAACTTTAAATGGGGATCTGAAATTTGCATGTGCTCATCTGATAGCCCCCTCTTTGACTCAATTTCCTAAGGCCATATTTAAACACGTCTCCTCACCAGGTTTATATCGCACCTTTAGACATATCAGAATGGATAAACAGTCCCTGGTAATTAGCAAAATTTTAGAAACACAAAAACCAGAGTTGTTGTAGTAAAGCATCTAATCTGATCTTACTTTTTGTCACACAAGAACAAAATAACAAAAGCAATAATGTGATTATTTCTTCTGTTTTCTACAAAGAGGAGTATCTTAACAAGACGCTGGAGGAGAAAGTGAAAGAGGGGAGACGTAAACGCTCCGACATCATCAGCATCAAAGACGTACCTACATGGCCAGAGTATGCAGCCGAAAGAGAAATCTCATCTCAACCTGCAAAAAGTAATGTCCATATTATTGAGAGAAAAAAATTCTAGTAGAAAAATTCTTGAATTTGTGTAGAAATTACAACACAAGATGTAAAATACAAGATGTAAAATGTTCTCATACCTTTGTAGTCTTCAGACTGTTTGTCTGTTCAAGTGCCTTTCTGTATCTTTTGTCTCAGATATTTTCTGAGTTTTAATAATGTATTTCTCAATATTGTAACTGTCATATAATACAGCCTTTGGCCGCAATTTGATTTTAGTAACACCAATTAATATACACATAATGAATGTTTATGAGTGCAATGGTGCGAATATGTTCATGAGTTGAAAGATGGAATGTTCTATTCAACGAGGCGGAGCCGAGTTGAATGGAACATTCCAGCTTTCAACGAATGAACATATTCGCACCATTGCACGAATGAAAAACATTCATTATTTGTTTTATATAACATCCAAGTAGAACTTTGTCATTTTGATTGAAAGAAACAACTTTCAAAACAAACAATTTCAACTGTAGAAGCCGAATGCTAGTAATTTTACTATGCCTTCTTGCAGTAACACCTGCTGCGTTACCAAAGACACGCGCACGCAGTGATGTTTTTACTCAGCTTTTTCGTTCCATCCGAAAAGTACCATTGCACGCTGGCAGCGTGCCAGCGTGCAATGGTACTTTTCGGATGGAACGAAAAAGCACGGCGAGTGACTCAGCGTGCAATGGTACTTTTATTTGCTATCACGTGACGGACAATCCTCCAATCAAATGGCAAGGATCCGCTTGGGTGTTATATAATAATAAATAACCTATTAAGAATAGTACTATCTTGCCTGTCAGGAAATGCCCTGGAATGTACTATAAGGTCAATTGTTGTAAATTAAAGGGTGCACAGTCTATACTGACTGACTCTAATGATGTTTACTTTGACACATATTGTGATATAATTTTTTGTTTTTTACCCATACACTTTCCTGACGGTGTGAAAGAAATCCACATGCAGATCACTCAGGTGGGATTCGAACCCAAAACCTTTGCATTGCTAAAGCAGAAGTCAGTACCCGCTGCTAATTAATAGGATTCAAACTGCCTCTAGCCACCAGTGGCTAAGTGGTAAGACATCTGCTCTAGCAATGCCAAGGTTGTGGGTTCGAATTCCAAACTATCATCTAACAAAGGGTAATATTATACACATATTGACTGGCAACGAGGTAACTAGTATACGTCTATTCCCACGAGGGACTTTGAGTGACCAGAAGAGCAACCTAAATAGGCCCCTCTTCTGGTCACTCACAGGCCCGAGGGGGAATAGACATACACTAGTTACCGAATTATGCCAGTCAATATGTGTTTTATAACACAACTCGATCTTAAAATGTCAAATAAGAACAGAAAAAAGGAGTTTTGTAGTTGTTGTTCTTGGTTCAAGTCAGAAGAGGGCGCTGTTACCGCGGGCACTATATTCAAAGACTATTGCCCGCTCTGGTACTATTCCCGCAAAACACGTGCGCACGATCACTAGCCTATATTAGTTCATCCCACGTGACCATGTTTCAACCAACCAGAACACAGAACAAGCAAGAGGTGTGTTATAATTGTATTTATTTTGTGTACACAGAATCCAAGGGAGAGAACCTTGAGGAGAAGGTGTCCATATGGCAGGGTGATATCACGAAGCTGGATGTGGATGCTATTGTCAATGCTGCTAATAACTCACTCATGGGAGGTGGTGGAGGTTGGTATTCTAAATAATAAAGACATTTGTAAAATGCCCAATGCAGAAGCCTCTGAGCGCATAAAGAGAACAATGAATTATACAATGAGTGAAAGATAGATTACAAGTAAGCAGTTTACAAATAGGCAGCTCTAAACAAATAAGTTTGCCTTGGATCGGACGAGTTGGTCTTTGAAAAGCGTTTGAAACTGTTTGTTCTGGAATGCATATGGTTAGAAAGATATTTTATAGTAGAATATAATAATCCACACAAATCACTCGAAATTGCACGGTTTTCCTTTTATGTCGCGAACTATCATGGTCAGCCATTTTATTGAGTCAAAATTTTGACTCCACAACATGGCCAACTGTGTTTCTTCCTGACGTAAAAGGAAAACTGTACAATTTCGAGGCATGTTTGTGTGGCTGGATCATTAAATTCTACTTTCAAATTATCATTGTAACCATTTGCATTTCATAACAACCGGTTTCAAACGCTTTTCAAAGAAAAACTTGTCTGATCCAAGGCAACGCGTTCCTTTTAAACAATGTAAAGAACTGACCTGGTAAATATGCTCAGGAAGGCTTTTCCAAACAAAATCGGAGCAGCAAAAGAAGACTGAAGTAAAGCGCTAGAGGGGTTGGTGGAATGGGCAAAGCATAAAAACTGTTTGAAAGGTAGTGCAGATCTGCTCTACCAGCCAGGCTCCTAGTGGATCATACACATGCCTACATGTCCTTCTAGACTGTAACCCTGTTTCAGCCCCAGGAGTAGGTGGCAACATGCACCTTGTGACAGATTTGGGTCGATTTGATCAAATCAGTTAATGTGTGGCCCTCACCTTAAAGTGGCCGTCCGTGCCCTTGTGATGTAAGGTGATCTCCCATTAAACTGTTTTCTCTTATCTGAACAGGCGCAGAGCTCTGCCTGGGGGGGGGGTAGAAAATGTGATCAATGTTATTATTTATTTTTGTAAGCATGGGATGGGTTGGTGTGGTTATTAGTAATATCACAAAATAATGCTAAGTGTAATCCTCTAACCTTACCCTTTGAAGCAGCAAATCCTAGCAACACCTGGGTTGATAATTAAATAATAAAATGTTTTCACTCCAGAAACTAACTGGCTCTAAAGTTCACAACAGTGCCAGGCCTCCAAGGTTTTCAAGCTGTATTTGTAATGGGACTATTGTAAACCAAACTACTCTATGTAAATATTTCGTGTGGTTTAAATTACTTCAATGTGTACAGTTGATGGCGCTATACACAGAATGGCTGGGAATAAGCTTCTTCAAGAATGCAAGTTTCTCTGCGGGTGTGATACTGGAGATGCAAAAATAACGGCAGGTATGACTCTATTTCTCTCCCCTAGCCTTGGCTTTGATAGATGCTGAACATCTATTATATCATTGCGGTACCCGCTGCCAAAACATAGGATTCAATCTGCCTCTAGCTACCGGGTAATCTTGGTAGTCTAGTTGATAAGACACTACTATAGAATTGCAGGGTCATGGGTTTGAATCCCACCGGAGTAATATGCCTGTGATATTTTTTCATAGGAAGTACCGAGTACACATTGTTAACACACATCGGTGTATGGGTAAAAATGAGTAGCCTTGGATTTGTTTGTTAAGATGATCTTCCCGTCAAGGGAACTCTGCAAGCTGGTAACAGCCAATCTCACTTGTACAAACATTGGTTTAACGTGACTGATTATGAATTGCACAAATCAAGTAATAGTGATTGTACCCTGTTGTTTTGTATGAGTGAAATCTTGTTTCCTATAAACTATGGTATGCAGGAATGATACATATACGTGGGTCTGATTTCTAATTTGTTCGGGGCCTCTTGAAAAATCAGAAAAGGTGTGACTTAATAGCCCCAAAAGTCTATTAGAGACTACACCATGTGTACATTTAGGTTGGCCTCTACTGTTCTACTGTTTTCCAAGGACCAAATATCATGTGTAGATAAAGTTAAACTATTTCTGTGACGTCACTGTATTGTTGAAAGTGTAGATTATTTTTACGAATCTACACTTAAGTGTAGATTCGCAACATAATCTACAGTTGAGTGTACTTTCATTACAGTAGTTCAACTTGAAAATTACTGTCTTTCCAAAATGAAAGATAGAATGAAGTGCAACAAAACTTTAGCTAGCTGAATATATGTTATCTTTCAATTTACAAAAAACTTGTAAAACTTGATGTGTGTATCTACTTGCCAGGTAGAGTTTGTTCTTAGAGAACTGTCTTTCTTTATTCTACTACCGCGGAGTAGATTTTTCGGGTGTTTGGGAGACTTCTCAGTTCTGAAAAGAACTGTCCTGCTTTTTAACCATTACCCTCGCGGATGGTATAGACAATGGGCCTGGACTACTACTTTAGCTTATAGGAATCGTAGTTAACTGTACTACCGCGGAGTCAGTTCTTAAATTGGTCTCAATGTTTCGACCAACTTGCTCTAGTCATTGTCAGGAGACTGAAGAGGTAAGAGAAGAGTGGGCTTATTTATAGGGGTTCAGAGGATCCAGTGTAAGTCAATCAATGCTCTGATTGGTTGTGTGGTTGGCAGGCTCAGGGCTATTGTTAGGTTGCCCAGATGTGTAGTCGGGCACATTTTTGAGTAGGAGTTATTTGCTATTAATATGAGTACAACCTGTGAACCTGCAATGTCCAAAATTAACTTGCAGGCACTCTTCCAACTTTGCCATCTTGTTGGCGATCTTTAATGTCTTTGCTGTGGATACCAGTAAGAATATAACAATTATATGTAATTGGACCAAGCTCTGCGAAACTGGCTTGGATTATAAAATTGTTGATGTTAATTACATTCTTTCATCAATTAATGAAGATTTTTATTTTTCCTCCCTTTCCTTTAAACCGTGTCCCTTCAATCAGGATACCTCCTTCCAGCAAGATGTAAGTTGAATTGGTTTAAGTCATTTACACTTTCAATATTGATTGTTTTCGGATATTATTCTATCTTTCCTTTGAATATAGATCAGATATATTTGTTATATCACATTTGAGTGCCTATACTTAATTGATTAAATTCTTACTACTATGCATAATTGGTTCCATTACACAGCTTGCATTAATGGAAATATGTTTAAAGAGTGTACGATAAGTAATAACTCTTAAAATTAATCGCAATAAAAACTTACTTGGTAAGAAGTACAGCAGTTTTCGATAGTACAAAGCTTTTTGAGAATCAATTCACTTCAAATTTATTCTGAGAAATGGGAGTAAAGCGCAGACAACCTGTTTGTGTGTCTAAGCATCAAGCTTTCCTAAATTGAAGATAAAAAAAATCATAATTTCTTTCTCTCTCCAAAACCATGTTCTTGAACCTCTGAATGTGTTACCTTGCAGATGTAATTCATACTGTCGGGCCAATCGTCCGTTCATGCCCTAAAGGCGGAGTACCAGAGGATCGGGAGCAAGATCTTCAGAACTGTTACCATACATGTCTCCAGAGAGCTCATGATCACAACGTCAAGCAGAGAGAACGAGCAGAGATATGGATGAAGCAAGATGCAAGCAGCGAGGAAAAGACACAGGACAGTGTCCCAGAACAGAGACCCCAAGATGTCCCCACGGAGGAACAACCTACAAGTCCGGAGCAAAAAGAACAGCGTGCAGTATCGGAGGAGAATCAAACAGACAAAAATGATAAATCTGTGGAGAAACCGGATGATAATGCTGAGAGTTTGGGCGAGGATGGCAATGGACCAGGAAAAACAGCGAGCGTGGTTAGGGAAGAGGTTGTCGATATGAGAAAGGATTGTGTTGAAGGGGATGATAAAGGAGAAGAGGGTGTTAAAGACGAAGAGAGGAACTTAAAAGATGTGGACAAAGAGGATAAACCAGAATCTCAAAGAGAGAATGTTAAAGGAGACTCGAACTCAAAGACAGAAAGCCCAGCTGAGGCAGCAGATGAAAACAAGAGAACGGGAGAGATCAAGTCTAAAGAAGATACTCTGAAGGAAATGACAGATAAACCAGAGCCTCTGATTCAATCTATTGCCTTCCCTTGTATATCAACTGGAATTTATGGTGAGATGTGTTTTTTTTTTTTGTTTTTTTTACTCAAGCCATGTTTGTAGTAGGCATGAAGGCCAATCCATACACGTATCTAATTCAAAAGATTGGAAATACATGTATGCTAATTGTTTTTTTCAATGTGTCGCTACAAAATGTTTGGGGTTAGCATCCATTTTAAGTTTGAAAAGGGTTTGTTGGTAAAGGCAACCAATTGTTTCACATGTACATTTATGAGTTGGATGGCCGAGTGGTCAAAATCACTGGACTTTAGCTCTGGTGTTTCTGTTGTTTCTTGACTGTTTGGGTTTGAGACCTGGTCAAGACACTTAACCATTATTGCTCTTCATAGGCCTACCTTTTAAGAAAACATAATGAACGCTTTGAGACGCTCTCAGGTGTGAGAAAGCACTGTATAACAACTGCGTAGAGTTTTTGTTAAAGGCAAAGTATTTAATTGTTTTAATACTATGGTCAGTAAAACTATCTGTGTGAAATTTAATTTCGAAAGGATTTAGCGTTTTTGAGATATTGCCAAATATCCAGAGCGATTATGTCCACACAGGAAGTAAAATCCATAGTTGGAATACACAATCCGAGAAACAGTTCTCAAATTCCAATTTTGGGAGATAAAAACTTACATTTTTACACCAAACCTCATTACTTTGATGTGAAGTGATTCTCAAAATGGTTTATACTATCAAAAGCTGCTATACCGCAGTCCTAAGTAAGTTTTGATTGCCATCAGAGTGAATACCAAACATATACCTTCCCTTTAATACTCACTTGGACAAGACTCAAGTGTCTAGACTTCTTACCTGTAGAAATGTAACACTATTGACAGAATGCGTTTATGATTCCTCGTCCTTTACAGGTTATCCACAGGAGGACGCTGCTTATGTTGCATTAGACATGGTCAAGAAGTGGTTTGTTGAACATGAAAAGACAGATGTGAGTACCGACTGGAGTCTGCTTGGCTGTTTTTAGTCTTTGTTGTGTTCAAACGCACTTGCCATATAGCTAAACATGCAATGGTAGAGCACCTACATTTTCCTCTTCACATTCTTTCAGGCATCATTTCTTGAATACTTCAAAGCCATGTTTTAAAAACTCATTTGCTTTTATGCTAAAGTTATCATGATTTGTAACTATGCTCTGATAGCGCTTCAAACTTTTGTAAAATGCGCTTGATAAATATTATTTATTGTTATTATTATTCCTGCTAAGCAAGGTCCATAGTTGGCTGTGCCTTAGTGAAACAGTACAAATTGAACCAAACAACAGCAAGGCTTTCTCTTTTGATCGTGGATTCTAGAGCGACGTTTGGTGGTCGTGTGAACTTGATAAATATTTCCATTCGATTCTTTCATGTCCGACAGATTGAGAGAATCATCTTCTGCCTGTTCATGCCCAACGATGTAAGGATCTACGAGAAACTCTTGCCACTCTACTTCCCGCTCAATGGTAATGTTTCTACTTATTCAAAAACAAAATCAAAAGAATAAGCTCTTTTAAAAATGTTATAGACGCTGCGCAGTAGAACAAGTATAGAATTGCCACATGTAGCCTATTATACCATCTATGTTAAACAGGGTCCAAATTGCCAGTAGCAAGCTAGCCTGGGACTGCTTGATTTACAACCGGTCTACTCATTTTTCCAGTTTGATGATAGCCCCGCGGCTAGTGGATTAATAAATGCATCAGTAAAAATAACAATGAAATGTGAAAACAACACATTTCTTTTAAAATTAAATACTTTTGGTGACCAATTTTGATCCTGATTACACACACCCGAGCACAGAGCTCTGTGTTGCATTCCCTCTGTGAACACGAAAATCCTAGTCTTCAAAACTGTAAATAACACTATGTGGACATCTGTAAGTCCACATAGTGTTTCAGAGGTCAACGAAATCTGGCCTTGGCAATTGAAATTGAATTTAAGATGGAGGAAGTTTTTAACTAGTTATATGATTCGTCAGATCAACTGTGAGTTTAATCTGAAAAGTCACCTACACATATTATGTATTTGCCATAGTTCGGTCTGATATGCTATCAGTTTTAAGAGTGTGCAGCACTGCACTTTAAAGTTGCCAAAAAATAGTTAACGACCTGAACTTTTGACCATAGCTGAGTCTATCTTGAAGGTTATTTAGCTTTTGCGAAAGACTCTGCTACGCTAAAAAACGTCAGGCCATTAATTTTTTGTTTTTGCATTTATACCATAGGTCCTTTTGGTTGGTAAGCAGTTTGCAACATCTATTTCTTAAAGTTGTCAAAAAGTTGTGACACTTAAACAAAGCACTGACATATGTGCAAGAGTTTTCAGAGAATTTCTGACCGTTCAAAAGATGTTTGTCGGAAACGTCAGCAATGAGAAACGGGTAAATTTATAAACAAATTTCTTGACAAGAAGTTTGGAATGAATGTTCTCTTTCCCCTAAACCAAAGATGTAGAGTTTGCTTACAATGAGATGTCTTGCAATCGACTAAATTATCTTTATGAATTTGTCAGGAGAGAAATGTGAACCTAGTGACCCAGTAGAGACAGAAAACCAGGAAGACCCACCAACACCAGTAAAGAAACCTTGACAGGACTTGTACAACAGTAAGCACATCTTTTTCACTAACACTGAGTTAAAATAACGGGATGCAAGTACCGCCCTTCCATGGATAAAAAACTCAACAAATTTGGTTTCTTCAAGGAACGTTACAGAATTGGTAAGAAACAAAAATCGTGAAGATCACAGATTTACATAAAACTTACACGGTCTAATGATGATGATAGTTGGAAACATCCCTTGAAATGTTTCTGTCTGGAATGTCATATATGATGAGAAATAAATAATCTAACTTCACTCAGTGAGCGATTTATTCATTTTTAATTTGGCGTCAGTGCAATGCAAAATTTGTAATCGGTTTTTCACTATTTTCTCGTGACCCAGATGACCGATCAATCTCAAACTTCTACAGGTTTGTCACTTAATGTATATGGTGGATTACATAAAGTGCTTACACTGCCAGCAGCTGTTTTGTGAGCAAAAACCAATTCTGTAATGTTCCTTTCAATAAGATTTCAAACTTTCAAAGGCATACGATGTATGGATGTAAATACAAGTTATAACATGTCCTATCTCTGCCTCTTTTTGAACTTTCATCCCATTTTAGGGCAAAACAGTTTTTAGCTAAACTTTCTTTTTTCAAAATATAATTTTTTTTTAGTGAGGCTGTTTTGCCATGGAAGGGCCGTGTAGGGGCAATTCAAAATAGAAAGCGCACTCTACAGTTTGCCCAGGAATGGCCACTTGCACCGTGTACTGTGTGAAAAGATTTACAGTTATTGGTTGTCGCCCGTTCCACAATGTTACCTTGGTTGGTTATTGTTGGCCCATGGGCTTGTCCTGTCTTAATTTTACTGGTCCGACGCTAAAACCACTGGCCTCAGGCAAATGGTTTCAGTGTCAAATTAAAGCAATGGCCGGTGAATAATTTAAGTAAGTCCCATACTGCCCTTGTGTGATTATTTTTAAATGATGGCTTTTACTGGGTTAGCCATAGAGGGCGCTCTATATTTGGAGTCATTTGGCGTATTTGTATAAATGTGAAGGCATGGATTCTGTTAATCGTGCTTCATTAATCGTGCCAATATGCTTTACTCCCTCTAGAGGTGAAGGGAGTCCAGTGTATTGGCACTGTTTATGGTGCAGGGATTCGGTCCGATACTTCTCTGTTCTTCAATTCAAAGCCATGTTGGGAAGGGATAGCCCTTTCCTTTGATTGCTCATTTGTATCTAACTTGCATTAAAGACACTGGACACTATTGGTAATTGTCAAAGACTAGTCTTCTTACTTGGTGTATCTCAACATACACATAAAATAACAAACCCTTGAAAGTTTGAGCTCAACCGGTCGTCGAAGTTGCAAGATAAATGACAGAAAAAACACCCTTGTCACACCAAGTTGTGTGCTTTCAGATGCTTGATTTCGAGACCTCAAATTCTAAATCTGAGGTCTCGAAATCAAATTCGTGGAAAATTGTTTCTTTCTCAAAAACTACGTTACTTCAGAGGGAGCCGATTCTCACAATGTGTTATACTTTCAACAGCTCCCCATTTCTCGTTACCAAGTGAGGTTTTATGCTGATAATTATTTTGAGTAATTACCAATAGTGTCCACTGCCTTTAACTATCTGTAAATGTGACAAATGGTTCTTTTCAAATGCACAAGCTGCTGTTTGCGGGATTGTTAAGGGCAGTAGAAGTTAAATGAGTGCCTCTGCCATCAATGGCTCAATGTGCAAAGTGTTCAGATATTTCTATCAAAATACTATAAGATAAAATTTAACTTGTGATTATAATTTAGGTGGTTCCAAGAACCAGATATATTGTATTATTGGGCTTATTCATATTATATATAATAATTTGTGATTATTTACTAGAATATTATCAAGAAAGTTCAAACAAACTCCCCCACCCCCACAATAAAATAAAATAATTAAATTCATGCACCAAAAAATATCAATAAAAGTGAACTTGTTCCTCCAAAACCCATTCACCTTCCTCCTTATATTAGATACAGGAGTTACTTATTGTTGTTGATTAGATTAGATCTAATTACTCTACATTGGACAGATCATGGCCATAAATAAATGTCGTTGGTTACGAGAACTTTGACATTGAGAGCTATAACAACTGTGACCTAGTACGCTTCAGTTTGACCAATTAAGATTATCACACTTGCCAGAAAAAGGTGTTGTTTTTTTGTACACGCTGTAGTAAAGGTGCAGAAAACCAACTTGGTTCACTGAATTTTGTTTTAATCTGCTGTTAACTTCAAGTGTTATTTAATTTAAACTTATTGAAAAGTATTTTTATCTTTGTTGATGCACTAATGTAATCAGATTATTTTCAAATTAAAACCCTTATCAAGAGGACTATTGCGCACAGCTGGTTATCAAAGTTTTAGTCACACATTGAAGTAAAAGAGGCGAGTTCATTTGCAATAGTCTGTTCATGTTACCCACATTGTCAAACTTTCAGGAATTTGGATATGAACACTTCTGTGGAAGGAAACAAAATCTTACACTCTATATACCTTTTCACACTGTATCTCTTATCCCCAAGGAATACAGTCCAGGGAAGCCCTGGGACTTATTTTACCCCACAGTAACCCCTGGATGAGTGCTTTCACACTGTGTCACTATTTCACAGGGTTCCGGTTGCACATGTCAATAATACCCTAGTGCTTATCCCTACTCCAGAGCAGGGCCCAATTTCATGGCTCTGCTTACCGCCGAATTCTGCGCTTACGAACATGATTACCGCTTACGTGCAAGCGCCAAATTTTTGCGCTAGCCTTGTAAGCATAGAATGCCTAGTAACGTGGAGTACGCACGTGCAGAAGCCAAAATTCGCCCGCTAACCCGTGAAATACGCTTGCCGTAAGCACAGAATTCCCTGCTTCCGTAAGCGCCAATTCTGTGCTTACGGTAAGCAGAGCCATGAAATTGGGCCCAGGAGTGGCTATTCCCCAGAGTATGCCAATTTTCCGGGTAGACTTGGGCAGACCGGGGGAAGACCGGGGGCAGACTTGAGGTAAAGCAGTAATAGTGTGAAAAGTCTGGACGTTATTCCCCGGGTCAACGGCGGGGAATAAGAAAAGTGTGAAAAGGGCTTATCGTCTGTTAAAATGTTTTAATATTGGAGAGACTTGTACAGTCTATTGAACCAGTAGAACCACCCCAACTCATTAGAGATAGTCATTACATGGTGTTACCGCAAACCTTTCTATATCGTATTTCCACCATGCAAAGTTTCAAATCCTACTAGTCTAGTGAAAGTTCTTTTAGTGCATAGTTCTAAAACTTTAGTTCTAAAACTTTAGTACTATTACTTAATGTGAAGCGAATCAGTGTCTTGCCACTACTCTTCAACTACCTGGTTAACCTTGCCACCACGACTACTGCAAAAATAGTCGTGAATACTGTCAAAGTTGCAACTAATTGAAGCTTGACTAGTCTGGTAGTGAATATCTCTCGTTGTCCGGGCCAAACTTTCATTGTCTGCTCTTACATATTTTTGCATCAAAAGAGTTGCTTACTGTTATGGCGCCCATTGCACTGCATACATGTACTTCACATTTCAGCCTGAATTTTACTATCTTGTGCCTGCAGCGATTAACAATCTTTGGTATTGAAAACGGTTGACCTAGTCAAACGTGAATTTCACTTGACGCTTAGGCGTAGTGAAGACATAAATAAACAGCTTTATTTGATGTGATGATTTTCACCTAAATCAAGAATTCAATCCTTTTAAATTATTAAGAAAAATGTGCTAAAGAGAATGGATTTTGAAAGTCAAACTCCAAAAGTCTAAATTAAAAATTGCAGTTGAAGTTAATTTGAGTGAACATTATGTGTTATTAATGTTAAAATATGAAACAATAAATTTTAAGCTCCAGGGCAATTTGGACATACAGCTGAGGTTGTGAAGCTGCATTTGTTATAAATAAACTTCAGTACTTTTTATAAATAGACTTGTTTGGGTTTTCTCCTAGTTGCATAGCTTTTAAGAAGGATGTTGAAACAATGAGGAAGGAAAAAACAACAACCCTCCTGAAATCATAAAATAAGAATTCTGATCAGTTAGCTGTTTTGGTCAAGAGATGATTGTTCGGAAATTAGAGTAAAACTTCAACAAACTCTCTCTTGTTTCGTTATTGTAAAAAGTGAAAGAAAGACATAGAGAAGGGGGGAGGGGAGAGGGGGTTGAGAAGTTGCAAATTATGGCATTTGGAACCTTTGTTTCAATACCCTTTGAGTATCACATCTTCAGGCTTTGAGTTTTGGACACAACGGTTGCAATCTTTTTTTTTCTGAAAATGTAAAACTGCAAAATTTTGAAAGGGTTCTGGTTTATGTACCTTCTGATGAATTTCTCTTTAAAGATGCTATGTCAGATTTTTGGCAGATTTGACCCAAAAATTTTGATTTAAGATTCAATAGGTATTTAGATGGGGGTCGAGAAAGTTACCAGCTTTCATTTGAGCCATTGCTCGAAAACGTCCGCCAATTATTAGTAGCAGTGAAATATTGTGCTCAAAATTATGATCCCGACAATATATCACGTGACCAATTCTTATGTGTTTTATAAGAAACGTTTTAAATTTTTGTCATGGTTCCTGACCATTAGAAGTAAAAGTTAAACTTTTTTACGTCAAAATATTTTTTAATGTTTAGGACCAAAAATCTGACATAGCATCTTTAAAAGCTGTGAGTTACAATGAATAAACTGCTTGGACATTGCTCCGTGCTTCTAGCAACAAAGCTGATAATGTCAATCTTTTTTATTGTCTTATTTTCCAAAATATGTGACAGGCTATTACAAGAATGAGCCGCTTGTACGACCCACTTGCCCATACAGGGCTGTTGAATGATGGGAGGGTGAGAAAAAATGTGGTTTATGCTTCTTTAGGTACTATATTTTCAGATTTTCTGAATAAAAACCTTTTGTTTTTGATAGATAAAGATGAATAAAACATGTAGTTATTGTTCATCCCCTAGACATCAATAGTGGATGTTTTTATTACATGGGCTGTTCCCCCAGTATGGGTTATTTTCAAAGAGTGACATAATCTATTTTTCAAAAGGTCATAACTTTTGAACCAAACAACACACAAGTGTGTAAGATATGTCAAAATGAAGCTTGTTGTATGATCTTTTCAGCTATGTATAAAACCCAATAAGTCAATTGTCTCCCTTGTGACTCATTTTTGCAGAGCCCATCACATATGTTATTGATTAATCATTTGCATTTGCAGAGACATTAATAAGTGTAACCCTCCTACTAATTGACCAGTCAATATAATCGATTTTGGGTTTGAATGATAAATACAATGTACTAGCCTGTAATGTAACATCACATGGTGAATGCATCTACACAATTCACAGTCAACCCTCCTACTATCTAACCAGTCAATATAATCGATTGAGGGTTTGAATGATAAATAAAATGTACTAGCCTGTAATATATGGTGAATGCTCCCACACAGCACACAGTCAACCCTCCCACTATCTGACCAGTCAATACCATCCATTGTGGGTTTGAATGATAAATAAACTCTACCAGCCTGTAGTATGAAACCATGTGGTAAATGCATCAACATGTAGGAGTCAACCCTCCCACTGTCTTACCATTGTTTCCCATGTGGTTAATCCGTAGGCAAATGTATGTTGTTATTTCTGTTTAAAGTTGCTCTGCCATAGACAACCTGAGTAGTTGAATGATGTCAAATGGGTGGTAAATTTTGATGTCGAAAAATGTTACCAATAGTAGGAAAGTTTAAGAACAATTTTCTCAACTCTGTGGCGCACCAGTAAAAAAAATCATGCATTTCTCACTTCAAGGGAAGGTATTTGTTTGGAACTTAACTCTTTAAAATTAGTGGCAATAAAAACTTACTTTTTTAGAAGTACAGCAACTTTGTTTTTTATCCCAAAAAATAATTTATCTGAAAAAGTATACTGTCAGGAAACGTTTCTCATATTGTGTATTCCATTTGTAGATTATTCTTCCTGATAAGAATTTTTGGTAATACTTCAAAAATTTACCACTGTTTGACATGAATTTTATAAATAATAATAATAATAATAAACATTTCTATGGCGCTCTACAATTAACACAGCGCCTCACAAGAAAAACAAAATAACATAAGTAGAAAACAAAACAAAAGAAAATTACAAGAGGCTCTCAGTGGGGAAACAAAAATGTTTTGAGAGACCGCTTGAAGATCGTAGTAGACACTGCTTCTCTGACGTCACAGGGCAGTTGGTTCCAAAGCTTAGGAGCTGCATTGAAAAATAGATTGTCTCCAGCCTTTTTATAGGAGCGAGGAACAACCAAGCGTGTGACGTCAGAAGCAGAGCGGAGCCTTCTACGGTCTTCAGAATGACCATTATTTTAGAGGATGATATATGTTACAATTTATTTTATATATCTATATTTTTATTTGATTAAAAGAATTGAATGGTTTCAGAAACCAAAGGTACATGTTCCCTTTAAAAATATAAGTATCTTTTGAGGTATCTAAAAAGAAAAAACTGTACAGAATAACAAACGTGTCTGGACTGTTCCATTGCAGGTGATAATTTTCCCACAGTGACGCACACCTCTTATCACATTTTTCTATAATTTTCCCAAGGTGGATGTCATTTGTTTATTCATTGATTGTACCTTAAATTTTAACATATATCAGGGGTGCCACTCCACAAAAAATAGAGAATTTGAAAATTTGAAATCAAAGAAGTGATCAGTTTACTGCTAAAAGTGATTATGCTATTATAATAATTATAACAACAGTAATAAATATTAGAATAATTATAACAACAGTTATAAATATTATTATTAAATTGACTGTTATATAGTGCAATTCTGAACTATTATTGCGCTTCAAACATTATTACCCCTGGCCACTGAGCCATATATTTTATTCCTTAAACCATCTCAGCTCGGTATGCAGCCTGTGCTGCCAAGTATGAAGCACACTACGCTAAATCAATCACAAGAACCATTTCTGCCCTCACAGGTACCCAGTCACCCCTGGGTGGAGAGAAGCAATCGCCTTTGAAAGTGTCATGACCGGGATTTGAACCCACCCTGTTAACTCGGCAACCAAAACTTGAGTCTGATTCACTAAACAGCTTAACCACGACCACCATTCAAATTATTTTTGAATTTATGAAGAAGAAAAAAACAGGAAAAAAAACCAAGATGTTTGCAACAGCTCATTCTATTTTCTCAAAAAACAAAAGGTTTAACAAAATCGTCAACAGCAAGTTTAATGTCCTTCTTTTTTCCCTGCCAAATGGCAGTTTTCTTTGTAAGTGATTATTTTAAAGTTAATGTGTTATGCAAAAACCCTTATCCTTAATCGGTGTATAAAGCACTTAAATTGTTTCCATTAAATCCATTATTATCCATTATAATCCATTGAGTGATATAAAATGGATGTAAATCTGCCGGACATTTTCACTTCTGTGAGATTTTCTTGTTGAAACGGAGTCAACATGAAGTTCCTTTTGATTCTGGCTGTTATTGGCCTGGCTAGCTGTGCACCTGGACATGTCAAATATGATGGGTAAGATTACAAATTCTATCCGCAACTTTGGAAACAGTTCAGTTAATATCAGTTTATTTTCTTCTAAAATTTAATTTGAAAGGCTTCAAAGGGCTCACTAAAGTTGAGGGGGAAAATCTTACATTTCAGAAAGTTGTTGATCACATCATAGCTATGTAATATTTGAGGCATTGCATGGTGAGGTATCAAGGCAACACCATGTGTATACCAATTATCTACTTCGCTGTGTAGATTATGTACTTTTGAGAACTTGTCTTGCTATTCTTCTGCCATGGAATAGATTTTCGGAAATCGTGAGACTTCTCAGTTCTCAAATAAACAGTCGGGCTTATTAACTACTACCTGGGCCCAATTTCAAATTTCTTTTTTAAGAAAAGATTGAGTAGAGCACTAGTCACAACATTGTAAACTCAATGTAATTTTGACTGGTCACCTGTGTCAAGTTTTTATGCTTACAGCCTTTGTGAAATTAGGCTTAGTGGATTGAGAAGTCTCTTAACTTCTCTGCCGCCGAGTGAGTTCTTAAGTATTTCCATGTCTGCTGTCTTATGTCTCTAACAATGAAAGAACAAAAAGACACTCACTTTTTGTTTATCTACAGGTTTCCTGTAGTTAGGCTATAGAAACATGTGTGTATTCTACGGGAAGTCCCCTAGTTGGGAGATAATGGGTTAATATGGAACCATTCTCTGAACAAAGAGAAAACAACAATTTTTAGCCGATGATGTGGTTTTGTAAATTTTTTCACAGATATGAGGTACTACGAATCGTTCCTCGATCAGGAAATCAACTAGAATGGCTTCAGAAATTTGGAGAGAAATTTGTGTCAAAGGTAAATCAATGAGAAATGGAAACAAAGTTACAATTAAAAAAAAGTGTATTTACCAGAGGAATACTTCATAATGGTTGAATGGAATGATATATAGGCCATGGATACCTTGCATGTCCCTTCCAAAATACAAACTCAGCATTTATTTAAATGAGAACATGATGTGACTTTTATGGAAAAGAACATACAAAATTTAAGTTAATTCCAAACTTCTTTTGCACATCGTTAGTTTGACCATAAAAATATTGTTCCAGAGGAATATCATAATTCAAGAAGCAATTCATTTCCAGTATCATTATTTCGAAACATCTCCTATGACCTTGAAAATGCAATTTATTTTTCTCTATTGAAAAATATAAGATATCTCTTTCTCTAAAACTACACTGCTTCAAAGGGAGTTGTTTTCTATTTTCTATACCATCCGCCCTGGTAATAGTTAAAAGCAGGACAGTTCTTTTCAGAACTGAGAAGTCTCCCGAACCCCCTATTAACTACTTTGCGGCAGTAGAATAAAGCAAGACAGTTCTCAAAAGAACAAACTCTACCTGGCAAGTAGATACACACATGGTGTTACCACAAACCAAATTTACATTGATACCTCACCATGCAATGCCTCAAATCCTATACAAGTAAGTTGTTATGGTCATTAACCACAAGTGCACGCTGCCTTTAATTTATCTGTGTATGTGATTGATTCCTCTTGACCATGTTTTTAGTTGGACTTCTGGAAGCAAGCCCATGATGTGGACCAGCCAATGGATGTGATGGTACCACCACACTTCCAGATGGAGCTGAGAGAGATTCTGGAAGAGAATGACGTTACATTCAGCGTCCTCATTGAAGATGTTCAGCAAGTCATCAGAGAACAGATGGAGTCTTCAGTCAGCATCAATGGCATCTTGGATTCATTTGACTACAATGTTTATCACACTTATGATGAGGTGAAGAAACAGTTTATGTAACCAAAAAATATATATCGAGAAAGACTCTGCTAGGGTCAAAATGTCAGGCCACTTACTTTTGTTGTTGTTGCATTTAATACTAGGTCATCTTGGTTGTTTGGTAAGCAGTTTGCAACAGCTTATTCTATTTTCTGAAAATATATATCAATTAATAAACCACAAGGGAAACTGACTGGGTAACTTGTAAATAATTTGGGGTTGAACAAAGACAAGTTTACTTTGGTACTAAAGGACATGAAATGTAACAACCTCCGTATTAATAAGCCGGTGCTCTACCAACTGAGCTATCGAGCCCAAAGTTGTCTGTTTCCCTATTTTGTCAATAGCTTTGTCCAGGGTGCTAGTCAGAAGCTATATAACTTAATACCATCTTGTAGACAGGGATCACACACAAGATGTTGACACTGGCTGGGAAGTCGCAGCCAAAGCCAAGGATCATCTTATGGATGTGACTTTTTTATTTCAAATTTCAAGTAATAAACCACAATGGAAACTGACTGGTAAATTTAAATAACAATTTTTTTGCTCAACCCCAAAATATAAAATTGAAAGGAATGATTCTAGTTGATCATATGGAATATGAGCATTCCACCTCCAAGGTGATTTGGATACAAAACACTCTTCTACCATTATCTGCTTTCTCAGTCCTAGCAATAACACACAAAAAATGGAGAAAAAAATAGAAGAACAATGTTTTTGTATCACATAGCAAGCACCATTGTGTACAGGTTTCCTCAGACTGGCAAGCTACAGTGAGTTAGCTCACTTATATGAAGCATCCTTGGTTTCATTACCATTTTTCACCCTTTCTTCATCAGGTGATGAAGTGGGTAACAGACTTTGCAGCTGAGTACAGTTCTATTGCAGAGGAGATTGTTGTCACTAAATCTTTTGAGGGAAGGGACATCAAAGCCATTAAGGTAATTGTCTCTCTCTGTATACTCAAAGATTGATGTTTGTAATTTTACTTGAATGGATTTCCGATAGCAATAGAGGCACCATCCACTAGGATGATGATCAAAATTCAGGGTGACTTAAATTCAGTTGATATTTTTCTTCCTTCCTTTTTCTCCACATTTCTTGAGATGTTTTATTAAATGAGATGAGATTGATTTTTTTTAAGACTTTCATGTGCATTTGTGTTTAATGTCATGAGGAAAAAAACCCAATTCCAAACAAAATATTTGTGGTTCTCAGTTGGATGTGATTGAACATTTTTCTTCAACGTTCCGGCGTGTTGTGGCCGAGTGCTAGTTCACTGGACCGAAGCTCTGGTTTTGTCAGTAATAGAGTGTGGGTTCGAATCCCGGTCATGACACTTGTGACCTTGAGCAAGACACTTGACCATAATTGCTCCGTAAAAAAATTGGAAAGGCAGAGCATTCTGCTCTGCCACCCTGACTCCGAGTGGATGATACCAATGCCTACTTCCTTTTGGACTGTGAAGGGGGTAGATGAACCCTCTTTCATCCCTAGTAGGTGGCATTGTGTCCCTGGTGATAGACAGCCCTAATGAGTTCCTGCCTTATGATGTTCAGCTTTATTGTATTATTATTTTTTAATGTTTAAAGCCAGTGGACACTATTGGTAAATGTCAAAGACCAGTCTTTTCACTTGGTGTACCTCAACATATGCATAAAATAACAAACCTGTGAAAATTTGAGCTCGATTGGTCATCGGAGTTGCAAGATAACTATGAAAGAAAAAACACCCTTGTCACACAAAGTTGTGTGCGTTTAGATGGTTGATTTCGAGACCTCAAATTCTAAACTTGAGGTCTCGAAATCAAATTTGTGGAAAATTACTTCTTTCTCGAAAAGTACTCCACTTCAGAGGGAGCCGTTTCTCACAATGTTTTATACTACCAACCTCTCCCTATTACTCGCTACCAAGTAAGGTTTTATGCTAATAAATGTTTTGAGTAATTACCAATAGTGT
Source organism: Asterias rubens (assembly GCF_902459465.1). Lineage (NCBI taxonomy): Eukaryota > Metazoa > Echinodermata > Asteroidea > Forcipulatida > Asteriidae > Asterias > Asterias rubens. The sequence goes on along the minus strand of NC_047062.1, from coordinate 12,159,307 downwards.
CCACTGCCTTTAAAAATAGCATTTAATATAGCGTATGAGAATATGGATGGCTTACTTATGTATTCAGTTTTGTCTTTCATCCAAACTTTGGTTCAAGGATCCACTGTGAAGTGTTGAACATTCAATGACTGATTCACTTGGTTTGATTTCATACATAGCTTGGTAAGAAAGTGTCTGGTAAACCAGGCGCCTTCATGCAGGGAGGTATTCACGCAAGAGAGTGGATCAGCCCAGCTACTATGCTCAACATGGCTAAGAAGGTAGGCAAAGTTAAATCCAGTTCAACATTGGGGGGCAACTTCTTTAGTTCAAAAACATTCATTTTAAATTTTCAATGTTGTCACTACGTATACAATAAAACAATAAACGCACATTTATGTTGGAATAACAAACGCAATATGGTATGGTTCAGTAATAAGCAACTAAAGACAACATTGAGGTATAAGGGGAAGCGCGAAGCTTTTGTTCCCTAACCTATGGACAGACAAACAAAGTAGTAATTTTATGTAGTTTTCAAGTGTAGTTTGATACATGTAATGTACTACAAGGGAAGCTGACTGGGTAAATTTTTAATAATTTTGAGAGAAGCTGCATCATTGGCTGTGTTTAAACGCCTCCCCCAGACACTTCTATTCCAAGAACCATCCACATTTGCTTCTCTTTTTTGTTTCCCTTCTTAGCTTGTCATTTTTGTATTGCTTTTGTTCTTGTGTTGCCCTCCCTTTGTTAGTCGCTCTGCTATTTGTATAGGGCCATGTGAGAGGTACATTCAGATTTAAAGGACCTTCCGGCTCGGGGTTGGGATATAACTTCAACATCTCGGTCTCTCTAGGCCAGGGAAACCACCGGGTCCCGGTCCCTCGCCGCCTCCCGTCTCTTCCCGCCTGCAGACGGGTCGGTCATCGGGCTAGCGGTCATCTGGTCCGTTCTACACCGGTATCATTATATTGTTAATCATTTTTGGTTTAACAATGTAAAATTTACTAATGTCGGACCTGAACCTGTGACCTCCGGATTAATGTGCCGGTCTCTACCAACTGAGCTATCTAGCCCTAATGTTAGCAGTCTCGCTATTTGTCAATATCTTTGTATGGGTGTTGCCATTCAGAAGCCATTAGTTTTGTCACTAGTTTTATTAGTCTCTTTTGATGAACTGTCAGAAGACAACCCCCTCCCCCCCCCAAAAAAAAAAAAAAAAAAAAAAAAACAGAAGAAAAAAGAAATAAAAAAAACAGACTTAGTGCCAGTGACAAGGGCACAAGTGGGCACTAATGTAAAGAGCATTGAGATGGCTATTAATTGTAGCATCCGCTTTATAACAACTGGTAATTATTATTATAATTAATTGCTTGCTTCTAATTCAATCCTGTATTATAGCTTGCTGAAAACTATGGCAGTGATGCCGCTGTAACAGCCTTCCTCGACACATTTGATTTCTACATCGTACCAGTATTCAATGTGGATGGGTACTCCTACTCATGGACAAATGTAAGCATATTGTACAATATAACTTATCACACAAGCGTGAGTGGAATACAGAAAAATATAGCGCTTCTGCGAAGGCTGAGTTGGATATGGGACGCAGACGATATATTTTCCGTATTTCCACGAGACGTGTGTGTTAACCTATTTATCTTCAAGCAAACTTAGTGCGTGACATAGAACACACAAGACCCAGGTAGTGATATTAGGCGTGCAATATAGGTTTTTATCACCACTCCATTCTGCGAATCTGATTGGAGGATTAGCGCGTACGTGAAGATAATGTGTATTATACCTACAGCCTCATTAATGTCATCCTGCTACTTGAGTCACAGCATTGCCTTTTGGATGTTAATTAAGCAGCATTTATGTAGTTGGAATATAGGCCCCTTGCATACATGTATATGACAGCAGTTGACATGCTTGACCTAAACAGTGCCGTCACTTATGTCAATGAAGACTTTAGCCCAATTCGTACTTCCTGTGACTTTTCACAGAAATTAAAATGAAAGTACGAGTTTGAGTGAGTATGAATGAATCAGACAATGGTATGACTCCATGGAATGAATCAGACAATGGTTTGACTCCATGGTCTAACTCGATGTCTGTTTATGCTGATAAGGTGAGCAGACTCTTGCATCTGGGCCACCCAATTAAGTATGCACCTATTTGTTTCCCTTCTCAATTTGAACTTAGTACAGTTTGAATGATATACATCAAAGTGTTGTAGCTTTGTTCCACTGTCAATGTGACACACAGCTGCATGTGCTGTAAACCCAAATAATTTAGTTGGTCCTGTCACATGTTAATGTCCGACAATTAACAGCCGGACCAAATTTTACGCTTGTATCAGACATTTTAAAATCTAAAATGATGTGATGAAACAGCTTTATTTGAGCTGTAAATTTAGGCCAGAACTGCAGGGTTCGGTAATTGTCAAAAGGTTTGGATTTTCAGGTTCTGGTAAAATTGCCATAGTTCATACAGGGGGACTTTTGAACTGTACATTGTCTATACTATACAACTTACTTGGTCATTGGAGTAAGGCTCATTCCTGCCCAGGCCAAAACCTGCACAGCTTGCCACACATTTGACATGTTCTTTCCTCAAGCACAGCATCCAGCAGACTGCCTTGCACATGGTTGTTTAAATTTGCCCCCACATGGCATGGGTTATTAACAAAAGAATTATGAACAACAGCTGGATCGCTGTACATGCGGCCAAGGGGTGTGATTAATGCGAGGGGCAGGCTATACCAAACAATCAAGAGGGGCAGAAGGAAGGCAGAGTGTTACAAGGAAGGCTGAGCTGAGGGGATCGGGTCAAATTTTACCACAGTATGTGGAATTAAGTCCTATATAAGGACCAGGATGATTGTATATTATTTCTGTTCAACTTACTTTTTGTTCCTTAACCCAAACCATTTCGACTGCAGGACTTGCAATGACATGGTTGTGGGTTCGAATCCTATAATCTAACCACTGATTTTACAATGACTAGAATAACTATTGTCGTCTAGTTATAAGTGAATCCCAATTTATTGCTTCGTGCAATTCATAACAATTGACTTAAACCAATGTTTGTTTGAGAGAGATTGGCTGTTGCCATCTTCTAACTGTGGGGACAAACAAACACCCTGACAGACAGAAAGACAGACAAACAAACAAACAATGTTTTTTTTATCTCTGGTTGCTAGGACCGAATGTGGCGTAAGAATCGTCAGTTCAATTCCAAGAGACTTTGCAGAGGTGTGGACCTAAACAGGAACTATGGCTACGAATGGGGAGGTAAGGCTCGATGATTTGAAGGTTAAAATACCACATCTGGCCTATGACGTGCACACAAGATGCAGTTTAGCCTTTAAGAAAGACTCTGCTTGGATTGAAACGTCAGGCCATTAACTTTTTGTTTGCAAGATGTTGTTTACTGTGACAAATGAAGATAGGTGTTTACCCTTACACCAATGTGTGTAATCACTGTATACTCAGTACTTTCCAGAGTTCTGTGAAAAAAAATCCACAGGCATGTTACTCAGGTGGGATTCAAACCTACGACCTTTGCCATTCTGGAGCAGAATGTCTCACCAACTTGACCACTGAAATTGCCTATAACTATAAGCAGTTTGTTAGCAGCTAGTACCGATGTACATTTTAACATCTATTATATTAAAGAGTTGTTCTAAACTTAAGTTTTATTCTAAAGCAAAAGTTCCTTGTCATCATGAAGTGGGTCTGTCATTTCCTTTTGTCTTTGTTTTTGTGAAGGGATAATTAAAATACGTACTTTATTTTATTTTATAAGGACGTGGTGCAAGCAGTAATGACTGCGACCAAGACTTCCGTGGTCCAAGTGCCATGTCCGAGCCTGAACTGATTGGACTGACTAACTGGCTCCTTGGGCTCAAGGCTGCTGGTCAACCCTTCCATCTTCACATGGATGTCCATGCTTATGGTCTGTACTGGCTGTACCCATGGGGTTACTCCAAACTTGTCCCCTTGCCTGCTGAGGCTGGTGATATGGTAAGTCAGTAAATAATAATAATTTGAGTTTATAATGCCACTTCTCCAGAAAACCGATCAAGGCACCTACACAAAACATTACACAATGTGAAATTGTAGGATATAACATACTTGTAGTTAAAACAAACCCAATGAACAATTAAATGTGACTTGAGTTCCCTCTTGCATTTGTCTAGTGATGGTATTTGGCGAAGTGTGTGACAGGAAGCTTATTCCTAAGGGCAGGAGCAGCTTTGGCAAAAGCACGGTCACCATAATCATTTGTTCTTGATCTAGTGTGGACTCTTGATACTTTTAAAAGCCCCTTTCTCTTTACACTTCAATCCAGAGATTCTCCATAGTAAGGAACATATTAAACACCAAGATTCTTTGGATTAAGTGGAGTATATCACGCTACACTCAGGGCTAACATTCTCTGGATTAACAAATCCAAAACTGGCTTAATCCTAGTAAAATTTAACCCTGCCCATGGACTGGGGTTAACCCACCTATCTTGGTGTTGGTATGGCATTAGGTTAACTTTTCTTTGGGTTAGGTATTGTTAAGTGAAAGGAATCTTTGGGTCAGTTTCAATCCCCCTGGAAGACTTTTTATATGGGTCGCCAATAACGCAGATCAAAGGTAGGTATATAGTGAGTAAAGGTGTGTAATGATCCAGAAAGTATTTTACTTCATCATCACAGTGAGATAATTATTCATTTATTCCTTCACATACCCTACTGTGAGTATGTCATTGTGGAAGGTCAATACAAAACACATCAGTACAAAATTACATAATTGCATCCCCCACCTCCTCCACCAACCTCCGCCAGACTAACAGGTCTGGTGCCTCCGCTGTTGCAATAGATGATTAAGTCCCATCTGTTAAGTGACATTTATTTGAATGGTATACTTTACTACAGGATGCAGTGGCACAGAAGGCCACATCAGCCCTTGCTAGTCTCTATGGCACATCATATCTAGTCGGAGGATCTGCCAAGGCTATGTGTAAGTTACTCTCTCTAGATTTTTAAAAGGACCGTAAAACTAACAACAATAATCCTAACATTCATCAACCATTTTTATGTATGAGAGTAAACAATAATAGGAAAGTGGTTTAGAGAACTTTTCTCAAGCAGATGAAATGATGATAATGAAATCTATAGGCAAGCAAGGCTTCCTAAATCTACTTAACGGCTCAGTGATTTTGTGCTTACTGTGCGAGTTTTCATTTCGTAGAGCTGCTATTCTTAAGCATACGAAAAGGCACGCTAACCTTCCGGTGCTTATTGTATGAAATGAAAGGTGTAACATTGCAAATCCATGGGAAAAAAGCAAGCTGGCTGCCTTGTTTTGTTTGCTACTATAACTGTGAAAACCATATACGCTTTCTGCTATATTTAATACAAATATTTGCTATCTGTTAAAAGCACTGGACACCTTTGTTAATTGTCAAAGACCAGTATTCTCACTTGTTGTATCTCAACGTTTGCATAAAATAACAAACCTGTGAAAATTTTGACTCAATTAGTCAATGAAGTTGCGAGAGAATAATGGAAAAAAATACACCCTTGTCGCAACAAGTTGTGTGCTTTCAGGAGCCTTGAATTCTAGACCTCAGCTAAGGTCTCTTATTAAATCCAAATATTTTAGTGAGAAACTACTTCTTTCTCAAAACTACAATACTTCAGAGGGATCAGTTTCTCACAATGTTTTATACTGTCAACAGCTCTCCATTTCTCATTACAAAGTAAGTTTTTTATGCTAGCAATTAATTCAGTAATTACCAATATTAGAAAATACTGCTGAACAATTTTCTGCTAAGCAAAAAAATTAGCAGGATACCAGTCACAAATGTTACAGGTGACATGGTAGTTTGGCTAGTAACCTTAATCTAGTAAGCATAAATGTGGATGTGCTTAGCTATTGAGCCCTGGGTTTAGAAAAGAAATTATGGACTCTTCCTCAAAGACACGAGAGTCACAATTTTGAATCCAAACTATATCTCAATAATCTAATCATCAGAACTTGAATCCCATGCACCAAGATCGCTTGGCCATGACTCTTATTGACCAAGCTGTCAAATTAACCAATATTGCTACAAATTAAAGTATAAAATTTTGATAAACATCTACAGTGTCGTGGTCGTTGCTGAGTGGTTAAGAGCACCGAATTCAAACTCTGGTGTTTCTGATCAGCAGAGTGTGGGTTTGAGTCCCCAGTCGTGATACTTGTGTCCTTAAGCAAGACACTTAACCATTGTTTCGTCCTTTGGATGGGACGTAAAGCCGTTGGTCCCATGTGTTGTGTAACGCACGTAAAAGAACCCAGTGCACTTATTGAAAAGAGAAGGGGTTCGCCCCGGTGTTCCTGGCTGTGGCTGCTGAATGCGCACCGTAGCACCTTGTAAACCCTTACAAGGTGCTACATGGCAGTATTCATAACTTCAATAGTAAAAATACTATATATTACTAAGCGCCTTGAGTACCTTGTTGGTAGATACGTGAGCCATAAAAGCCTTTGATATTACTATATTATTATTATTATTATTATTATTATTATTATTATTATTATTATTATTATTATTACAGATGCAGCCTCAGGTGCTAGTGAGGATTGGGCTTTCGGTACCCTAGGAGCCAAATACACCTACGTCGTGGAGCTCCGTGATGAGGGACGATACGGTTTCCTTCTCCCAGAGTCTCAGATTGAAGAAACTGCTTTGGAGACATTTGAGGCTCTCAAGGAGGTCGGAAGGAACCTTGTTGCTGAATATGGCTCTTAAGTCTGGGATTATTAGTACTTTACATTTAAGATTGGTTCATACTTCCTGCGAATGCGAACTCAATGCGAATTTGATGTGAATTTGACGTCACAGCTCTGTTTTCGCTGCGATATTCGCAAGAGAGTTAAACACAACTCAACCCCTGCGAAATATTCGATGCAAATTTGTGACGTCAATATTTGTATCGCTTTTGTAGGAAGTATGAACTGAGCTTTATGATGATAAGCAAACATTTCCTTCTTAGAGAGGGATGGAGGTAAATTTGCGAGTTTAAAGAAAAATGTGGTGGGGGACATGAGGGCAACAGCATCAACAAAATTACTGACAAGGTATTCAACTGGCTGAGAAATGCGATGTCTAGAAATAAGTGTTTTATTAATTTAAGCATTTCTGTAAAATGTTTTTGGGGATGAACAAAGTTTACAATTACCTAGTCAGTTTCCCTTAGTGCTTTTATTTTAAACTTTTAAGTGCCAGAAACTTGACTGCTTTCTGATAAACAAACTAACAGATTCAGTGAATAAATAACAGATTGAAAAATACAACAGTGGAATACAGTGCCAGTTCATTTTAAATTTGAAGCTAATTTTTTTGAAGGCAGTATGAGTTAACTCCACATCATGTCATTTTCATTCCTATTTAAAAGGTTTCTATTTACTACTCAAGAGTTGTTTTCTTTTCCAGAAGAATAAAACTCCCTCATCCCACTAGGATCATGTTTATAGTTTCCCCTTTGTCAGAGTATCAGCCATTCTAGACACCAATCAAGTGGAGTATAAAACACCTGTTTCGGTTAAATTCATAATTTTGATATGTCTATCGATGTCCCATGTTTTGTTTGACGCCAAACTTCAATACAATGATTAACTAGATAAGGGACCCAAACAACCACAAACTAATCTCATCTGATGCAGAGATAGTTCTTGTACATGGTGATACCGCACCGTGCTGACCTGGTTAAACTCCAAACTAAAAAGTACCAAAACTCACTATTAGAGAAACCTACAAACAAACATTCATGCATACAAACTAATGGTCCCGGCTGTAACGTGGTAGTGCCACCCCATCATAAGTTGGACAGATGGAATTAAAAAATACCAATGCTCACTATTAGAGAAACCTACGAACAAACTTTCATGCATACAAACTAAATGGTCCCGGCTATAATGTGGTAGTGGCACCCCATCATTAGATGGACAGTGCATAAAGCGCAGATGCAGCTGGCAGGAGATCACTTTCTAAGCTCTCCACAAAGGAACAAGACAACATGAAACTTCTTCTGGTCTTGTCGTTGTGCGTACTTGGCGCTTTTGCACAAAGCAAGACTTATGCTGGGTAAGTTTTGCTGATTCCAATTCTGTTTCAGATTTACAACTGAAACCGGTCATTGTAATTAGTTTTCATGTTAAAGGCAGTGGTCACTATTGGTAATTGTCAAAGACTAGCTGTCACAGTTGGTGTATCTCATCATATGCATAAAATAATTAACCTGTGAAAATTTGAGCTCAATCGGTCATCAAAGTTGCGAGATAATAATGAAAGAAGAAAACACCTTAGTCACACGAAGTTGTGTATGTTTAGATGGTTGATTTCGTGACCTCAAGTTCTAAATCTGAGGTCTCGAAATCAAATTCGTTGAAAATGACTTCTTTCTCGAAAACTATGGCACTTCAAAGGGAGCCGTTTCTCACAATGTTTTATACAATCAACCTCTCCCCATTACTCGTCACCAAGAAAGGTTTTATGCTAATAATTATTTTGAGTAACTACCAATAGTGTCCACTGCCTTTAAAGGGACGGTATACGTAAGGTGATTATTAATGGCAATAAAAACTTAACATGATTAATCAGTACAGCAGCTTTTGATAGTTTGAGAAACAAACCATCTTAAGGCATCGGACACCTTTGGTAATTGTCAAAGACCAGCCTTCTCACTTGGTGTATCTCAAAATATGCATAAAATAACAAACCTGTGAAAATTTGAGCTCAATTGGTCGTTGAACTTGTGAGAGAATAATGGAAGAAAAAACACCCATGTCACACAAGTTGTGTGCTTTCAGATCTGAGGTCTCAAATTAAATTTAAATATTTTAGTGAGAAATTACTTCTTTCTCGAAAACTAAAGTCACTTCAGAGGGAGCCGTTTCTCCCAATGTTTTTTACTATCAACCTCTCCCAATTACTCATTACCAAGTACGGTTTTATGCTAATAATTATTTTGAGTAATTACCAATAGTTTCCACTGCCTTTAAGGGGGAGTTGATTACCGTATTTTCTTGCGGATAAGACGCGTCTTATATTACTTTTTTGACCCCAAAAACATCGGTGCGTCTTATCTTTCGGTGTGTCTTGTCTGCTGACGTTTGAATTTTTTGGGGTCATTTTAGGGTCCTGTGCCTTGTCCGCCGAGCGTCTTATCCGCAGGAAAATACGGTAAATGAATTTACCCCACGAGCAGCAAATTTATGGTCTCCCGAGTTGGTTTAAGGCAGTGGGGGAACATGTTTATTCTGTAAGTATGAATACATTTCAATTTCAATGTCAACTGCAGATACCAGGTGTTCCAGATTACACCCCACAATGACATTCAGCACAAACAGATGAGTAATCTCAACTTCATCTTTAACGAGGAGGTAGGACTAACAATCACACCATTAACGCCAATTTATTGTAAAATTCTTTTGTAATATTATACTCGGTTCTTTTTTAGCGCTTTAAAACACCCCTATAAGGGGCATATCAAAGGGCAAGGTACGTGGAGCTACGATTTGAAGATGAGATGTACTCCTTTAACATACCACCATGTAATGGTTTACAAGGTGCTGTGGCACAATATGCAGCCAATCAAAGCAGGAACAGCTGGGCGAACCCCTTCACTTTTTTGACAACTAAACACTTCAGAATTCTGTTCAACCTCAAAATAGGCCCCAAAGTAACAATTTTGAAAAAATAGCTCCAATTGATGGCACTTTAATACCATCAGTGTGATGATGCGGCGACGTGCTAAGCAACAAAGCAGCTGTACAAAATGGAGCTCTAACAAAGGACACAACAAGAGTAATGAAGTCTGAGGGCTTTCTTGCAAATCTTTTGACTAAAAAAAAGTACCGCAGATTGGTGTTTAATGTGATGACTTTTAAATTGACAACTTTATTTTAAAAATGTCCTTATTAATTGAATACTTGTTCAATGATTTTTTAGTAAAAATCACTAGCTTCTAATGTTTGTAAAAACAATAGTTGCCTCTTGTAGCGCCCAATTTCGTCAAGCACTGATGCTCTTGGCACTCAACAATACATAAAACACTAGTATAATAGCAGAAAATTGTATAAACATTGTGAAAATCGGATTGAATGTGAACAAATAGGTTTTGAGCAATTTGAGGAAACTGATGGTTGGCGTGGATGGCTTGTGCACAGAGTGCCTCTCATCAATGTGACCCTGGTTTAATAAACAGGCTAACAACAATAATAACAGTAATAATTAAAAACATTTATATAGCACCAAATCCATTAAAAATGCTCCCAGGCGCTTTACAACAATAAAAACTTGCATTAAAACCACAAAAGCCAAGGCCTTATGTAAGTAGAGTTGGGCATTGGTTATCTCCTGTGCCATGAGGGTTTTACTACGGGCCCTCTGGTTTTCCTCTATCCGGAAAAAAAAAATCACTTTCAAGATGCTGTGCTGTGTGGTTATATAGATGTGGCTGGCTGCCAATGGTACCATGAATACCATGTGGCTCAAATAAGTTGTAGCAGTGTCCTTTGCAATTCAGCTTCTCAGCTTTAAAGACAGTGGACATATTGGTAATTGTCAAAGACTAGTCTTCTCACTTGGGGTATCTCAACATATGCATAAAATAACATACCTGTGAAACACCCGTCACACGAATTTGTGCGCTTTCAGATGCTTGATTTCGAGGCCTCAAATTCAAAATCTGAGGTCTCAAAATCAAATTCGTGGAAATTGCTTCTTTCTCGAAAGCTACATTACTTCAGAGGGAGCTGTTTCTCACAATGTTTTATACTGCCAACCTCTCCCCATTACTCGTTACCAAGAAAGGTTTTATCATAAAAATTATTTGGAGTAATTAACAATAGTGTCCACTACCTTTAGGGATGATTAGCCTCATTATTACTTAATAATGTCCTGGCTATCATTAATAAAAAATCCGTCTCTTAAGTTGCCCCCTGTTTCCTCGAATCTTTCCCGCAGCTGGATTTCTGGAGTAGCTCTCCTGTAAACCAACCAAGTGAAGTCATGGTACCTCCACACCATGTCGCCCAGATGAAGAATGAACTGGCAGACATGGAACTTGACTACACCATCAAGTGGAGTAATGTCCAGACGCTGATCGAGAAAGAAAATGCAAAGATTCAAAGTCGAGTCCCTCAAAATACCTTAGCTTCTTTTGACTACAATGTGTACCACAGCTATCAGGAGGTAGGCTTACATGTATTCTTAAGCCCCTTTCACACAAGAGCAATTTAGCAAGGGTCCCTTGCTAAACTGTAACATGACTGTAAAATTTCACAAAATGAACCTCGTGTGAAAGAACAACAATTCTTTCTACTGTTCAGGTTCTCTTCCAAAATTTTGTCAAACATTGCTGCATTTTCAGCCATACTAAAATTAGGCAAGGGACCCCAGTTAAGTTGCTGTCGTGTGAATGTTGTCGTGTGAATAGCACAATGATTTGTGTGTATAATGGACTTCCTATCTCAACTTCTCTGTTAATACATAAATTCACCTTCATTTTGCAGTCGCAGTATTTTCTTATAAGTCTCTAGTATTATCAGCATGTCTGTTTTTACTTGTGCTTCAATTTTGCTAAGTTACTCATGATATTTAATATTGTGTGTGGGTCCCACACACAACTGCAAAGACAAATACACAACAAAGAGCTAAGATAAATCAAAGTTGCTAAGTAAAGTGTGATGTCAAAATACAAATTACTATGGTTCTACTGACAACTTTTCTTGCGATGAATGGGGTCCAGTGTCATCAAATTGTTAGTAAGACTGCTTAACACTTTTCTTTAGTACGTTAAAATTTAGTGGGGCACAGGTCACAACAATGTAAACTGTATGTAGTTTTGGCTGGTAACCTGTTTCTGTTCAGTAATGGTTTTCTGTGCTTGGCATTTTTGTGTCCTTATGAAATGTTTTATTAAAGTAAACCATTGGGGTGTAATATTTACAACAGAATTATGAACAACAGATTATTGTTTTAGTTGTTCACATTCATACCAGAGCTTTTTTTTGTATGTGGTAATTTACAATAGTAAACTTTTCATATACGACAAGCAGAAATATTTTGCCTATCGGAAATACCATGGAGTGTACAGGGTCATTCTATTTGTAAGGGACGGCGGGATGGTCTATGCAACAAACATGACCAACCCATGTTTACAGCCCAATGCTCGTTACTGAATACCTAGTTTGTTCCTTGTGTTTTAGATCATGAACTGGATTACGAATTTTGTCAACAGCGCACCCCCGACCAAACTCACACTCACTGAAATTGAAGTTGGACGATCTTATGAGAACAGACAAATCAAGGCAATCAAGGTATGCATCGTCTTAAGTATGAGAATACATGTAGTCCCCAATTAACATGTGTTAACCCTCTCCATGTCCTCGGTTTGAATGCGTGGACATGCCCACCTCTGCAGTTTGCATACACAATGCCACATGTGCCACGCAGGAATTGTTTGCAAACTGATGGCATGAATGGTTGGTGAATCACTTGGCAAGTTGCCCATAAAGGAGATGTAGGCCTATATAAGGCATTATGTAGTTTTCTGTTCTTAAGACAATATCCGCAACAATAGCCATTAATTTGTCACAATTCCAAAATTATCAAAAAAGAGAACAATAGGCCATATTTTTTACCGTGTGAGGGCGCTCTCAATCACTTCTGGGGGTATATTCATTCATGAACACATCACCACCACAGACATCTAATCCATCAGGGACAATAAGACTTTTAAAGGAGCCGTCATAATCCACCTCTAAAGCAAATTGAAACTACGGCGCAACAAAAGTGACAGAACGCCTATTAATCTGTGCAGGGCGAATCACGTATACCCCCAGAAGTAATAAAAATACTATTTATAGCGCATTGTAAGCATCTATTTGAAGTGACAACACTCAGTTATTATTAGAGTTGTTGACTCAAGTCATGCGGCTTTGACTTGACTCGAATCAGACTCAAGTCACTGTTTTTGTTACTTTTTGGCTTGACTACACCGACCCATTAAGCTCCACCCACAGCGCACGTGTGAGCGAACCCGTGAGCCTCTCCAATGCCTTTCTGCACAACTCTGTCACATGTGACAAGCTTTATGCGCATGCATGTCGGACTTTATAGTGTCAGAATATTTGATTGTGCAATGGTTTGTGATTGGTCAATATGCAATGGGGTGGAGCGTATTGGATTGGTCTTACTCTCGGCTTGTACTTTCCTTGTGTTTTGACCAAATATCTTGTGACTTAACTTGACTTGAATTGTCACCAAATGAACTTTGACTGGACTTGGACTAACAAAAAAGAGTAACTTGCTGCCAACTCTGGACTTAATATTGGTCTTTTAAGTTTCTCTAAATCTGACAACAGACCCATTCCATTCAAAATGGTCACTGATTACAGAAAATTATAAAAGGACCCCTCAAATGTTATGTATGCTGTACAGGGATCTAAATTAAGTGTATTTTCATGGTAGTCAGCAAGGCCTGTAACCCAGAGTTTTTAGTAGCCCTGATGAAATCATGGTAGCCCCGAAAACATGTTATGTCTTGAGTCACGGCACAAATTGGTCACCGAAAGTATTTCATTTTATAATACCCTCAGCACGGTTCATTATTGTTTGTGATGTCCATTTTTGTATTGTTTTTCCACTATGTGGCAATTTTGACCCCTACGGTATCTCATCAGCCAGAAGTTACCTTTGCCCTCTGTAACAAAATGAACTATTGTGATTCCCCACCCTGTTGATTCCTGAACTAAAGTATATTTGTATTTAACTAACTTGGATGTAACATTTAGTTGAGCACAGGAAGCGGTCGTTATGGTGCGTACACCCAGGGTGGGATACATGCCAGAGAATGGGTGTCACCAGCCACTGTTATCAATCTTCTCAAAAAGGTAAGAAGTAAAAACAATCGGAGTTTAAGACCAATCCTATTTTGGTCGTCCATGGAGATAAGAGTCACAATAGGCCTACTGTTAGGTTCTTTGATCTGTGTATCCTCAGGGCCCAATTTAATGGCTCTGCTTACCGCCAAATTCTGCGCTTACACTCATGGTTCCCCGCTTATGTGCAAGAGCCGAATTTCTGCGCTAGCCTTGTAAGCCTAGCAAACTTAGTAACGTGAAGTACGCATGCGCAGAAGCCAAAATTCGCCGCTAACCTGTGAAATACGCTTGTCATAAGCACAGAATTCTTGCTTCTGTAAGAGCCGATTCTGTGCTTCTGGTAAGCAGGCCCATGAAGTTGGGGCCCAGGTCTTTGTACAGTACTTTGACTTTGCGCTAATATTTCAATTTCAGTCTGATAATTCAATAATAATAATAATAATAATAATAATAGTTCATCGAATTTATATTGCACTTTCTCAAGGACCAGCCTCCTCAAGGGCGCATAACAGTAAAAATACCAGAAAGAAAATAACACAGAAAAAGTTTAAGACAAGTACACAAGTGAAAAATAAGCAAATTAAAAATCAAAGCCTTATAGACAAAAATATGCAAGATACCAACATATGGTCTGCCTTGGCAAACAACAAAGTCTACATGAGGGACAAAGCTCAATTTAAAGTCAATAAAACACATACGTCTTTGTTTTACTGTCAATTGTCAAGCTGCTGGGGGCTTCTAACCAAACATTTTTATTGTCAGTGATTTTACCAAACATATCCTTTAGTTTTGTCAAGTCTGTGCAGAAACTTTTGCAATTTAGTCATTCCATTTGTTCATAATTTTTGCAGTTTGTTGATGGCTACGCAAATGGTGACACCACTGCAGTCAAATTCTTTGAGAAATTTGATTGGTATGTCATTCCTTTACTTAACGTTGATGGTTACTTCTTCACCAGACCCGAATCTGTAAGTAACCCACTCATCAGAACCTTTTGAACATTGTTGGCGAATCCGTAAACTGTTAAATATTGAGCCTTTTTATTAACATGGGTTATTTGCATTGTAACTTAAGGAGGGATGTTATGGCCCGAGTGCATTATCATTTGGATTTTTGTTTTAATACTTTGGGGTTGAACAAAGAAATATGACTAGAGCAGGATTTGAAAGGCAGACCACCAACGTTAGGGCTAGATAGCTCAGTTGGTAGAGCACCGGCACGTTAAATCGGAGGTCGTTGGTTCAAATCACACTCTAGTAGATTTTTCTTTGTTAAATGCCAAATGATTTAAAATTTTACCCAGCCTGTTTCCCATGTGGTTTATAACTAGAGAGCTAATATTTCCTTAACATATTTGCCACTTCATACAAAGAAAATAATCAGACCTGCCCGCAGAGAACTACATCCAAACCAATGCAAGTATTCCACTTTTAAAAATTCCTAAATGAACAAATTCATCACTTCATAAGACAAAAAGCGCAAGTCAAACCAGGCCTGTTTTTGTGTTCAATGAATATAGGGGCGTATTTTGATTCCTAAAAAAAAGGAAGAAAAGGAAAACCTATAATCTGTAGGTTAAGTTTAGTGTGTAACTAACAAATTTGTATGTATCTGGTCCCTAAACTTGGTGAAAATTTTAACACTGAATACAACAAGATTTTGCACAAATACCAATTTGCTGAAAATGTTGTGATTTTGACAAATTTATCCCTTCATTTCATTTGACTAGAACCCAAGTGACAGATTGTGGCGCAAGAACCGTCAGCCAACTACAATTGCACAATGTGTTGGAATTGACATGAACAGAAACTATGGATATAAGTGGGGTAAGGAAAAAATACCATCTATCCCTCACAACCACCCAAAATCCTCAAAATTTCCTTTTCACATTTCAATGTGCCAGATGCTTGCACATTCATTGAACCAATTTCAGGGGTCTGAGCAAGCAAGGCATGCTAAGACAAAATAGCGCCATAAGATCGATCACCCCAGGGAACAAGGTTGCCTTTGGTAAACCGTTGGTGCCTCGGCAGGTGATGCTTGAGTGTTATTTGGTTTAACCCTTAACACCGACATGTGTATTGCACTGCCCCCCCCCACCCCCGCCCGAGTTCTGTGGAAAAAAAACCACAAGCATTAAGTGTTATTCACCTCACATCACAACTTCTCCTGAAACCGCAAGTTATATGCTAACGGCATTTTAAGTTTAAACTTGATACACGCTTTGTGATAAAACCTATATTGCACGGCTAATATCACTACCTGCGTCTTGTGTGTTTCATGTCACGCGCCAAGTTTGCTGAAGATAAATACGTTATCACACACGCGCTCGTGAAAATACGGAAAATGTAGCACGTCTGCGTCCCATATCCAACTCGGCCTTCCGCCGATAACTTATAATATATTAGACCTATTCTTGAATATGCTTGTCACCATCGGCACAGCTAGCTCCTTTAAAAGCACATTGTAAAATTGAATTAAATGTGTTCATAAAACAAAACAAGAATTATCTAAGCCATACTCTAAGAATTTAGAAGTTTTGGGTATTCCATCACTAGAGGCGGGAGGAATTTTTTCAAGTTTGGCAACAAAGGATTGAGTTCTAGTAAATTTATGCACATGTTTCACCCTCTCTAAAACCAAGTTGTGTGGTTAGAACCTCCTCTGGTTTATCAAAACTTCATTGAAGAACACAGTTATACAACAGTATCACAATTTCTGCCCTATCCTGCTCTATCTAGCAAGAATTGTAACCTAATTATAATTAGTTATTATTATCATGTGTAACTCTTCCCCCCTTTTTACCTGTCTGGCTTTTTGTGCAATTTTATAGTTTAAGCCTTTTAATGCGTAGTTTCTGCTTCACCTTACACCTAAATGTTGTCATTCTGCCGATTATTATTGATTCACTGTGCACAAAATATATTTATTATCTCATGCTACTGTGTTACATGGGTAATTTCAACATATGTGCTTTTTGTAATGAAAAACAAGGTTATTTCAGCAAGCGACCGCCAATCATGTAATTATTTCTAACAAATAAATCAGAATAATAAAAATCAATCAATAATTTTATCAAGTCATATTTATTTTCGACTTCTTCTGCTTCAGCTAGTGGAGGTTCATCTTCAAACCCCTGCTCCCAAGTCTACCACGGTGAAGCACCTTATTCAGCTGGTGAGTTGAAGACAGTCACAGATTGGCTTCTTAGCATGAAGCAAACATTCCACATCCACGTCGATGTTCATGCCTTCAGTCAGTACTGGGTCTACCCATACGGCTACTGCTACACTTCAGAAAGAAAGACTGCCGACCATTATGATTTGGTGAGTCTGGTCATATTTGACTCATTTATAGAACTGACTCCGTGGTAGTGCTGTTAATTACGATCCAATAAGCTAAAGTTAGTCCCAGCCAATTTTCTATACCTTCCGCCGGGGTAGTAGTTAAAAAGCTAGACAGTTCTATTCAGAACTGAGAAGACATCTCCGAACTACGCGGTAGTAGCATAAAGAAAGACGTGGTGTTACCGCAAACCAAACATGTATTAAACAATTCATTGATGCCATGCAGTGGCCATCTAAAAGGTTAACCAGAAACGGTTTCTGGTTCACAGGTCTTGGGCAATTAACAACCTTAACTAAAGAGAGTGAAAATGGAACTGTAGTTCCAGTAGTACCAATTTGTAGGCTCAAACTAATGTCCCGACCAGTAACCGCTCTTTGTATAAGCCTCTTTCACACAAGTCTATTCCCCAGCCGGCCCTTTCACACTTCGAGCGCTTTACCCCAAGGGACTGGCCACCCCTGCTCTGGTGTAAAGGCAAGCAGGAAAATACCTCAGGGGTTTCAGAATAACTGCTACCGGGAAATGAAAGCAGGTTTCGCTTACGCCAGTTTCTGACAGATAGCGAAAAGTGAAACCAACGGTTCTTTTCAGAACCACCCCAACTCATTTAGAGATAGTCACTACATGTACATGGTGTGTTACCGCAAACCTTTTCATATCGTATTTCCACCATGCAACGTTCCAAATCCTACTAATTATCTTTTACATTTACTCAAAAGAGATTTACACATAGTACTACTACAAACCTCACCTGATTGTCCTCCCACAATGCAAACTTAACAAATCCTACTTATACTGATCATGAAAAGAACTGGTGGTTGACAACTCCACATTAGTATACATTTTCTCATTTATATTTTCAGCAATATGTTGCAAAAAAATCCACAGAGGCACTGACTGCAGTGCACGGAACATACTACATTTACTCGACAGCCGGTGACTGGTGTAAGTTGTGCATGAAAATTTGATAAACTATTCGGTATGCCATAATTATATGGTATTATAACACCCCATACAACTAGTTTGCGTTCAGATTGGTTTAGTGCGTGTCATAAGATATCCTAAAAAGTTTGACATCTGAAACAGTTAGTGGCTGGATGGGCTAGATCGACCGACGAAATATTGACTGTTGGGAGTCCTTCGGAACAACTCTGGAGCACTTTGGTTTTGATCTTGACATGAGCCGAGACAATGTAATCTTTGTGCTAAGTTCAACTGTCTAAAACAAACATTTATTTGGGTTGACCTAAAAATGTTACTGATCTATTTGGTTTACTGTGACCCTTAAGCGCCTGTCTGAAACGGCGTCATACACGCAGCTAATAAGGTACTACACATGGAGCAACCAATGTACTGAAATCATAGTAACAGTAGCTTCTTCTCGTGTTTTATAAAATAAGTGTTGACTGCTTTTACTCATGCTATGGTAAAAACAGCAACTCCCTCAGTGATGCCGAGGACATATAAATCATTAAAAAAAAAGCAAATTAGTGAAATGACAAGCTCACTGGTACCATTGGCATGTCACTGAACGTGTTAAGGGTAAACCCTGATTTGTGTTTATAGGCCTACATTGGTGTAAAGCAAAACCAAATCGTTTTCTTATTAAACCCCGATGATATCACTGGAACTGTTTTTGACTCCTTACAGACCCAGCAGCTGGATCAAGCGAGGATTTCGGCTACGAGATCCTCAAGGCCAAATACACGTACACCATTGAGATGAGAGACACAGGCGCATATGGCTTTGAGCTGCCCGAGAATCAGATCAAACCATGTGGGGAAGAAACCTACGCTGGCTTCCACAAATTCTTCAGTTTGGTCACTGATGAGTACTAAAGCAAAGGTGACTGAGCCAGATAAAAACCACTGATCCCACTGAAGGAAAATCAAATAAAAACACCAAAAATTCCCCCTCCCCCAAATCAAATATTGAGAGTTTTATAAAGTCGCCTCATTACTGAAATAAGTTGAATAACATCCTAAATCCATTGTGACCAAACATAGATACATAGAGAGAGAACAAAAAAAAAAGAAACAAAATAACTTCAACAACAAAAATGTCTGAAATAGGATATTATCAGCAACAGCGCATTGATCAAATTGTTAGGAGTTGGTTGAAACCAGAAAACGTTATTCCCTCAATTGATGCAACAAAAAATACAGCTTAAAAGCTACATTTGTTTTCATCGCGCCCACAGAATGATTGTGACAAACGTCAGTTAAGCCACAGGATTTTGCTATTTTTCTCTCTTAGGTTTAAGGCAATGAGATATTAAAAAATGCATTCCAGAAACATCCCTTGCCAACAGAATCATCAATACCATCACAGTCACACTATTCGTCACTGCCATCGAACAAAGTGTTTGTAACTATTTTGTGGAGAGATTTCTGTTCATCAAAGAATAATAAAATATTATACGTAAACAAACTATATTTCGTCAATCTCAGCTCTTTAAAAAATAGGTTACCAACTAAAGTACCATGGCATGTGTGTTGTTTGCTGCTTATTGAACTCTTTATTAAATCAGATCACTATCTTCATGTATGAACCAATTTCAGAGAGCTATTTCTGTTACGAAATCTGGCTAAGCAGAAACAAATGATGCTAACCACGAAAAGGTTACCAGTCAAAACACTGTGATGTTTGTAATTTTTTCGCAACTGCTTCCCTGCTTGAAAATTATCAAGGCAACATTTTTTTGCTAAAGCAATTCTCTGTGAAATTAGACCAAGCAACCAAAAGACCTTTACCACGCTGCCACCATCTTGGTCATGCTCCCTGTTTCCATTACAGTAACAAATGCTAACATTCACTGCCCAAACATGGCACCAGACTATTATTTCGTCCAGCCTCAGTTTGGTTACAATGAGTTGGAACGGAGAAAATCAACCTGGCCACACACCGTGATAAAGGTCTATTGACCCTCACTATTTACCTTTGTCATCAGACACTGTTGTAGAGCGGTTTGATGTTTAAACTCTCTGCGAAGACATTTAGCAATGTATGCCTTGTATTTGCAGAGATTTCCCTGCCGTTGAAGATGTTGGTAACCTAGAAATCTGGAACTGAAAAGGAAAAAAGAAAATTTTACATCTATTTCAACTTAAAGGGTGCACAAATTGAATATTATCATATGCATGAATGTTTTTGAGTGTAATGTTGAGAATATTTTTATGAATTAAAAGATGAAATGTTTGATACAATGAGGCGAAGCCATGTTGAAAAATGGAACATTCCACATTCAACATTGTTTTATATAACTTACACATTGCATTTGGCATTTTAAATTCACTTGGCATTTGAAATCAAGCATCTGAAATCACACGAGTTTGTGTGACAAGGGTGTTTTTTCTTACATTATTATCTCGCAACTTTGATGACCAGTTAAGTTCAAATTTGCACAGGTTTGTTATTTTGTGCATATGTTGAAATACACCAAATGAGAAGAATGGTCTTTGACAATTACCAAATGTGTCCACTGTCTTTAATCGAATGATTGCAGAAAATGTTGAATTTGGTTACAAACATAATTACTCCAAAGATTAAGAATCCATTCGCACGAATTGCAACTAGGAATTGTTCTGATTTTCCACAGACAAAGGTGCCCGAATCCGTCCACAAAATACTCAGAGCGAAGATATGTAGTATACAGTGTTAGTGGTAGTCAAATAAGACTAAATAAGTTATAAAACCGAAGGTGGATCAACAAAGTGATGCATGTTCATCCGTAGACTTCATAAAACAAGATGGCGTTGCCCATGCCAAAAAACTGAAGCACATGGAATAAGTCAACTGCTGTTGCATGTAGCAAATATATACAATGTACATGTTTTCTGTACCAAAAAAAAAAAACGGCTGTTGCATGACTAATATAAATAGCAATAAGTCACTACATCAGCATTGATTTTATTAATAAAATTTGGCCGTCCATGCCAAACAGAGCGGTTTGTTTAGGTACTGGCTATACAAACAACTACCCCATTTATTTTGAGCTGTAGTCTAGTCACAGACTCTTCATCTTTGGTGTGGCTTAACACCAAGATAACCTCATGCTCACCTTTGGTGCTTTTGAGTTAGGACTCATGTAGGCTAGGCACATACTCTCGGTGGTGTGAGCCCACACCAACTCAACCCCTTCGTCTGGATTATGAGATAACGTGAGGGCGCCACCAAGCTTAGCGTCTACTGAAGCAAGGAACGGTGATTCTGTGAGCAAATTAGAAACAAGTTACCATTATAGTAATGCAAAGAAATAAAACATTTGAAAATGAATTCATGACAGACACTTTTAATTTGTCCATCAGCCTTGTAAAAACAATTTTGCAATATACATGTATTATGTACATTGTTTGTGCGAAAAGATTTTGTTGGTTTTTCATTTTGAAACAGCATCATCTTCAAAATTCGTTCACCAAAAAATGCTGGAAAAAAAAAATCTTTCACTAAAAATCAGGCCTTGCAATTTTAGGATAGAGAAACTTGGAAGTTTCACCTGGGCCCACTTCATGGCTCTGCTTACTGCACCACAGAGAATTCCGCGCTTAGGTCAAGCGTGTTTCACAGGTTAGTAGGGACATTGTTATCGCTATTACTTTGCTTACACAGTAATGCAGAGACTTAAACCCTTGTAAGCAAGGAACGGTGATTGCAATTGCAGAACTTGACAGTAAGCAGGGCCATGAATTTGGGCCCTTGTTGATTCTGGACAGGGTCGAGGATAGTGCCACGTATTTCTTGGTGCCGTCTAAAACACAGGTACCGTTATCAATCCATCAAACAACAAGAAGCTATAACTATTAATTTTGGTTTTACCCCTAAACACCGATGGTTGTCAGCACTGTATACTCAGTACTTACCAGAGTTCTGTGGAAAAAAATCACAGGCATATTACTTGAATGAGATTCGAACCCACGGCCTTTGCAATTCTAGAGCAGAGTCATACCAACTAGACCTCCAAGATTGCCCGGTAGCTAGAGCGGTAGCTAGAGGCAGCTCAAATCCTATATTTTTGCAGCGTGTATCACAACGATTTAATAGATGTCTATATTTACATCGAGGATAAAGAAGCTATAACTACCAAGGAACTTCTGTTTGAAGACCCTCTGTATCCCAATAGTGGTACATCCATCTGACTGTAGCACTCCATCACAGCACTCCTTAGCCAGAAGGGTCCTGATGAGATATTCCCCACACCCTGACGTACTACAAGCAACAGAAGGAACTGTGCCACGCCCTGTCTGTGCCCAGCAACCACACCCGTAGGATGAGGCCTGAAAAAAAAATAAGGCAGTCACTGTTGTTACAAAGTTCTCCATTAAAAATTAAGGTGCTTGATTTAGAATAGGAAGCCCAAATTGGAAAGAGAGTGACTGTTCTACTGTCTCTCTGTACATTGAAGACTTCTTCGTTTGAAAAGGCTCAAATCCATCATGCAGTGAGTGATGCTCATGGGGCTTTAACATTAAACCCCTGGACTAGGTCATTGACTACATTCCTCAAAACATCTTAGCCTGTGCTGCCAAGCATGTAGCATGTCTTGGCCAAGTGGTCTAGTTCATCAAGCCCAAGATTTTAGTGTTGTTCGCAGCCAAATGTGGGTTTGAAATCTTGTCTTGTGCCCTTGAGCAAGTGACTCAACCAAAATTGCTTCAAAAAAGTAGGGAATGTAGCATTATGCTCTACCAGCCAGGCTCCCATTGGATGACACCCATGCCTACATCATTACAGACTGTGAAGGGGGTAACCCTGTTTCAGCTCCAGTAGGTTGGCAACATGCCACTGGTGGCAGTTGACTTTGGTTGACAGCCCATATCAGGGCTAGCCCTCACCTTGTAAGTCAGGGCTAGCCCTCACCAGGGCTAGCCCTGACCTTGTAAGTGCAACCCTCACCTTGTAGTGGCAGTCTGGCCTCGTGATGTTAAGCAATCTCTCATAATATTTGTTTTTAAAAACAGGACTAGATCAATCACAAGAACCATCTCATGAATACTAATGTAGCAAAGCTACTGGGATATGTCCGCTTATAAAAGAACCAAGTATATGTAAGGTGCTTCATGGAATATATACCTGCCCGACTCGTCCAGGATGTTTTAGTGTTATGCCTCCGCTAGATACAGCACTGGCAACATTCCCGTCTGCATCAACACAAACTGCTCCTACGGTGTCCATTGGGGAACACCTTGAGATATCACGGATGGGGTCACTGGCTGGGGTCACACATTCTGACTGCGTCTGGGAGGATGGAAGTAAAGATAGAGATCATTGTCAATTTGTATTCTTGTTATTCTGTCACATAGCCATTTGTAGGTTTTCAGGAAATGACATGAAAACCGAATGGTCTTTTTGAGATCTGGGCCCAATTTCATAAAGGTGAAATTATTTCAAATCTTTTTTTAGAACCACAATAAACCTCCTGTTTAATAATAATAAAAATATCGAAGCCTCATATAGCGCACGTATCTACCAAACAAGGTACTCAAGGTGCCGAGTATATACAAACTTTCAGAAAGGTAGGTAATTGCAGCGATGAATTTTGAGACCCAATTATTTAGCACCTTATAAGGGTTTACAAGGTAAGTGTCACGGCTGGGGATTCTAACCCACACTCTGCTGACCAGATACACCAGAGTTTGATTTCGGTGCTCTTAACCGCTCGGCCACGACACTTCCAAGGGACTTTTGCACCAAATTTTCTCTTTACTACGCACCAGCTAATTTCATTCTGTTCATTGACCTCATTTGGCTATTGTTCACATTTGCTCAAAAAAAAAAAGGGGAACAAAAAAATGCAAGAGTTGCTATCATGGAATCATGTTTCTTCATATCAAATCAAATATCATTTCCTCAAAATAAACAAAAACAACAATTATACTTGATATAACTTATACAATGGAGAAGGTGATAAAGACTTACATTGGTTTCTTCGATGTTTCTTGTCTTTGCCACCCCCTGTTCTACATCAGAAAGTCTTCTTTTGTGTTTGCGGTAAGCCTTGAGTGAGTTTTTGGTGAGTAGTGAACTCATTGACACCCCCTTGATACCGTGATCTTGAGCCCACTGTAAGGCACCATTGCCAACCAAAAAGCTGAAGAAAACAAAACAAATTGTTTCCTTTTTCAGAACCATTTTTTTTATTTCGAGCAAGGAAAACAAGTCAGAACTAAAACTCTCCACAACCTCCGGCCCCCCCCCCCCCCCCGGTCGATACCAAACTATACAAAACAAATGATAAAATCTACATCATCATACAATACAATGCAATCCTTACCACGGTTGAATTCGACCACATGACAAGGTTCCTTTCTTCTGCTCAGAGATGAGAGCTTGGCATACCTTGATAGGATTCCGAATACCTGGTGAAAATGGGGACAGGAATGAAAATCAAATATCAAAGAGCTAATCGAGTCATAATTATTGGAGTCCTATATTTAGCAGTGGCTGTAAAAGATGAATCTTTCAGTGTATGTTTTTTTCCCTCGGTTCAGTCAAACCTTGTTAAAAACAGCATTAATAGATGTAAAATTTGCATCGGGATAAAGAATATTAATTTTGGTTTTTACCCATACAACAATGTGTGTTAGCACTGTAACCCACGGCCCTTGCACTTCTGGAGCAGCGTCTTGCCAACTAGACTACCGAGATAGCCCAGTAACTAGAGGCAGTTTGAATCCTATATTTTAGCAGCGGGTACTGCAACGATGTAATAGATGTAATAGATTCTTTGTGCGCACTGTGCACAACTCTCAGCCAATGATAGCCTTTCATGCGTGCAGATTTCATCAACAATGGTGGTCAGTACGTCATCTTGTGTAATATATCAAGAGTACGTTCTGAAGTCCTGAATCTCATATCTGCTTTATGGTGGGTTTTTTTGCTGTCCTTTTATGTGTTCCAGTTATAAAGAGGTTATTTGGCAAGCCCCAGCGATCTTGTTATTTATAACAACAGTTTGACTATTAACTTTGTTTTTTACCCATACACCGATGTGTGTTAGCACTGTATACTCAGTACTTCCCCAAGTCCTGTGAAAAAATATCACACGCATGTTACTCGGAAGGGATTCGAACAAACGACCCTTGCAATTCTAGAGTAGTGTCTAACCAACTAGACTACCGAGGTTGCCCAGTGGCTAGAGAGTTTGACTAAACAAGACATGTAATAATAACTTACTAGGTATGGCCCCGACAGCGCCATACAGTAGACTGGTACCTTCCATGATACTTGCATCACATTCTACATTGCCACATAGATTGAGGTTGGATCCAATACCTGCATTGGTGAATGCACTATCCTGTAACAAGTCCAAATCAATTTATTAAAATAAAATATAAAAAAAGAATGGCTGGTGAAAAAGCTGACAGAAGATGACAAGCTTATAATAGTCATGCTGCCGTCGATTTCATCAAACTCTTCCTAACTTAAGATTAATCTTAGGTCTTAGGACGAATCCCAACCCTGCACTGTAGCATGCAGACCTTAGGATTGATCCTAAGTTAGGACGAGTTACTCATCCTAACTCGAGATAGGATCGATTCCTAGCGTTTCGTGAAATCGACGGCTGGACAGTTATTAACAAAGTTTTAAAGAACAAACCCTAAAAGGTGTGTTTCAACTATACTACCTCCATTCATTGGACCCTGAGCATTCCTGAAGCCATTCCTGAAACTCCTTTGGAGTATGCAGCACCAACATCGAAAGGAAATGGCTGCACAGGTCGCTAACACTTCCCAGCTACATTCTCTAGCTTCCATTGTAGGTGACTATCTTACTCCCCCGAATGACGAGTTGTAATTTAGTTTGTCATTGCTTAAAGTCAGTGAACACTAATGGTAATTACTCAAAATAATTATTATCAAGAAACCTTTCTTGATTACGAGTAATGGGGAGAGAGGTTAAAGTATAAAACATTGTGAGAAACAGCTCCCTCTGGAGTGACGTTGTTTTTGAGAAAGAAGTAATTTTCCACAAATTTTATTTAGAGACCTTAGATTTAGAATTTGAGGTCTCGAAATCAAGCATCTGAAAGCACACAACTTCGTGTGACCATGGTGCGACAAGGGTGTTTTGTCTTTTATTCATATCTCGCAACTTCAACGACCAATTGAGTTCAAATTTTCACAGGTTTGTTATTTTAAGCATATGTTGAGATACACCAACTGAGAAGACTTGTCTTTGCGATGACCAATAGTGTCCAGTGTCTTTAAGGACACAAGTCTCACAATAGGAATTCAAACCCACACTCTGATGACTCAGTCACCAGAAGATGGGTTTGATGTTCAAATCCTACAAGGGTTTGATGTTCAAATCCTACAAGGGTTTGATGTTCAAATCCTAGAAGGGTTTGATGTTCAAATCCTACAAAAGGCTGATTTCACAATGACTACAATAAGTATTGTCTTATAATAGATGTTAAATTTGCATCGGGGATAAAGCATATTAATTTTGTTTTTTTACCCATACACCGATGTGTGTTAGCACTGTATACTCAGTACCCCGAGTCCTGCGAAAAAAAGTATTGGCTCCTAGTTACTGAATCACACTTCTTGATTTGTGCATTTCATATTCATAGACGTTGGGAAACCAATGTTTGTATTCAAGAGGGATTGGCTTTTACCATCTAGTGTGAGTTTGAGGAACTTCCTTGACGAAAGATCATCTAGAAAAAAACTTAAAAAAAAAAAAAACAGACAAACAAACAAACAAAAACCCAAAACAAACAAAAAAACAAAACAAACAAACAAACAAACAATTAACTAAACAGACCACTCAGCAATACAACTCCCCATGCCTACACATGTTATGTATGCAAGTCACAACCAAATAACAAAGGGTAAAATAATTTAAAATAACTTTATTTGGAGTCAAATGGAAATAATCTTGTTAAAACTTGATCACCTCTAGAATGGCAACTGTTGCAGCCACTACATCTAAGGCAATTGCTTGTCTTCTGATGAGCTCCATGGCCTGAAATAAAACAAAAAATCAGTAATGCTTGAGTTCCTGTTTCTTTTACAATTTTATTAATTTATTATTTAGGTTGAATAACTATTATATTTTGTTTTGTCAGGGGTTTGTGAATGATTAAACTTTAAACCAAGGTAATATAACTTATCACGCTTGTTTCAACTGCAGCAATCCAGTGATTAGCCAGTAGTACCATTAGCATGTTGTTTGACAAAATAGGTGGAGTAGTTAAGCCACTCCCCTAAATTTAAAAATATTGTACAGTCAGGATAGTGTTAAGCACAATTTTGCAGTGCTTAAGCAGCTCTATGAAATTGGGTGCCAGATCTTGTTACTATCATTTGACCAGCAGAACATCAACACTGTTAAAAGGAGAAACTGCTAAACGACTAGTGGTGGTTTGTGGGCGCTTGAATGCAATCTCACATTAGACAGTATTATAGACGCAGGCGTCAGATAGTTCTAGAGGATTGGTACTGGTTGGATCTTTTACCATCAGTGGACTTTTAGAATGGGCTAATACTTATGAATTGTGGAAGATTCACAAAAACAAATAACAAATAACATTTAATTTAAAATATTATTTGTTTTTGTTTTTTTTGGGGGGGGGGGGGCTGTAGGGGAGGAGGCACAAAAATAAAAATATTTAGAGTGCCCTAGACTGCGCAGTAGGGCTTTTAAAACCGAAGAAATACACAAATTTAAAAAAAGCTTTGAAGGACCTTGTTTCATTTCTGCATGAGGCCAGAAAGCACCACTTGGGAAGAACCCTGGCAGCCTCTTATCAAGCATTTTGGTGTGTTACATAGTTGTAACCCTCCTGCTTGGCCGAGCGGAAAGAGCACCGAACTCGAGCTCTGGTTTTTCTGATCAGAGTGTGGGTTTGAGACCAAGTCTTGACACTAATGTCCTGAAAAGAAAGACACATCTGAACCATTATTGCTTCTTCCTTCGGATGGGATGTAAAGCCGTAGGTCCCGCATTGTATTCCAAACTATCAATGTATGCAAAAGACACACAAGATAAGAACAGGGGTTCGCCTGGTGCGTCTTCAATCAGGCCGCACTAAAAAGGGCAAAGATGATGAGATATATACCTGTTTGCATGCTTTCTGGCATACTGCTTTGTACTCTTGCATATTCTCTTGTGCATGATAACCTGCTCCTAGAAACAACCCAATTAAAAAACAATAAAAATAAAATAAAATTTAAAAAAATTAAATTGCAATTTTATTTCCTTCATGGACATGATACACAGAAAAATCCAAACAAAAATAACAAGAAATTTTCAATTTTGATCAGAAAATGTAAACTTTCTGAGTTACAAGAAAAACTCTTCAACGGGGACGAAGCATGGTACAATTTTTTACACATTATTGCTACATCTAACGTATAGTGAATTATGCGTACAAATTGGTTGGCATACGAGTTGGTCGACGGAACAAGTTGGCCTGCTTTCGGCCGGTGTATGACTATATGACGAGTTGACCGGCATTTGACTTCGTTCCTTCATGGAGGAAGATTCCTCGCTCCGATCCATGGTTCGTAGTAATAATAAATAATAACCCCAAATAATTAATAATATCCAGTCTTGTTGGAAGGCCGGCCGGGAGCATGGAGGTTAGACACAACTGTATCTGAATTTGCCTTTGAGTGTCACTGATTGTCTTAATCTCTCTCATTACAAATTTGATAAAGTAAAACCATGGAGTGGAGGTAGAATTAACAAATAAAACATTCCCCCCCCAAAAAAAAAATATATATATTTATATATATATATATATATATATAAAAATAAAAGAATAAATTATTATAATCTAATTATAATATTAAATTAATATGTAATAATAATAATAATATTTATAAAAAAAATAAAATAAAATAAAAAAGTTTTGGCAAAACTTACAAAAAAGGCAAATAAATAACAATTTTAACGTACTTATTACTACAGGACTGCACTGTACTTACCTAAATGAACCGCCACAAATCCTGCATTCAAGCGTTTCTCATCCATTGTTGCAAAGTAAGCATTTGTTTCAAAATCAAACAACACAACTAATCATGCACAGAGAAAAAAAACTCATGGGCGCCGCCATTTTAAGACAAGACTGGTACCTGCAGTCCTAATCCACATACAAAATCAATAGCATTAAGTTAGCAGAGGACCACAGCTTGTTTACCATTACACTATACAGCACCAGACTGAAGTCTGGTCTGTTGCCCGAAGTAGATATCTGCGCAACCTTGAACATTGAACGAACTTGAAGTTTCAACACTGCGTATGAATTTTGTTGATTTGCGCGGGTTTCAATTTTGCGCTCAGCGATACCAGTACTCTTATCAAACGTCATCAGTTTATGGGTTATGGTGTGTGTGTACAACGGAAAAACTTGTGTAAAATAAAGGTAAGTCAATGGCAATTGGTAAAAGCCGGAACTGCCTGATCTGCCGGATCTGCCGGAACTGCTAAAAAAATGAAATTTTTCGGATAATTGTATTGCATTTGAAGTCGGAACTCAGTTGGAATGGTCAAATACATCAGTTTTTGTTATAACTACTCACTAACCTGTGCAAAAGATTATTCCTGGAACTCAAAAACATTAAAATTTGACTGACTTTGTTGATCGCATGACGGACAAATCGGACAGCAGGTACCAGACTATGCAACACAGACGCACGCAAAGTGGCACTGTATTCGTAATCGGGCGGTGCGTGGGTTATGGGATGGTCGCTTATAATATTGCAGGTCGGAACTCACATTGCTTGCAGTCCTACGCGGTCGCACATTGCAGGTCGGAACTCACATTGCTTGCAGTCCTACGCGGTCGCACATTGCAGGTCGGAACTCACATTGCTTGCAGTCCTACGCGGTCGCACATTGCAGGTCGGAACTCACATTGCTTGCAGTCCTACGCAGTCGCACATTGCAGGTCGGAACTCACATTGCTTGCAGTCCTACGCGGTCGCACATTGCAGGTCGGAACTCACATTGCTTGCAGTCCTACGCGCGGTCGCACATTGCAGATCGGAACTCACATTGCTTGCAGTCCTACGCGGTCGCACAATGCAGGTCGGAACTCGCATTGTAGTCTAAGCTGAATGGGGAAATTCAAGACTTTCACCGTGGAAGAATCTGTCCATTTAATTTGTAATATTGTAAATATATCAGTTGTATATAAAGGTGGCGATCTATGTTACAAGTTTTGGAATGGCTTGTAAATTTATATCTTATTCATTCTGGTTTTCTGTATCAGGGGGGAGATCGTACACACACGGCCATACGTTGTACTGTGCGGTATTCGGTGGGTAAAAGCCGGAACTATCATTTTATGTTTTACTACGACGCTTAGGGAATCCACGAAGATTCTACACCCATACGTTGTGCGTTATGCGGTGGGTAAAATCCGGAACGATAGCAGTTTTCTGTTTTACTACGGTGCTTTAGGGATCTACAAGTTGTACACACCGTACGTTGTTCGTTATATTTGGTGGGTAAAAGCCGGAACGATGGCAGTTTTGTTTAAATAATCTTTCAAACGATTTTGTTCGGTTTATGAAAAAAAATGTTTTAAAAATAATTCAGGATTTCGCGGTTAACCGTCATTCAGGGCAGCCTAGCCTTAGCCCACCTTATTGAGCTATTAATGGCTCCGCTTTTAACATCGGTCTCATCACTGTAATGGTGACAGTGATGAGACCGATGTTAAAAGCGGAGCCATTAACAGCTCAACAAGGTGGGCTAGCCTAGCCTATAAGCATATCAATCATTGCATCCACAGCCGTTTCTATAAACATTTGTATTATTTCTAAGCTTAAAATTAATTTGTTTTGTTTTCCCCTGTATGTATCAATGAATTTGGTTATGTACATCAACCCTTATTTTTACGATGCACTTTCTTGGGGTAATACTTTAATAGAATCCTGACAAGAGTTCGACTTATTTATTAAAAAAAAAAATGTAATGCTCGTGAACAGTTACTTATAATCCCCTTTTTATAGTTGCCTTGTTTTAAAAGTTAATGAAATTTATTCTCTCCAGCTTTGCTCTCTCATGCATCAACTTTTTAAAAAACCTCGCCCAATTCCATCAGTTCTATGTTTAAAAACAAAATAAAAAAATTCATCATCACTTCACAAGGCAGTGTCATGAATTTTATCAATCTTATACTCTTATAAAATAAGTGTGAAATATGCGAGGCCCAAGCTATGGAGCTCTGTTGACACCCCATCTAGTCCATCACACTTTAGACGAAAATAATTATTAAAAAAACTGTTTACAAAAAGATTTCTTGAATAACATATATTTTTCTCATGGGGTTATTTCATTAATCTATATCAGTATTATGATATTTGTGTTTTGTTATGGGGTTTTTCTTATGACACAAGACCCCTCGTTTTTGTTTGTGAGTTGTTTATTCTGTTCTTATTTTCCAATCTTTGTTATAATTGTAACAAGGGGGCCACTACTTAACAAGCTTGAGACCCCCTCCACATCCAAGTTGATTACTGCTATGGTAAAAACTATTACTTGATTAAACCATCTCTTCTGTTATTTTCATATAATATTGTCATCACTTTGTTTTAATGTGGAAAAGAAAGTTAAGTGCAGGTAGAAACCTGCGTCGTGTTGACATAGCATTGATCGTACATTATGTAAAATGTCAATTACATGTCGTGTATAGAAAGAACGCAGGTCGGAACTCACACGAGCTGATTGGGCATGCATTATTTCTGAATCGACTCACGACCCGGCATGGTTGGAAGTTGCAGGTCGGAACTCATGTTTCAAAGTCAAATCTTTGCACCGTGGAAGTTATTTTTGCAGTCAAACCATGTAAAATATGTTGTTTCGATTGAAACAATTCATGTTACTCACTCATGTTCTCGACAGCATTATTTTCTTGGCCTTAATGTCATTCATTATTGATGTATTCTCCAGCAAATCAAGCTCAGGTTCGAACCGTGAAAAGGGTTGGCCTGTACGTGCGTGCAGTCGTAGTAACTCAAAAAGAAACTCAAAGAATCCCACCCGAGTAATGTGTCTGTGATTTCTTTCACAGAACTCTGGCATAACACACATCGGTGTACATGGGTAAAAACAAAAATGAATATAACTATTTCAAAAAGGCTCCCATGAAGTAAATCATTTTGTTGGTAAAATTCGAAATAATCACTCACAGTTTTATTCTTATCAGTTAAACAAACCATGTTAGAGGAATTGAAACACTGTTTTTCTGTACGACGCTTGTCACGTTGTGCGGTATTCGGTGGGTAAAAGCCGGAACTATCATTTTATGTTTTACTACGACGCTTAAGGAATCCACATAGATTGTACACCCATACGTTGTGCGGTATGCGGTGGGTAAAATCCGGAACGATGGCAGTTTTCTGTTTTACTACGGTGCTTAGGGTATCAACACCACATGGTAGTAGATCGTAGGCCTATACATACACTGCGCCATTCGTGGATAAAGGTCGGGACGGCCAGTGTTTGAAAATTACTATTTACAAAGACTTTGTTGAGGTTTTTTTTCTAAATTTTTTTTAAACAATTAATCCAGTAGATTTAATAACTCAATTTGTACAGGTTTAACATTCATCCGTTTAATAAGCCAGGGCATGATCTAATATTATTATAGACCCTCGTCCATTGGTTGGAAGTTGCAGGTCGAAACCCGCGTCCATAGCATTGATAGTACATGGTATGGGTGGGGGGGGGGGGGGTCCAAGAAAATATGAGGTATATTTTTACAAATAATGTTTGCATAAAACGTATTATATCAAGAAGATTATTGGAACTTTTCATGGAAATTATATAAAGTTTGGTCAAATTTATCGGCCTTGGCGGTATTCAAGCTGCCACCGGAGGGCGCTGTTTTGAAAAACGATGTCGGTCGTTTTGAGGGCTTCCTTCCACAAGTAGTAATGTGGTTGAAGAACTGAAGACATAATCGGGACATAATAAAGCTTGGAAATACTTATTGAACTATTTTGAGTGATTTGAGTTAGGCTTCGCATCTTAATGTGGTCACGGGTGGGCTGTCATAGCAACGTCCGTCAAGTATCGGCTGTCAATTATTATGCCAAGTTCAAGTTTATTGAAATAAATTAACAAACTGTAACATTACAGGAGAACAAACACAATATTTATAATAAGTTGAGATTACTAAAACAATTATTTTTCCACTGTGATCAGATAATTAAATGCAAGTTTGTCATGGTCTTTTGTATTTGCAGTATTATGTTTTTTAATTGTTGAATTAAGCAAACTTGTTTTAATAGGCTTTATAGATAAAATATGACGGACGTTATAGTAGGGGTCGAATCAACATGTATGCATACATGAAGTGTGTATAAATGCGACGGTCGGTAAACGCAGGTCGGAACTCTCATTGCAGTGTTGTGCATTATAAATATATTAGTAAATTTTGGGTAGCGATTGAAATAATCCATGTTTTATGTTTTAGACACCATTAATTTCCTCGGTTGTTTTCCAGTAAACCAAGCTCTAGTCAGAACTGAAGAAATTTATACAATTTAAATTAAAAACCTAAACTGGTACAAGCGTACAGTCGTCGTGGGCCTATATACTTTATGAAGGTTCTCATAAAGTAAATAATTTGAGGGTAAAATATGAAACAGTTTTTCTTGTCCGTAAAGCAACGATGCTAAACGGAACTGACACACGATTGATTCAATATTCAGCAGATTGCACTCATCGTAATGTGTGCTTTAAATTACTGGGTAAAACCTGGAACGATTTCATGTTTTAATTTTGTTTTCCCGTAAGACGCTTGTTAATCAGTGCAACAATGATCTTACACACACACACACACAGCTGTGTTTATGGTGTAAACCGAGGACTTCTCTTTGTTCTCCCATTGTTTGGACATAGTTTATTTTTCAGACGTCCCTATTGGTTTTGTACACGAAATCAAATTGAGGACGTCCTCGGTGTGACTTTTTCCCGGATCCCTTTTGTTATAACCTTGTCCAAGTCCTCGGTTTGAATGCGTATACATGCCCAATACGTTGTGTGGTACTCGGTGGGTAAAAGCCGGAACTATCATTTTATGTTTTACTACGACGCTTAGGGAATCCACGAAGATTGTACACCCATACGTTGTGCGTTATGCGGTGGGTAAAATCCGGAACGATGGCAGTTTTCTGTTTTACTACGGTGCTTAGGGATCTACAAGTTGTACACACCGTACGTTGTTCGTTATATTTGGTGGGTAAAAGCCGGAACGATGGCAGTTTTGTTTAAATAATCTTTCAAACGATTTTGTTCGGTTTATGAAAAAAAATGTTTTAAAAATAATTCAGGATTTCGCGGTTAACCGTCATTCAGGGCAGCCTAGCCTTAGCCCACCTTATTGAGCTATTAATGGCTCCGCTTTTAACATCGGTCTCATCACTGTAATGGTGACAGTGATGAGACCGATGTTAAAAGCGGAGCCATTAACAGCTCAACAAGGTGGGCTAGCCTAGCCTATAAGCATATCAATCATTGCATCCACAGCCGTTTCTATAAACATTTGTATTATTTCTAAGCTTAAAATTAATTTGTTTTGTTTTCCCCTGTATGTATCAATGAATTTGGTTATGTACATCAACCCTTATTTTTACGATGCACTTTCTTGGGGTAATACTTTAATAGAATCCTGACAAGAGTTCGACTTATTTATTAAAAAAAAAAATGTAATGCTCGTGAACAGTTACTTATAATCCCCTTTTTATAGTTGCCTTGTTTTAAAAGTTAATGAAATTTATTCTCTCCAGCTTTGCTCTCTCATGCATCAACTTTTTAAAAAACCTCGCCCAATTCCATCAGTTCTATGTTTAAAAACAAAATAAAAAAATTCATCATCACTTCACAAGGCAGTGTCATGAATTTTATCAATCTTATACTCTTATAAAATAAGTGTGAAATATGCGAGGCCCAAGCTATGGAGCTCTGTTGACACCCCATCTAGTCCATCACACTTTAGACGAAAATAATTATTAAAAAAACTGTTTACAAAAAGATTTCTTGAATAACATATATTTTTCTCATGGGGTTATTTCATTAATCTATATCAGTATTATGATATTTGTGTTTTGTTATGGGGTTTTTCTTATGACACAAGACCCCTCGTTTTTGTTTGTGAGTTGTTTATTCTGTTCTTATTTTCCAATCTTTGTTATAATTGTAACAAGGGGGCCACTACTTAACAAGCTTGAGACCCCCTCCACATCCAAGTTGATTACTGCTATGGTAAAAACTATTACTTGATTAAACCATCTCTTCTGTTATTTTCATATAATATTGTCATCACTTTGTTTTAATGTGGAAAAGAAAGTTAAGTGCAGGTAGAAACCTGCGTCGTGTTGACATAGCATTGATCGTACATTATGTAAAATGTCAATTACATGTCGTGTATAGAAAGAACGCAGGTCGGAACTCACACGAGCTGATTGGGCATGCATTATTTCTGAATCGACTCACGACCCGGCATGGTTGGAAGTTGCAGGTCGGAACTCATGTTTCAAAGTCAAATCTTTGCACCGTGGAAGTTATTTTTGCAGTCAAACCATGTAAAATATGTTGTTTCGATTGAAACAATTCATGTTACTCACTCATGTTCTCGACAGCATTATTTTCTTGGCCTTAATGTCATTCATTATTGATGTATTCTCCAGCAAATCAAGCTCAGGTTCGAACCGTGAAAAGGGTTGGCCTGTACGTGCGTGCAGTCGTAGTAACTCAAAAAGAAACTCAAAGAATCCCACCCGAGTAATGTGTCTGTGATTTCTTTCACAGAACTCTGGCATAACACACATCGGTGTACATGGGTAAAAACAAAAATGAATATAACTATTTCAAAAAGGCTCCCATGAAGTAAATCATTTTGTTGGTAAAATTCGAAATAATCACTCACAGTTTTATTCTTATCAGTTAAACAAACCATGTTAGAGGAATTGAAACACTGTTTTTCTGTACGACGCTTGTCACGTTGTGCGGTATTCGGTGGGTAAAAGCCGGAACTATCATTTTATGTTTTACTACGACGCTTAAGGAATCCACATAGATTGTACACCCATACGTTGTGCGGTATGCGGTGGGTAAAATCCGGAACGATGGCAGTTTTCTGTTTTACTACGGTGCTTAGGGTATCAACACCACATGGTAGTAGATCGTAGGCCTATACATACACTGCGCCATTCGTGGATAAAGGTCGGGACGGCCAGTGTTTGAAAATTACTATTTACAAAGACTTTGTTGAGGTTTTTTTTCTAAATTTTTTTTAAACAATTAATCCAGTAGATTTAATAACTCAATTTGTACAGGTTTAACATTCATCCGTTTAATAAGCCAGGGCATGATCTAATATTATTATAGACCCTCGTCCATTGGTTGGAAGTTGCAGGTCGAAACCCGCGTCCATAGCATTGATAGTACATGGTATGGGTGGGGGGGGGGGGGTCCAAGAAAATATGAGGTATATTTTTACAAATAATGTTTGCATAAAACGTATTATATCAAGAAGATTATTGGAACTTTTCATGGAAATTATATAAAGTTTGGTCAAATTTATCGGCCTTGGCGGTATTCAAGCTGCCACCGGAGGGCGCTGTTTTGAAAAACGATGTCGGTCGTTTTGAGGGCTTCCTTCCACAAGTAGTAATGTGGTTGAAGAACTGAAGACATAATCGGGACATAATAAAGCTTGGAAATACTTATTGAACTATTTTGAGTGATTTGAGTTAGGCTTCGCATCTTAATGTGGTCACGGGTGGGCTGTCATAGCAACGTCCGTCAAGTATCGGCTGTCAATTATTATGCCAAGTTCAAGTTTATTGAAATAAATTAACAAACTGTAACATTACAGGAGAACAAACACAATATTTATAATAAGTTGAGATTACTAAAACAATTATTTTTCCACTGTGATCAGATAATTAAATGCAAGTTTGTCATGGTCTTTTGTATTTGCAGTATTATGTTTTTTTAATTGTTGAATTAAGCAAACTTGTTTTAATAGGCTTTATAGATAAAATATGACGGACGTTATAGTAGGGGTCGAATCAACATGTATGCATACATGAAGTGTGTATAAATGCGACGGTCGGTAAACGCAGGTCGGAACTCTCATTGCAGTGTTGTGCATTATAAATATATTAGTAAATTTTGGGTAGCGATTGAAATAATCCATGTTTTATGTTTTAGACACCATTAATTTCCTCGGTTGTTTTCCAGTAAACCAAGCTCTAGTCAGAACTGAAGAAATTTATACAATTTAAATTAAAAACCTAAACTGGTACAAGCGTACAGTCGTCGTGGGCCTATATACTTTATGAAGGTTCTCATAAAGTAAATAATTTGAGGGTAAAATATGAAACAGTTTTTCTTGTCCGTAAAGCAACGATGCTAAACGGAACTGACACACGATTGATTCAATATTCAGCAGATTGCACTCATCGTAATGTGTGCTTTAAATTACTGGGTAAAACCTGGAACGATTTCATGTTTTAATTTTGTTTTCCCGTAAGACGCTTGTTAATCAGTGCAACAATGATCTTACACACACACACACACAGCTGTGTTTATGGTGTAAACCGAGGACTTCTCTTTGTTCTCCCATTGTTTGGACATAGTTTATTTTTCAGACGTCCCTATTGGTTTTGTACACGAAATCAAATTGAGGACGTCCTCGGTGTGACTTTTTCCCGGATCCCTTTTGTTATAACCTTGTCCAAGTCCTCGGTTTGAATGCGTATACATGCCCAATACGTTGTGTGGTACTCGGTGGGTAAAAGCCGGAACTATCATTTTATGTTTTACTACGACGCTTAGGGAATCCACGAAGATTGTACACCCATACGTTGTGCGTTATGCGGTGGGTAAAATCCGGAACGATGGCAGTTTTCTGTTTTACTACGGTGCTTAGGGTATATCAACACCACGTGGTAGTATAGTTTCAGAGTAGATCGTAGGCATATACATACACACTGCGCCATGTGTGTTTAATATTTCAATGTTGGCAACAACAAAAGCATCAAATGTAATTCAAGCATTACACAGTCTACAGAATTGAGACACATGGCTAAAGATACTCAGTTAATTGTTACCAACATGCAGAAAATTTGAAGGTCGGGACAGCCAGTGTTGATGTTAATTTTTTTATCAAGTTTTTGCACAATATTATTCAGAACTCAATTTGTACAGGTTTAACATTCATCCGTTTAATAAGCCAGGGCCTAATCTAATATTATTATAGACCCTCGTCCATTGTTTGGAAGTCGAGGTCTCCATGCCCTGCGTCCATAGCTTTGATAGTACATGGTATGGGGGGGGGGGTCCAATAATATATGATTTGAGGGTAAATTTTTACAAAAATAAATGTTTGCAATAATTGTATTACATCAAGAAGAATGTGGCTAAAGAACTGAAGCTTGTAAATACGTATTGAACTATTTTGAGCGCTTTCAGTTCGGCTTCGCATCTTAATGTGGTTGGGGTAGGCTGTCGTCGTCCGTCAAGCCGTCTGTCACATTAAATGACTATTTCAATTAATGTCAAGTTCAATTCATTCAATCATTTCAAATTTACAAAAATATTACATCACAGGAGAACAACCACACTTAAGTTGAGGTTATAAAAACATTTTTTTTTTCACTGTCACCATAATGGTCATTTATTGTTTGCAATATTATGAAGTTTTAAATTTTATTCGGCAGCTTTTTTTCTATGTCAGTTATAACAGCCTATTTATTATATAAAATATTACGTATAGTGGGGGTCCAATCAACATGTATGTCTACAAGTTGTGTATAAATGCGAAGGTCGGTAAACCAGGTCGGAACTCTCATTAATTTCTGCAGTGTAGTGAAGTAACGTCATGTGTAAATAATTCAGTAGATTTTGGGTGGCAATTGAAACAATCCCTGTTTTATGTTATCTACACTATTTTTCATCGGGGATGTTTTCCAGTAAATCAAGCTCTGGTTAGAACTGAAGAAGTTTATACAATTTGAGTTAAAACCTAAATTCGCGCGTGCAGTCGTCGTCTACTAACTTCAAAATAGGTTCTCGTGAAAAAATAAATTGAGGGTAAAATTTGTAACGATCACTTACAGATTTTCTTGTCAGTAAAACACGGAATTGACTCACGAGTTATTCAGTGTTCAGCAGATTATACTCGATGTAATAAGTGCCTTAAACAACCGGGTAAAATTCCGAACGATCTCAGTTTCATTCTGCTGTTTTTCTGTACGACGCTTGTCACACACACACCATACGTTGTGCGGTATTCGGTGGGTAAAAGCCGGAACTATCATTTTATGTTTTACCACGACGCTTAGGGAATCCACGAAGATTGTACACCCATACGTTGTGCGTTATGCGGTGGGTAAAATCCGGAACGATGGCAGTTTTCTGCTTTACTACGGTGCTTAGGGTATCAACACGTCATGGTAGTAGAGTAGATCGTATAGGCCTGTACATACACTGCGCCATTCGCGTTGTTGAAAATTATTATTTACATAGATTTTGACAATTTATTTTTAGTTTTAACACACCTATTCTGTAGATGTCAAAGCTGAATTTGTACAGGTTTAACATTCATCCGTTTAATAAGCCAGGGCCTAATCTAATATCATATTATAGACCCTCGTCCATTGTTTAGAAGTCGAGGTCTCCATGCCCCGCGTCCATAGCTTTGATAGTACATGGTATCGGGGGGGGGGGGGGGGTTCCAAGAAAATTTGATTTTGAGGGTTAATTTTTACAAAAATTGTTTGCAATAAATGTATTACATCAAGAAGATTATTTGAACTTTTCGAGAAATTTATATACCATGTTCAAAATTATCGGCTCTGGTGGTATTCAAGCTGCCACCGAGGGCGCTGTTGAAAAACGAATTCGCTAATTTTGAGGGTTTCCTTCCAGCCAGTTTGAACAAGTATTAATGTGGCTATAAAGAACTGAAGACATAATCGGGACATAATAAGCTTGTACTATTTTGAGCGATTTCAGTTCGGCTTCGCATCTTAATGTGGTTGGGGTGGGTTGTCATAGCAGTGTCCGTCAAGTATACGTCTGTAAATTATTTATGTCAAGTTCAACTTTCATTCAATCATTTCAAATTGACACTACAGGAGAACAAACACAATAACATATTAAGTTGAGGTTATAAAAACATTTATCCTTCCACTGTCATCAGATAAACAAATGCAAGTTTGTCATGAAATGCAAGTTTTTCATGGTCTTTTTTAATAGTTTGCTACATAAAAATATTATGTTTTTACAGTTAATTCAGCAATTTTTTTTTCTATATAATAGGCTATATTAAATTAACGTATAGTAGGGGTCGAATCAACATGTATGTCTACATGTTGTGTATACAGGCGAAGGTCGGTAAACGCCGCGGTCGGAATTCAAGTCTCATTAATTTTTGCAGTGTAGTGAAGTAACGTCATGTATAAATAAATCAGTAAATTTTTGGTGGCGATTCAAACAATCCCTGTTTTATGTTTTATACACCATTATTTTCCTCGGGTGTTTTCCACTAAATCAAGCTCTGGTTAGAACTGAAGAAGTTTATACAATTTGAATTAAAACCTAAATTCGCGCGTGCTGTCGTCGTCTACTAACTTCAAAATAGGTTCTCGTGTAACTTGAGGGTAAAATTTGAAACGATCACTCACAGATTTCCTTGTCAGTAAAACAACGATACTAACGGAACTGACTCACGAGTTATTCAGTGTTCAGCAGATTATACTCGATGTAATAAGTGCCTTAAACAACCGGGTAAAATTCCGAACGATCTCAGTTTCATTCTGCTGTTTTTCTGTACGACGCTTGTCACACACACACCATACGTTGTGCGGTATTCGGTGGGTAAAAGCCGGAACTAAATCATTTTATGTTTTACTACGACGCTTAGGAAATCCACGAAGATTGTAGACCCATACGTTGTGCGTTATGCGGTGGGTAAAATCCGGAACGATGGCAGTTTTCTGCTTTACTACGGTGCTTAGGGTATCAACACACCGTGTATGACGTGTACATAGAACTTCGGCTTCGGCTTCGGCTTCGGCTTCGAAGCCAGTAGATCGTATAGGCCTGTACATACACTGCGCAATTCGTGTATAAAGGTCGGGACAACCAGTGTTATTGAAAATTATTATTTACATAGATTTTTACCTTTTTCTTTTTTCAATTTGTATATAATAAATACAATCAACCCAGTTGATTGAAGTTCAAATTGAAGTTCAAATTTAATGAACAGATTTAACCTTCCTCCGTGTCATAAGCCAGGGCCTAAGTTGAATATAATATTATTATCTATTATGCAGGTCGAAACCCGCCTAGCATTGATGGTATGGGGGGGGGGGGGGTTCCAAGAAAATAAGATAAGAGGGTTAATTAAAAAAATGTTTGCAATAAATGTATTAAGAAGATTATTTAAATTTTTTTTTCAGAATGAAAGACCGCGCACCCCCCTACAGCATTTTTTCTCTCTGTATTAGGAAATTTGCACTGTCGTTAGTGCTTTCAATGGGAAAGTTGTTTATTCTAAATTGTTTTATTAAACAAAGTAATCCTTCAAATTAATAGAGACAAAAAATCCGCCAGGCACGTGCAAGGCAAAATTTCATGGCTCTGCTTTATACCGTAAGCAAAGAACTTGGCGCTTACGGAAGCAGTGACTTCTGAACTTTCGTCACGCGGTGATTTGTTTGGCTTAATGCGCGTGTTGGACTGATACCCAATAAACTATTAAAAATAAGCCATGATTAAAAATTAATAATAATAAAGAATTGTGAACAGATGCAGAGAGAGAATAGAGCATAATTTTTTTATGGATATGCACTACAGACTTCCAAATATTAATTTAAAATCAGGTTTACCCATAGGCAATGTTTGGGAAAAACCAACATGGAGAAATTCACATGAACAAAAACATCAGCGTTTCCATCAACGGCCGTTCTTCTTTTTTGTAGTTGATAATTATTTTGTAATAGGTCTACATCACTTTAAGTGCACTGATAGAAGTGGTACTTCTCCTTAATCAGAAGAAGAAAAAAAAAGATCGCCGGCCATGGCCATTTTGATTTTGTTTTGGTGAAATCCGGAACGATGGCAGTTTTCTGTTTTACTACGATGCTTAGGGTATCAACACCACATGTTTATAGAGTAGATCGTATCCCTATACATACACTGCGCCACTTGTGAATAAAGGTCGGGACAACCAGTGTTGTTGTAAATGATTATTTACAAAGGTTTGTTCAGTTATGTTTTTAAAAGTTTTTATACAATTATTAATCCAGTAGTTTTAAAAACTAAATTTGTACAGGTTTAAAGGCAGTGGACACTTTTGGTAATTACTCAAAATAATTATTAGCATAATACCTTACTTGGTAACGAGTTATGGGGAGAGGTTGATAGTATAAAACATTGTGAGAAACGGCTCCCTCTGAAGTAACGTAGTTTTCGAGAAAGATGTAATTTTCCACGAATTTAATTTCTCAGATTTAGAATTTGAGGTCTCGAAATCAAGCATCAGAAAGGACACAACTTTGTGTGACAAGGGTGTTTTTTTCTTTCAATATTATCTCGCAATTTCGATGACCGATTGAGCTCAATTAATTTTCACATGTTTGTTATTTCATGCGATACAGCAAGTGAGATGACTGGTGACAACTACCAATAGTGTCCACTGTCTTTAAAGGCAGTGGACACTATTGGTTATTACTTAAAATACCTATTCGCATTTAAATCTTTCTTGATTAGTCATGGGGAGATGACCTATTGAGCTAACATTTTCACAGCTTTGTTATTTTATGCTTATGTTGAGATACACCAAGTGAGAAGACAGGTCTTTGACAATTACCAATAGTGTCAATTGTCTTTAATTCATCAACCTTTTTTTCTATTTGTCTATGACGGACGTTATGGGCAGTGCTTCACTTGACATCATTGATCAACAATCCATGTAGGCCTACATGTTGTGTATAAATGCGACGGTCGGTAAACGCATGTCGGAACTCTCAGTGCAGTGTTGAAGTAACATTACAAATAATATATATCAGTATATTTTTTGTAGGCGATTGAAACAATCCGTGTTTTATGTTTTGGACACCATTATTTTTCTCGGTTGTTTCCCAGTAAACCAAGCTCTGGTCAGAACTGAAGAAATTTATACAATTTGAATTAAAACCTAAACTGGTACGCGCGTGCAGTCGTCGCAGACCAGTATTATATAAAAGGTTCTCATGAAATCAACTATTTGAAATGATCACTCCCATTAGATACGATCACTCCCAGTTTTTTTTTCATTGTCAGTTAAACAACGATGCTAAGCGGAATTTAAACACGTTTGATTTAATATAGGTTTTCTTGGTCAATTTCGGAAAATGAACAGTCAATTTAATTCGAATTAAAGCTATTTTGCCTCTCCGGTTTTTACTGCGTTCCAAATTCAGAGTTCGGTCATTCAATTTCGTTTGAGGCATTCAAGTTCCTAGCACCCTCATTCTTTTTCATGACACACAATCATCATTCAATTTATTAAAGCTGGTTCGACTAGAGATTTTGCTGATTTGATCATTTTTAATTTCGTATTCAAATAAGTAAACAGAAAAACTGTTAAAGGCAGTCGGTTTCGTACCTTCACTTGTAAATCAAGCGAACCTTATTTTCATTATTTTATGTTTCAAGTAGACGTTACCTGGGGCCCCATAAGGTTTTTTCTTCTATATTTCTTTCGCGAGAGCTTTAATGGTTAACTGAGCAAGAACTGATATTTGAATGTGTTTTAATGTTTGTTTGTTTGTTTGGTTTTTTTTTTTTGGGGGGGGGGGGGTAAACATTCGCCATCCATCAATCTGTTGGCGTTCCAGACATCTCGGCATGTTCAAGAGTGTC
The DNA here is from genome assembly GCF_902459465.1 of Asterias rubens. Classification (NCBI taxonomy): domain Eukaryota; kingdom Metazoa; phylum Echinodermata; class Asteroidea; order Forcipulatida; family Asteriidae; genus Asterias; species Asterias rubens. The sequence goes on along the minus strand of NC_047062.1, from coordinate 12,115,178 downwards.
GAAAAATTTACCGCATGCATGCCTTTGACAATCGTAAGGAAACAAACAGTTTAAAACCAAGCGTTTTTAAGATTTCACAAACTCCAGAATTGACTGCCCAAAATGAAATTGAATGACCAAACGCACGCCACAAAAAAATCCTGCGAATTTGAATGCAGCTTCGAAGACTTGTTTAATTGAATGATTATTTTGTTAAATCGAATGACGTAAAAGTACATTTTTGACTAGTCTTAGAAATAAATCGAATGACCTTTATTTAAAAGATTTGTTTAGGGACTGATAAGGTCTACATGGAATGACTTTAAGTCTTTACGTAAAGGCGCTTTATAAATATTTAGTTGTATGTATGTATGTAATCGGGGCCTAGCATCAATCTAATATTAAAGACATTGGACGCTATTGGTAATTGTCGAAGCCTTCACAGTTCGTGTATCTCAACATATTCATAAAATAACAAACCTGTGAAAAGTTGAGCTCAATCGGTCGTCGAAGTTGCGAGATATTAATGAAAGAAAAAACACCCTTGTCGCGTTGTAAATATTCATGTACATGTACGTTTAGTGTGCATGTACATGTGGCGTATCGTGAATTTACGATGAAAGGTCGGTAAACGCAATGTTCCGACATCCATTTGACAACTCATATCATCTTATAATAATTCCGACACCCCTATGTTCCGATATTCCTATGTTCCGACACCCCTATATTCCGACACCCATATATTCCGACCGCCCTATGTTCCGTCATGTTATTTCGCAAATTAAAATGCCGACATGGAAAGACTTCATAAAATAAGTCGATCGGGGTCTATAATGATATTAAAAAGCAATCGTATTATTGTTTGGAATCTGCAGAGGTCGCAATTCGCGTTGTGTTGACAGAATTGGTTGTACGTACAAGTAAATATACATGTACACGTATGCTTCGTGTGCATGTACATGTGCATGTCGGAACTCATTTCTGAAGCGACGCACGTGGTTGGGGGTTGCAGGTCGGAACTCACGTATGTAGTTCCGACCTGCATATGTTCCCATAGCTCATCCTATGTTCCGACACCCCTATCTTCCGCTATCCCTATGTTCCGACACCCCTATGTTCCGACACCTCTATGTTCGAAACTCATTGTTCCGACATCCCCCCAAAAGATTAAAACATAAAAAAATAAGTAAAAAATTAACCAGCCCGCTTCTTTTTTAACCAAAGATGAAATAAACCTTTCTGGGGTATGGCGTAAGATATAGACTACCGGCGGCACAATTGTGGATTACAGTCGGTGCAGTGTTTTAGTCGCATTGTTTTTTATGCATGTTGTCGGACCGGGTGTCGGAACACAGGGGTGGTTAGGTCGTTGGTATGGGGGTATCGGAACGTGTCGAAATGGTTATCGGATTTTATATAACACCCAAGCAGATCCTTGCCATTTGATTGGAGGATTGTCCGTCACGTGATAGCAAATAAAAGTACCATTGCACGCTGAGTCACTCACCGTGCTTTTTCGTTCCATCCGAAAAGTACCATTGTACGCTGGCAGCGTGCAATGGTACTTTTCGAATGGAACGAAAAAGCTGAGTAAAAACATCACTGCGTGCGCGTGTCTTTGGTAACGCAGCAGGTGTTACTGCAAGAAGGCATAGTAAAATTACTAGCATTCAGCTTCTACAGACTTGAGATTTGCTGAATTGGGCCCGCCAGACACCCCCCCCCCCCTCCTGGGTTAAACATCTGAGGAACCACCTAAAACCAAGTTGAAATGACCACTGATGACACTATTCCCAATACGCTTGCCCTATACACAGAATTCACTGCTTCCGTAAGCGCTGATTCTTTGCTCACGGTAAGCAGTGCCATGAAATTGGGCCCAGCTGGAGCTGTTTATAACCGGCTTTCTGTGCTAGCCTTTCAAGCGTAGAATGCCTAGAAACGTGCAGTAGGCACGCACAAAAGCCAAAATTCGCCGCTAACCATTGAAATACGCTTGCCGTATACACAGAATTCCCTGCTTCCGCAAGCGCTGATTCTTTGCTCACGGTAAGCAGTGCCATGAAATTGGGCCCTGCTGGAGCTGTTTATAACCGGCTTTCTGAGCTAGCCTTTTAAGCGTAGAATGCCTAGAAACGTGGAGTAGGCACGCGCAAAAGCCAAAATTCGCCGCTAACCCATGAAATACGCTTGCCGTATACACAGAATTCCCTGCTTCCGTAAGCGCTGATTTTTTGCTTACGGTAAGCAGAGCCATGAAATTGGGCCCAGCTGGAGCTGTTTATAACCGGCCGGCTTCCGCGTGTCAGGCCTACGTACGCCAATATACTCATGCCGAACGCGCAATTCATAGCTTTTAGTAACAGGCCGTAATCTATTTCTAAGCGCGCGCGAATATCTATTTCTAAGCGCGCTTTTTAACAAAAGGGCATTTATGAATGGGAATAAAAGAGTAGTGACTTGTTCTTAAACGTATGTTGCCGTGCGATATAGGCCCTTGCCTTCTGCTCGGGCCTTGATCACCTGGCAACGACCCTGCTGGTTTTAAACGGCCAATAAAGAACTCGTCGCTTCCCTTTTGTTCCCCTATCAAATGTCCATCAATTGAACAGATAAACAGTTCTTGAACTTGGTTCATGAACTGCTCTAATGAACATGTTGTGAACTGTTTAAGGCATGTTCATGGACTGATCATGAACATTCTTGAAAGTTCATCGAGTCAAATTCCATCTTACCTGATGGGGTAGATTGGTTAGATGCATAGAGCTATATACACATACGTATATACAGCTGATGACAATTAGTTAACAACAGGGTGGACCACGTGAAGGTTGTCATCTCCCACCCCACAAAAGGGATCGTAATACATCTGAGTGTGTAACCATTACAACAATTGCTTCTTTGTAATGTTACCCCCTCTAATTATTATTTATTATTATTATTATTTTATGTTATTATTATATTATAAAACCTTGTTAATGAGTACTCTATACAGCTAAGACAATGGCATGACCTTTGTATACATACAACCTTGTTAATGAGTACTCTATACAGCTAAGACAATGTCATGACCTTTGTAATTATAAACCTTGTTAATGAGTACTCTATACAGATAAGATAATGTCATGACCTTTGTAATTATAAAACCTTGTTAATGAGTATTCTTTACAGCTAAGACAATGTCATGACCTTTGTAATGATAAAACCTTGTTAATGAGTACTCTTTACAGCTAAGACAATGTCATGGCCTTGTATTTATAAAACCTTGTTAATGAGTACTCTATACAGCTAAGACAATGTCATGACCTTTGTAATTATAAAACCTTGTTAATGAGTACTCTATACAGCTAAGACAATGTCACGACCTTTGTAATTATAAAACCTTTTAATGAGTACTCTATACAGCTAAGACAATGTCATGACCTTTGTAATTATAAAACCTTGTTAATGAGTACTCTATACAGCTAAGACAATGTCATGACCTTTGTAATTATAAAACCTTGTTAATGAGTACTCTATACAGCTAAGACAATGTCATGACCTTTGTAATTATAAAACCTTGTTAATGAGTACTCTATACAGCTAAGACAATGTCATGACCTTTGTAATAATAAAACCTTGTTAATGAGTACTCTTTAAAGCTAAGACAATGTCATGACCTTTGTAATAATAAAACCTTGTTAATGAGTACTCAATACAGCTAAGACAATGTCATGACCTTTGTTATTATAAAACCTTGTTAATGAGTACTCTATACAGCTAAGACAATGTCATGACCTTTGTAATTATAAAACCTTGTTAATGAGTACTCTATACAGATAAGATAATGTCATGACCTTTGTAATTATAAAACCTTGTTAATGAGTACTCTATACAGCTAAGACAATGTCATGACCTTTGTAATTATAAAACCTTGTTAATGAGTACTCTATACAGATAAGATAATGTCATGACCTTTGTAATTATAAAACCTTGTTAATGAGTACTCTTTACAGCTAAGACAATGTCATGACCTTTGTAATGATAAAACCTTGTTAATGAGTACTCTTTACAGCTAAGACAATGTCATGGCCTTGTATTTATAAAACCTTGTTAATGAGTACTCTATACAGCTAAGACAATGTCATGACCTTTGTAATTATAAAACCTTTTAATGAGTACTCTATACAGCTAAGACAATGTCATGACCTTTGTAATTATAAAACCTTGTTAATGAGTACTCTATACAGCTAAGACAATGTCATGACCTTTGTAATTATAAAACCTTGTTAATGAGTACTCTATACAGCTAAGACAATGTCATGACCTTTGTAATTATAAAACCTTGTTAATGAGTACTCTATACAGCTAAGACAATGTCATGACCTTTGTAATAATAAAACCTTGTTAATGAGTACTCTTTACAGCTAAGACAATGTCATGACCTTTGTAATGATAAAACCTTGTTAATGAGTACTCTTTACAGCGAAGACAATGTCATGGCCTTGTATTTATAAAACCTTGTTAATGAGTACTCTATACAGCTAAGACAATGTCATGACCTTTGTTATTATAAAACCTTGTTAATGAGTACTCTATACAGCTAAGACAATGTCATGACCTTTGTAATTATAAAACCTTGTTAATGAGTACTCTATACAGCTAAGACAATGTCATGACCTTTGTAATTATAAAACCTTGTTAATGAGTACTCTATACAGCTAAGACAATGTCATGACCTTTGTAATGATAAAACCTTGTTAATGAGTACTCTTTACAGCTAAGACAATGTCATGACCTTTGTAATAATAAAACCTTGTTAATGAGTACTCTATACAGCTGAGACAATGTCATGACCTTTGTAATTATAAAACTTTGTTAATGAGTACTCTATACAGCTAAGACAATGTCATGACCTTTATAATTATAATTATATTAACCTATTAATGAGTACTCTATACAGCTAAGACAATGTCAAGACCTTTGTAATTAAATCACCTCGTTAATGAGTACTCTATGACATTGTCATGACCTTTATAATTGAAATAACCTCGTTAATGAGTACTCTATGACATTGTCATGACCTTTGTAATTACATCAACTCGTTAATGAGTACTCTATGACATTGTCATGACCTTTGTAATTAAATCACCTCGTTAATGAGGACTCTATGACATTGTCATGACCTTTATAATTGAAATAACCTCGTTAATGAGTACTCTATGACATTGTCATGACCTTTGTAATTACATCACCTCGTTAATGAGTACTCTATGACATTGTCATGACCTTTGTAATTAAATCACCTCGTTAATGAGGACTCTATGACATTGTCATGACCTTTGTAATTAAATAACCTCGGTAATGAGTACTCTTAAACAACCTCCATATTCACACAACACAATGTCATGACCTTTCACATTAAAAGCTTTAAGAGTTACCAACAAAACAACATGGTGGCCACCATGTAAGCTACCCCAGAATAAATACCATGTAAACAATTAGACTAATAAATAATTGAAAGACAAATTAAGTAGTAACAATACAAAACTTAATGTCTAATAAACACTTAAACACACTCCTTAAACATATTGTTCTCTTTTTATTTGTTATGAATTTACTACAAATAAACTTATCTTGTTTCGTATTTTGTAATGAGCAAACTGCATTACAAATTAACTTAACTTGTTTCACGGTTGTAATGCGGTACTTCATTACGCACATGAAACGTTTACATACTTGCAATAAGGTACTTCATTGCAAGCATGTTATAATTACATGATTGTAATGAAGTACCTCATTACAAACATGCAGTTTTTGTATGTGAATACATGAACTTGTATAGTACCTCGATACAAGTTTAACATGTATTCTGTCTACATACTTGTAATGAAGTACCTCATTTCAAGTACGTTGACAACAATTCGAAAAGCACATATACTTCCAAGAATGAATTAAACAGGCCAACGAAATGTGAAATCTTCACAAATCTTGTTGTGGCTTGTAGTCAGGCACCCTCTGGGATGTAGCTTGTAGTCAGGCACCCTCTGCGATGTGGCTTGTAGTCAGGCACCCTCTGGGATGTGGCTTGTAGTCAGGCACCCTCTGGGATGTGGCTTGTAGTCAGGCACCCTCTGGGATGTAGCTCATAGCCAGGCACCCTCTGGGATGTTGTCAGGAGCAGGTAGCACCACATCCCCAGCAGAACTGCAGACTCCTGAAATTTATACCAATCGAGTCAAATCAACAAGTGTAACACTGCATGTCTCTATGTGGGTCTGTACATAAGCCCTTTTGATTAATTATGATCAGAATTTGGAAATTTACCTATGTTTGGTGCGCTTCAATCACATGGGATGATGTCCTCTAGGCAGGCACCCTCTGGGATGTGGCTTGTAGTCAGGCACCCTCTGGGATGTGGCTTGTAGTCAGGCACCCTCTGGGATGTGGCTTGTAGTCAGGCACCCTCTGGGATGTGGCTTGTAGTCAGGCACCCTCTGGGATGTGGCTTGTAGTCAGGCACCCTCTGGGATGTGGCTTGTAGTCAGACACCCTCTGGGATGTGGCTTGTAGTCAGGCACCCTCCGGGATGTGGCTTGTAGTCAGGCACCCTCTGGGATGTGGCTTGTAGTCAGACACCCTCTGGGATGTGGCTTGTAGTCAGGCACCCTCTGGGATGTGGCTTGTAGTCAGGCACCCTCTGGGATGTGGCTTGTAGTCAGGCACCCTCTGGGATGTGGCTCGTAGTCAGGCAACCTCTGGGATGTGGCTCGTAGTCAGGCACCCTCTGGTATGTAGCTCGTAGCCAGGCACCCTCTAGGATGTTGTCAGCAGCAGGTAGCACCACATCCCCAGCAGAACTGCAGACTCCTGAAATATATACCAATCGAGTCAAATCAACAAGTGTAACACTGCATGTCTCTATGTGGATCTGTACATAAGCCTTTTTGATTAATTATGATCAGAATTTGGAAATTTACCCGTGTTTGGTGCGCTTCAATCACATGGGATGATGTCCTCTAGGCAGGCACCCTCTGGGATGTGGCTTGTAGTCAGGCACCCTATGGGATGTGGCTTGTAGTCAGGCACCCTCTGGGATGTAGCTCGTAGCCAGGCACCCTCTGGGATGTTGTCAGCAGCAGGTAGCACCCATCCCCAGCAGAACTGCAGACTCCTGAAATATATACCAATCGAGTCGAATCAACAAGTGTAACAGTGCATGTCTCTATGTGGGTCTGTACATAAGCCCTTTTGATTAATTATGATCAGAATTTGGAAATTTATCTATGTTTGGTGCGCTTCAATCACATGGGATGATATCCTCTAGTCAGGCACTCTCTGGGATGTGGCTTGTAGTCAGGCACCCTCTGGGATGTGGCTCGTTGTCAGGCACCCTCTGGGATGTAGCTCGTAGCCAGGCACCCTCTAGGATGTTGTCAGCAGCAGGTAGCACCACATCCCCAGCAGAACTGCAGACTCCTGAAATATTTACCAATCGAGCCAAATCAACAAGTGTAACACTGCATGTCTCTATGTGGGTCTGTACATAAGCCCTTTTGATTAATTATGATCAGAATTTGGAAATTTACCTATGTTTGGTGCGCTTCAATCACATGGGATGATGTCCTCTATGCAGGCACCCTCTGGGATGTGGCTTGTAGTCAGGCACCCTATGGGATGTGGCTTGTAGTCAGGCACCCTCTGGGATGTAGCTCGTAGCCAGGCACCCTCTGGGATGTTGTCAGCAGCAGGTAGCACCCATCCCCAGCAGAACTGCAGACTCCTGAAATATATACCAATCGAGTCAAATCAACAAGTGTAACACTGCATGTCTCTATGTGGGTCTGTACATAAGCCCTTTTGATTAATTATGATCAGAATTTGGAAATTTATCTATGTTTGGTGCGCTTCAATCACATGGGATGATATCCTCTAGTCAGGCACTCTCTGGGATGTAGCTTGTAGTCAGGCACCCTCTGGGATGAGGCTTGTAGTCAAGCACCCTCTGGGATGTAGCTTGTAGTCAGGGACCCTCTGGGATGTGGCTCGTTGTCAGGCACCCTCTGGGATGTAGCTCGTAGCCAGGCACCCTCTAGGATGTTGTCAGCAGTAGGTAGCACCACATCCCCAGCAGAACTGCAGACTCCTGAAATATTTACCAATCGAGTCAAATCAACAAGTGTAACACTGCATGTCTCTATGTGGGTCTGTACATAATTTTTGATTAATTATGATCAGAATTTGGAAATTTACCTATGTTTGGTGCGCTACAATCACATGGGATTAAGTCCTCTAGGCAGGCACCCTCTGGGATGTGGCTTGTAGTCAGGCACCTACTGGGATGTGGCTTGTAGTCAGGCACCCTCTGGGATGTGGCTTGTAGTCAGGCACCCTCTGGGATGTGGCTCGTAGTCAGGCACCCTCTGGTATGTAGCTCGTAGCCAGGCACCCTCTGGGATGTTGTCAGCAGCAGGTAGCACCACATCCCCAGCAGAACTGCAGACTCCTAAAATATATACCAATCGAGTCAAATCAACAAGTGTAACACTGCATGTCTCTATGTGGGTCTGTACGTAAGCCCTTTTGATTAATTATGATCAGAATTTGGAAATTTACATATGTTTTGTGCGCTTCAATCACATGGGATGATGTCCTCTAGACAGGCACCCTCTGGGATGTGGCTTGTAGTCAGGCACCTTCTGAGATGTGGCTTGTAGTCAGGCACCCTCTGGGATGTGGCTCGTAGCCAGGCACCCTCTGGGATGTTGTCAGCAGCAGGTAGCACCACATCCCCAGCAGAACTGCAGACTCCTAAAATATATACCAATCGAGTCAAATCAACAAGTGTAACACTGCATGTCTCTATGTGGGTCTGTACATCAGCCCTTTTGATTAATTATGATCAGAATTTGGAAATTTACCTATGTTTTGTGCGCTTCAATCACATGGGATGATGTCCTCTAGGCAGGCACCCTCTGGGATGTGGCTTGTAGTCAGGCACCCTCTGGGATGTGGCTTGTAGTCAGGCACCCTCTGGGATGTGGCTTGTAGTCAGGCACCCTCTGGGATGTGGCTTGTAGTCAGGCACCCTCTGGGATGTGGCTTGTAGTCAGGCACCCTCTGGGATGTGGCTTGTAGTCAGGCACCCTCTGGGATGTGGCTTGTAGTCAGGCACCCTCTGGGATGTGGCTCGTAGTCAGGCACCCTCTGGGATGTAGCTCGTAGCCAGGCACCCTCTGGGATGTTGTCAGCAGCAGGTAGCACCACATCTCCAGCAGAACTGCAGACTCCTGAAATATATACAAATCGAGTCAAATCAACAAGTGTAACACTGCATGTCTCTAAGTGGGTCTGTACATAAGCCCTTTTGATTAATTATGATCAGAATTTGGAAATTTACCTATGTTTGGTGCGCTTCAATCACATGGGATGATGTCCTCTAGGCAGGCACCCTCTGGGATGTGGCTTGTAGTCAGGCACCCTCTGGGATGTGGCTTGTTTTCAGGCACCCTCTGATACTACAACTGATGCTACAACTGATGCTACAACTGATGCTACAACTGAGGCTACAACTGAGGCTACAACTGATGCTACAACTGAGGCTACAACTGATGCTACAACTGATGCTACAACTGATGCTACAACTGATGCTACAACTGATGCTACAACTGATACTACAACTGATGCTACAACTGATGCTACAACTGATACTACAACTGATGCTACAACTGATGCTACAACTGATGCTACAACTGATGCTACAACTGATGCTACAACTGATGCTACAACTGATGCTACAACTGATGCTACAACTGATACTACAACTGGTACTACAACTGTTACTACAACTGGTGCTACAACTGATGCTACAACTGGTGCTACAACTGATACTACAACTGATACTACAACTGATACTACAACTGATACTACAACTGATACTACAACTGATACTACAACTGATACTACAACTGATGCTACAACTGATGCTACAACTGATGCTACAACTGATGCTACAACTGATGCTACAACTGATTCTACAACTGATTCTACAACTGATGCTACAACTGATGCTACAACTGATGCTACAACTGATACTACAACTGATACTTCAACTGATACTTCAACTGATACTACAACTGGTGCTACAACTGATACTACAACTGATGCTACAACTGATGCTACAACTGATGCTACAACTGATGCTACAACTGATGCTACAACTGATGCTACAACTGATGCTACAACTGATGCTACAACTGATGCTACAACTGATGCTACAACTGATGCTACAACTGATGCTACACTTGATGCTACAACTGATACTACAACTGATACTACAACTGATGCTACAACTGATGCTACAACTGATGCTACAACTGATGCTACAACTGATGCTACAACTGATGCTACAACTGATGCTACAACTGATGCTACAACTGATGCTACAACTGATGCTACAACTGATGCTACAACTGATGCTACAACTGATGCTACAACTGATGCTACAACTGATGCTACAACTGATACTACAACTGATACTTCAACTGGTGCTACAACTGGTGCTACAACTGGTGCTACAACTGGTGCTACAACTGGTGCTACAACTGGTGCTACAACTGGTGCTACAACTGATACTACAACTGATACTACAACTGATACTACAACTGATGCTACAACTGATGCTACAACTGATGCTACAACTGATGCTACAACTGATGCTACAACTGATGCTACAACTGATGCTACAACTGATGCTACAACTGATGCTACAACTGATGCTACAACTGATGCTACAACTGATGCTACAACTGATGCTACAACTGATGCTACAACTGATGCTACAACTGATGCTACAACTGATGCTACAACTGATGCTACAACTGATGCTACAACTGATGCTACAACTGATACTACAACTGATGCTACAACTGATGCTACAACTGATGCTACAACTGATGCTACAACTGATGCTACAACTGATGCTACAACTGATGCTACAACTGATACTACAACTGATACTACAACTGATACTACAACTGATACTACAACTGATACTACAACTGATACTACAACTGATACTACAACTGATACTACAACTGATACTACAACTGATGCTACAACTGATGCTACAACTGATGCTACAACTGATGCTACAACTGGTGCTACAACTGGTGCTACAACTGGTGCTACAACTGGTGCTACAACTGATGCTACAACTGATGCTACAACTGATGCTACAACTGATGCTACAACTGATGCTACAACTGATGCTACAACTGATGCTACAACTGATACTACAACTGATGCTACAACTGATGCTACAACTGATGCTACAACTGGTGCTACAACTGGTGCTACAACTGATGCTACAACTGATACTACAACTGATACTACAACTGATACTACAACTGATGCTACAACTGATGCTACAACTGATGCTACAACTGATGCTACAACTGATGCTACAACTGATGCTACAACTGATGCTACAACTGATACTACAACTGGTGCTACAACTGGTGCTACAACTGGTGCTACAACTGATGCTACAACTGATGCTACAACTGATGCTACAACTGATGCTACAACTGATGCTACAACTGATGCTACAACTGATGCTACAACTGATGCTACAACTGATGCTACAACTGATGCTACAACTGATGCTACAACTGATGCTACAACTGATGCTACAACTGATGCTACAACTGATGCTACAACTGATGCTACAACTGATGCTACAACTGATGCTACAACTGATGCTACAACTGATGCTACAACTGATGCTACAACTGATGCTACAACTGATGCTACAACTGATGCTACAACTGATACTACAACTGATACTACAACTGATACTACAACTGATACTACAACTGATACTACAACTGATGCTACAACTGATGCTACAACTGATGCTACAACTGATGCTACAACTGGTACTACAACTGGTACTACAACTGATGCTACAACTGATACTACAACTGATGCTACAACTGATGCTACAACTGGTACTACAACTGGTACTACAACTGATGCTACAACTGATGCTACAACTGATGCTACATCTGATGCTACAACTGATACTACAACTGATACTACAACTGATACTACAACTGATACTACAACTGATGCTACAACTGGTACTACAACTGGTGCTACAACTGGTGCTACAACTGATGCTACAACTGATGCTACAACTGGTACTACAACTGGTACTACAACTGATGCTACAACTGATGCTACAACTGATACTACAACTGATGCTACAACTGATGCTACAACTGATGCTACAACTGATGCTACAACTGATGCTACAACTGATGCTACAACTGATGCTACAACTGATGCTACAACTGGTACTACAACTGGTGCTACAACTGATGCTACAACTGATGCTACAACTGATGCTACATCTGATGCTACAACTGATACTACAACTGATGCTACAACTGATGCTACAACTGATGCTACAACTGATGCTACAACTGATGCTACAACTGGTGCTACAACTGGTGCTACAACTGATGCTACAACTGATGCTACAACTGATGCTACAACTGAAGCTACAACTGATGCTACAACTGATGCTACAACTGATGCTACAACTGATGCTACAACTGATGCTACAACTGATGCTACAACTGATGCTACAACTGATGCTACAACTGATGCTACAACTGATGCTACAACTGATACTACAACTGATACTACAACTGATACTACAACTGATACTACAACTGATGCTACAACTGATGCTACAACTGATACTACAACTGATACTACAACTGTTACTACAACTGATACTACAACTGATGCTACAACTGATACTACAACTGATACTACAACTGATACTACAACTGATGCTACAACTGATGCTACAACTGATGCTACAACTGATGCTACAACTGATGCTACAACTGATACTACAACTGATGCTACAACTGTTACTACAACTGTTACTACAACTGATGCTACAACTGATACTACAACTGATGCTACAACTGATGCTACAACTGATACTACAACTGATGCTACAACTGATGCTACAACTGATACTACAACTGATGCTACAACTGATGCTACAACTGATGCTACAACTGATGCTACAACTGATGCTACAACTGATGCTACAACTGATGCTACAACTGATGCTACAACTGATGCTACAACTGATACTACAACTGATACTACAACTGTTACTACAACTGATGCAACAACTGATGCTACAACTGGTACTACAACTGATGCTACAACTGATGCTACAACTGATGCTACAACTGATGCTACAACTGATGCTACAACTGGTACTACAACTGGTGCTACAACTGGTGCTACAACTGATGCTACAACTGATGCTACATCTGATGCTACAACTGATGCTACAACTGATACTACAACTGATACTACAACTGATACTACAACTGATACTACAACTGATACTACAACTGATGCTACAACTGGTACTACAACTGGTACTACAACTGGTGCTACAACTGATGCTACAACTGATGCTACAACTGGTACTACAACTGGTACTACAACTGATGCTACAACTGGTACTACAACTGGTACTACAACTGATGCTACAACTGATGCTACAACTGATACTACAACTGATGCTACAACTGATGCTACAACTGATGCTACAACTGATGCTACAACTGATGCTAGAACTGATGCTACAACTGATACTACAACTGATGCTACAACTGATGCTACAACTGGTACTACAACTGGTGCTACAACTGGTGCTACAACTGATGCTACAACTGATGCTACAACTGGTACTACAACTGGTACTACAACTGATGCTACAACTGGTACTACAACTGGTACTACAACTGATGCTACAACTGATACTACAACTGATGCTACAACTGTTACTACAACTGATGCTACAACTGATGCTACAACTGATACTACAACTGATACTACAACTGATACTACAACTGATGCTACAACTGATACTACAACTGATGCTACAACTGATGCTACAACTGATGCTACAACTGATGCTACAACTGTTACTACAACTGATGCTACAACTGATGCTACAACTGATACTACAACTGATACTACAACTGATACTACAACTGATGCTACAACTGATACTACAACTGATGCTACAACTGATGCTACAACTGATGCTACAACTGATGCTACAACTGATGCTACAACTGATACTACAACTGATACTTCAACTGATACTACAACTGATGCTACAACTGGTACTACAACTGGTACTACAACTGATGCTACAACTGATGCTACAACTGATACTACAACTGATGCTACAACTGATGCTACAACTGATACTACAACTGATGCTACAACTGATGCTACAACTGATGCTACAACTGATGCTACAACTGATGCTACAACTGATGCTACAACTGATGCTACAACTGGTACTACAACTGGTGCTACAACTGGTGCTACAACTGATGCTACAACTGATGCTACAACTGATGCTACAACTGATGCTACAACTGATGCTACAACTGATGCTACAACTGATGCTACAACTGATGCTACAACTGATGCTACAACTGATGCTACAACTGATGCTACAACTGATGCTACAACTGATGCTACAACTGATGCTACAACTGATGCTACAACTGATGCTACAACTGATGCTACAACTGATGCTACAACTGATGCCACAATTGATGCCACAACTGATGCCACAACTGATGCCACAACTGATGCCACAACTGATGCCACAACTGATGCCACAACTGATGCCACAACTGATGCCACAACTGATGCCACAACTGATGCCACAACTGATGCCACAACTGCTGCTACAACTGATGCTACAACTGCTGCTACAACTGATGCTACAACTGATGCTACAACTGATGCTACAACTGATGCTACAACTGATGCTACAACTGATGCTACAACTGATGCTACAACTGATGCTACAACTGATGCTACAACTGATGCTACAACTGATGCTACAACTGATGCTACAACTGATGCTACAACTGATGCTACAACTGATGCTACAACTGATGCTACAACTGATGCTACAACTGATGCTACAACTGATGCGACAACTGATGCCACAACTGATGCCACAACTGATGCCACAACTGATGCCACAACTGATGCCACAACTGATGCCACAACTGATGCCACAACTGATGCCACAACTGATGCCACAACTGATGCCACAACTGATGCTACAACTGATGCTACAACTGCTGCTACAACTGATGCTACAACTGATGCCACAACTGATGCCACAACTGATGCCACAACTGATGCCACAACTGATGCCACAACTGCTGCTACAACTGATGCTACAACTGATGCCACAACTGATGCCACAACTGATGCCACAACTGATGCCACAACTGATGCCACAACTGATGCCACAACTGATGCCACAACTGATGCCACAACTGATGCCACAACTGATGCCACAACTGATGCCACAACTGATACTACAACAGCAACAGCAACAGCTGTAATAAATAATAATAATTAATAATAATTAATAATAATAATAATAATTAATAATAATAACCGAATTTATAAAGCGCCTTTTCCAAAGGATGCAAAGCGCTAAAATGTGAACCGCGGACCGGCGGAAGAGTTGCATGCCTGGAGCGCTATGTTTGAAATATGAGACCCAAGGACGCCTCTCATTGAACAGACTTATAAGAAACCTCAAATATTTCCACACAGTTTTAAATTGAAATGGATGTCCACAGGCCAATAATGAAATTGTAAGATACAACAGACTTTTATTATGGTGTGGCCATCTTGATTTTCTTCCATGGAAATCAATGTAACCAAACCAAGGCTGGAAGATGTATGGTCTGGTTCCTTTTTGTACAATGAGTATTAGCATTCAATACTGTTATTGGATACATTGAACATGACCGATATGATGGCAGTATGATGCAGGTCTCTACTTACTGTTTTCTTTCCTCTCCTCAAGTAGCAGTTGTTTCTCTTGGAATGAGGCCATGAAGACCGACCCCCCTTCCTCCTTGCGCATCTGGAAGGCGCTCTTTTGCCGTTCACTGTACTTTGGAATCCTTTACGAAAAAGAGCAAGACAAAACAAAAGATGGAGAGATGAACTAAGTACATGAAGGGGCATTGCTTGGCAACCAGACCATTGCTGTGCACTAGCGGGTCGTGTGCAGGCGGCAGCGAATAAACCCGAAGAAACCACACGTCCAGACACGTCACTATTTTTGGCAATATGTTTGCTGCCACCATCGGTGAAAGGTGCTTGTGTTTGGGGAAGCCCTTATGTTGCGAATTTTGTTTTTTTCTCAAATACAAGATGAGTGTAAAAATCTAGGAATAATAAGGTAAGGTACTAAAATACAGATCTTTTAAATGTAGATGGCTGAAGGGGGGTATTTTGTATGGTCTTTAAGCACAAATTATTATGCTAACTGGACTCTGGTTACCAGCTAAAATACCATGTCACACGAACAAATTGTGACTGGTTTCCTGCTCATTTCTGCTTAGCCCCTTAGCAGAAAAATTGTTCAGCAATATTTTCTGCTTAATTAAGCAGCTCTCTCTATGAAATTGGGCCCTGGTCTGGTAAGGGTCACTTCTATGGGGAAAATGTACTTTTGTATTGGAACCTTGAAGAGTGAGGGCACCACAACAAAAGCACAGGGCACCATAGCCCTAATTAGGACTCTTCCTCTGTACACAGATACAGAGTCCTAATTATTAAGGCCCGTTTCTGGGGCGGAAAATTTTCAAAGCTTCATAACTAAAAATCTTACCTGCAACAAGCCATTTATTTCAACAGATTCACATTCCATTGCGGCACATTTCATATCGAATGAAAAAGTGGTGGCACCATACGGAAACTTTTGTGTATAGTGCCAGTGCAACTGCCACAACTTGTGCCAGCACTTATTAAATTTTACCCTCATGATAATTTTCCGCATGTCGCCACCAATTTATCTAGCGTTAACTAACTCCAAAACCACTGAATTGTTTTCTTACCTGAGAAGAAGGGTTACCACATATGATATGGAAACGTTTCCGTATAAACCTTGTTTTCATCAATTACAACGAGTTAAAGTTCCGTCTCCACCGCTAGCGATAAATCCTTTACTTCAGTGCTTGGTCAGCCTTTTTGAATTGGCGCGAAATTGCTATTTGTAAATGAACGTTGAGGGAGACAAACAAGTAAGTCGGTCGTCGAAGAATAGACCTTTTCGCAAATACCGGGGCGCGCGCGTAAAGCTTGGAATTAGGTGCATTGTGGTCTTGCTGGTATCCAAATTTGATCCATATCTATCCCACAATGCACCTCATTCAACAGTCTGCGCTTGCGCATTGGTATTTGCGATAAGGTCTATTAAGTCTTGTCGGTCAGTACACACGTAGGCCCCGAGAGATACGTAGTGCGACATCCGGTTTGACCTTGCGCGTTGGAGTCTTTGTGTAAACAACGCGCGATTTATGTGAACTTAGACCTTTTCGCAAATACTGGGGCGCGCGCGTAAAACTTGGAATTAGGTGCATTGTGGTCTAGCTGGTATCCAAATTTGATCCATATCTATCCCACAATGCACCTCATTCAACAGTCTGCGCTTGCGCATTGGTATTTGCGATAAGGTCTTTGGCGAAAACAGGGCGCCCGCGCGCGGTCAAAATGCGTTCGTGTGGCCCGAATTTTAAAAAGTTTCCCTGTGAACTCATCATAACTGCAAGCAATGTGAGTTCCGATCTGCAATGTGCGACCGCGTAGGACTGCAAGCAATGTGAGTTCCGACCTGCAATATTATAAGCGACCATCCCATAACCCACGCACCGCCCGATTACGAATACAGTGCCACTTTGCGTGCGTCTGTGTTGCATAGTCTGGTACCTGCTGTCCGATTTGTCCGTCATGCGATCAACAAAGTCAGTCAAATTTTAATGTTTTTGAGTTCCAGGAATAATCTTTTGCACAGGTTAGTGAGTAGTTATAACAAAAACTGATGTATTTGACCATTCCAACTGAGTTCCGACTTCAAATGCAATACATTACAATTATCCGAAAAATTTCATTTTTTTAGCAGTTCCGGCAGATCAGGCAGTTCCGGCTTTTACCAATTGCCTAAGTCAATTCCTAGTGAACGGAGCTTTTGAATAAAGTAAAAGGTAAGCAAGCGGCAGACAAATATTTATTGACAAAGACGGAGCTTTTGTTGAACAATGATACCATAAATAACAGGAACAGTTATTTATTAAATTAAATTATTAAAATAATTTTAATAAAATAATTTAATTAATTATTACATTTTTGTTTAATTATATTAAATTCAACAATCCTGACAATGATTCATTCATTATTGTTGGCGGCAGATTGATTGGACATTTTGATTGGATGGTTCTGATTTTGTTTGTGTTTGTTTCAGATAGATTTACAAAAAAGTATATGTGAATATTAAAGGACACTTGACTTGGTCTTGAACTTGAAGTCCCTGCGAATTCTGAATTTATCATTATTTATGTAACGTTTCAGTCGTTTGGTAATTACTTTGAGTTTACTTCATCTACATACTATGATAATTCTTGTCAAAGCCTTTTCAGTAGACCCAGTGACTGGGGCGCTAGATTCCTTTTTTCGAAATTTTGACATTAACACTAACAGTCATCTAGCCAATGTCAAAAATCCGAAAAAAGGAATCGAGTGCCCCAGTCACTGGGTCTACCTTTTCGGCATCTAGACAAGGTGAGAAGACAATCAAAAAATAATGTTAATGTGGTTATGTAAAAATACAAAAGTTATGTTTTCCCCCCAAAATACGAATCTGAGAAGCGTTTCTGTCAGTAACGTTTTCAGATTGTGCATTTCTAAAGTCGTTTTAATATCGATTCTTCCTGCTTGAACACAACCACTCCAGATTTTTCCAATTTTCTCCAGATTTCTCAATTTTCTCAAAAACATGACCACCTTTTGAGTTTTATCCTTTTCGTAAAAATTATTTCTATTTTTGTATTTTTATGTGAATTGCCAAATAAATAATAATAATAATAATAAATGAAGTTTCCACAGTTTTAATGTACATTATATAAATTGGATTAAAACAATGGACTGGTTCCAAAAACCAAAAGGTATACTTGCAACTTTGCCTTCTTATTATTTGTTTACTTATTCGAACTCATCTCTGATATTGTAGGATTGGTTCTAACATGGAGTGCTGAAATGGTACAGGATGGAAGCACAGCTGAGAGAGTACAGGGCTCGTAAAGCCCAGGAGCAGGCAAGGCAAAATCAAGAGGGTGTCTGGACGCGAATATGGAGGAAAAGTGATACCTCATCCCAAACAACTCCTCTGTCTGCTGACGAGGTAGATGGTGGTCAGACAGCAAGGCTAGCTGAAAGTGATGAGCAGGAGGAGACCTGGGTATGCACCAACTACTTCTAGTTGCGATGATCGTATTCCTCCATGGATCCTCCATGACCGTCGGGAGGATGGAGGGTTACGACCGTCGCAACTACAACTACTCCTACCCTAGAACTGAGGTTCATTTCACTAATGTAGCGGAAAATATAGTTCTAGGAGTATCCTATTCATCGACAACCACAAACCATCCGTTTCCTTACTCTAAACTTGTAGGGTCATGAAACTGAGACCAAAGATTATCAGTACCCAAGTTTTGTTTTGTTTTGAACCACTGCATGGTGATTTTCAAAAATATTTTCTGGGGCTGCGGGGAATTATTTTTTTGAATTTTTCAGAGCATTTGGACAAATCAGTTTCCTTTGTTTGTAAATATTGTTGTCACAATGAACAAAAGAAAGACAACAAAGGAAAGAAAACAAGTAATAAACCAAAAGGAAAACTGAACGGGTAATTTTTATAATCTTTAAAAAATTATTTTTCATATTGTTTTGTTTTTGACGTCATTCAGACCAAGAAGACCCCTGCTGTTAACAGCCTCCAAGAAAACCTTCCAAGAAACCGCTTTCTCCGCTTTATCGCACAAGACACATCTCTTCTGACCAGTGTGTTTCTCCTTAAACTCATCCTTTGGCTGGTTCTCTTTGCTCTCTTTCTACACTTGGAGTTCGCGGCTGTGTTTGTCATTGCGACCTTCTTTTATATAATTTATGCTACTTTGGAAACGCGACGAGCAAGGGCCCCGGGAGAACCTAGCGCCTATTCCGTTTTCAACCCAAACTGTGAGCAGATTGACGGGACTCTAACAGCCGAACAATTTGAGCGAGAACTGAAATATGGAATTGGTTCAACCAAGAAATAAACACTGGTGTCCTACCGAACCAAGAAATCTCGAAGTTGAATGGACTCAGTGAGAGAACATAATGTCTTTTTTTAAATGTCATTGATATGTTTTACTGAGAGGCAAGAAATGGTCGCCGTTGCATCATCTCATGTGTGTTGTGAAATATTGACAAACATGGCTTTGTTCCATGGGGATAAGAGATACAGTGTGAAACTGGCTACTTATTGAAAACAGCCATCTGATTCAAAGTTGTGTCCCATGTTTTCTTTCAAAAATGTTGAAGATCCAGCCTTTTTTAGCAAGGGTAAATATATCATTGTTTTTGTCTTTTTAATAACATGGCAGGGTGACTAGGAAATATAGTTATAAACTTAAAAAACAAACAATTAATGACAACAAATGTAAATATATCTTGAAAAACTATATATTTTTTCTTTCTTGGATATTCTATATTTATTCTGTAGCCCAACTGAACATAATATCTACAGTCAAAAAGTCAATACACGGTAGAGGAGTTATTGTTACATTATGTCAAATTTAAAAAACAATGGTGAAGTGATGCTACGTGTTAGGTAGGAGGCATAAATGTATCTTAAACAAAAAAAGTACAACTTAAGCATGGGTCATACTTTCTGCGAATGCAAAGCATATGTTGACATCACAAATTTGCAAAAAATAATTTGCATGGGGTTGAGTTGTGCTCAACTCTCATGCGAATATCACAGCGAAAACAGAGTTGTCGCGTCAAATTCACATCAAATTAGCAGGAAGTATGGACCGGGCTCAATCAGATTCAAAGTTCGAAGCAATAATGATACCGTTTAGTGCATATGTGACATTGTGTGTGTCCCCCCCCCCCCTTCCTTTTGTGTCTTTATTGTGTTCTGGGAATCACAGAACTTGTTTGGAGGGTTTTTGTTTTGGGGGGGGGGTTACCAGGGTGACGGGTACAATCTATATAGGGTGCGTTCGATTAGCTTCCCTGGGTGTACCCCACGGTGCTCACTCGGGTGAGCCCCTGAGAAGACCTGAACGAACGATCACTCACAGCTCTCGTAGTGACGTCATGTACCACGGGCCAGCCCCTAAGTGACCCACTCAACAAGCAGGGCACTGGGGGGTGAGCCCCTGGAGTGACGTCAAAGGTCAAAGCTATTCGAACACACCGGGGGCAGACCGGGGTCGACCCAGGGAAGCTATCCGAACGCAACCATTATGTACTCAAAAAGTGTCAAGAAAAAACTTTGAGATGTACCAGACAGATTTTAACAAGTCTGAATTAGGATAAAAGTCTGAAACTTCTCATCTATGTTATACAAGCTCTTCTTCTCATTTCTTTGACAAGCATATACAGCCAGTTTTTAGTCTTAGGAGGAGGTGCCTGGTTTTTGGCATGGAGATTTACAAACTTACAGACTCTGGACACTGAGGAATAACAACGACTAGTGTTCACAGTTGGTGTATCTCAACATATGTATCAAATAACAAACCTGTGAAAATTTGAGCTCAAAGAAAAAACACCCTTGTCACACGAAGTTGTGTGCTTTCAGATGCTTGATTTCGAGACCTAAAATTTTAAATCTGAAATCAAGTTTGTAGAAAACTATGTTACTTCATAGGGAGCCATTTCTCACAGTGTTTTATACTATCAACAGCTCCCCATTACTCGATACCAAATAAGGTTTTATGCTAATAATTATAATGAGTAACTACCAGGAGTGTTCGCTGCCTTTAAATATCATAACAGTATTTAAAATACTAAAGTTCCTTTTGAGTCATCAAATTAAAAACTAAGCACATTAGTATGCACATTAGTATGAAAACTAAATGTCGTTTTTAAATCAAAAAGAGTCAAACCCCCTGAAAAAAAAAAAAAAAATATATATTTCTTAATATAATGCTAGTCATTTATTTTGCTCCTCATTATTTTCATTTCATTCTAAATTATAAAAAAATTACATTATTGTCAGATCATAATTGCAAAAATGAATAAACTAAACGAAATTTTTAAACTCACTTTGTGGTTTTCTTTGTCTTGGATCTGTGTCTTGTCAAAAACTTGCCAGAAACTTCAAAGCTGGAAACACTTTTTTATCAAAACGCTTTGTGTTTTTTGAACCTTGAGGAGCTAATGCAATAAACGTGGTCAAATCATCTACACAGTACACACAGACATGCTGTACTGACATTAATATTCACAACCTCTGCAGTTTCACAGTATCATATTGTTCCCAACTCTTTGACAAAATTACACCACGCTCACTGCTGATTTTTCAGTATTCCTAAATTAAGTTATATGCCTAAACCACAAGGGAAAACTGACTGGGTAAATGTGAATTTTTTGTTAGGGTTGTATGAAGAAAACTTTACTAGAGCGAGATTTGAACCGATGTTCAACCCAGGTTGTATCACTTGGGTGTGATCCCCTGCTACACGGCAGCATTAATGGTTGTATAGCTTCTGACTGGCACCCTCAACAAAGATATTAGGGAGCTTTGGATTTCGAGACGGTAGACACACAGTCGGAAGGTAGCATAATGCTGTGGTCTGGATGCTCACGCTCGAGCGCTCCCGTCCTGTATGTTGTGGACCGGACGGTGACAATCAAGTCTAACATGGTTCAGTGCAGTGCTTAACAACCATAACACTGTGTACAAATGACACCACTGGTGCTTACAGACTGGATGTTGTTTCAACCCGAAATTGTTTTCAAACTCTGTAGGCTGGAGACTAGTTCAGGTTGGCGCATGCGCCGATCAATTTTTTCGCTCCCTTACACTGATCTCTATTATAATCAGTAATCCCTTATCGCATATTTTTTTCCGCAGGAAAGATGAGGCCACTTAGCATAAAAGTGTTTTACCTTCTTTCTCACATGGTCGCAACCAACCAAGCGTGTCTAGAGTACCCTCTACTTGTATTGCATACAAGTACATGTACTGTGTCTCCATGCCAGCTCTATGCGTTAACATGTTCGTTTCGTCTTTGTTGGAACTGCACCACGTGAGAAAGTAGGTCAAACACGCCACTTGATGCTAAGAGGCCTCATCTTCCATGGGAAACAAAATACGCTTAAGTAGGATTTGAAACTTTGCATGGTGGAAATAAGATAAAGAAGGGTTTGCGGTAACACCATGTAATAACTATCTCTAAATGAGTTGGGGAATACGCTTAGAAATTTTTTACCATCCCCTCGCTCCTATCGTCCCTTTTCGAAAGCTCCCTCTTGACAAAATATAGCTCATTTGGTAGAGCACCGGCACATTAATCCGGAGGTCAATGGTTCAAATCCAGCTGTAGTAGAATTTCTTTTGTTTCAACCCCAATTGAAATTTTAAGACCATTTGGGAAGGTTGACCTCTCCGGAGTAGCCTATAGAGGGCGCACTATATTGTGATACGCTACTATAATGGTTTAAGTCTCTTGCTAAAGGCCATGAAGCAACAAAGAGAGCCCAAACCAACATTCTGATAACTCTAGAGTTTGAGTCCAAGTACACTCAACCACGACACCCCATTAAATAACAAACATGCCTTTTAAGGCAATATTAATATGAAAAACATTATTGCTTCCAACTATTGAAAATTCACATACGTAATAGGGATCCTGAAGAGTTTATAAGTTCACCAAAATGTCTGTTGAAAGCAAGTTAAGTTGCTTTGATGTAGTTGATCAAAGTCCATAACCAAAAGTCATGCTGCCTTAAAAAACAGCCACAAATGTCTCTTATGAGAGTTCCGTGTTCCAGATTTCCTGGCTGCGGAAACCCTGCTTCTGGTGAATCTCCTCGATCACTTCAATTTCATGATAGAATTTGATTGACAGACGAGGAGACAAGCTCAAGGAGTTCTTGATATGGTTGAATATTTTCGCTAGATACTCCCATCGACTGGATCTGCAAACAAAGAAAATATTGTTTGTTTCAATTGTTTTTTTCACCCATATACACCGATGTGTGTTACCACTGTATACTCAGTACTGTCCTGAGCTCTGTGAAAAAAATCACAGGCATATTACTCGAGTGGGATTCAAACCCACAACCCTTGCAATTCTAGAGCAGTGTCATACCAACTAGACCACCAGAAGACATTTGGCGATTGCAATGCCATTACAGTGTTGGGTCAGTGGCCCGCTTAAGGGCCCCAGAAGCTTTAGGGTCTCAGCTTTGGGCATTGGGAGGTCAACAATGATTTGTTATAATGTAGTACAAATCTTCATGGATTTTGGTGTTAACTAAGAACAGTTCTTTTATAGCAATGGGCATTACGTTCAAAAAGTAGGAGGTGCCGCAGTATATTCCAGCATCCCCATCTACAATGTTGGGGGTGCTGCAGCATTCAAAATGTTTAAAGGCAGTGGACACTATTGGTAATTACTCAAAATAATTATTAGCATTAAACCTCACTTGGTAAATAGTAATGGGGATAGGTTGGCAGTATAAAACATTGTGAGAAACGGCTCCCTCTGAAGTGGAGTAGTTTTCGAGATAGAAGTAATTTTCCATGAATTTGATTTCGAGACCTCAAGTTTAGAACTTGAGGTCTCGAAATCAACCATCTAAACCCACACAACTTCGTGTGACAAGGGTGTTTTCTTCTTGCATTATTATCTCGCAACTTTGATGACCGATTGAACTCAAATTTTCACAGGTTTGTTATTTTATGCATATGATGAGATACACCAACTGTGAAGGCTAGTCTTTGACAATTACCAATAGTGTCCACTGCCTTTAAATATGCACAAGACTTGTAGGGTATATTCCTAAACTGCCACTTATTCATTCAAAACCGTGCCATTACCTGTTCACCAAAGAAGCGCACATCCAGAGCAAGCTGGAGTCGAATCTTATCATCATCACTGGTGCCCTGCTGGGTGTTAGCCGCTGCTGCGTCCGTCTTACGCAGCGCCTTGAGTCTTTTCAGGCTGTCCTCCATCTTCTTAACGGAGGAGAGGAGTTCTGTGCTGATGATCAGGTAACTGTGATGTTTAAAAGTTACAAGAAGAATTTGAAACAACCTACTTTACAAAAAATATCGGATTATTTCATGCTCCTCAAAGCAAACAACAATCAAGTTACACAGAACCAAAGAAATAGATGAAATGAAAAGACTGGTAACCACCCAGGCCAATGGCTGCAACTGCACAGTACAGTCAATCCTCCTACTGTCTGACCACTAAAATTGTCTACTGCTGTTGTGAATAAGGGAATAAAAGCGTGACAAAAAGAATATCAGGGCCATGTTGAAAGATCAAGCATTCCACTTTTTTTAGGGCCTAAGCCTCAGTAAACTCTCTAAGGAATTGTAGCCTTGATAATGATGTAAAAAAAAGCCTCATATCCTGGGATTTCCCAGACTGCTATAAACTATGGGTGTGTTCGATTAGCTTCCCCGGGTTGACCCGATCTGCCCCGGGTTGACCCCGATCTGCCCCCGGTACGTCCGAATAGCTTTGACATCATTACAGGGGCTCACCTGGGTCAGCCCCCAGTGCCCTGCTTGTGGAGTGGGCCACTTGGGGGCTGGCCTCTGGTGCATGGCTTCACCACGAGAGGGTGAGTGATCGTTCGATTAGCTCTTGTCAGGGGCTCACCCGTGGGGTGGAGACAGGGAAGCTAATCGATTGCACCCTATCTTAGGGATTGCTTCATAAGATCTGGACCCAATTTCATGGCTCTGCTTACTGTAAGCACAGAATCGGCGCTTACGGAAGCAGGGAATTCTGTGCTTACGGCAAGCGTATTTCACGGGTTAGCGGTGAATTTGGGCTTCTGCACAGGCGTACTTCACGTTACTAGGCATTCTACGCTTACATGGCTAGCGCAGAAATTCGGCGCTTGCACGTAAGCGGAGAATCGCGATCGTAAGCGCAGTATTCGGCGGTAAGCAGAGCCTCGAAATTGGGCCCAATTATGACGTAACTATCCTTCCAAGGTTAGGGCTCTGATAGACTCTGATACTCACCCCTTGCAGATGTTTGTAAGGATACTAATGAGCCAATGACGTCTTCTCTCCTC
Source organism: Asterias rubens (assembly GCF_902459465.1). Lineage (NCBI taxonomy): Eukaryota > Metazoa > Echinodermata > Asteroidea > Forcipulatida > Asteriidae > Asterias > Asterias rubens. Next base: position 12,088,970 of record NC_047062.1, on the reverse strand, counting down.
GGTCAGAGTTCCTCTGTGGTCTTCAACAAATAGCTGCAGCGGTTTCAGCGTGTTACTAACATAAGCTGATGGTTTGTTGGGGAGCTGTGGGGAAATAACGCAAACTTAATCTCATCTTTTTATAGGAATTTATTTTCTTTAAAAACAATGATATTGATAAAATAGGGAAACTATCAACATAGGGGCTAGATAGTTCAGTTGGTAGAGTGTCAGCACGTTAATCCAGAGGACATTATCATTTTGTTTACATTGAAGTTCGCCACCAAAAAGGGGCTTAAAACCTTAAAGGGGCAAACAAAAAGTTTGAGGGTTTTCATCCTACATCTATGGAAGTGTCGTGGCTGAGCGGTTAAGAGCACCAAATTTAAACTCTGGTGTTTCTGTTCAGCAAAGTGTAGTTTGAGTCCCAGCCCCGACACCTGTGTCCTTAAGCAAGAAACTTAACCATTACTTCATCCTTTGGATGAGACGTAAAGCTGTTAGTCCCGTGTGTTGTGTAATGCACATCGAAAAGAGAAGAGGTTCGCCCCGGTATTCCTGGTTTGAAGGGCTGCATACTGCGCAACAGCACCGAGTAAACTATTACTCGGTGCTTTAAAGGAATATGTCTCATACTTCAAAATAGTAGCTCCACATACCTTGCAGGAACAAAATACTGTGCACTTTGACAAGTTTGATGAAGTGCTGTATAAGAATCAAGTATTATTATTATAATATCTATAACTGAAATTTCGGCAATATTTTCTCATAACAGGTTTCTTCAAGACTAACGGTTAAAGTGCTAGACACCTTTGAGGGCTCCTTTGCTTCATTACCAGAAAGAAATAATACCAAAGACCCTGATGAAACGAACCTCCTTATTGGTCCTTCTGTAGAGCCGAGGAATGTCATTGGCTGATTTCAGATGTACAGAGCACTGGCTGCAGACGCCTCGGGTGATGAACTCCCCAAATGCTTCTTGCCTTTTGGACAAATCCTCAGTGGATTCTTGAAATGCAACTGAGGAAAGACCAAACAAAAAACACGTTTTATTTTCTCCAAATTATTCATCTTTCTGCTGTTCACATTTCAACACCCCAATAGAGTTTCTGAATGTGGAGATAAGATGCCTATATTATATTTTCAGGTCTGTATGCTTCAATTTTGAAAGGGCAAGGGCACCTGGGCATTTTTTCCCTTGGTAAAGGGCACCCTGTTGGGAAATTGTAAATCTCCCTGGAGCATTTCAAGGGCACCAAGGCAGTGACCAGGGGCATGGAGGCAATCGCCTTTGTTGCCTCCGTGAAGTCTTAGGCCTGTATTCTGGTTTGACACTGATGTGTATTAAGCACCGTATACTCGATACTGTCCCAAGTTCTGGGGGACAAGGGTTAAGGGTAAAAAACAATTTATATTCTTATCCCCGATACCTAAATGTTAACAATTATGTCTCAACAGAATGGTGGGTGAATATATGAGGGGGGAAAATGGTTGTTTGTGAATATTTATCTTCATTTTGGTGTAAATTTCAGCCCCTCGTTTTGAAAGAACTAAACCAATAATAAAATTGTTTTTATTTGGAATTTGAGGCATTGCATGGTGAGGTATCAATATATATTTGGTTTGCGGTAACCCCATGTGTGTAACTGCATACCAGGTAGATTTGTTCTTTTGAGAACTTGTATTGCTTTATTCTACTACGGAGTAGATTGAAGTAGATTCGGGAGACTTCTAAGTTCCCACAAGAACTGTCCTGTTTATTAACTACTACCTGGGCAGAAAGTGTACTTACCAGAGAGGACGTCAACACACTTGCAGTTGATTGCAACGAGTCTTGGTGTTATGACACCATCGAATAGATCAGGCAACTGGAATATATTAAACAAACGTAAAAGTTGGGTCTGGTGTTATCTTGAGTTAAACTATTTCTTTGACGTCACTCTATTGTTGAAAGTGTAGATTATTTTTATGAATCGCTACTTTCGTTATGAATCTACACTTAAGTGTAGATTCACTACAAACTTAAGTAAACAGTTCAACTTGAAAATTACTGTCCTTCCAAACTGAAAGATAACCAAAAGTGCAACAAAACATAGCTGAAAATATGTTATCTTTCAATTAACAATAACATTTTCCAGCTAAAAACAAGCACCTTAGTCACACAATTAATTGTTAGCAGAGCAAACTGACGTTGTACTCGATAATGTTGCAAGCACTAAAGTATAATGCCTATATATTTTGTAAAATAATCATAAATTATGACCAACCGTCAATTTACAACGTATACGAAATTAGATAGATTAACTAGTGTTGTTACTATCAAGAAATCCAGTTCATTGAAACTGTGTTACATAACCAATGGCTCGTACATTCTATTCACGAATCTACACTTTCTCGTCCATTCTCCTTTAAAAAAAATTATGGAGGGTTTAGAAATATGGAGTAAAATAATAAACTAGATGTTTCTTCAACTGTGAATAACAAATGTTTGTTATGAAATAATGTGTTATTGCCATACAAACCATGTTATCAGGGATATTACATTAAAAAACACTGGGCCTGGACTTGTACCCAGCTGAATGGAATGAAAGAAACCATAACATCTTACATTTGATTGAAATTCCACTATGTGATTTCTCTCTACTTTTGATTTAAAGATAGTGGACACTATTGGTAATTACTCAAAAAAATTATCACCATAAAACCTCACTTGGTAACAAGTAATGGGGAGCTGTTGATGGAATAAAACACTGTGAGAAACGGCTCCATCTGAAGTGACGTAGTTTTCGAGAAAGAAGTAATTTTCAACGAATTTGATTTCGAGACCTCAAGTTTAGAATTTGAGGTCTCGAAATCAAGCATCTGAAAGCACACAACTTCGTGTGACAAGGGTGTTTTTTTCTGTCATAGTTATCTCGCAACTCCGACGACCAATCAAGCTCAAATTTTCACAGGTTTGTTATTTTATGCATAGTTGAGATACACCAAGTGAGCAGACTGGTCTTTGATAATTACCAATAGTGTCCAGTGTCTGGGGGGCACATTCTTACAATTATTAAGCAGTTACTTACAGAAAGTTTATAGTTTACAGAGATTATTGTGTTTTTTGTAACCTTGATTTATACAATTTTCTCTCTGTAATAAGCCTCTTAAAATATTATACATTATTGTTTATTTTGATGTATGCCAGCTTGGTGTTTCATCCCCTTGTCGGACTTTTCTGAGTTCACTTGACGGGAAAATTATCCAACACAAACAAACAAACAAACCTTGCTACATAAATGATCCACATCAGCGACTAATCTTATAATCTGATCCGATGTGACTGGGGGTGGACTAGTGGCAGGTGCACCTGCAGCTGATGTAGTGGTCTTGGTGGTGTCAGTAGGTGTTGAGCTTGATTCGGCTGCTGTTGCTGCCGTTGCTCCCGTCTTGGTTGTCTCTGACGTTGACGGATCAGGCTCATTCTTATCGGAAGCAATCTGTGATCAGAATATTCGTTCAATTGAGCTTGTTTCCACAGTTTCAAAATCAAAGACAATATAAATTGAAAGCTAAAATAACTATATATATATATACTGTAGTATAAAACATTGTGAGAAACGGCTCCCTCTGAGGTACATAGTTTTTGAGAAAGAAGTAATTTTCCACATATTTGATTTTGAGGTCTCGAAATCAAGCATCTAAAATCACACACCTTCGTGTGCCTACAATTTCAGGGGGGGGGATGGTGTAACCGTAGGGTTAGAAACTCCTGGGGCCTCCCAGGGCTGTATTCCATGGGAATAACAGACACAGTGTAAAAAGGTCTTTATTAAAACAAAGTTTATAAAAAGTTCTTCAGTAGGCAGGGACACCTCTCCTTGTTACAGCAAGAATCTTGTTGGCCGCTTAAGAGATCTAAAGCTGTAGAACATAGTTTAACACAAGGACCTACCAACAGAAAGACAAATCTCACCCTGCTCGTTACATGTTGTATAGTTATGAAATTATAATGAACCCTTAGACTCCCTCCCCCTCTCGCCCCACCACTGTCCCTTACCTCTTTAATATAAACATCATCAATCCACACAGCTCCACGAGAAAGTAGCTGTAACGTCAGCTTCCAGAACCGGTGGCAAAGTGGAGCTAAATAGACATCTTGCTGCCAGCAACGCTGGATGCACTGCCATAGGGTGTGGAGAGCATTTAGCCTCAGTCCGGAGTTATCTGCTCAAAATAAAAACAAAATAAATGAATAAATAAATAGTGTTTCCTAAAAAACACAAAACAAAACTCAGAGTAAATACTTTGTGTCTGTACACATGTTCTTGTATCCCTTGAAGAGCACCACTTTAAAATCTTAATAACATACGCATCATTTTTAATCAACAAGCTGACATGACTATGACCAAATATTCAATTCACAAACCTGAGTATCATTTTAAGTAGAATAATTCCAATTCTGTTTTTAAGCCTAATGTTAAAAGTTATTTGTAGAACTTATGTTCTCCATTGCTCGTTACCAAGTAAGATATCATAATAAACATTATTTTGAGTAATTACCAATAGTGTCCAGTGCCTTTAAATCAACTGTTGATAAATGTTGAGTATTTACAAATCTTTAACCCTCCATTTCATTATCTTTATAATTTTAAATTATTGTACATTGTATATTTCTTGCCTTAACTTAATATTTTTATATGGAGCTGATCTACTGTTGTAACTGCCTGTAAAGGATGATTAAAGTTTTTTAAATTAAATTGAATTGAATTTCAGACATTTCAGTGTTCTTGGGATTGAGATATTTTGCAGGGGTGGAAAGGGAGGTAAACAAACAAAATTATATCTGGAACTTGTTTTTTGTTTTAAATTGTTTTTCTTACCTTCTTCTTCTATGTTGAATGGAGTAATCAATGCAGTTTCCAGCAAACCAGCAATATCTTGAAACCTGTTAGGTGAAACCAAAGTAAATACCAACTGTAAATCCTAACATCATAATGACATTAACAGACAGTGGACACTATTGGTAATTGTCAAAGACCAGTCTTCTCACTTGGGTGTATCTAAACATATGCATAAAATAACAAACCTGTGAAAATTTGAGCTCAATCAGTAGTCGAAGTTGCGAGATATAAATGAAGTAAAAAATACCCTTGTTACACAAATTTGTGTGCTTTCAGATGCTTGATTTCGAGACCTCAAATTCTAAACTTGAGGTCTTGAAATCAAACTCGTGAAAAGTTACTTCTTTCTCGAAAACTACATCACTTCAAAGGGAGCCGTTTCTCACAATGTTTTGTACTATCAACCTCTCCCCATTACTTGTTACCAAGTGAGGTTTTATGCTGATAATTATTTTGAGTAATTACCAATAGTGTCCACTGCCTTATCAAACAACTATTTAGAAACACTTGACAAGTTGGTCCCGTTAACTAAACTAGTGGTTGTTTTTCACCGGTTTGTTATTTCGTGTATGTGGTTGATCACAAAAAACATGAACACTGTCTGCTCTACTAAACCTGTATAAAACCTTTGCGGCTGCCAAATGTGTGCTTTCAGATGCCTAAGAAAGGCTCCAGGCATGTAGGATTCAGGCATGGAGTCTTCAGGAACGAAGTCTTTAAATATTTGAGTGAGAAATTACATCTTTTTCAAAAACTCTGTTAATTCAAAGAAAGCCGTCTCTCATCATGTTTTATAGCTCTCCATTGCTTGGTACCAAGTAAGTTTTTATGTAAGTATTGTTTGAAGCTTTGCATGGTGTGGAGAAATTAAAAAATAAATATAAATAAATAGTTAACTTGCGGGTACAACCATGTGTAAATCTCTTAGGGTGAGTGTTGGCTCTAAAAAGAGGCGGTTGGGTCTCGACGTTTCAAACAGTATACTCTGCTCGTTCTCCTGAAGACGAGATTTACAACTGGGTGTACCCGCAAGTTAACTATTTATTTATAGTTTCTTCTGAAGTTTTTATGCTAATAATTATTGTGAGTAATTACCAATAGTGTCCAGTTTCTTTAAACCTTCCCCAAAATCAACAAAATACAGTGACACTATCTGACCTGAGTTGGAAGTAAACAGGAAGACTCCATTTGGTCATGAATGTATTGAAGCTGGGATGGGCACGCAGTCTCTTTACACTGGCCTGAGATCCACACTGAAGCTCAAAGCGCTCCACAAACTGCATCGTTGACACATATTTCTTGAGGCAAAATAAAAAAAAGATACGAGTATTTTTTTTCCCAGAACCGAGTGGTAGAGGGGTTGTAACTGTATTGAAATGCTGGCTCAGAGCAGAAAGGACTTAGAAGACCTAGTAAGACCCAGTCGGCTTAGAGCGAAAAGGCCTTGTAATACCTAGAAAGAGCCGGTCGGCTTAGAGAAAAAAGGTTTCCGTATTCCACTCGCGCTTGTGTGATAACCAATACTATCATAAGCTGATCCCATCTAATCAGTACCAACCAGGGTTCTCCCCACAATGTCTCAAAACTGCAGGGAATACTGTGCCAACATTTTGCAAGCTTAGCCGAAGCACCCTGAACTGGAATGAGGTTCTGTACGTGTTTCTAACTTGATGTTTCTGCTTTGTTTTCAAAGCTCTACGGTGCAGTCTTCAGCATTCTTGAAATGATTTCATCCAATAATTTTCATGAATCCGATCATAATTTTAAATCTTATTTTGTGTATCAGGCCATGATTTGCCAGTGGGCGCGTTCGATTAGCATGCCCGCGTCGACCCCGATCTCCCCCACGGTGCGTTTGAATAGCTTTGACGTCACTCCAGGGCCTCAACCGGGTCAGCCCCCAGTGCTCTGCTTGTGGATCGTGTCACTTGGGGCTGACCCCAGGTACATGACGTCGCCACAAGAGGGTGAGTGACCGTTCGATTAGCTCTTGTTAGGGACTCACCTGAGTGAGCACCGAGGGGTCGACACAGGGAAGCTAATTGAGTGCACCCAGCATTGGTGAGATACGCTACATGTAGCTCGTGGTGGAAAGAACCCCCAAGTACCCTAACATAACTGTACTTACTTCATGGAAGGTAACTGGATTACCAGCTGCAAAGATAGATGTGATTCTTGTTTCTAGACTATTTGCAATCTCCGGCCAGACTGCGTTGACCAGGAAGTCATATCCTCGAACGACATCTTGACTGGATGAACTGAAAGACAATAAAAAATGAGGTGTTTAGAGTTTAGGAAAAGACATCTAGACACAGTTTCATAGAGCTGCTCAAGCACAACAAATTGGTTGAACACAACCAAATAAACAAGGAATCAATGTGTGGTGAAGAGGTTTTCAACTAGTGGTTTAATCCCAACGAGGCCTGGTTCTTGATAATTTCACCGAGACGAAGGCGAGGTAAATTATCAAGAACCAGGCCTCGGCGGGTTTAAACCAATAGTTGAAAACCGATTCAACACACTTTGATTACCATTCATAAATACATTGTTGGTCAAAAAACATCAACACCTTTGGTCAAAAAGTAAAATAAATGCAAAAATTATAATTGTTCAATGATTTCTTTCAACACAACACCCCTCCAGCTATGAAATGGTAAGGCCCCCCCGCCGCCCTCAGGTAAACAACTCCTAATAAGTGAATGCTATGCGCGTCGCGCGTATCGCGTGATGTGGCACAACTGTCCTGGCCGTTGCTCTCGACCAATAGGAATGAAGAAACTGTCTAATAAGCTCGCGTGTCACGCCCATGTTGTTAACACTTTTTACTGTGCATTAACAAAAGGTTTATGCACACCCACGTGACGCGCTCTCCACCAACAGGAATAGCGAAACTGTCTGGGGTATTTATGAATTTGGTTTTAACATTACACCGATCCCCAGACCGTTCCATTTTCTCTCAGCTGCACCTCAGAAAAATAGAACACTCCGGAGATCACCTTTGGGAATTGTAGTTTTAACCATAGCACTCGAAGCAGTCAATATTTGTATACTAGACATTGCTTTAATTATTGTCAATATATATAGTTAGGTAATGTTACGGCAAAGGGGAGGGTTTCTATTTTCATTTGAGTCTCTTACCCTGGAGTTGGGGACGTAACCTCTCTAATCAACCGACAATGCTTGGGAATAAAATCCAAGACTCTGGCGTAGAGGCCCTTGAGTCCCTGAGGATGATGCTGAAGACATTTTTCTTGAATCACCTGTTGGAATTATACATTCAATAATAATAAGAAGAATAACGACTTGTAAAGTACACTTCTATTTCCCGCCATTAATTACTTGTTTTTCGTCAAGAAAAGTTTGTTGGTTAATTGAAAACTCAAAGACAGAAATGAATGCCCTTTTGAAAAACCAACAAACCACTAAAAAGCACTAGACTCAAGTTTTGGTGCTTCTGATCAGCAGAGTGTGGGTTCCAACTTCCAGTAGCAGCACTTGTGTCCTTGAGAAAGATTCTAACTACCAATGGGGCATTGAGCCATAGGTTCCATGCACTAGGGTTGGTAGAATGGTAGAGTACGTAAACAAACCCAGAACACTTATTGTAGAAAAGTAGGGGTTAAACCCTTATGTTTCTGGCTCACAACAGGCACCCTTGTATACAGTTTCCTCAAACTTGCGAGCTAAGGTGAAGTTCATTTATAAGATATCCTTGGTTTCATTACCAGAAATACATGATAAAAATCTAGGCCTTTGTCAAACCTCGGCTGTGGCTAGAGCTCGGGCTCAAGGCTTCGTCTGCTGATGATTGAACAACCGCATGCAAAAGACACGCTGCTCCAAAAATGTAAAGGCCTGAAGGCCGGTTCATACTGCATTTCCACTGCGAACGCATCGTGCAGAGCCTAAGCATGAGACGAAGCCCAAGGCAGGGTTTGAGACAGGACCTCTTGATCTATATTGAGCCTAATCTACATCAGACTAGTCTAGGACCTCACCTCCTCCATATATGGCTTAACAGCAATCTTCCTAAACAGCGCCTCCACATCTCTCATCTTATCAATAGTAGCATAGGTCCTGAGACACTGCTTCAAGATGTCCGTCTGACCAGTCTCTAAGCCCTCCTGGAATGATTTCTCAAGGCTGTGTTGTAATGTCACAGTAATGGCCGCTATCCTCTGTTGGAATGAGAACAACAATAATTACGATATGGAAAGGTTTGCGGTAACACCATGTACTGACTAATGAAACCAACGATTCTTTCCAAAACCTCCCCAACTCATTTTTAGATCAAGCTAAAAATGAGTCCCTACATGGTGTTACCGCAAAGTTTCAAATCCTATTTAATAATAATTAAGCCATTAGCTTTGACAGCTAGGCTTAAGGCTATGACTGTTGGTAAGGGTGTTGCTAAGGACGTTGTACACTAATCAATGCTTGAAGCCGCAGCCATAACCACCATGATCTGTATAAACTATCCATTTACTCTGATACCTCGGGACCATCTCAAAAGTCGGGCACGCTGTAGGTGCAAAACAACGTTCCCGCGGGCACATGCCCGCAATCAACCGCCAGAATGGACAAAATCTTTGTGCCTAAGTACGGGAGCAATCCTACACAATTGATTACGGCATTAGTATTTTGAACATTAAAATGGAATGTTCCGTTAGTTCAATATAATGCTTCATGACGATGCATTTGAAATGGATTGGGGGGGGGAGCGGTGTCGCTAAACAAGTTTCAGCACTTTCCTTAAAGAATCACGCTGCGGTTAAAAACATACTTTTTGTCAACAAGAGTGAGTGCCAAACAAAATTGATCAGCCATTCCTCAAATAAACAATGTTTCTGAAGAAAAAAAAAAGCGCAGGATCTACCTATTGGTTTATTCCAAACAAGTACTGTAACTCACTGGTCTGATCTTCTCAACAAGAGGGAGCCCTTTACTCTGCGTTACATAATATTGAAGTTGGTTGAATTCAGACGCCACTCTCTCAATCTGCTGCCCCGACAACTCTCTGAAAATTCAATCAATGTTCGGTGTATGAGAATCACCCTATATAAAGAATGGCCCATAGGCTCTTAATTTAGATCATTCACACAAATTTGCTAAGAACATAAATTATTGCTTAGCAGACATTTTAATTACCCGCTAGACTGCTTTGCAACTTAACACACTTTCACTGGTTTTCTGGTTATACTAACTGCTTCACATTGGATGCAAATTTGGTCCAGAAGGACTTTGGAGCTCTCTAAATTGGTTGCTGGCTATTTAAGAGTAGTAAAAAATAAACACTTTGTAACATTTTTACACTGTTGTGTATCTGCTATTTCCCCCACTCTCCTACAGAACAGGTTTTACTTGTATTCAAATATTGATTGGGACCACTTTGGTCTCGCGTACATTGCTTTAGTGCATGACGATAACAAACATACAAACAAACCCACTCTAACACAACAGGTCCCAGTGTTTGAATGTGCGCAAGACTTGCACAATCGATTGCACATTGGCATAGCTTGTCTACGACTCCAAAACCACAGTTGACGATATTGAATGGTCTCACAGTAGGAGGGTTAAACTCACATGCTTTCCTCATCCCCTTCCTCCTCATCATCTGTTCCTGCTGACCCAGCGATCTTTAAGATGCTCTCCATCTTCTCAACGGACTTAGTGATGTTGATCAACCTCTGTAGAGTAGCCTGAGAAAAAAAAAACCAAGGGTCCATTTAGAACAGTCAATGTTGATTACAAAAATCTAAATTGTGGTTTGGATCAAAAGAAATAACTGAAAATCAAAATTCAGTTTTTCTTTTGTATTAGTTTCACAGTGTTCCGCAATGATTCTTCGACAGAGACCCTTGTTGGTCCGTAAGCCACCACCACTAAATCAGAACACCGAACCTTCCAAGAGACTCAACAGGTCATCCGTCTATTGGGCCTGAAGCACGATTAGACTTACCTCATTCACACACCCCAAAAACATGTTTATTTGACCTTCACTTGGCCATTCAGGTTTTTACCTTCACTTTTTCAGTGACTGGCCAGCAGGATCAGTTAGCTTGTCTGTCCGCTTTTGCCGTTATGAAAAGTTCATGGGTATACATTATATTGTTTTTATGAAATATTGCCTATCATCACAATGCCAGATGGCCACCTCAAGGTGAGGGCTACCCAAATCACCTAACCCTAACCCTAACCCAAATCAATCGTCACCTACGGCACGTTGCTACCGACTCCTGGGGCTGAAACAGGGTTACCCCCTTCACAATCTCTAAGGATGTAGGCATGGGTATCATACATAAGGAGCTTGGCTGGTAGAGCAGTTAATATTCAAATTAGCCACCCGGACCACTTGGAGTGAATTTTGACTGGTCCTCAGATGTTTTAACAAGCATTTGGCCACGGAACCAGTCTTAAGAGCGAACGCTGGGAAATCAGTATGCAATAAGCCCTTTTGAAGTATGGCTGACGTGATAGGAGTCTACTGTTTGGTTTAGGTGTGTACAGACAAATTTACCTTAACCTTATAGTGTTGTAGCATTGTGTCCGCTATATCTCAAAAAGGCTTATTTTACACCCTCCAGCATCAAGTGAAAAAGAGAGCCATGTGGAATCTAAAGATAAAAGCATTTATACCTTTTTCTCTCGTATTCTTGCACGTGCTACCATCTTCTCTTCGACTGCATGAATGGCGTCATCCATGGCCATTTTGACGCTCTGTAAAAAGCAAGACAACAATGAGGAATACCTTAAAGGTACTGGACTGCCTTGGTTACTGTCAAAGACCGGCATTCTCACTCTGTATATCTCAACATTATGCACTTAATAACAACAATTTGTGAAAATTTTTACTCAATTTGTTATCGAAGTTGCAAGAGAGAATAAAGAAAGAAAAACACTCAAATTTGTGTGCTTTCAGATGCCTGAGAAAGGCTTTGGGCCTGAAGTATTTTAATATTTGAGTGAGAAATTACCTCTTTCTTAACTAGGTTACTTCAGTTAATTCGAGTAGAGGGAGCTGTTTCTCACAATGTTTTATACTATCAACAGCTAACCTAAGCTCATTACCAAGTAAGTTTTTAATGCTAACAATTATTTTGAGTAAGTACCAAATGAGTCCAGTACCTTTAAACCCAATCTGAACTACCTGAATCTCAAATTCTCAACAATGAGCAAAATAATTACAATATCAAAACAGGATTTTTTTTAATTACAAAAGAGGTTAACCAAATTAGAGCATATTCATTTTGGTTTTTACCCAAATTAGAGCAGCTAACATTTAAATAATGCTTGATTTTTTAAATATATTTTTAAAAATATTTTACTCAAATGGACTGGTAAACAAGAAATTAACAACATAAAAACACCTTGAAAGAAACTCACCAGGACTTCTTCTTTGAATTGACCGAGAGGAATGGAAAGATTGCTGATCACTTTATCCATCCCAACCTGGAAGTTCAAATAAATCACAAGAGCATTGAATTTATAGCGAGCTGTAGGCCTATCAAATTGACTTATTTCTTGTCAAGAGCATCACAAAATGCAGACATTTATAAAAACAGTATAGCAAGAGTAAATAATGCTGTTAAAACCACACATATAAATAAAATCTTATCCAGTTAGTCTTCCTTTATGTGTGTTACTTAATAAAATTCAAAGAATTTGAAACAAAGTAACAGAGTTATGAGAAGTGCCCTCTCTCTTCAAACCGAGAGAGGATAAAATCTGGGGAAAAAAGTTTTGAAAACATTCGGAGAACCCTGAAACCCAAACCATATTACTTATCCCGAATGCAATTGTTTCATCAATCACATTTAGGATATTGTAATCCTAAATTTGGGATTATTTGTGTTTGTTGTAATTATCAAATGTTGTCTTTGAGGAATTGTTTTAAAACGCACCAGATTAGAAGACAAGTTGACAAAGTCTGCATAGTCCTTGTTAATGAGCTCTACCATGGCATTCTTCAGAGACTTGAAGTAGATATGCAAGTCTTCTCTTAGCGTCTCCAGCTGGACACGACGTCTGCAATCAGCAACAAAGGCATCCACATCAAAGCTATCCTGATATTGGATTATTGGATGGAAATAAAAAAACATCAGTATGACTAGAAATAATCTGCAAAGCTTGATATGACAGTCACGGCTAAAGGTAAGTCAAAAACCAATTTTGCATGGTGATAATTTTACCTGATAATAGGCTTAACCTTTGAAGGTCGATTTGTAACAAATTTTTGACCACAATTTTTTTAACAGAGCCTACATATAACCAAAGTAAACTATACCTTTTGTTTTTTTAATTGTTTGTCTGTTTTAATGTAGATATAAATAATACAACTACATGTACCCTGTGAGAATTTTAAAGGTGGTATGACCCTAACATTAGTTTTTAAATAATGCAAACAAATTATTTTGTCATTTTTTACAAGCTGTGGAAACAAGTCAAGTGACGTTTTTAAGTCATTGTTTGACTTTAAAATATTTGTACAAAATATTGGCAGAAGATGTTGTCCTGACGGTAATTAACTTATGCAAAATATTAATTTCACATTAAAAATGACATTCACATATTCAAACAAGGATGTTTTTCTTTCATTATTATCTCGCAACTTCGACGATCAATTGAGCCCAAATTTTCACAGGTTTGTTATTTTATGCATATGTTGAGATACACCAAGTGAGAAGACTGGTCTTTGAAAATTACCAAAAGAGTCTAGTTAATAATGCAATATAAATGGATAACTTGCCGCTGTATCACAGCCGCCACTTGACCCAGTGAATGGGGCGCTAGATTCCTTTTTCGAAATTTTTACGTTATCCGATAACGTAAAAATTTAGGGAAGCTAGCGCCCCAGTCACTGGGTCTAAACCGCTACCACTTTTTTACTCATATAAAAAAAAAAGGATATCTAATTGAGGTATAATTACATACTTCTATACTATTTCATTTCAAATGAAACAGTGATGGCGTGATACGGAAACTGTTCCCAGTAAATGATTTTAATTGTTATGAAGAAAGTTCAATTTAAGAAATAGATAGACGATAGAAGTGTGTAAGGAAAACCCCAAAATGGAAAAGCCACTGTCCAGGTACCGAAATGAGGTCCGCAGATGAGGATTGCATGGGCAGAAACCACTGAGTGCCACTGATTCAACCTGACTGCAATGCAACAGTCAGTATTTGGATTATTGTTTTCATTGACAGTCATTGAAATTTAAAATCATGCATGGACAATTATCAAAAAATATTAACTTACCTTCATAAACTCCTCCTTATCAAAACACAGAGGTGTTGCTGAACTTGGCATTGGAACCAACTTAAAGCTGGCACCTGAATTCATAGTGTCTGCGGTTGTTTCGATAATTTTTTTCAAATAAAAGGAAAAGAAATCATGCTTAATTTAAAAGTAAAACAAGTCCCTCTCCCCTACTGACTGCACGACCGCACGGAAAAGACACGAATGAAAATCCACGTCTAATCTTGATTTGCACTATTATGTCTCTTGAGGGCGCTAAACAAAAACTGTATTGCGTAAACAAAAATGTGACGGATGTGTGTGTGATGAGAAATCTGCCGGTTAGTTTTCTACATAAAACTGCTCTTTTCGTCCATCACTTTCAACAATCTTTTTAGTTTAGGCAAGGTAAGGCGATTCTTCTTTTCTCCAAATTTACCTCGTATCCATTTTTACCGAGTAATTTATAAATCATCGATGTCACATAAGTCAAAAACAGAGAAACTCACTCACCACTGCTGCTGTGTGACTCAGCGCTAATCGGATTAATTTGAGCTTCGGGGATTAATAATAAGACTTGAGTCGTACCTCCTTCTGTTCCTTGCTCTATGGTGTGACTAGTGTATGGACTGGGGGCGGGGAGTGGGGAGGGGGGGGGACAATCTGAATGCCTGTCCCCTGAAATTTTCTCAAGGGCTAGGCTAGAGAAGTGGCAAACTTTATCCAGGTTTAAACTTAATTAAGCTTTAATTATTCCGGTTGCACTAAATACCGACAACTCACGACCCCTCACGACAACTCACGACAACAATTTTTAAATGCACTGTAACAAAACATTTGAACGTAATTCAACCGTTAAATGTGTGCACAAGAGTCATATGCATCTAAATCACTTTCAAACTGTGTAAAAAATTGTATTTTTAGCTGTAAAAAAGGTGTTTTTTACCCCAAATTTAGTAACGAACGGAAATATTTGCAATGTTGTCTTTCGACGTACATGGACGATTCTATTTACACCGCAGGGGGCGAGGTAATTTCTGAGGGCTGAGTTTTATTTTCTCGTTTTGGTTTTAGCTGCTGATTTTTTCTTTCTTGTTAGTAACTAAGCCGCCACTCTGGAATTCAAAGTTAAAAGGGGAAACTAAATATAATATTGTTTTAAACTCCATGAAATACATTTAAAAAAAGGTAAATAATCATCTTGCATATTGTATCACCCCTGCGGTATAATAGAATCGTCCAGGTGCGTCGAACGACAAGATGGCGGATATTACTGTTCAATACTAAATTCGGGTAAAAAACAGGGTTTTTTACAATTAAAAATACAATTTTTTTAACAGTTTGAAAATGATTTGGGTGTATATGACTCTTGTGCATATGTTTAACGGTTGACTTATGTTCAAATGTTCTGTTAAAGTGCATTTAAAAATTGTTGTCGTGAGTTGTCGTGAGGGGTCGTGAGTTGTCGGTATTTAGTGCGACCCAATTATTCTGCTTAGGTTAGGACTGTCAGAATCAAATTCAAACTCAAATTATTTTCCGAGACCGAGGCGCCCTGTCTGATCATTTTTTAGGATAACTGCGTGAAGTTTTGCTTTCTTACCGTAAAAAAATACCTTTATTTCGTCCAGGCCGACCAGTGAAACAATTCTAAATTCTGCGTACTTGTTATCACTTTACGTGCATCGTACATAGTACATGTAGTCCATGTTGTGTAGCTTTAACTAGTTGCGATAACGTAACCCTCCTCCCGACGACCGCCAGGCTGGAGGGTTACGAGATTCTTTTGATCGGAAAGGGTTGATCTGGTCCAACACGTACAATTTCAACACCAGATTTGCCCCATTTTTACCACTTTCAAAAATCATGACACAAATTCTGAGAGTACGAACTTAATCCACAATGTCTATAATGCAGCCTACCATAATACTCAAAACACCATTTAGAATATATTTTGAAGAAAAATGGACAAAAACTTACCAGATCCCAGAGCGAATTCCCAGGTTCATATTTTGAACCTGCCGCTCAAACACATTATTTTGTTGTTGGGCTAAACCATTCTGTAAAAGGGGTGTTACAATGTTGCAGTGCGTGTGCGCGCTGTCCGTTTGCATTGCACGCCGTTCACTCATAATGGCGCGCACGCACTGTAGCACTGCAATATTGTAACACCCCTTTTACAGAATGGTTTAGCCCAACAACAAAATAATGCGTTTGCAAAGCGATGCGACAGGTTCAAAATATAAACCTGGGATTTCGCTCCGGGATCTGGTAAGTTTTTGTCCATTTTTCTTCGAAATATTTCCTAAATGGTGTTTTGAGTATTATGGCAGGCTGCATTAGACATTGCTGATTAAGTTCGTACCCTCAGAATTTGTGTCATGATTTTTAAAGTGGTAAAAAGGGGGCAAATCTGGTGACTAGCTGTCAAAATTGTACGTGTTGGACCAGATCAACCGTTTCTGATCAAAAGAATCTCGTAACCCTCCGGCCTGGCGGCCGTCAGGAGGAGGGTTACGTTATCGCAACTAAGTTTTAACAAGCTTTCACGAAATTTCTCAACCAAAGCACTAAATCACATCGGAAATTCGGAAATAAAGCCTTTCGAGTTTGATTCAAAGTTATTGATTTATCCTTTGTTAATTCCAGGCATGTTCCATTGGCGTGTTTGTTTAAAAAAAATTGTATTGCTCTTTTTGATATGCTGAATAAATAATGATAATAATACTAATAATAAAATAAGGGATCTCACAAATTGTATTTCTCCTGCCCGTTTGATTTCCAGACACAACTTACTGTTACATTGTCGCCTGCAATCATCATGAGCTTCTTTGCCCGCTACAGGGTTTTGACATTAGCTGCCGTTGGTCTTACTTTGGTCCATGCTGGCTGGTACTATATTGCCAGTGATCCAGTCTTCAATCCTGATCAAAAAGTTCTTCAGGTCACCCCTGAGTATTTTAAAAGCAAGCAACCCAAACAGAAGAAAGCTGCTGTAGAAGGTGTCACAAAGTCCCAGTAAATTACAAAGGTTTGTTCCACATTATTCAACAAAATAGCTTTTATTTATTTATTTTTTTTTTTTTCTCTTTTTTTATAAACAAGTTAGTGAACGGAAAATTAACTTTGATTAATTTTAGTCTGAAAAGCTAGACTGACCATGAAGACTGACCTCAGAATTAGATTTTGAGGTCTCGAAATCAAGCATCTGGATGCAGGAGCTACTTGTGACAAGGGTGTTTTTTGTTTTTCTTCACTCCCAACTTCAACGACCAATTGAGTTCAAATTTTCACAGGTTTGTTATTTTATGCATAGGTTGAAATACACCAGCGTCTTTAACACACTTCGGTGTAAGGATAATTCAAACAAAACATAATTTTTTTCTTCTCTTTACTTTAATATTCTTTAGAGACTTTCACTATAAATCATGAAGTTACCACCGTGGGTTGCTCGGAACAAGTTACTCTCAGTAGGCATTGCTCTACTGTCCATACATCTAACCATTTACACTGTCCAGAAAACCGCCCTCACTACCAAGTCTACCAAGAGGCTAAGGGGTATAGATATGGAACAAACTGAGAGGAAGTAACCTCAACTAAGGACGCCATCAAGGTATGGTTTAACTAGAAACTGATTTTATTCCTGAAAGGTTCTTAATGGCAGCCATAATCGATGTTTTGCATCATGTTTTCTTTGTAGCCACTTGCAAAGCAAGTAAAGTAAAAGTCTGTCCTGAGCCAATATGGCTCATCAGGAAAGTGTTTATACCCAGTTACCTAGGCATTAATCATCTGAAAGTGTTTGTATTCCCCTGGAAGAGGATGCCAGTCCATCGCAATTTACTCCCAGCTCTCGCCGGTACCCATTTGTACTCCTAGGTGAAGAGAAGCAATTTTATAAAGTGTCTGCTCAAGGACACGAATGTTGCGACTGACCAGGCCAGGATTCAAACCCATATTCTGTAAATTACTGAACTTGAGTTCATTGCCCAAGATAAACTGCTCAGCCACGGGTATGGAAATAACTTGAAAATAACTTGATTTCAATTAAGTCCAATATATCTTCTTTTTTTCAGATGTCTTCTATGTCCCCTGGTAAACTTAACTCACAGAAGATTAAAGCTTCAACCACTCCTGAGAAATTTCCTTATTCTGATGTCGATCAAACTTTAGAAGCTTTCAAACTTCTCATACAATCATGCTATGGTCCTAATGGATACTTAAAAACGATTCAGAATTCTTGTGGAGGCCAGGTTATGATCACCTCCTCTTCCTCCGTGCTTGTGAAACAACTGTCTGTATCTCGACCTATTCTGAAACTAATACTCTCTGCCGTCGGGGGTCATGTAGCTGCCTGCAGTGATGGGGGCCTTTTCTGTGCTTTGTTGACGACAAATTTAGTAAAGTCTGTCAGGGAGTTGGATCTTCATCCTGTACTCTGCATTGAGGTCAACGAACTTCTCCTCAAGATGTGCGGGGAGTTTCTTGACGCTAACTGTGTAAGCATCAATGTATCAGACGTCCAAACTATGCTCAGCCTCGTTCGGACGGTCGTCTCTACAAAGCCAGCTTGTGGTCTCTCTGTAAGAGACACTAACATCATCGCTAACTTGACCCTCCAAGCCTTCCTGAATGGCTTACCGTCCCCCACAGAGCAGAGCTTAAGAATCCCAGCTGTCAGGTACATCCTGGTGGAAGGCCAGACACCGGCAGAGTCTTCAATTGTCGACGGAGTTCTGATTGAGTGTCCAGAGATTCCAACGTATGCAACCAAGGAACGGGACAATCTCCGCAGACAGAGCATCAGTGTTGCTCTTTATAACACCTCACTATCGGGTGATGAGGAAGGAATCCCAGATATTGCCATGGAAACCAAGGAAGGCGTCCATCTTGAGGATGCCTCTCTGAATCAGCTACTAGTACTTGGGAGGCATCTGGTCCAACAGAAGATCGGTCTGTTGGCTTGTCAGAAGGTTGTCCATCCTCAGCTGAAACGCTTCCTGAGAAGCCATGGCGTACTGACAATAGATAGATTGTCATTGCTTCATATTGATGCTGTCCAGACAATCACTGGTAAATGCTTTCTTTTGCTTGTACTCATTATGAATCAAGACTTATAGCTCACAAATTACATGTTAATCCTCCCTATGATTTTGGGTTGAACAAAGACAAATTTTCTAGATTGAGATTTGAACTAACGACCTCCCGATCTTCAAAACTAAGTTACCTTACCTAGCCTTTTGCAGGCCTGTATGCTTCATTTATGAAAGGGCAACGGCACCAAGGCATTTTCTCCTAGGTAAAGGGCACCCTATGAGTGGATTGTAAGTTTCTACTGGAGCATTTTGAGGGCACAAAATGCAATGACCAGGGGCAACGGTGGCAATCGCCTTCGTTGCCTACATGAAGAATCACGCCTGCTTATGTTGGCAGTCTCGCTTTTTTCAATATTTTTTTTCTGGGGTGCCATTTACCATCCATACAAGGTTTTGTTAACTGCCGTGTAGCCAGGGATCACACCGATACAACCTGGGAGGCGGCAGCAAAGAGATCAACTCAAGGGGATGCAACTTTTTATTTCAGACATCAAATAATAAACCACGAGGCAAACAGACTGAGTAGATATCCTCTCTATGACCTGAAACACAATACAGGGTACACCCTTTGCATTCATCACCAAAGCAGTTTTTCAAATAGTTGCAATTATTTTTGTAACACTTGAAACCACCCAAAAAGTATTTAAACATAAAAAAATGAATGGGACATGTAGGTTGAACTCAAAGTTATTTGATTTGATTGTCAGTATTTAAACATATATGAATGGGACATGTAGGTTGAACTCAAAGTTATTTGATTTGATTGTCAGTATTTAAACATATATGAATGGGACATGTAGGTTGAACTCAAAGTTATTTGATTTGATTGTCAGTATTTTTTAACATATATGAATGGGACATGTAGGTTGAACTCAAAGTTATTTGATTTGATTGTCAGTATTTAAACATATATGAATGGGACATGTAGGTTGAACTCAAAGTTATTTGATTTGATTGTCAGTATTTTTTAACATATATGAATGGGACATGTAGGTTGAACTCAAAGTTATTTGATTTGATTGTCAGTATTTTTTAACATATATGAATGGGACATGTAGGTTGAACTCAAAGTTATTTGATTTGATTGTCAGTATTTTTTAACATATATGAATGGGACATGGAGGTTGAACTCAAAGTTATTTGATTTGATTGTCAGTATTTTTTAACATATATGAATGGGACATGTAGGTTGAACTCAAAGTTATTTGATTTGATTGTCAGTATTTTTTAACATATATGAATGGGACATGTAGGTTGAACTCAAAGTTATTTGATTTGATTGTCAGTATTTTTTAACATATATGAATGGGACATGTAGGTTGAACTCAAAGTTATTTGATTTGATTGTCAGTATTTTTAACATATATGAATGGGACATGTAGGTTGAACTCAAAGTTATTTGATTTGATTGTCAGTATTTAAACATATATGAATGGGACATGTAGGTTGAACTCAAAGTTATTTGATTTGATTGTCAGTATTTAAACATATATGAATGGGACATGTAGGTTGAACTCAAAGTTATTTGATTTGATTGTCAGTATTTTTTAACATATATGAATGGGACATGTAGGTTGAACTCAAAGTTATTTGATTTGATTGTCAGTATTTTTTAACATATATGAATGGGACTGTAGGTTGAACTCAAAGTTATTTGATTTGATTGTCAGTATTTAAACATATATGAATGGGACATGTAGGTTGAACTCAAAGTTATTTGATTTGATTGTCAGTATTTAAACATATATGAATGGGACATGTAGGTTGAACTCAAAGTTATTTGATTTGATTGTCAGTATTTAAACATATATGAATGGGACATGTAGGTTGAACTCAAAGTTATTTGATTTGATTGTCAGTATTTTTTAACATATATGAATGGGACATGTAGGTTGAACTCAAAGTTATTTGATTTGATTGTCAGTATTTTTTAACATATATGAATGGGACATGTAGGTTGAACTCAAAGTTATTTGATTTGATTGTCAGTATTTTTTAACATATATGAATGGGACATGTAGGTTGAACTCAAAGTTATTTGATTTGATTGTCAGTATTTTTTAACATATATGAATGGGACATGTAGGTTGAACTCAAAGTTATTTGATTTGATTGTCAGTATTTTTTAACATATATGAATGGGACATGTAGGTTGAACTCAAAGTTATTTGATTTGATTGTCAGTATTTTTTAACATATATGAATGGGACATGTAGGTTGAACTCAAAGTTATTTGATTTGATTGTCAGTATTTTTAACATATATGAATGGGACATGTAGGTTGAACTCAAAGTTATTTGATTTGATTGTCAGTATTTAAACATATATGAATGGGACATGTAGGTTGAACTCAAAGTTATTTGATTTGATTGTCAGTATTTAAACATATATGAATGGGACATGTAGGTTGAACTCAAAGTTATTTGATTTGATTGTCAGTATTTAAACATATATGAATGGGACATGTAGGTTGAACTCAAAGTTATTTGATTTGATTGTCAGTATTTTTTAACATATATGAATGGGACATGTAGGTTGAACTCAAAGTTATTTGATTTGATTGTCAGTATTTTTAACATATATGAATGGGACATGTAGGTTGAACTCAAAGTTATTTGATTTGATTGTCAGTATTTTTTAACATATATGAATGGGACATGTAGGTTGAACTCAAAGTTATTTGATTTGATTGTCAGTATTTTTAACATATATGAATGGGACATGTAGGTTGAACTCAAAGTTATTTGATTTGATTGTCAGTATTTAAACATATATGAATGGGACATGTAGGTTGAACTCAAGTTATTTGATTTGATTGTCAGTATTTAAACATATATGAATGGGACATGTAGGTTGAACTCAAAGTTATTTGATTTGATTGTCAGTATTTTTTAACATATATGAATGGGACATGTAGGTTGAACTCAAAGTTATTTGATTTGATTGTCAGTATTTTTTAACATATATGAATGGGACATGTAGGTTGAACTCAAAGTTATTTGATTTGATTGTCAGTATTTAAACATATATGAATGGGACATGTAGGTTGAACTCAAAGTTATTTGATTTGATTGTCAGTATTTAAACATATATGAATGGGACATGTAGGTTGAACTCAAAGTTATTTGATTTGATTGTCAGTATTTAAACATATATGAATGGGACATGTAGGTTGAACTCAAAGTTATTTGATTTGATTGTCAGTATTTAAACATATATGAATGGGACATGTAGGTTGAACTCAAAGTTATTTGATTTGATTGTCAGTATTTAAACATAATATGAATGGGACATGTAGGTTGAACTCAAAATTATTTGATTTGATTGTCAGTATTTAAACATATATGAATGGGACATGTAGGTTGAACTCAAAGTTATTTGATTTGATTGTCAGTATTTAAACATATATGAATGGGACATGTAGGTTGAACTCAAAGTTATTTGATTTGATTGTCAGTATTTTAACATATATGAATGGGACATGTAGGTTGAACTCAAAGTTATTTGATTTGATTGTCAGTATTTAAACATATATGAATGGGACATGTAGGTTGAACTCAAAGTTATTTGATTTGATTGTCAGTATTTAAACATATATGAATGGGACATGTAGGTTGAACTCAAAGTTATTTGATTTGATTGTCAGTATTTAAACATATATGAATGGGACATGTAGGTTGAACTCAAAGTTATTTGATTTGATTGTCAGTATTTAAACATAATATGAATGGGACATGTAGGTTGAACTCAAAATTATTTGATTTGATTGTCAGTATTTAAACATACATGAATGGGACATGTAGGTTGAACTCAAAGTTATTTGATTTGATTGTCAGTATTTAAACATATATGAATGGGACATGTAGGTTGAACTCAAAGTTATTTGATTTGATTGTCAGTATTTAAACATATATGAATGGGACATGTAGGTTGAACTCAAAGTTATTTGATTTGATTGTCAGTATTTTTTAACAGCCGTCAACATTATTAAATCTGATAATGGATTGAAAAGTTTGTTCACTTTTTCCCAGGTCCATTTTTGTAGCAGTTCCCCCAACCTAAAAAACCTAAATCTTCAGTCCACGACGTTATCACCTCTCATGCACTTTGTGAATTTTTCAGGAGCGAGAGTGCTTGGAACTCTTCAGGCTTGTATCCCAGAAGGTTCTTTCGGTCATCTTGATGGGATGGTCCACCTTGTACTGCACGGCAAGAGTTATTTCCATCTCCAAAACCCCAGCCGTCCCGTCTCCACATTTGTCTTATGCAATAGAACTGAATCCTCACTGGATGAATTGAAGGTAAAGATATTGTGTTTTATCTTGCCTTTTTATTTTTATTATTTATTATGAGAGATCGCTTAAAGGCAGTGGACACTATTGGTAATTACTCAAAATAATTATTAGCGTAAAACCTTACTTGGTAACAAGTAATGGGGAGAGGTTGATTGTATAAAACATTGTGAGAATCTAAAAGCACACAACTTTGTGTGGCCAGGTGGTTTTTTTAATTTTTATTATCTTGCTCCGACGACCAATTGAGCTCAAATTTTCACAGGTTTGTTATTTTGTGCTTGAGATACACCAATTGAGAAGACTGGTCTTTGACAATTACCAATAGTGGTCAGTGTTTTTAACATCACAAGGCCACGTATGGCCACCTAAAGGTGAGGGCTACACTGAACTGTCACCAGGGGCACGTTGCCACCTTCTCCTGGGCTGAACAAGGGTATCCCTTCCAAAGTCCATGAGGAATGTAGGCATGGTTATCATCCACTTGGAGCCTGAGTGGTAGGGCAGAATGCAATACCTTTTCAACTTTTTAAGAAGAAATTATGGTTAAGTGCCTTGCTCAAGGACACAAGTGTCATGATCAGGATTAGAACAGTGCAGTACCAGAGCTTGGGTCTGGTGAACTAGACAGTTCGGCCACGACACGCCAAATTGTCTGTGTGACTCTAAAGACTGATTGAGCTTAAACTTTCACAGGTATGTTACTTAAAGTATATGATGGGTGACATTAAATGTGGATACTGGTCTTTGCCAATTACCAATATCATACATGTACTTTGAACAAAATGGAAGTGTCGTGGCCGAGCAGTTAAGAGCGCCGAATTCAAACTCTGGTGTTTCTGATCAGCAGAATGTGAGTTTGAATCCCCAGCCGTGACACTTGTGTCCTTATGCAAGACACATAACCATTGCTGCGTCCTTCGGATGGGACGTAAAGCCGTTGGTCCCATGTGTTGTGTAATGCATGTAAAATAACCCAGTGCACTTATCGAAAAGAGAAGGGGTTTGCCTCGTTGGTCCTGGCTCAGTGGCTGCTGTATGCGCCATAGCACCTTGTAAACCCTTAGGTGCTAAATAATTGGGTCTCAGAATTCATCACTTCAATAACATCTTTCTGAAAGTTTGTTACTCAGCGCCTTAAGTACCATGTTTGGTAGATACGTGCGCTATGTAAGACTTCGATATTATAATTATATTTATTATCAAATTCTGTATTGCTGTTTTCTTTTAGGCTACATGTAGTGCAGCCAACCATGTTCTAGCGTTGACGCTGTCACATCCTATGGCTGTACCTGGCGCTGGTTGCTTTGAAGCGTGTCTGGCTGCTCATTTACAACAACAGGTAAAAATAATAACCAGTTTTTATATAGGGCTTTTCACACCCGAAGGGCGTCTCAAAGCACTTCCAATTTTATTACTCTTGGTCACTGGGCCTTAATTCATTCCTTAAAAATCTCAGCTCCCTGGGGAGAATACAGTCTGTGCAACATTTATATGCGCTACTCGGCTAAATCAAGGTATCTTGGATCTCACTCTCAAAGAAAACCCTAGCATTACCATTTATTTATTTATTTATATTTATTCTTTATTAATACTGGGTGAAATCAGCTCAGCATGAAAGCTCTTTTCCACTGATGCCCAGTCCAGAGGGTGGGGAGGCAGGTCTACGGACAACAGTAATTACTTTTGCTTCTCCTAGTCAATCTGAGGTTTTTTTGTATTGTCTTGTATCGTTGAAATAACTTAATAAATAGTTTAATAATAATAATAATTTAAACAAGGTTAAATTTGTACGGGGATAAAGAGTGACGTAACAAGTTCAAACACCGCTCTTACTGGGACCAAAGGCAGACCTATTGTTGTACATGGCATGAACGCGTATGCATGTTTCTATTGTTTGACCTCGGTGATGGCAACCTATGCCGAGGGGTCTTTAACGTACATTTTATAAATCCTAAATTTCAGGAAGAGTTAAAAGTTTGTTTTCATCTTAATGCATCATAGATTGAAGTTTTTTGTTGGATCAAGTTTAAACATCAGAGCATTAACTTTCCGAAGCACTGGAAAGTAAAATTTGTCTGGTGATACTTTTGAAACTACATGCTTGAATTTTGAAGGGTTTGTGGGTTTGAAGGGTTTCTACTACCTTAGAAATAATCTCTATGGGTTGTGGTTCTGAAAAGAAGAACTGGTGGTGTAACAACTCAACATCTTGATCAGTATGCTCCGACTGTCTTCAAGGGATTGAAATATTATAGCATTCTCCTGAAGACGATCCGAGTTAACTTGTCAAGACATCAAATTGTTACACTTCAAAGTTTCAAATATTACTCATGTACATGGTGTTACGGCAAACCTTACTAGATTGTATCTCCACCATGCAAAGTTTCAAATCCTGCTCATGTACATGGTGTTACTGCAAACCTTACTAGATTGTATCTCCACCATGCAAAGTTTCAAATCATACTCATGTACATGGTGTTACGGCAAACCTTACTAGATTGTATCTCCATCATGCAAAGTTTCAAACCCAACTCATGTACATGGTGTTACTGCAAACCTTACTAGATTGTATCTCCACCATGCAAAGTTTCAAATCCTACTCATGTACATGGTGTTACTGCAAACCTTACTAGATTGTATCTCCATCATGCAAAGTTTCAAACCCAACTCATGTACATGGTGTTACTGCAAACCTTACTAGATTGTATCTCCACCATGCAAAGTTTCAAATCCTACTCATGTACATGGTGTTACTGCAAACCTTACTAGATTGTATCTCCACCATGCAAAGTTTCAAATCATACTCATGTACATGGTGGTACGACAAACCTTACTAGATTGTATCTCCACCATGCCATGTTTCAAATCCTTCTTGCATTTCGCTTGTAATTACAGAGTGCATCGATAGATTCGGAAGTCTTCATAGATCTTGGATGCACACGTTCACAATTCAAAACAGCTGCCAATAACTTCATCCATTGCATCGAGCAAGTAGCAAGGGCCACTGAGCATGGGCAAGACACTCAAATCACTGATAGCGTCCACCACCACCGATGGCCTCTCCCTCGCGGTGTAAACCCATCTGATTGGTTGAATCAGTGCGCATGTGGAATGAAGTCATTTGACAGGAATAGCGATTGGCAGATTCTTGGTGCAAAGGGCGATGGTGCAACCCACAAACTGAAGGATCCCGTTGAGACAAAAGACTTCGCAGAGCAAAATCATCTTGGCAAAGAGCAGAATAAGTGTGATATACAAGACCAGGGCTACCTAGAAGCGGACAAAGAACTTGGACTCTTACTTGACTCTTTTGTTGTGAAGCAAAATGCCTTGCATGTTGCTGTTGAAACAGCTAACATAGTGCTACGCGTTCACCACACTATAGAGGATCGTTAATCCTTCTTAACGAGGTCGTTTAGTGATAATTGGAAAGTCCGAATACAGGAAATTTTAGTCTCTGGGCTCCATCCATCTCTGATAACAAACTATGGTTTCATTTGATAGTTCAAGTAAATGTATTTCTTTTGTACCATATTGGTCACTGAGTCATATTTTAATTTGTCTTATACATCATGTGGTGCTTTATATGTGGCATGGCGTACCCTACCCCCCTCCCCCCCCCCCTCCTTCTCCTATTGTGCCTTCTTTGTGTCTTCAAATCCAGGATTCCTGATAATCCCAAAACACAATGAAGACGCGATAGTAGCGGGAATTCTGTACAGGATTTTTTGTTGGGGGTACTTTGGTACAAACAAAGGCAGTGGACACTATTGGTAATTACTCAAAATTATTTTTAGCATAAAACCTTACTTGGTAACGAGCATTGGAGAGCTGTTGATAGCATAAAACATTGTGAGACATTGCTCCCTCTGAAGTAAGCAACTTTCGAGAAATAAGTAATTTACAACGAATTTGATTTAGAGACCTTGGAATTGGTTGTGAGGTCCCGAAATTAAGCATCTGAAAGCACACAACTTCATGATACAGCCGTGTTTTTTCTTTCATTATTATCTAGCAACTTCGACGACCAATTGAGCTCAAATTTTCACAGGTTTGTTCTTTTGTGCATATGTTGAGATACACCAATAGAGAAGAATGGTCTTTGATAATTACCAATAGTGTCCACTGTCTTTAAAGAGGGGACACCCTCAGTAACACATTGGGCATGGTATATTTTTCATGGTTGGTTCCAAAGCGCTTCTGCCATACAAATCACCTTTTGTTGTTGCTAAAATGCTTCCTGAAATTACAAATATCCTGACAGCAAGAATACAGAACTAGACGGAAAAAGTAAAAAGATTGTGTTCCAGCCACAACAAATGACTATCAGTAAAACTTGGTACTACATGCATGGCAAACCATAGTTAGTAATTCACATAGGTTGTAAAGCTTGTACAAAAGATGTGTAGTAGCAACACTTTTGATTATTTCTCGAGCAACAAAGATTGCCTCACAGTCACAGATGATATATTATCAAAACTTGCTAATAACACTAAACTGTTATAATCAGTTCAATGAAATGTGTGATGAAAACAAAATGCTTCTGTCAAAGAATAGTTGACTCCTGTTGAGATTAGCTCAAACCTCAGGGGGCAATCGGCCAGTGGTCGGTGGTGGATGGATCAAGGTCGAGTGCCTAAAATTTTAGCGAATACTATTTGTGAGTAAATTATTAATAAGTTTCTTGTTTTAGGCCCCTTTTTTCACGGTGAGGCCCCTTTTTTCACGAATCAAGATTGTGTAAAACAATCTTATGTATTAGATAAAATAAAATAAAAATTAAACGATCATAACAAATATCTGATTGAGACTTTTTAGCACAGTTTGAAGTAAATGGTTTTTAACTCTGTGGAAGCACTTACAAATAATTGTTTTTTATTTTGTTGTGAACTGTTAATTTATACATTGATGGAAACTTGAGATTTAAAATTAATTAGGTTAATAATAAAAATAACAAAAGAGAATATCCTTGAATGGCTTTATCAATCTTCTCATTGTTTGTTGTCATTATTTCTTGAGTGCTATTTTAATCCGGAGAGCTATTGTTGATTGGTCCAGTGTACCGTATTCAAGTTTTGTAATTCAATGACTATGGGTTCGAACCCCGTCTGGTCACAATTATTGTGTCTTTGAGAAAGATACTTATTCATATGATAGATTGATAGATAGATAGATGGATAGATAAAAGGTTCATTGACAATAGCCATCACAGCATAAAAACTGAATTGTATCATATATGATACATCACTTTTAAAAGCTTAAAGACACTGGACACTATTGGTAATTGTCAAAGACCAGTTTGCTCACTTGGTGTATCTCAACATATGCACAAAATAACAAACCTGTGAACATTTAAGCTCGATTGGTCATCGAAGTTGCGAGATAACTATGAAAGAAAAAAACACCCTTTTCATACGAAGTTGTGTGCTTTCAGATGCTTGATTTCGAGACCTCAAATTCTAAACTTGAGGTCTCGAAAACAAATTAGTGGAAAACTACTTCTTTCTCGAAAACTACGTTACTTCAGAGGGAGCCGTTTCTAAACGGCAAGACTGGAGGCAATTTTTTCACAAAGAAATTATGTCCTTTGTGCTTTGGGTAACCCACCCGTGTAGCGTGAAAGTCGTTCACAATGTGCCCACAAGCTAGCCTATATCCGATCACCCAGATGCACTCGGATGTACAACTGTTGTAGCTACCAGATTTTGCTAAAAATAGTTCAAGATTTTGACATAAAGCCGCCCTTTATTCTGTTTACTTCACACTACTATAATACTCTCAAATAAAAAAAAATTAAAAAAAATTAAAAAAAGATCCGGGATATATGCACTGGAATGAACTTAATAATTCAGTGGGCTTCCAGATTTAAAATTTGTATATTATTAGTCATCAGCAATGTAGCAGGCCTGGTTTTTCTTTCGGTAGTGAGCGAAATATATTGGGCCAGGCCCAACTTCATATAGCTGCTTAAGCTTAAAAGTGTGCTTTGGGAATGGTATTTTGGCTGGTAAGGCTGGTAAATATTAAATAAATAGTTTTTTTTTGCTTATTGGACACTATTGGTAATTCCCACTTGCTGTATCGCAACATATGCATACAATATCAAACCTGTGAAAAATTGAGCTCAATTGGTCGTCGAAGTTGCGAGATAATAATGAAAGAAAAACACCCTTGTCACAGGGAGTTGTGTGCTTTCAGATGCTTGATTTCGAGACCTCAAGTTCTAAATCTGAGGTCTCGAAACTCGAAAACTACTCCACTTCAGAGGGAGCCGTTTCTCACATACTGTACTACTAACCTCTCCCCAATACTCGTTACCAGGTAAGGTTTTGTCCTGATAATTAGTTTTAGTAATTAGGCCCTATGCTCCAGAAAATTAGGCCCGGTTACTAACACGCTGGATGACAGTGTATGCTATGTGATGCTCAAACAAAGAAGATATGTAAGCAACTCACGAGATGCTGTATTTGGCGTTGTGTAGGCCTATCTCAAAGTAACCCAGTCGCAAAGTTTTTCTTTGTTCGTTTCACAAAAACTTTGATGTTTATAAAACATTGTTGAAGTCACTGGTGGAAGTGGTGTGAGTAAAACTGTTTTAACTTTTAAAACCATTTTATTTTTATTTTTATAGTTTAGACATGAATTGTACCTAGCTATATTTATATGTTGTGAGAATTATTTGAATGTATGGGTTAATTGGGCTTACAAGAAGTAGCAAAGTTGCGCAGAGCAATTTTTTGTGGTCAAATTTATGAAATAAAAAATACTACATTACAATTCTCCACGAACAATAGTGTATTTTAGGTGAAGGGACTAGTATACATATTCGGCAACTCTAATACATGGATTATGTTCAAAACATAAAATAAAATAAATGGACAGTGTGTCGCAATAAAAAGTGGTAAACACAGTGAAAATTAAGTTGTATCAAATCAAAGAAGTTAGTTTTTGTATAGTGACAATACAACACGCATAATAATACAAACCAATAATAATATATACAACACGCCTACAACCCAAATATAAATGTTGCCTTCTGGCATAGGGCCAATTTGTTTTGTTATTTACAGTATAAACACATACATATTTCGAGTCGATACTTTCAGTTAGTCTCACTTCTCACGGTTTTTTCCCCCACTTCATTTTCCCCGTAATTTATGTTTCATTTCTTTTGATAGTCTTGATAATGTAATGGAATTCATTACTTTCAGTTCCATTCCATTTGCACAACCAACTGTTCGCGAAAGTACCTATTTTATTTATAAGATGTGGCGTTGATTGGGAAGCATAAGAGTCAACAAAAAGCTGCGGAAAGTCTTTGTATACATTGGGGCTCTTTAGCATGACCCGGAACAACGGCCGATTTATATACAGTGTAGCAGCTGCACTGGACAAAGAGATACAGCCTTATTGTGGTTTTTTGCTTGCGCGGTTATTAAAACGACCATCAGACATTCTTTTGTTGGTGGATCAAAAGCTACTCGCGTGCCACTCGCGTGGCTGAATACCAACACAATAACAAAAGAAGACCGTTTGGACAAGAGCAGTGGGCAACTTGTAGGGTTGCTGCGAACGATGTCTGGCTTCTTAGCCAATCGGGTGAAAGGGTGTCCATACAGGCGCCACTTTAAGGACCAATGGGAGATTGACTTTTTGTTTCAGCTTAGAATGTTTTTTTTCCTCTCTACAACGGCTGCTCATCACAGCATCGACTTGTTGTAGGGGATCTAGGAAATCGGCCCAAACGAATCAATAGGACCATTAAATGTGTGAATAGCTCATGACATTAATTATGCATCCGGTTTAAAATTGCCGATGAGTGAGTTTACCTAAATCCTTGAAATAAAATCAATGAAATTGGAATCTGCAGGGATAGACATCATATCGTGATGCACAATATTTTTTATTGTGCTGTGGTTTATTTTGTTATCGGTTGATTATAGCACTGTGGAAAATTCCCCGGTGTCTTTGTGTAAATGAATACTAATGAATGTCAACATTGGTTTGGTTGGTCATTGTGCTTCTTCAATCATTATCGCATCATTGTAAAGTGCGCAACAGGTAGCTCTGGATTCCGCAAGCACAACGTCCAGAGTGGAAACAAAACACGGCACGTGCCGGATACATTCGCAAACAAAGACGATGTACGTTAATAGGGGGAGTCCCACCACCAACGCCTCGAATCGGAAGTGCCTCTTTCACATTTTTGTTTTGTTATGCACACTCCATATTTTAGGCTCGTTGTCTGCTTGCTCTCGGCCACTTCACATGTTGACTCCGTGCTGGACACTCCTCATCTGCTGTGCATGTTTGAAAAGAGCTGAGTACCCTAGCTGGATACGGATTTCTGCACTTACCACCAATGATTTTAGTACTTCTCGAAATACAACGTAAAATCTAGTTTGAATTATTGCGGGAGGTGTACTTTGAATCACCTTATTCTAACGAATTGTGATTATTTCGACATTTTTAAAAGTGTTGATCCGATCTCGGCAAATTGGCAAAATGCCTAGAGGATTTTTGGTAAAACGGAACCAAACTCTGGCAACGGTGTCACATCGTTCTTGCTTACTGGATTGGGCAGAAAGCAGTCAACATCCCGGGCATGCAGCTATCGGAGATGGGATGGAGCTAGGGGTGCAGTGGTCCCCGACACGGCATGTCGATTCACCGGACTCGGGTTATGGAAACAGCCCCGTGGATCCGGCTGGTTACTCGGTGCCGACTCAAGCGTTCGGTTTCGGAAGGGACAGCTCATTTTCTGCGTTTGTCTACAAGGAACCAGTGGGCATCCAAACTACTTACTACAAGCATCCACCTTCCTCTTCCGAGGCTTCTTCAGTAAAATGTGACTTTCAAGACAGCGATAAAACGATTTGCAAAACGCCAACGACGCCAAAGGTCGAGTCGACTCCGACGAAATCATTACCATTGAAGAAGCGACCCATCCCCGAAGATCAGTGGGCGACGGTTACAGCCAAACCATTCCAGCCTGGTAAGAAACCAAGAGCTGTAAGAAAGCTCAACTTTGACAATGACACCAAATCACCTGTTAATGGGACAATTATACGAGAAAGCATCACGAGCAACCACGAAGGCGAATCGTCAGTGCCGTGCGGTGACAAAACAAAAGGCATGTTTGTTTGTAAGTTGTGCAGAGAAGACTACCACAACCCACTTTCTCTTGCTCAACACAAATGCTCTCGCATCGTCCACGTTGAATTCCGCTGTCCCGAGTGCGAC
The DNA here is from genome assembly GCF_902459465.1 of Asterias rubens. NCBI lineage: Eukaryota > Metazoa > Echinodermata > Asteroidea > Forcipulatida > Asteriidae > Asterias > Asterias rubens. Next base: position 12,056,236 of record NC_047062.1, on the reverse strand, counting down.
AAAGTCTTCAACTGTCATGCTAACTTAGCTTCTCATCGTCGTTGGCACAAGCCAAAACCATCTGCAGAGTGCTTCCCACTTCCTCCCAGCATCATCCCAGTCACGGAGTCAGTCCTCGTGATCCCCACACCAGCAGTCAGCAACAAATTGAGCGAAGGAAGCAACAGAAAGACCAACATCCCAACCCCCGTGACTGTTCCCCACAGCAAGAGCTTCCACAAGTGCGAACATTGCAAGAAAAAGTTTAGACGGCCGGTGAATCTCCGTAAACATCTTTTGCACCGCCATGGCGAATCGGATGTCTCGCCCTGCCGTCATTGCGGACAGATATTCGGCAGTATGCAAACCCAGACACTTCACTCCTGTTGGACTCTGGAAGGTGACGTCTTATGATTGGGACAAAACTGTTGACTGGTCAATAACTGAACAGTTTTTTTTAATAACTTATTGGTTTTTGAAATATAATTTTGTTGACTATCCACATTGTTATATGTCGTTAAAATCCACCGTTTTTAGGGCCCTATATAATACATTTTAAAAATACATAATTGAAGGATAAAACATCGTTTATTTTAATTTATTTCGTCTGAAAACTCACTGATTATGAAATGTTTTCCTATAATAAGTAAAGTCCTATTTGAGAACACTGTAACGGATTAAGCCCATATTATTGTCACATATTTGTCATTGCACGTTACAGTATGGCTATTGCTATGTACACATTACTGTCGTGACATTGTGTTTTGAGCCCATTTTCCAAAGAACAGTGCTTTATTTGTATTTATGTTTTTTTTTCTAAGGAGAAAATTATTTAAGAACAGTATTTATACATTTCGGAAAAAGCAATAACTTTTAATCGAACTTTACCACCTCACATAGTTTTTTTTTAATGAACATTACTTTGTACTATTTTTGCTCTCCAAAATTGACATTTGACATTTATTTATGCTGTACACCTATATGCTGTATTTCCCCAAACGGAGCATTTGACGTCAGTTGTCCAGTGCTGATACAATACAAAACCATTGCATATGTTAACAGCTTGAACATTTTCATTGATTTCGGTTTCTATGACGTCGAGAAAGTATAGCCCAAATATTTATTTAGAACTGTCAGTTTTAAAAGAAACTTTAATTCGATTTGTCCATTGCTGGATGTGAGGGTACCCGTGTAATTGCAACGCTTTGTTACATCTAACAATACTTGGCCATAAGCACTATTGTACTTTATTGAATAACTATTCCAAACATAATAGGCTGTAAAACACTGGTTTTGAGGCTCAACAGCTATGGCTGTATAAATACCAGTTTTTGCAACAGCCGTTAACCAATAGGCCATATACTAGCACTGCAAATCAGTTGTTTTGGACACCATAATTATAGTTCGTTTGAGAGCAAACAAAGATTGGGTTTTGCAAAGTGCAAGCAACCTTCCCCCTTCTCGGAGTTGTGAATTCTGATAACCGAAACCAATCATGATGTATGCTTGTCCATGCCTTTGTCACCCATGTGTGTGAAAGCGAATGTGGAAACCGATTCTTTTGAAACCATGGCCATTGACCAATTTGTGTTCTTTCAACCTCGGTTTTGTCACATTTGTTTAAATGGAAAGTAAACAAGAGAACACGGAAAAGAGGGGCCCCTTTTGATAAAGAAAATTTAGCAAGAAACATCCCTAAACAAATATTTGTTCATGTTAAGTGAATCACGGGCCCTATTTCATAAAGCCCGTATAAGCACAAAAAAACGTTATGTGATTTGGGCTCTGTTTCTGCTAAGCAATATTATTGTGTGGTTGTGGTTAGAAATAGAGCGCATTTATTATTACATTAAATTTTCATGGTTGGGACTGGTGCCCCACTCAGCTTTTGCTTAGCAAAGAATTTGTTAAAGTAGTATTTGCTGCTTTATTATAAGATTGGGCCATCTACTTTATTCCTCCATGGGCCATGTAACAACTTGGCCTCCTAACTCAATTACCATGTGTATACTTATTAATAATGAAAACAAAATCACACTCTGACTGATTTGTTTGCCTAATTTATGAATTTCTAAATAAAGATTTATATTGAACTGAAGTATAGTTGAGGCCCTGTTCCTTTCTTCGTATTATGTTCTGTTTAAGTTTGTTGGTCTTATCCAGAACAATGCTAAATGTCAATATTTGTCTCCGAAGATTTAAAATAAAATTTTATTTAATTATATTTAAATGATAACTTCTTCCACTGAACGTCACTGAACGTAATAATAATAATAACGAAGTCTTATATAGCGCACGTATCTTCCAAACAATGTACTCAAGGCGCTGAGTATATACAAACTTTCAGAAAGATATGTTATGATTGCAGTGATGAATTTTGAGGCCCAATTAGTCAGCACCTTATAATGGTTTACAAGGTGCTACGGCGCATTAAGCAGCCACAGCCAGGAACACCGGGGCGAACCCCTTCTCTTTTCGATAATGCGTTACACAACACATGGGACCACCGGCTTTAGGCAGTGTAGTGTATACTTCTGGTAATCATCAGTAACCTCATACTGGATTGCAACAAAGCACATTTATGCATAAAATGACAAACTTGTGGCAATTTTGACTGAATAGGTCATTGAAGTTGCAAGAAAATTATGGGAAAAACCCACAATGTTATTAAAGGCATAACAATGATTAATCAAGAACGACTGAGATTCGAATTTTGGGGTAAACAAATTCACCCTTTCTCTAAAACATTACTTCAAAGGAGTTTGTTTCTAACAGTTATAATAAATTTTAACAGCTCTCAAGTACATTTTATTCTCATTTGTTTGTGGAGTACAACCTGCCTTCAAACAATATTATTTCTTACCACACGCCGAACATGCCCACATGATTATATATTTGTAAATGTACTTGAAGATAAACAAACTTATTCCAGTCAAAGTCTAAACCTACGGACACTAATTACGCACTCACCGGTTGGGTTACCGTTTGGTGAAGTAGTCCGTCAGCCAGAACTGAAACAACAAACACCGACGGAGAATGGGGATAGTGTTGATATTGCATCATTGAAAATTTTCAGACATCAAAACCCCTAGGGAAATTCCGCAAAATAATAAAGTTCCAATATTTGTCAAAAATCTCGTTATTTTAATTTGGAGATTGAAAAGATGAGATAATGAGAACAAAAGTGTTAGGTCATAAACTTGACTAATTTATGACCGGCATTATCCTACAGCGATTATACAAAATACCCGTGGCTGTATTAATTATTTAAAAACGCAGATTGGTATAATAGGCTTATGACTTGGGAAATAAATGGTTGTTTCATCTTCCTGGCCACACAATCACGCGATGTGTTGAGAATATCGTTGTAGAGTTCATCTGATCTGATTAAGCTACAGGTCTCCCCATTTTGATCTTTGTTCCTTTTGTTCAAAGAAGAAGAATTCAACGATCATAATATAGTCAACGTCGCACGACTGTGTGTGAGTGGTGGGCCCGGCCGGCACGAAACAAGAGCTTTTAAAAGCACTACTTCAAACTCGGAATAAAGAAACATCTCTATTGCAAATGATGTTTTGCACAACTTCAACATAATTTCAGTATATTTTTTATAAATTACTATGAGTCGCTATTCATATGCTTGCTTACAGCAACAACAAAGAAAAAGACACTGACAGTTTATACTGGATTTTATTTTCTAAACTAAAGTTAAATAAATGTTTACAATTGACCATAATAGTTATTTTCAATCTGCCATAGCTGTTTTTTATCAATACAAAGTTCATGCCAGCACCATGACTCTAATATATGTCGGTCAGAAATAGCCTATCGTTAGAGTCGACAAATCATCATTATTTTGAAGACCTCCCCGAAATGACCATTGCTTATTTAGCCTGCTCAACCAAACTAAAAGGGCATGCTAATAAGGGCCCTGATAATACACAGTTCTCGGTTTTTATTTGTTTACTGAGACCACATCATTTGCTTTCATTTTTAAAATCAAAGTGTGGGAACTTCATTTGAAGCAAATCACGCAGTAAAACACAGGAATGTTAGGTATTGGTAAACTGAATGAACCCCAGCAAAGAGTGTCACAATCGCATTGTTGGGTTGTTCCCAGCATCATTGTTCACTAATGGTTCCTTGTGTTAACTGACGCATTATGTGACAAAATGAATCGGGAACTGGCCGCCAACTCCCAACTTAAATAAAAAGCTCAGAATTTATAAAGGAAACGATTAAGTCCACGGGTTGTTCTTTTCCCCTTGTTCTTGGGTGTTGAGCATGACTGTTTGTAAGGCCATGTTGAACACACAATCCGTCTTGACTTGCTTGGTCCCTGTCCACTCAAAGCAGTCACCGGGTTGAATTTGGCCTATGAGGCTCCTCCAAAAGTGGCGTTATAAAAATCAGGAACCATTATCAGTGTTTTGACCTCGTGTTTACTTCTCTAATAGTTAGTGTGCATAGTTTGCCGACCTTTGTCCATCTGGGGAGGAACACTATCATAACACAGAATACATTTTACATAGGTGCAAGGTTTGCGCACTCTGTGTTTAATTCACATGATAACAAATCTCAGGGAAAGACTGGCATCATTTCTTGCTCTGCTGTAATTGACAAGATGCAGATTCTTTTTCTGCTGACTCTCTTGTTGTGTCTTTTCTTCAGTGCATCTTCCCAAGATGACTTGGCAGGTAAATATTACATTCATACCCGTCAGCATCCCATCCCTCATTCGGGAGCCGGCTGAAAATAACAATGTTTGCACAAGGTTATATAAATAAAAAAAAACTTACTCAATCCAAACCTGTTTGCCTTTTGTTCGTTGTTGTTGTTGTTGTACAATAATTTGAGACCAACGTAAGCTTGTGTTTTGGTTGCATACAATCTCTTTCTGTTATGATTTTGTTGATACAGTTTAGGTTTAGTTTATCGGTGCAAGAACTGACTCAATTGGCTGCCTATCCCATGGAGTACGAACAGTCAATGGTCAATGTAGGCAAAGACCTTGTACTCGCTACACGGCAAAAGTGTCCGTATCCATGCAACCCCCTTTTGCATTCGTTAAATAAAATAATTTTAATTTTCTCGAATGAGAATTTTTTTTTAAGGAGTGAGCAAATGGTGGCAGGGTAGGCCCCCCTATCTGAAAGTTTTCCACCCGGGCTCAATTAAGTTTTGTGATGAAATCATTTTGAGAAACATAGATTCCTTGATGATGATGACAACCACTGTATTTGATACCCTTCACCCAATTTATTTTGCAAACTCCCAAAACATTTAATTTTATCACATTTTGTTTTCATGTTCGACTTGACGTTACTTTATAAATGTGATCATTGGACACACTAAACAGATCACTGGAGAGAATATGTCACATTGCTGGAGACATTCGACAAGTATGGGTACGGAGATCGTAGCATGGAGGACGAACTCAACCGAAATTCATCCTCTGTGAGTAAAATGATTTCTCTGTTTTAGCCTTTTGTCAAGGCCTTTGTGGTACGGGTCGAGTTGCTCACTTGGTGAATGGTCTCTTCCTCCAGTCGCTTGGGATAGCAGCTCTATGAATATGTCAGCGCCACTAGGGACTTGACAAAAGGCTACTTCTCAGTTGGAATATTATCCTAGACCTAAATTATTTCCTTGGTGGGAGTGTATCAAACTATTTGAATCCAAAAGCAAACGCATTTTCACTGTGAAAACATGTTTTGCAATGTTATATATAGGTACATGCTAGGAAATGTCGGTGTCAACCACTGGTAAAAAAAAAAGTGATACACCATAAACCACAGGGAAATTGGCTTGGTAACTTTCAAAATAATTCTGGGTTTATTAAACAAAGACAAATTTACTGGTGTGGGACTTGAATCTTGTTTATATTCCCCTATTTAGATTACCGTAGAGGCTCATTTTGATTGCAAACCCTCGGCATCCCTGGAAAAACCCACATCAGGTGAGTGTGTGTTTGACCCTCAGTAAATAAACATTCTATATTCGTCAAAACCATCCTCAAACAAAGGGACTTTGAAATTGGGCCAATGTTTGTTTTATTATAGTGTTGTTTGCTTGTTGCGTTTTTTGGGGTGCTTTTTGGTTGTTATTTTTTACCGAAGTCAAACTGGTTTAGTTTTTTTTTTTTATTAGTTATATAATTTAGTATTTTTGTTTTAAGATAATCTTTCGCTTGGCGAATTTCTAAAGACAAACGGGTATTATTTGGGTGGGGTGGGTTGGGATAGCTCTATGGATAGGGTGGAATTCCAGAAATCTAACCGATTATGCAAGACATACCAGTATAAATCTAAGATAAATAATTTCGTCGCGCTATAATTCCAAAGTCGAGAAAAAAAGTTCCAGAAGATCCCCAAACCATTGCATGTTTCGATTACCATTATAAATATTATATGGCTTTTCCTTAAAAAACCTTAAAAGAACAAAACCTGAAATATGAGTATAGCTTAGATTTTTTTTTACACAACCATGGTGCTACCGCAAACCTAACCTGACTTAAGCCTCTAGTTTGATAGAAATGCAGTGACATTAATTTTTTTTTTTTTTAAGTTCACAAGTTGCGGCCGGGAGACATTAATGTAATCGCTGCAATGGGAGATTCGCTTACCGTAAGTTTGTTTCTGGATCGATAAAATGTTTGTGGTTGTAGTTTGTTTGTTCCTCCTTCCCTATATGGCGGCTACTGTTCTTTTTGAAGGTGAAAATAGCTCAATTGAAGAGTGTTGTACACAAAACTAAATAGCTCGATTGAAGAGTGTTGTACACAAAACTCAATAGCTTATATAGGCATTTTCAACACTTTACTGTGATGGTTGTGAGGGTCGAGTTGGTTCAAACCCATGTTCGGCGGTAATCCCAAGCGCGCCATAGACTGCTGTAAAGAGTTACTACACATGAAAGAATCTGATCGAAGCATGCACAAGCCATTTATTCATTTATTTTTTTCCAGAAAATGGCCGTGTCAAAAATGGCGGCTGTTCTCAGTGAAGCCGCAGCCGAACCATACTGGGCGCTCCTAGACTAAAGTAAACGAGGCCGAATCCGAACAAATTTATATATTTTAATTTTATTTTAAGTCTTTAGACATACACAATGATTACAAATTGGACAGGGGCTGTCAAGTTAAAAACAAATAACGTCTATAGATGACTACGACTGTTGCTGATGATGTTCCTGAAGATTTCCTACGCATGATGACGCGGCGATCCAGTCATTATAACCGTAGCCGTTGCCGCCAATTCGGCCGCAGTGTCAGAACATTGAAACTTGGTAATAAACACAATTCATTTATGGAGACATGGTATTAAATACAGTTGAGTTCATATTTCGCAACCGATTTTTTTTCTTCTTCATTTTTGTCATTTTGTAGGCAGCTAACGGTGCTGGGGCCGATACAGTACTGGGAGTAGCCATACAATACCGAGGGCTGGCTGCGTCGTAAGTATAGGGGTCACCCAAAACATTTTGTTCAGAATACAACTGTCGGTGTTTTTTCCTATAAAATGTAAGTTTTATAAACTCAGCTCTCAATATTTTGATGATATATTCTTTTGACTTAACTATACTATTAAAAATAGTTTCGGTGTACCCATTAAAATGAAGTCAAGCAGTGTGCCTAAACACAAATATATTATATGACATCTCACCTTAAAGACACTATTGGTAATTGTCAATCGGTGGTCGAAGTTGCGAGATAATTATGAAAGAAAAAACACCCTTGTCAAACGAAGTTGTGTGCTTTCAGATGCTTGATTTCAAGACCTCAAATTCTAAATCCGAGGTCTCGAAATCAAAAAGTACGTTCTTCAGATATGTTTTATACTATCAACCTCTCCCCATTACTCGTTACCAAGTAGGGTTTTATGCTAACAATTGTTTTGAGTACTAACCAATAGTGTCCACTGCCTTTGAAGTTATCTCTTCTTCCAATTTGATATAGGATTGGTGGAGACAAAAGACTAGAACAAGTCATCACCCTTCCAAGTAAGTCTAAGGGCCATGTCACCACGAAGCAATACGGGCAAACAGGCAATCTCCAAGATTTCTTTTTTTCACAATTTTCTCAAGGATAGTAAGATATTGATGGAAACATTCTTGTTCTTGTTCACCTCCTGAATGCTTACCGTCCCGGAGAACAAAAAAAAAATACTTTTGGATATTGCCGAATTCGATGTACAAAGCCAACGGCCTTTCCTTATTCTTTCGACGTGCGTACATTATGTGCGTTTCATTATCGTTTTACCTCTAAGATGGCGGCGTCATGACGTCATTGCATTATAGTGAGGTCAGACGTTTCGTGTCTTTTTAAAAAAAATCATAACTTTGTTTCTGTTTGGCATAATATTTCAGATATCATGCGCAACTACAATGCTGACATTTACGGCTATTCGACTGGAACTGGAACCAAGAATAGCCGGAACTCCAAACTCAACGTGGCAGTGCCGGGTGCAGTCACTGAGTAATCATATTGTACTAATTATCTCAAAACAACTTAATTGAAGAAGAAGGGAACGGTCAAATTCAGTTTTATGTTCCCATTGTTCTCATGGTCATTGGAGAAAATTACAAGACTTTAACCTCAAGTTAAAATAGTGTCAGCGTCCAAAACATCTGATGACATCATTCTAGAAACAAAAATGGGTCTCTATGTTTTTGTACGGGGGGTAATTTTGAACGTCCGCGCCCTCTCGTGTCAAATCTATGGAGAGAACGCGCATGTTGTGCAGTAGTAAGTGAGAGTTTTTGACCATGCCGACACAGCCCCTTTTCAAGGTATTACACGAAGAAGAAAACAAAATCGCTAGTGATAAGTGGTAGTTAAATAAAACCAAATATAAATTTACATGAATGTACACGTATAAGTGTCTAAAGTAAATTGATTGAGTTGAAATTGAACTGCACTAAACTGAAAGCAGAAACCTGTTCCCAATTCAAAACACATCTCAAATTCGAAAACTCGTCTTTCGTATTAGCAGAGTTCTTGGGGGTTTTTTTCGCCAGGAGTGTCATCGTTGACAGACATGGCGCACTAGAAATGTTCAACATTATTGTTATTGTTATTAAATAATGCCACTATTCATTTTGATTTCAGTGGGATGCCCGAGCAGGCCAGAAAGTTAGTGGACAAGATGAAGAACGATCCGAACGTGGACTTTGAAAACGACTGGAAAATGGTCACCATATTTATTGGCGGGAACGACCTCTGCAGGTACTGCAAATATCCGGAAAGATACTCGCCGGAGAATTACGTCATATTCTTTGAAGAGACACTCATGATTCTGACAGAGGTATGATAACATAAGTGTTTATTTAAGTTCACTTTGAAATGGCTTTCAACTAGTATGATTTCAAAACTTTTCGTTTCTCCAGAAAAGCACTGCTGCACAAACCGTTTGCACTCATAAACATGCTTTCACATTATCCATGCTCGGCCATAGTGTGTGTTATAACACCCCTTACCAATATTCTGCCCTTAGAGCGCGTCACATGATATGTCGTAGTTTTACTAGACGGCGGTCGTGTGATAGTGCATCGGTTTGCAGTGTGCTAGTCCGAAGACTATCACATGGCGTGCAGTACCCAGACGTCTTTTTACCCACCTCGAACCCAATCATTTGTGCATCTGTGTATACCTGAAACGCGCGTACGAACGTTACGTGTACGAGGACGTTAAATAGTCTGTAAAAGCGAGGCCGTTCGTACGTAGCTAGCTCCTCGTGGACTAAGGCCCTTTTCAAAACCACGGCTGGCGTTTAAATGTGGCTTCAGCTTATGCCTATTGAAGCCATGTACCAACATATTTGCGTTTTGTTTTCAACTTGGTCAAACGCATGTTGTTTGGGCCCAATTTCATACAAGAAGCAACTTCAAGCAGCAAATATGCCATACAGGTCGTTTACATCAAAAGACCGACTTCGAATTGTTTGCTTTGTGTCCAGATATGAGTTTCATTCCTTTATAAATGGAACACAACTATAACTCAAAGTTATGTTCTTTTGAAAACAGATTCCCCGGATGTTTGTCAATGTAATCGGCATGTTGAATGTTCAAAATGTAGCAGAGCTATCCAGTTTCTCCTGCGACATTTTACACCAGTAAGTTAACACAGTGACAAAACGAAAAAAGTAACTTCTGTTTTATATTTATATTGTATAAAAAAAATTATGTTTTATGTCCGATGAAATTGTGTCGAAATACAACATACAAAATCATAAACTGAGATAAATTTTAAAGGATGTAAACAATCGAATTAAAGACACTGGCCACTGTTGGTATTTGTCAAAGACCAGTCTTCTCAGTTAGTGTATCTCGACATAATATGCACAAAATAATAAACCTGTGAACATTTGAACTCAATTGGTCGTCGAAGTTGCGAGGTATTAATGGGGGAAAAAATACCCTTGTGCACACGAAGTTGTGTGCTTTCGGATGCTTGATTTCGGGACCTCGAAATCTAATTCTGAGGTCTCGAAATCAAAATATTCTAATGGAAAATCAATTCTTTCTCGAAAACTATGTTACTTCAGAGGGAGCCCTTTCTCACAACGTTTCATACTTTAACAATACTATAAAAACTATTTATATTGTAGATTCCTTTGCCCTTGTGGAATGAAGGAAGATGATAGGGAATTGCTGGGAGACAAAACCAGACAATACCAGGTAATGACTAAAAGTTGGCGGGAATATTTCTACACTTTCAAGTCGGACATCTTCAATGTTGATATATGAGGCAACCAACTGCAGGGCGTGCTACAAAACTGCTTTGGTAGCACAATGCTAAACTTTTCAAACAATGATGTCTTCCGATCCCTAATACATTTTTAAATGTGAATGCCTTTTCTTCATGGAGATTACCTGGAACTGGTTGCCTGTAAATTGCCTCGCGTGATAGCTCTAAAATTCAGACCGAACATGAACTGCGATTTATAATATCAAATTTTACGGTCAACTTATGGAAACTCATAATTTGAAGCAAGAATGTTTGGCAAAGTCTGCAATTTTCTAAGAGATAATTTGCGTTTACGTGACATGCATAATGTGTGCTGATTTATTTTGTGAAACGTTGTTCCAATTACGCCTGTAATTACGCAAGAAAGACTACACAAATGGAAATGGAGTAATCTTTAGCTTCTTGTTCAATTTATTGAATAGTCTCTTCTCCAGTCGAGTATTGATAGTGGTAAATTTGACATCAGAGATGACTTTGCTGCAGTCTTCCAACCGTTTTACATCGAGACAACTCTACCCAGACACGCGGTAAGAAAGACGCCGACGAGTTATTTTGTAATAAAAAATTAAATAAAAATCTTATAATTTGTGTTAAAAATAAAATAACAATGTTAAGAATGGATTGAGCGAAACAGACACGTAGAAAGAAACATACTAGGCCCCCGTAATAGAAAAATATTGCTGAGCTGAGAGTTGTGACATTCGTAGAGAAAAAAAAACCGTATTTTACGGTTTTGAACTATGGTGTTTTGGGGAACTGCTTGCTATACCCGAGTTGTTATTTGTCACGTTTCGTGGCCGACTGTTTCGTGGCTCTTGTGCTTCTGATCAGCAGAGTGTGGGTTCGAGTCCCGGGCATGACACTTGTGTCCGTGGTCAAGATGCTTTACCATTTTTGCTTTGTCATTCTGATGTGACATTAAGCCTAAGGCCCCATGTAGGCCTTAGCGCATGTAAACGAACCCAGAGCACTTCCTGTGGAAGAGTAAGGGGGTTCAACATCCCATATTTCTGGTTCACACACAGGTTTCCCCAAGGTTGGCAGCTACTGTTTAAATTTGCTTAAATGAGGCATCCTTCCTTGGTTTCATTACCATAAAAAAAAAAATATAAAAAAATGAATCGAGTAGGGTCTAGTTGTTAATTTTTGGTGACACTCTTTTCTTGATATAGGACGGGTCCCCTGACTACTCGTTCTTTGCCCCCGATTGTTTCCATCTGAGTGCTAAAGGTCAGGGTGCACAGGCTATTTCTACATGGAACAACATGGTAGGTCATATTCAATCATACCAAATTATGTATAGATCAAAGATGTATACAGGCTCTGTGGAGATTTATTAAAGATCGCAAAGATATTCAATTGGTTTTGGTACGTAAATCTGCCGTATTATAAAAATAAAAAACATTTCCCCACTCTCCCGCGAAATCATTCCGCTATTTGTTGGTAATGTCTATATGTGTCCAAGAATACCGACAAAAACAAAGGGAAAGTTGAATAAAAACTGGCCCTGTATCGTTCTAAACTCTTTTCATACTAATTACAGTAGGCCCTAATATTAAAGATATAGGTTGAAGGAAATGTGTCTTGTAACTTCTCACATAATGCAGATTCAGCCTGTAGGATATAAAGACAGAAGCTGGACCCCTGGTGAGGATATCCGCTGTCCCTCTGAGGTAACCGCAAAACAGACTGATTTTAGAAAATAGTTCATTTAGTGAAACATTCTTTAGTGAAAGGGGCGTCCTTTCTGCAATGTGCCAAGACTAATGATTCTCATCACAACAAAGTTGAAATATTGTGTTATTTTTTAATTTATTGCTATTGTTATTTGCTTCTTTCTTGTGTGAAACAAGAGATCAACAAAATAAGAATTCCCTGGATATATAGAGAAAGAAAGAAAAAACGAAAGGAGATGACACTGCCGAAACTGTGGAGCGGTTTAATGTCTACAGAGGAATAATCCGTAAACGCAATACACAGTCTGAGAAACGTTTATCAGATTGAAATGTGTTTGAATTCCCCCTCTCTCTCTAAAACCAGAGATTTTACCCGTTTCTCAAAAACGTTGACGTTATAATACTATCAACAGCTGTAGTGCTTCTGACATTAGGCCCCTACAAATAAGTTTTATGCTAAACTTGAGTAATTACCAAAAGAGTAGGCCTAAATACTCTGCCTTTAATTTATCATTTGGTTGTTTTTATTTTTCAGGACTTTCCATTCCTTTATACGAACAAGAATAGCAAAGACTCGTGGAGTGGTCAAGACAGTGACGAAAATCAACACAAGGGAACTGACCAACAACCACCGCAACAGGAGCACCAACATCAAGAGCAGCAGCACCAAGAGGAGGAACAGAAGCAAGATAATTTCGGCTCCGCAGTTGAGCCACCACAAGAGGGCGGGCTTTCAGGGGGGTCCATTGCCGTCATCGCTATCCTTGCCTTGGTCGTTGTGGGAGCTGCTGTGATGCTGGTTGTACGACGTGTAAAACAATCCAGAAATCCTTACATACAGCTATAGACAATCGGCTATTGCTTGCCTATCATCGTTATTGCAATTTTGTAAAACAACAGCTAATACTATTAATTTTCTTGGAATATTTGATACCTTGATACGATTTTATATGATTGGATTGTACGGTACGATTTATTAACTTTAAGGCACCAATAGCCTCTAAATATTTGTTGAAATGTTTGAAAATATCAGAGTGTCAAACATTCATAATTTCTAAATTAGTTGTCTGGTAAGGTCAGGGACCACCACTTCCTTCAAGTTCAACACTGAGGTCCATTCATTCTTATGCTGAGCACGCACAAGTCAAGTCTTGCTAAACATCTAAAAAATCACAAACTTTGAATAATCAAGGTTTAGAAAACTTATTTGTAAAAAAAAAGTTTAATTATTTTCTACATTTTTGTGATTCCTACAGGTTACTTTTGCATTTGGAAGTGTTTATCGGATTGGAAAATAAGGAGAAAATAGTGTAAGGTTGTATTAGAAAGTATGATATCAAAGTTTGTTTTCTGCTTATAATGTATTACATTGGGTTTTTTAAGAGTAAACTTTTTTAAAACTCGGTCCCTTATAGTTTACATTGAAAAAAAAAAAAAACAGTGAAAACCCAATCAAAAAAGGTATAGTCCCAAAGGGGAAAGTTTGTTGACATGCACACTGGGATTAATTTCTATTGTGAAAATCAAAATAAGAAATTGTGGTTTTGACTTTTTTTTTAAATGCTATTTTCACGACTTCGACAATAGTTCAGGTGGAAATATTTCTCTGGGGGATTGGTACTGGTACAATTTTATAATCAGTGAGTTTGCAGAATGAAACTGACATTTTTTGTTTTTATTTGTCAATTTGTATTTCAATTGTTTTAAAATAATTTGTTACAACACATTTTCTCCGAAGCAACAATGAAATGGGCATGTTAAAGAAACACATGATCAATGAACCATGAAATGAAAATGAAATAAATACAGTAAAAAGGAACCTCAGAATACAGTTGAAAGGTCATTTTGGTCTTGTTTGCTAATCATTACGTGATCTTTTTAAAATGATATGATTTGAACAATGAAATTTTGAGTCCTATATTGACGGCTGCAGTTTATTATTATGCTTACCAAAGTTACCAGCAAAGTATCATGTCGCATGTATAGGCCTACCATTTGTGATTGGTACTGCACACTTGCTTAGCAAAACAATTTAGGCAGTATTTTCTGCTTGGGCCCATAGCTGCAATTTGGACTGGCATCGTACAATGCCCATAGTCAGGCCCATATGGGTGCACTAACCATGTGAAGCCGTCACACACAAGTGGCGGCCATTTTGAAACTTTTTTACACAAAACTATTCTTATCCCCTACTTTCACAAGGAATTACTGATAAACTTTCAATTTTTCTAGAGCACAAAATCCACTCAAGTAAACTTGTTTGTAAAACAGTTTATTTTCTAATGAAAGTGCAATAACTTTTTACATTGGCATAAAATTCTACAATAACATCGACAAAACATCTTTCTGAAGAAAAAAGGGGAGTAATAGTAAAAGTTAGTGTCGTTTTAAACTCTGAGCCACAAGAGGCTATTAAACACAATGATTAAATATAATATATTTATTTATTTCACTAGTAACCTCTCTGTGGCTATAAGTCTACTCGAATTTTTTTGAACATCAGTTAAATAGGAAAACAATCCCTGAATCGTTTGAGACGCTCTCATGCCAAAACCGAACACGTCTTACCAAACCTCAAAACTTGAATCAGTTTTACTCGAATAACAAGAAATTACCAAAACTCAAAACTTGAATTTGACTCATCATCAAAATATATGAGAATAACACCTTATTGGTTCTACATGGCAAGTATTTCTCCACCTATAGATTGTTGAAGACATCGTATGGCTGATGTTTAGGTTGTCACATTTTGGCACGAGGCGACACTTTCACTGATTCATTTTGAGTGAATGTTCTCTCCTTTATAGATAGAGGGAAAACATACACTTCCGACACTGCAAATCATCCCAAACTGTCTAGTGGGAGTTAAAAAAAGCCCATGTTAGACTCCACTGTTTACTGTTTCAGCTTGTGCCATTGTGAGAGACATCTTGACCCCCTCACAGGGTATTTTTTTCTTTGAGCACCACTGCAACATTTAAGAACCTACTTGAACTGAAACTCGCTAAAAATAAAAAAATGTCCGGAAGGCACTGAATTTATAAAAAAAAACAAATCATTCGTCGGCAACTGAGAATTACAATGAATCGTGTATCAAAACCCTACCTCACTTCAAAATACTTTTAACATTTCAACAACTAGGCTTACTATTCCTATACAAAAAATTTCTGTAATTCTCCCATTTCTATTCAGTTAATTGTTGTAGGTGTTCAACCTTTACTCTTTGATCCCTTCTACTGGATTTCAAAAGAAGCAATGATTTTCCTGCCTTAAATTGAACTGCAGTAAAGGCAAATGCAACCAACAAAACAAAACAGTTCACCAACCGACAGAGTTGCCTTTTCTTTAAACTGTGAACAAAGTTGGTTGCTCAGAACCTGAGTGGAGTATTAATCCACCAATTCATTGCAATAATCCTTCAACCATCTTTTCGAATGCAATTACTTGTCTTACTAACCACCTACAAGAACAAAACATTAACAAATATCAAGCTTGAAGTATTTTCATTGCACAGTAAAGACAAACTGCATGACAATTTCTCTTTCAATTAGCTGCAAAATAACAAATTTTCTAATCAGAATTTCTAGTCACTTTTCAGTTCCTGTCTTCTGCTGTTGCTTTGGTTGCAATGCTTTTCCAGTTGAGGACATCAACAAAAGGCGCTGGGTGATCTTTTAGGCAACATCTAAATCAAACTTATTTCAGCATGTAGTGTAAAAGGACGCTTTGAAGTCGATCAACAAAAAAAGGCATAAATACACTGGAAGTGAAGGAGAAATACCATTTGGCCAAAATAATTAACAAAATAAATAATGCCAACTCATTTGAGTTTTCACTTCGGAACATTTTGAGACAACAAAACACTGGCTACCTTTTTCGTGATTTATACCCAGCTAAACCAATTAAAAAAATATAACAGTTGGCATGTGACTTTCAAATATATAATCAAACAAAAACAATTGTACAAATAATTACATCCCAAAAATCAAACAGCAGTCGTGAAGGAGCTTGGTGCCGATTTTCTTCTGAATTTGTAAAACACCTTTTTAGCAGAATACCTTTCATGACTCTCCTCACCCCACATTTTCGCATGACATTATCATACGTAAAAAATTGTAATCTGCATACAAATGCCACTCTCGCAAACAATAACATTATATTTAAAACATTCCTTTTTTTACTCTTCTAAATCAGCTAAAATGAACTTAAATAGCTAAGTAAACCAATCAGTCTCAATAACAGCTTTGATATAATTATTTATAATACAATGAAAAGAAAGTCAAATAAACGTAATGCAAAATGGAGCATTGATCTGTTAATATAAATCAATAATATGTTAAACCATGTTGACAAGAATCATAAAAGATGACCCAATTTATGTTAAATTTGAGTTAAACAAACTAATATTGGACACATCATATGATCATCTCAGTATTCCATTCCCATCATCGATTTGACTTACACGTTTTAGTGCTATACATAAACGCAGGGACACATATGTGATCAAGCAAACATGCAATAATATTGTTTCTTTACTGGCACTATGTTTGTGAGTGTTTGTGTAATGAAGATAAACAGACTTGTGTTTGACTTCCTGCGTACGTGCGCACAAGCTACAGACCAGAACAAAATAGAGACTCGCAAAAAACAATGAAACTTTGCATTAAATCATCAGAGTGTGTTAGTCTTCAAAAAAGGAACCAGAAACAAGAGACAAACAGTTGGAATTAGAAGTTTACCTTAAGATTTGAAACTTGTATGGATGGGATAAAAAACGACAAGGGCATTTCTCAAGAAAGTGACGGAATTGTTCTCCACTTTGTTGTGCAGTGTTGTTAAGTTTCTTCTTCGTTTGCATCTCTAGAAGCATTACAAAATATGTTTATGATAATATACAAGAAAGAAAAAAGGCCTTTACTCAGTTCAAAACTACGTGTTAGTCCCTTTTGGTTTTTTGCATTATTTGCTTACAAATTATTTTGCTTTTTTCCCCTATGGCAGACTGTACAAATATTTACAGGTAATGACAATGTTCAAACCCAACCCAAAAGAGCCCAAAATATAAAATCATGAAGATTACATGAAGATTACAATAATTGTTTTTTAAAGGATTTCAAACTTTGCATTATGTGTTTCACCCAAACCAACAATGTTCTTTGAAATACAGAGGTTTGCAAAAAGTAGGGTACATTTCGACCTAGGCAATTTGGAAATAATCATATGTTTAAATGAAAAAAGGTAAATACAAATCAAAAATTAAAACAGATTAATGGAGACTTCATGTTAACTCACCTTTACAAAAAAACATTATTAAAATGGCTGTCACCAAGGTCTATTGATTCATGACTAATATAATGTTTGCTTTTTTGGTTCTTCTATAATTTCAACTCAAACTTTCCATTTGGCCAGCAGAGCAAACCATTGTTAACAATTTGATAAGACTCCTTGGCAAGTAATCAAAGTCTTATCTACTGAGATGATGTTTGACTAATACCATATATTTAGAAAAAAAGAGTAATGAGAAAACAATTGTACTTTTTTTTCATTCTTATTTCAATTTGTTTGAGGAAAGATAAAATGCCCGTACGATATGCAGCTAATGTTGCATTGATCCCACGAAACCCAGCAAATGCTGATGCATTGACCCTACGAAATGCACCTAATGATAGTGCATCGACCCTACGTAACCCATCAAATAATGTTGCATTGACTGTACCAAGATCATGATTGGGAGTTTGAACCTTAGACCTTTGATCCCTAATGCCGAGTAGTTCTACCTTAATCCCCGTTGCTGTGATTGCCTTGATTGGACAGTTCATTTCTTGTTACCTCCCCTGGGTGGAGTGATTGGACGTCCAGAGTTCAAACCGCCATACTGGTACTTGGCCTTCTTCTCCGAGGGTTTCAAAATCTACAAGAAAAATTAGTTTTGTTTTTGTTGACTTTTTCAAATAATGAGAATTTTCAAGGCAGCATTTTTCATTGAGGACGTTTGAAGGCACAATTACATATAAATAAATAAAATATATAAAAAAAATACAGACGTTTTTTTGTTGCACATTTGACATTTTCATTCTCAAAGGATTGAGGCACTAGCCACCCTAAATTATCTCACATCAGGGTTTTTTGGGGTATTGAGACAACGATTACACTACATTAACTCGAGCCATGTTCACACTGTATATGTTATACCTATGGAATACAACCCAGGGGAGGCCCCTTGAGTTGTGCACCCCATGGTTACCTTGGCGCACTTTCACATTGTCCCCGCCTAGATCCCTCTTCCAATGGGTTCTGGCTGCACGATTCAAGAATACCCCAGGGTTTTACTGCTTGCCTCTACTCCACGTTAATTTAAGTTATATTGACCAGTCACCAGGAATTTTCTTCCCAAAACATTACTTGGTAACGAGTAATGGAGAGCTGTTGATAGTATAAAACATTGTGAGAACGGCTCCCTCTGAAGTAACGCAGTTTTCAAGAGAGAAGTAATTTTCAACGAATTTGATTTCGAGACCTAAGAATTATATTTTGAGGTCTCGAAATTAAGCATCTGAAAGCACACAACTTCGTGTGACAAGGATGTTTTTTCTTTCATTATTATCTCGCAACTTAGTTGACCAATTGAGCTCACTTTTTCACAGGTTTGTTATTTTATGCATATGTTGAGAAACACCAAGTGAGAAGACTGGTCTTTGACAATTATCAAAAGTGTCCAGTGTCTTTAATGCTTTTTAGTGGTTTTTCTTGTAATTGTTAATAGCCCCAACTGTTTTTAATGTTTCAATGTTTTTACCGTATGCGATTACCCATGTTTGGGATCAACATCTTATAAGGATTAATTTAATTGAATTGAATTGAGAATTACCTGAAATGAGCACATGAGCGTTTCATCTACACTCATCATGCCCCCAGCATTGTCAAACTCCCCACAGTAGTTGGGCGCTGAGAATAAGGTGACGAGTTGACGCTTGGCAAAGAATTCATATCCGTCTTCAACCACCTGTTCAAAGTAAGAAGGGAACAGTAGGCCAGGGATGGTTCGATGATTAGTTTCAAATGACTAAAAGCAAACATTTATGCTGCTAGACACCTCTAACAGCAAACTCAG
This sequence comes from Asterias rubens, assembly GCF_902459465.1. Classification (NCBI taxonomy): domain Eukaryota; kingdom Metazoa; phylum Echinodermata; class Asteroidea; order Forcipulatida; family Asteriidae; genus Asterias; species Asterias rubens. The sequence goes on along the minus strand of NC_047062.1, from coordinate 12,036,723 downwards.
ACTAAATCTCACAAAAGATGACATTGACAGATTTTGTTGTTGTTATATTGTGTGCAGTTGTAATGTTTTGGTACATTCTGCGTTATATGTGATGGGCTCTGCAACAATGAGTCACAAGGGGGACAATTGACTCATTGGGTTTTATACATAGCTGAAGAGAGCATAAAACAAGCTTCATTTGACATATCTTACACACTTGTATGATGTTTGGTTCAAAAGTTATGACCTTTTGAAAAAATAGTTTATGTCACAATCTGAAAATAACCCATACTGGGGGAACAGCCCGTTTAATAAAAACATCTACTATTGATGTCTAGGGGATGAACAATAAGAAGCCTAGAATTTTTTTTATTTTTTTTTTTTCACCCTCCCATCACTCAACAGCCCTGTACTGGAAAGTGGGTTGTGCGACAAGCAACTCGTTTATGTAGAGCCTGTCACACGCATATATGCAACAACAAAAAATCAATGGCCTGACGTTTCGACCCTTGCAGAGTCTTTCTCAAAGGCTAAATGACAACAAAACAAACATGAACAGGTAACTATTTTTGACTACATTATTACTCTGTTAATAATGGGTGATATCAGCTGCAATCTGTCACTTTTTTCCTCATGTCATTTCTACATCTGAATGAATGCTAACACAAGACTAAAAACTTGACATCAAACATGAAATTGAACACATACCTGGTGAGCTCTGCATATCAAATCCAAGTCGTGCTTGTTGAGGAATTTCGAGACGACGTCACCGCCGAACGTGAAGGAGACTCCGCGATCATTCTCACCCCAGCCTGTCGTGTCCTTGTCAGGATCAGACCACAGCAAATCACACAACAAACCTACCCATAACCAGAACAAAGAGTTAATGACTCAAGTTACTAACAAAGTTTCCTTCACAGAAGTATAACATGTGGGCTCTCAAATGTTTGACAGTGCTTGTAGATAATCAACGTTTGTCCAATGTTTGAAAGTAAATTTAGATAATCCATGCCTGAAATTCGAGCAGACCGCGGAGGCCATGTTGCCCCGGTTTTGACCTTGGTGCCTTTCAAAATTTTCCCATTGAATTTAAGATTTTCTAGTGGCAGTGCCCTTTGCAAAATTAAAATGACCTAGCCCTTTTCAACAAGCTCAAAGATGAAATTCCAGGCCTGTAATCAACCCAACACATACGTACATGTACATGTAATATCATTCCTGTGAAAATTTAGCGAATCGAGGAATTATTTGCTTACACAACTAGCACAGAAATTCTGCGCTTGCACAGTAAGCGGGAAATGATGATCGTTAATAATGCAGAATTTGGCAGTAAGCCGAGCTGATGGTTAGCATTACAGCTATGCAGACCCTCTGACTCTTTCCAGGTAATTTATCAAATAAAATGTTATTTATGGGTCTTCACAGGAAGAGATGAGTCAGTTGCCTCAACTGGTTGAAGGTTGGCCGACCCCAAACCTGCCGTATTCTTCTTTCAGGTTTAATCAAATTTCCTCAGAGAGCACTGCTCCAGTCAGTGTCATGTATCCTATTACAGCATTACTGTGTAACCCAGGGTAAAACATACCAATGAAATTCATTGCAGAGAAAAAAACCCAAAGAGAGCAGAATACTGCAAGATATATTTTGCAGTGTATTCATGCAAGTCAGCATTGCTGCTTTTCATGACGACAAAAAGAGTGAGAAATGAGAATTAGCTGTTCCTAACTGCTTACCAACCAAAAGGACCTGTGGCATAAATGCAAAACATAGGAAATGGTCTGACGTTATGACCCAAGCAGAGTCTTTCTTGAAGGCTAAGAAAGAAAAAGACTCTGCTAGGGTCGAAACATCACCCCAGTAACTATTTTTGCAACAAAAAGTTGAATGAAATCATGAATGATCCTCTTCAGTATGTGACGCTGCAATAATACAAAGTAATGACAACCTCCATTTATATTTACATAGACTGTGCAAGTCACTGTATCCGTACATTGGGACCAATTAAATTGTGGATGTTTGCCACATTCACATGTTAAAGGCACTGGACACTATTGGTAATTACTCAAAATAATTGTTAGCAATGGAGAGCTGTTGATAGTATAAAACATTGTGAGAAACGGCTCCCCCTGAAAGTAACGTAGTTTTTAAAAAAGAAGTAATTTTTTTCCACAAATTTGATTTCGAGACCTCAGAATTAGATTTTAAGGTCCCGAAATCAATCATCTGAAAAAGCACACAACTTCATGTGACAAGGGTGTTTTTTCTTCCATTATTATCTTGCAACTTCGACCGATCAATTGAGTTCAAATTTTCACATGTTTGTTATTTTATGCATAAGTTGAGATAAACCAAGTGAGAAGACTGGTCTCTGACAAATACCAATAGTGTCCGGTGTATTTAATGCAATGTGCAGGGGACCAAAGTGGTTTTAAACCCAGTTTTGAATATCGACAGGATGCATCTGGTTTTGGCATGAAGCATCACAAGCTCTTTCCCTTTTTATTTCCAATCTTTTACAGTTTCATGGCTTGTGGTCGCAGTTACATCTTTTAATACTTATTTTATATGTGTCAGAATCGGCAGCTGCAGCTTGCCAGGAGCAGCACATGCTTCAAGGCATGTTAAGATTGTGATCCAGCTGCAGGTGCTATTTTCATAACATGACCCAACTCTCATAACTTACCGGTTTCAGGAACATCAGTTGGTCTCATGATGCGTCTGATCTGTTCCATAGACTGCAAGTCTGGTGAAAGCCCTGCAAAAAAGAAAAACAAGAAAAAGAAAATTCACTTTGGGTTGTCAAAGAACCTTGGGAGTTGGAGCTAGATGGACGGAGATATTTACATAATAGAGAGATTGCCAACTCAGCTGGTAGAGCACCAGCATGTTCAAGTTCCGCTCTCGTCAACAACTTAAATTATCAAAATTATTAATCAAATTATTTAAGGGAACTTGTTTCGCCCCTCCCCTCCCCCATCCTTGGCGTCAAATATATTTGACGAAAACAGAAAGCCTTACCTCCATGACAACAGAAGATTTTCTCATCGATGATAGCAGCAATCGGTAAGCAGTTAAAACAGTCTGTGAACGTCTTCCATAATTTGACATTGTAGCGTCTTTTACCTGCAGAAATAAGGACACACGAACAAGACTTAAGTAACATGTCTGCTCCAATTTCATTTCATTTAAGGGAACACCCAACCCCAAGAAAAGAGGCAAAAGCTTATAGATGGGTGAAATAATTAAATCAATGGAAAAGGCATTCTCGATAGTCATGAATAGTACTCAAAAGAAGAATAGTAAAACATTTATAGTGTGCTAAATACTAAGCAATATGTAGTGTTTTTAAATGGAACATTCAATCTTTCACCTCATGAACACATTCTCACCATCTCACAAATTCCTGACAAATGGCTGGGTGGCCGGGTTTTTTCCTTATTCTAGATGAAGAATCTCCCACATGTTACATTTCAGGAGATTCACAGACTTAACCAGTACATCACCAGACATTACAAAAACTACCTTTGGTGACTGCTCTATTTCTACCCAGAAATTTTTTATTAAAGCTCATGTACAGATTTCACAGAAATCAGGAAAATCCAAATAAATGGACAAGCCTGTTTATGTGAAAATCTTTAAAAACTCATTGTTTCAATCTAATAATAAAGTGCCAACATCAGATAAAAATAATAATAATAATACAATCTTAAAAATCTTACGGACTTACACTCATTGTAGAAGCCATAGATCCTATTGATGTTAGCACATCTTACAAAGTTGTGCCAACATCCAATACCAACAAAATATTTTTATTTTGTTTTCGAAATCTGAAAATATTGTTGGAGACTTACACTCATCGTAGAAGCCATAGATCCTATTGATGCTAGCACATTCATGGTTGCCCCTCAGTAAGAAGAAGTTCTCTGGATATTTGATCTTATAAGCTAGCAGTAGACAGATGGTTTCTAGCGACTGCTTTCCCCTGTCCACGTAGTCTCCTAGGAATAGATAGTTGGACTCTGGTGGGAAGCCACCATATTCAAAGAGCCTTAAAAGGTCTGTGAACTGACCGTGTATGTCACCTGCAAGGAATGGAATGACACAAATAAATAAATCACACATTTTTTAATTTCAAGGTTCTTTGGCCAGGGCCCAATTTCATAGAGCTGCTTTAAAGCAGAAAATATTGCTTAACAATTATCTGCTTTAAGCATGCATGTAACATGGTACATGTAGTTTGGCTGTTAACGTTAGTTTGGTAAGGATACATTTGTTGTGCTTTGTAGCATCTTTTTGTGCTTAAACACCTCTTCGCAAATTGGCCCAGGCCCAGGCCCAGGGCTGAATAAAGCATCAAGCCCATAAACTCACGACCCGACATGCAGTCTTGTGTTATTCATTTAAATAAATTTATTTTAATTCCAACAGTTATTTTTAAATGTTGACTTGAGTTTGATAAATTTCTTTCAAGTCTGACTCGGTTGAGTTTCAAAAGTATTCTAATATATACACATTTATGAGACAAACTTTCGCTAAGCAGACATTTTTTAAGAACAAACAATTATATATTTAACTGTGTAGACAATGTTTCTCATTTACTTTTTTTTTTGTAATTTGAGACCTACGGTCTTGTAGTTTTTCTTTCCAAAATGCTTGGTTAATGATGCCAAATCTTTTTTTTTTAACAGTAGATGTACATCTAGGTCTAAATTATAAACAGCCCAATTTGTATCGAGTCAACGAAGTGCATTCTTCAAGGGTATTTTTTTGAAATTGAAGTTTGGGAAAACTGGTGTAAAAGTTTAGTTTATCCGAAGAATGTGATGCAATGAGGTTTGTTTACAGGCCAGGTATTACATCAAGGCCACGACCCCCATTGCCCTGGTCTTGACCATGGCGCCTCTTTAAAAGTGTCCCACTTTTTCAATATTAGTGCTCTGCAAAATAAAATAAAAACATTGTTCTCTCACAGCGAATTTGACCATCCATGATTGAACCAATTTCCCTTCCTGTTTTTCGCAAAACAAGTGTACGATTACATTAAAGCCAACATTTGCTTGTTTGTACACATAATATGTACGTGATGTCTGTATAAGACTAAGTGCTAACCTGTACCAACTTGCACCACAGTCAATGTACCACAAGTCAGACCATTGGTGATTCCAAACCAAACAAGGAAGTATACACTTAGGCCAAACATAATGTGTTGGCATGTTACGCTGCCCTGTGTGGTTATGCTCCAGATCGCTCTGATAACTTTCTTCAAACAAAAGCTGATATCTGTTTGTATGAGTTGTTTGGAAACGAGTACAAATTCAATGTACAATGTTCTGCGAAAACTCAACAAGAATGGTTTCTTCATGTACAAAAACAAAAAATACACGAATCTCAGGCTTTTTTTTAAGGACCTTTGAGGGGGAGGGGCTGTAGTTCAGTGAAAGAGGGTGTTGTTATAGAATACTTGGGTGATTGATAAATTATAAATATATAATATAATAAACAAACATTTTTTTTTTGGGGGGGATACACAAATCATTGTGCCACATTTAGCCACAGTTTTCTAATCTACATTTTCCCACGTACCGGTGAATGGTCTGATGTTTATCCTCCACTGAAACAAACATGTAAACTTTTCTAAAAACTAGTAACACGCTCCCACAAAAGCAGATAGTTCATGACTAATTCAATAGCCCTTTTGATGTCACCACAATAAGTATGGTGTGATTGTGATCAACGACAATATACCGTGCTAACATTCAAGGGCCTGCTTGTGATAGTGTTTGATTATCAAATACCACTCCTACAGGGTGTGCCAATGTAATCCAACTTTGACAACCTCCCCCTAAGATGGAATAAATTACTATGTTGTATTCCTAATGGTGTCTGGCTATATAACTAATAACTAAATGATACTTTCTGTATCTCCACTTCATTATAACAACTTGACCACAGTGTCTTTGGCAACACATTGAATTCTGAACTCTACACAAGTGCACGCCATAATGACGGTGCCCTTTATAGCTTTTGCTTGTAATCGTTAAGCATGACCTGAGAGAATTCATGTTTCAATGTCCAGCCTTCACTCTGACATGTTCTGTTTTTCCTACATCAAACTTTTATATTTGCCCCCCCCCCCCCAAAAAAAAAAAAAAGTAAGAGGAAATGGCCAAGCAAATAAACCGCTTTACATTGTTTTCATGTTTTCAATTAGAGACTGTTGTTTTTGAAAAAAGGGAAGAGGAAATCAGCTCATACAGTACATGCCTGTACATTGAAATGATTCAGTTCAACACAATTTAGGTACATGTATATATTTCAATTCTTCCATGCGTACATTACACAAGAAGTACAGAGTGATTTATCTTCATATTCCTGTTTTTAAAAACATATTTAAATTTCAAGGAGAAAATAGCCCGACTAACATTTGCTGGCTTTGTAGAAATTAAAAAATCTATAATACAGGCAAATTAAATCAAGCGTTGAAAGAATGGTATGTGATGAAGCAAAAATACTTGACAATTTAATTTAGTATTTTAGGGCACCCCCAAAAAAGGAAAGCAGGGGGTGGGGGTTATACATCCATTCTTAAACCAAACTGATGTATTTTTTTTACTTTGTCTTAAAATAAACAGCAAATGACTGATGACATTTTGGTGTTAAGGTTAAGTGAAACTCCTTTTGTGCCCTTACCTTTTGACAAACATACAACCAAGGTATGGTGCATCTAACAATTTAGTGACATGTGCAATGCACACCAATTTCACAAACCTGCTTAGCAGAAAATACTGGTAAGCAAATTTCTATGCTAAGCAAAAAATTGAGTGGGGCACCAGTTGCAACAATGTAAACTTAAAGGCATTTTAGATGGTAACCGGTTTCTATTTGGCAAAAGTTTTCTGTGCTTAGCAATTTTTGTTATGCTTACAGGCTTTTATCGGGCCTTGGTTGCGAAGTGTACATTTTTAAACGACTGGTTTACAACTGTTCTGAAAATTGACTTTCACTTTGTACAATGATTGTGATTTTTCTTTACAAACCCATTATTCTCCAACAAATTTGAGAAACAGACCGGGTAATTGCTACCCACATTCAATATTACACAATGGAGTGACTAACCCACTAATGACTTGGCCCCAGTGCTGCCTCCTTGAATCATTACACAAAAATACGTCATGCCACTCTACATGAACTTTGGCATTAATAACAGTCTATCCAGAATCCTACACAATGTAGGCCTACAAAATGTAAAACTGTCTACGCTCTCTCAGCCACATTTCTCAAGACAGCAGCAGTAGGTTTCCCTAGCCTATATGAAATTATTCAGCGTACATGCACTTCAGCCCCCTGACTCCCTTGAATGATTTACTACGATGTATTCTCGTTAAAAAAAAAAAAAAAAAAAAAAAATCTCTCAAATCTTATTGGTGTCATTGTAATAGTTCCATTGGTTTTGTTTTTTCCAGCGCTTTGATCTTGATGTAAAGACGCTTTACAAATAGTTAGTTGTATGTATGTACTAACAAAATCAAACACCCAGATGCAGAGTTCTTTCCCTCCACAAGTCACTGCATATTGGGCTGATATGAGCAAATTCTGGGCCGTGGTACGGGCTAGTTGCGGGCTCATGCATGTATGCCAATACGCTCAGAATTTAGCAGAAGCAAAGCAAGAAAAAACAAAAACTTTTTTGATAAGTTTACAAAAATCATCCAAGATAAAAACCCTTAAGAATGCCTCCAGATTGTACAGAAGGCCTAAAAAACCAAAGTATACCAATCAAAAAAAATTCTGAGAATGTTGTTTCAAAATTCAATATGCCTAAAGGCAATACTTCTGAAATGTTGGTCCAGACTCCGGAGTGAAAATATATCACTTATATTACTAGGGCGGGATTCGAACCCACAACATTGGCCATGCATGATGTCATAAAATCTATCAATAAAGAGTTTGTTTTTATTTATTATGCATAAATGCACACTTTCATGCCATGAACGTCGGCTAGTTTCACCATTGCTATAACACAATTTGTCATTTCCATGAACAATTTTAAAACGTCATACCATGTCATTTCAATGAGTTTGAAGAGAACAACTAAGATCATGCTAGAGTATGTTTTCTTCAGCTTGGAATAATAAGGAAACAAAAGTTCTTGTTTTGGGAGGCAGGAAGTATGATCAGTGTAACGGATTTTGCATTTGCAGCTGGGATAGAGAGATCCAAACCCCAATGTTTATACAAGCACTGTTTGTTAACACTCAGTACTACTTTCCACAAGTGAAAACAAAATCATAAGTCCATCATACCCATGTAAGATTCAAACCCATAACCTTTACCATGCAACAAGGCTTGTTGCAACAAGAAAAGTCCATTCTTTCATGTTGATTTGTTGATTAAACACATTTCAGTTGACTTTAAATTATACAACTTGATGACTAGAGCAAGCTAGTCGAAACGTTGAGACCAATTCAGAACTGACTCCGCGGCAGTACAGTAAATTACGATCCTGTAAGCTTAAGTAGTAGTCCAGTTTATTTTCTATACCATCCGCCCTGGTAGTAGTCCCGAACCTCCGATTATCTACTCCGCGGCAGCAGAATAAAGCAAGACAGTTCTCTGAGAACAAACTCTACCTGGCAAGTAGATACACACATGGTGTTACCATAAAACCAAATATACATTGATTGAACTTTACCACTTAAGTTATGTAACATTTAACAATCCAGGAATAGGTTTTTATTGTTCAGACTCCATTATTTCAGAGTTATTAGTCTAGTGGTTAAAGGCACAGGACACTATTGGTAATTGTCAAAGACCAGTCTTCTCACTTGGTGTATACCAACATGTATGCACAAAATAACAAACCGGTGAAAATTTTAACTCAACTGGTCGTCGAAGTTGCAAGAGAATAATGGAAGAAAAAACAGCCATGTCGTACAAGTTGTATGCTTTCAGATGCTTGATTCGAGACCTCAGCTGAGGTCTCAATTCAATTCAACTATTTTAGTGCGAAATTACTTTTTCTCGAAAACTACGTTACTTCAGAGGGAGCTGTTTCTCACTATGTTTTACCCTATCAACAGCTCTCCATTGCATGCTATTTATGCTAACAATTATTTTGAGTAATTACCAATAGTGTCCAGTGCCTTTAAAACATTGTTTCCTAGATTATCAGATTCATGGCAAACACTTTTTAAAACTTGGGTATTATATGCTCATGTGAATTTTAAATTGTTCAAAATCTATTGTGAAATTCCAGATCCCCAGGCTTGTCTGGTTTGAGTTTACTGTCCAAAAGCTAAAATCACTGGACTTAGGTCTGTGGTATTAGGCCTGCGGTCATTTGAGCTCCAAAGCAAAACAACATCGTTGCATCACTATTGCATCACTTTAAAATGATAAAAAATCATACAGTTCTTGTTCACACATGAAGACTTGGCAATAAACCAATGCAATCCTATGAAGTACATGAACAATCATGGGGGAAGAAATGATACAATCATGGAGGTAGAAATAGAAGGAGATACAACAAGCAGGGGATCAAAGGAACGAGCGCAGAGGTTGTGATGGCTTAAGTGTTTGAGATGAACCTCCCTTATCAGTCTTGTACTGGGCCTGCCTGCCCAGGACTCTGAGCAAAATAAGTACATTGTGCCACCCAGGGCTAATTTCCCCTATAACCATGATAATAAATCAAAATATTGCCCACTTTGATTTGAAACACAACCAATGATAAGGAGTATCAAATGTTACAGAGAAAGACCACAGTCAAAAGCCATTTCAACATATTGCATGGACCCCCATAACATGAACAGTTTGGAAACCTGGCATCATGCCTGAGCTTCAGCTTGCACTCCAGCAATGATAGCCCCATAATTAAACATGGACAATTTTAGTGATCCACTGGCCCTTGGTTGAGACCTCAAAACAAAATTGATTTATTGCCCACCACTTAAACTGGTCTAGCTACAACCCTGTATGTGATACAATGTACTTCCTCCATGCTCTCTTGCATATAATGCTGAATGTTCAACCCTGGGGGACATTTTTGTATTATGACCAACAAATCAGTAAAGAATTTAGCAGAGCTTGTAGTCTACCAATCTCATTCATACTATAGACGATGTGACCTATGTTTACATTCAAACCGACCTCTGTTGACAAAACACTGTGTACGTCATGTTTCGCCACGCAAAAAGACGCGTAGTCATGGTAAGATTGCATACACTTTCTAGCTGGCTGCCAAAACACAAAAAACATGGTTTTGCCCGGCGGTATGCGCGCGAATCATGTTATGGTTTTTCGAGTGACGTCAGAGGTCACATCGTCTATAACCAGTCAAAGTAAAAGTATTGTAGTTTGTTTGTCCGTGAAAAGGTGATAATGTATTACAGCTTTCGCTATTTTTTGGGGGTTGCTCTGGACTGTAAAAATCTACAATTTTCAAGAAGCCAAACACTCAAAACAGTGAATGAAAAAATAAAGAGAACAAAAGAGGGAGAAAGGAAGGAGACTACTAATAAATGTATCTCTTTTGTTTGTTTTGATGTTCCACGACGATGATTGTACTAACTTGAAACTTGTTTTCTTTAGTACGGTTTAACATCTGATATTTTATATTCACACAAATATGCTAATCAAGATTGGTGCATACAGCAGTACTCATTATCTTGTTATAACAGCAGTCCATCTTATACAACACATGACTCCCGAGTAGATACTTTTACCCAGCTGGTGGCACCACAGCTGGTGGGATGAGCAGCTCACATACTTCACCAATGGGGTGGCAAGACATAGCTGCTACGACCATAGAGTAAGGAACGACCATAGAGTAAGGGACCATAGAGTAAGGAACGACTGGGTAGACTTAATGCACATTCCGATCCAACATAACACAGCACACTGCACTTTGATACAAGCCAATTAGCATTATCCAGAGCTCTCTCTGGCTGACTAAGACGCAGTACGTTGTGATAACCAAATGGGTATTCAAATGGTCTGAACATATTTTATAAATGATGAGTGATGAGAGATATGCTTTTCCATACATAGAAACCCTTTGATTCACTCCTGCCAGCTCAATTCGATCTCAGTCATCCGGGATTTGTGTGTATATTTCCATGGTAAACTCTTGTGAAAAAAAATAAATCTCTCCATTGAAAAGGAAATTTAAGTCATACACCACAAGGGAACCTGACTGGGTAGTTTTTTTTATATATAGTTTGGGGTTGATCAAAGGAAGGTTTAGGCCTACTAGACCGAAAATGAAATACAATTTTTTTTTCTTCTTCACTGGAGCACATGTATTTCATATCTCGTGTAAAATTATTCTACATTGCATTTTACGCATTTAGGTACGCTATTCATAGTAAAACCATTTCACAGCATTTACAATAGAAATAGCAAAACATTTAAAATCAATTTTTGGATACTTAAAACATGCAGATTCTGAGGTGATTAATTACGACTCTTTTGAGAGAACGCAAAAATGAAAACAAATGAATTATGAGGAAGACCCCTTTCATTTTTGGATGATGCCAATCATCTTCAAATTTTTTAGAAGGAACTCTGTCCCTATCTTATCCTAACTGATAACATACCTGGGCTGGGCCCATTTTCATAAAGACTGTGTGCATAAAAACTTAAAAAGCATCTAGACAAATCTTGCATCAACAGAATCTGGTTACCAGCCCCCCCAAAAAGTACATTGTTGTACCCGACTCGTTTTGTGCTTAGCAAAGAAGTTTGCTATGCAGGATTTTCTGCTTGACAGCTTTATGAGATTGGATTCTGGGCTCCCCAAACAGGAAAGAATAATCTTCATGATGAATTTTTAATAATGTTGCAATATTTATTTGTTTTGTGAGGCCACACTTTCCTAAGCAATTGAGATTTACAGGCATTACAATTAGAATCAATCTAGTAGCACTCTATGAAATCATGCCCAGGTTTCTTGGAATTTATTGTGGTAGTTGACCCAAGGAACTGAGAAAACAGTATGTGTCTTCATTTGTGGGGAGAAATATATATCAAGCAATAATGATATTTATAACTTGATTTCTGCATGAAAATGTAGTTACATAAATTATCACTTCATGCAAACAAGTCTAGAGTTAATTTCTTTTAATACACTTTGTGTAAGCTGCTCAATAGGATTAAACCTGTCCTAAGGTTAAAGACTGCTGAAGGTCAAGATGGGGAACTCAGAATGAAACGCCATTTCAGTAAGCAAGTCTTTTGATGCGACATTAGATCAGTGCAGACAATGACAATTGCTATCAGCAACATAACAAACCATTGCTTGTTGAAATGACGTCAATGCGCAAATCACATTCTTTTGACCGACTATAACCTTCCAAAAAACGAGGCTATTCATACCCTATACTTCCTAAATATCCATATTACACTTATTTGACAAATTTGGGACTTCTTGCAAGATTTCCCATGGTTTTACTTACCACATATTTTCAGCGGCGCTTCAAGTTCTAGGAGGATTGGTTGACTAAGGAAGAGCTCCCTTGACTTAAGACACAGTCCCCTGACTTCTGATTCCGTCAAATTCACCGTCTTGCCTGGCTTGCATCCCCGAACTACAAAACATCAAATACAAGGTTTTTGTTATAAACAAAAAAATGAGAATACTAAAAACCATCGTAAACTCATCAAACTTCAACTGTAGGTTTTAATGACTGATGAGTAGTAAACGAATTATGATTCATCTGTTATACCAAAGGACCTAAAACATACACTGGACTACAGGCCTAAGGCCAGTGATTTTAGCACTGGGCCAGTAAACTTTCAACCAGACTATTCCAGCAATATTACGTTTTTAGTAAGGGAATAATAGAGTATGCGACGCGTTCTTAAACGGCTGTTTAAAACCGGCAGGGTCGTGGCCTTAAAGGCCCGAGCCAAGGCTGGAATCATACTTTGAGTATGATAAATATCTTTCAATTCTGACTATTGAAGTTTAGTTACCAATAGACTAATCCAATGAAACAAAATTAGCGCACTCTATTGAATTTTTTTTAACAACTACGGTTTCTTTGTGCATAATGTAGGCACTGAAGACACTGCAGCAAATGACAAATGCTCCAAACTTGTGCGCTCGGATTGGTGACCGTGTATAAACATACAAATGATATAAACCACTGTGTTGAAACATTAACACATAGATCCAAACAAGATCCAAATAAAAAAGACCTGGGCAAGTGGTACATAAACGTGAAGTGCAAAAAGTTTCAAAACAGATTTTGGACATGCTGACTAAAAACTCAACTGTGATGACCTATATGATGATGAGTTGACTTATGACTGAGGAGGGATCCGAATGAGGTCCATGGAGAGGATATGGAATGAAAGTCACGTATAGGATACATTATTAAACTAGACGTTGAGGAGAAGAGGTTGTTTACTTGTGTGTTTACTGTTAGTTAGAATACAAACAAAGCCAGAAATATTTTTTTTTAATGAAATGATGATGTTTTGATGATGTGTTAACTGGAATAATAATTTAATACATTTTATATTGACTGAAGAAATTTATCAATCTTCTAGATGATTTTATGAAACGAACTGCAAATGCAAGTAGTGCTACTGCAAAGTGCAAGTGTAATGTAAGTAAACTTTCAAAATTATTTTTGACTTTACATTTATTTGACTTGTTTTAACTAAGTTATTAATTAAGTTTATTTGAATTGAAGTTTGAACTGATAAAATAATTTAAAATAAATGCATGGAATTAAATTTAAAATGAGGAATAGAATGGTAACATCACACCCTTTGGGCCTCGCGACCAAATGTTAACGAGCGACTAAAGTTACTGTTTACTGGCCTACCCTACCGTTATAAATTAATCAGTTCACAGAACTTGTTATCACTTTTCAATTAGTCACGTACCACTGCATGCAATGCAGTCACTGTTTAAAAAGTTAAAATTGCGATTGAAGAAACGCCCAGTTCAAAACAGTATAACCAAAATACCACACATCGTAAACGCAAAACAAAATCTGATATCTGAACCCATATAACTCATTGACTAATCAATTGGTATAAACTGTAAAAATGTGTGATTAAAGTAAAGATTTCACCTTCTAAAAGCCGGGTGATGACCGTGTCTATGTTCAGTTCTCCGTCCGCCATTTTAAGAGACATCAATGACGTCATACGAACGGAACTTCTTCCTTAAACGGCAAAAAGGTTACACCGCATACGTCGCAGGTGGCGCCCTTTACCTTGCACACTAAACGGGCTAGCGGCTGGAAATATTTCAAACCTTTTCCCGGGAACAATGCGCTTGTAATTTTGTCAAACGAGAATATTTTTCATCGAGTAGTTTTTAATAAAAGTATTATTAATAAAAAAATAATCAGGCATACAACTTTTCCTTGGATCAGCTGATTTCCTCTTTTGTTAAACCATTCAAAATTATACAAAAATCATTGAAATTTGTAATTTCCTCTTTTTTGGTGAAGTTTCAGTTGCATGCCTGAATAATACATTTAAAAGACGGGCAAAAAGAAAATTCATGAAAATGTCAAATTAAACATTTACCCCTGTAGCAAATTTTGTTCAGTCTTCTAGTCTATAATAGGCCTACATCCTGGACATTTTATTTCAATTTTGATGACAAATTTTGTGCTCACCAGAAATGGACAGATCACCAGTCACAGCTTGAATACATGTACATGTATGTGACATAATAGTTCAGCATTAACATTATTCTACTCAATCACAAGAGCTTGTAAAATGAAACAAACACACCCCCTTCTGACAAACACTGCAGTGAATATATTATTAAATAAGACTTTTTAATAAGAGATGAACAAAATGTACAACACTTTGGTTAATTTTCATTTATTCTTTATTCTGAATTGATACCTCAACTTGTCCAGAGTTACTACAACAAATAATTTATTTGACACCAAGCCCACCGTCACATTTAGATCATTAAATAGTCCTCTGTACTAATAACTTCACTTTGACTCAAAATACCAGTATGTGGTCCTTTCTCTATGGTCAGACAATCACTCCACCATGTAGCTCTGTATTTCTCATGTATTTCTGTAAGTTCTGTATTTTGGCATTTTTGTACAAGTATATTGTTGCTATGCCTATCTTGTGCATATATGTAGTCTCCTTATACACAGGGAAGAGAAATTTCATGTTTTTTTATGATAATAAATATTTAAAATCTTTGAGACTCTGGACACTCTTGGTAATTGTCATAGAAGACTGGCAGTCCGTCTTCTCACTTGGTGCATAAAATAACAAACCTGGGACAATTTGAGCTTAGTTGGTCGTCGCAGTTGCGAGAAAATAATAAAAGAACAAAATCTTATTCTATAGCCTCAAAATAAAATTTGTGGAAAATTTCTTTTCGAAAACCATGTTACTTCAGAGGAAGCCGTTTCTCACAGTATTTTATACTATCAACAGCTCCATTAGCAACATGCTAATAATTAATTTGAGTAATTAACAATAGTGTCCACTGCCTTTAACCGCATTGGCATGCCAGACCAAGCTTAGACATGTATATGTGTTAGTGAATTTTGACACATTTGTCAGAGTTTCTGTTTTATTTCTATTGGACCAAGCATCATTGAATTTTCTAGTTATGCTCCCATTTCCAATTCTCCTCATGACTGCTCTTTGTTATTGTTATTTTGATTATCTGTTGGAATGGAAAAAAATGTCTTTTAATTAAAATTTAAATAACGAAATATTTCATGCTGCTGTCAGAACTTTAAACAGCTACTTGAGAGAAGAAATTATTAAAGGGAATTTTATTTCAAAGTGTTCATGTGTTAAACAATTAAAACAATTCAACAAATTAAATTGTAATTTTATTTTTTAAATAAAAAGCAAGGCCCAAACATCAAGATTTTGGAACACAAGCTAAACTTCTGCTGTTGACGGCATGCGTCATGACAATACTTTGATGTCATCTGTGGGAGGTTGCTTTGTTATACCTCCACGCTGCAACAAAGTGGGTATTAAGAACTAACCTCCCACAAATGACGTTAACATTGGTGATGAACAAATTATGCTTTCTGCAAATATTTCTGAAAAGCAGCAGAGAACTACAATCTGTTTATTCTCATGTGAACTCATTATCCTCATTGATTGCAAAGATCACTTGTTGCCGATTTGTCCAAGCTGGTCTTTTTAAGAAACGGTACTCATGTCATGAAAAGACTTATCTTACTTAACCTTTGAGACTTTCTGAACACTTAAACGAAACACAATTAGAAGTTCAGAGCGCAATAAAATAAAATAGATACAAATTGAAGATGTAAACTTAAGATTATATTTGTTTTAATGGAAACAAAAAGAAGGTAAAAGTTATAAAAGGAGGTTCAACATTGATCACCACTTCAATCAACCATATTGATAATATTACTAAATTAAGAACCTTACTTGGGGTGAGAGTTGTAACATGAATACAGACAAAGGAATTTGAATCATTAACACCAAAGTTGTGACTGTCCTTGAAAAAAAAACTAGCAAAGGAACATTACTGTGATTTTAAATTTCTTTATGAAGTAGTAACTTAAAGACTTCTCAGCTCTTCTTTTTCCAGAGAGAAGCTGCAAAACATGATCTGCTAGATATAGTCTTCACATTGGATGAACACATCTTGTTATAATAGACATCATTGTCTCCTCCGCAGACCCCGCTACTGTATACAATCCAAAATTAAAACTCTCAGTAGATTCTGGTGCAGTTATATTTTCCAGGTGATCAGAAGAGATGTCCTTTGCAATTGCCAGTAAAGGTTTCATGGTGCTGTTCTTTCCCCAGTGGGTAAAACACAACTCCCATAGGTAAGCTGCTGCTTAATTAAACAGCAAACAGTCTCAGTATCAGTTTCACAATGTCCTTTTCACTTGGAGACCATGAGTCTCATGAGTTTGCTGTTGAGTTTTTCTATTCTCTTGACATCCTGTGCATGTTCTGTTCTGTACTGTAGGCACTGTAGAAGACAAAAAGTGGTATTCAAAGAATAAAAAGTTTGTTTAAAGCCATTGGACACTTTCGGTAAAACAGTATTGTCCAAAGGCCTTTACTTCGTGTATCATAACTTACATATAAAATAACAAACCAGTGAAAATTTAGGCTCAATTGGTCATGGGAGTCGGGAGAAAATAACGGGAAAACCCAACCTTGTTTCTGCACGTTTCGCCAATTCATGACATGTGTTTACTATAAATTCGTAATTCTTGTTTTAATGTTTTCTCAAAAAGTAAAGCATTTCATGGAATAATACTTCAAGAGAAGTCTTTTACTGCTTTTACCATTACCTTCTGTAAACCCTGTAAGTTATTTGTAAATCTGTGAACTTTTATTTTGTTCTGTTCCGAAAGTGTATATTGGCTTCAACAAACAAGGTTATAATAGTAAGTAATAATAACAACATTTATAAAGCGCCTTTCCCAAGCGATGCACAGCACTGAGAATGACATAGAAAAAAACAACAATGGGAAAGGAATCAGGAATCAAGTAGAAAACCACTGCTAGGCCCAGCCTGCAGCAATAGTAGTAGTAGAGAGAGAGAGTCCAGCTAAAGCTGGGATTTCTTTGAATTGGAAGTGCAGACCAATCCGGACAAATATTACATATTAAAAAACGATGTTTTTTAGCAAACCTTTAAACTTGGCCATGGAGCTAGAATTTTTGGTTGAATGGGAGTATGAAATTCCAAATCCTAAGACCTGCAATCGTAAATGCTCCTTCTCCGGATTTTGTGATGACTATGAGAATATGAACACAAAATTTACCTTGCGTAACCCTGGTTTCTAATTAGTTGAGAAATGTACATGGGAACAATATCGGATAATGAATTCAACAAGAGTTAGAAACTTTTTGTAACCCTCCTATTACCGGTAGTCCTACTTTTATCTGAGCAGACCTAGGTTGCATCTCTCACCGACAATTTTGTGTGGACATGTATATCCAATGAGTGTTTCCTTGCCATAAGGGCATAACTTTATATCTTAATAGTTTGGGTTTGAACAACGACCAAATTTTCTAGAGCGGGATTTAAACCAGCAACCTCTAGAATTGGCTGGCACTCTAACAACTATATAGGCTTATGTTTGCCTTTACCAATTTTGTCAATATCTTATTATACAACTATATTGTCTGACACGTCATGTTGTGGCTAAGCAGTCAAGCGCATTGGACTCAAGCTCACGTGTTTCTGATCACTGGAGTGTAGTTTTGAGCCAGAGTCATGAAAACTTGTGACCTTAATTTTGGAAGTCAATGTCCCCAAGTGTTATGCAGGGTAGTGCACATTTTAGGCAAAGTTGCCGTCATACACATGTATACAACAATTAGTTGTCTGTACAAATTGACGCCACAACATGGTCAAACTGTAAGAGCATTCAAGTGCGACATTGGTGCAAGGGGTTTTGTATCTACTTTTGTTTGCATTGTTGAATCTTTTTTTTGTTAGCCGCATTGAGGAATCTTTGATTCATAATGCGCCTTATCAATGCTGTTTGTTATTATTATTATTGTTTTTATTATTAAGGGGTCTTTTACAGTTGTTACTGCTGCTCAATTGTGAACTACACATGTTGTAGCCAATGTGCTACCATGTTGATCACATTGGCTACAATAGGAGTAGTTCACATGTAAGCTTTGTTCTTAAAGTGTGACAAAATCACCAGCCTCAATCTTACCACTATGTCATCTGTGACTTTTATTGCCAATTTGCCATCACAATGTCTGTACCTCATCACGATCCTGGCCTAAAATAAAGAGGAAAGAAATTATGTGTTAGAAACAATCCACAAAATGACATAATGCGCAGCTACTGGGGGGACACGTTTCATTCGAGATAGTAGCACTGTTGACACATTTTCCTTTGTTCCCTCTTCCCTCTGTTGCTTTGTTTTGTCTTCTTCTTTTCAAGCACTTTGAGCACCATTTTATGTGGATATTGGGCAATAAATTGTCCTTATTATTATTGTTATTATTGCTGATAATAAATTTTTGCTCTTTCTTTCTGTACATTCAATGTTGATTTAAATGGAGGAAATACCTTTGGTAGTACTACAAAATTAATGACTCAAAATTGTACTTGGTAAGAATCACAGCAGCTGTTGATTGAGCATGCAAGTAGATTATGCAGAAACATTTCGGATTACTCTTACCGCGTGGACATAACCACTCCAGATTCTCAGCATTATCTCAAAACCCTTTTGAAATGAAACTTTTACAGTTTGGTTTTATTGAATCTACAACTGTATACTTTGCCTTTAATTTGGTCTATCCGGCAAGTTCAGTGTACTGTTGAAAAGCATCCCTAGGACATACTTCTAGAAACTAGCAAAACTCTCTGGGGGGCTTATTAAAGGAGTCAAACATTTTGCGCCTCGGTAACGCTATACCTTTTCAAAATGGTCATTGATAGATCAACATTTTCCGGTCTTTAAGTTCACTGAATACCTTTGGTTGTTGTCAAAGACCAGTAGTCTCACTTGGTGTATCCAAACATGCACAAAATAATAAATCTGTGAAAATTTTGACACAATGGGTCATCGAGGTTGCAAGAAGGAAAAAACACAATTTTTAAAACAATTTTTTAAAGTCTTTTAACATTTAACTTTAAACTATAATCAGCTCTCTATTGCTGGTTACCAAGTACAGTTTAATGCCAACAATAGTGTACAGTGCCTTTAACCGGCAAAAACATCAGTTTTCTTTGTATTACACACCAAAAAACTTTCAAAACACACTGTGTGGAGTTCAGACAACTTTTCCGACAAACAACTTGTAGGTTCGGCCAACTTGACAAATGAGACAACTTGATGGTCACACGAACACGAATACAACGACCATCCGACAACCTGTCTTGGCCATCTGTCGAGCTGTCTGATGTGTGAACAGACGGTTCGTTGAGATGGCCGAACCGTTGAATTGTCTCTGTACCTCCATGGTACTACTGCATTCAGAATGCTTGTGAGGACTTTTTATTAGCCGAGTCGTTATAAAACTCAATTCTCTACTCAATACTTAATACAATGGTTGTTTTGCTGTCAAAATCAAACAAAGAGGTGACAATACAAACACTTACTTTGTATTTTTTACTAATTTCTGTATATAATTTGGGGTAAAAAAATTCCGTTTACTTTTTTTAGTATACAATAATTTTGTTACTTACTAAAGACACTTTACACTACAGCAGGTAAAACTTGTTCAGCATTTTGAAAGTGATATATATGACTCTTCCACATAAATTAAATGTTTATTTATGTTTATTTTTAACTTGTTGTCGCCAGTTGTCGGCTTGTTTAGTGACACCCATTCGATCCTGACCACAAACCACAAAGTTAAAAACCATAAAATTTACAAAATTTGATTAAAAACAAATGACAAACCTTCGACGGATCGGTAAGATACAACTTTTCTGCAGCTTTTGCAAATTCTTCCCATGAATTTATGTAAGTCATTGTGACTATGGATCAATAAGTGAGGTGTGCAACTACTTGAAACTAGGATAGCACTTAAAAATAAAGAGTTTCTAGCGAAGAAAGAGCAGACAAATACCGGAACATAACAGCTGCCACGGGTTGTTCGTCGAAAGTGCTTTTTACAAATTAGTCGGGAGTTTTGATAGTTACAAACCATCAATACATACTTACGTCTGGGTACCATTTTTAATTTTGTGGCTGCGAGAGGGCGCTATTTTAACAGCGTCAGCGTGTGAAGGTGGGACAGTTCACTTTGATTTGAAACAAAAGCAAAGCACACAAATAATATTTATGGTAATTTAAATACTCTTGTAAATTTTGTATGATTAATATATCATTCTGACCGATTTAAATTTGTTCAATATGTTATTGAATATTGATTAGTTGGGTTATCTTATGTATTAAAAAGCATTAAATTGTCATCGACACGAAATTAATAGCGAAACCCCCCCTGGAAGAAATAGCATCGCCCACACAAAATGGCGATTTGTGGTGATGGGCGTCCGGCTTGTTAAGAAACTGCTCACGTCAAGACTATTGAAGGTTTAATTTGATTTTCACCTTTTAATATTTACACTCTCATTCAAATCGAAATTGGTCTGTTCCTAACTTGGAACCAAATGCAGTTTATTGGATCAGTTTGACTTTAATTTAACAGACATTTATTTTTGTCTTCCGATTTGCCATTCTTGTGGTGTGTGTGACCGTGAACTGCGTGCATGCAGCCAACCGCAAGCCAGCCGTGTTTTGTGTGTTGTGTTCCCCCGTCGGACTACCGCTAGGCGCTAGTGTGTGTGGAGAGACGTCTGTGTGGATTGGGTGGTGTACATTTTGAATTTGCGGTCACGGCTACCGGCCTAACAAAATACAATAAACTGTGCTGGCACAGGCCTAATCTTTGTTGATTTGTCTGTCTTCACAAGAACAAAAGAAAACCCCAAAATGAGGTAAGATTTTAGAAAAGTAAACAATCAAAAATAAATTATTGTTGTTTTACTTTTGTACATGTTTTATGCATACATTTGTAATTTGTTGTTTTATTTTATTGTTGAAATGAATGTATAATACCTAAGATGTTAAAACTGTTCAACATGCATGACAAGTTGTCAATGTCAAGTGTATGAACATGAAAGATCTTAATCATCAATTCAAAAATCAACCATCCCCCATACAACATCGTTCATGCTTTGTGTTTTCAATTAAATCATATTTTATTGTTTCCTTATTGTTATTTGTTAGTCTAAATAATGTAATGGTAATGCTTTAGGTTCATCAAGCTTATTAACATCACAAATATTCTCTCTGTACTGACTAATGTTAAAAATAGAAGCTTATTTTGTTTAATACTTGGATCTTTGTCATGAATACTATTTATAATTTAGCTGATTTTCTCAGTCATGTTTATTTTGCATTTTTTTTATTGAAGGTATGTATTACTATTAAGAAGAGCAAACTTGATAGGAAACTGACAAACACTTTTATAGAGTTTCGTAGTTGTGAATATGTAGGCACTGCCCAGTCCAATTATCTTCTTATATAGTAATGTACAAAGTTACCTGGTAGGATTTGCTATGAACAAATGTACAAGTCTGTACATAATCACTTGTTATTTGAATAGATGTCAGACCTCTGCATGAGGCAAGTGCCTTTTTATCCCTGAGCCATTGCCTTCGTGCCCCTTGGAATGTTCCAATACAACTCATTGAATTACCCTCAATACAAAAAATCTCCCTTGCCCTTGATTCCCTTGTAAACTCGTTCTCACTCGGTGGCCCATCAGACAAGTGACTGTCAGATTATTCACATATTTAGCCAATGCATTAAAGTGCAGGAAAATTACCCCAAAAAGTAACAACTTGCCAATTAACCTTAAAATATGTCACCTTCACGAATATTAATTGCTTATGTTATGTTTTCTGGATGCCTTCCAGAAAACATAATTTAATAGTTTTAAAGAAATCAAGCAATTAATATTGGTGTGCCCTAACCTGCCCTTGTAGTTTAGTAAATGGTGCCACTGAAATGCTCCAGCAGTAGAATTGGAAATTTAAAAAGGTTGTCTCAAAGGTTGCCCTTTACCAAGGAAATTGTTTTTCTTTTGTTCCCAATGCATTTAAGGTGATTACTGGTTGATTTGAAACAACACCACAAACTCTAACAGAGTAACAGAGCGGAGTGTTGTAATCCTGATATAATGCATTGCAATACACTGTATTACCATCAAAATTGACGATTGGTAATATTGTTGAGGCAAAAAACCTATGATTTATTTAAAAAAAGATGTATTGTACAATATGATTTTCTGCTGCCCCACTTAAAGGAACACGTTGCCTTGGATCGGACGAGTTGGTCAATTAAAACCGTTTGAAACCGTTTGTTATGAATTGCATATGGTTAGAAAGATGTTTTAAAAGTAGAATATAATGATCTACACAAGTATCACTTGAAATTGCGCAGTTTTCCTTTTACGTCGGGAACTATCACGGTCAGCTATTTATGGGAGTCAAAATTTTGACTCCCATAAATGGCCGACCGTGTTAGTCGACAGCGTAAAAAGAAAACCACGCAATATGAGGCACATTTGTGTAGATTATTGTATTCTACTTTTACAATATCTTTCCAACCATATACATTTTACAACAAACGGTTACAGAACGCTTTTCAAAGACCAACTCGACCGATCCAAGGCAACGTGTTCCTTTAAGCATCCCAAATGGCTGCTGGGATCACATTCAATTCTTCAAATCCTCTACTAATTCATTAACAGGACAGTCACAAGGAGATATAACTATTTGCTTTAATAATTTAGCCAGATAACATGCCTCTGAAATTGCATAACAGTCAGTACATTATCCAGTGTCGCTATCCTGTACTATACATGCTGTAGGGGCAGTGGGCATGATGTCCAGATATTACAATACAAGTCACCAGGCAGGAATCCCTCACCATCCTCACATAGTGTCAAGCACAGTACACAGGCCTGTACTGGTTCTTGTATGCTTTGTTTTTGAAAGGGCAAGGGCACCATTCTCGAAGTATCGTGCCTGTGTACAGTTGTAATGAATTTCATCTCATGTAAACAATGAAATTCAGAATTGTTTGGATTCCACGTCGTTTAGGAAAAAGGACGTTTCAACGGCATTCAACAATACACAGTCAC
Organism: Asterias rubens; assembly: GCF_902459465.1. Taxonomy (NCBI): domain Eukaryota; kingdom Metazoa; phylum Echinodermata; class Asteroidea; order Forcipulatida; family Asteriidae; genus Asterias; species Asterias rubens. Next base: position 12,013,104 of record NC_047062.1, on the reverse strand, counting down.
AGAGGTTTTTGGTGGTTCTTTTTGACTTTTTAATGCCCTGTTTTTATCAGGTTGGGCAGATTGGTCACGTGTTTTTCAAATTACTACAACGGATCACCCCAGTTCCAGATCCTAGCTATCTTGTTAAACCATAAAGAGAACGTGACAGTTTAAAAAACAAAAGGTCACACGTATTACTTTGTACTGCACTTCCTATTGCACTTTCATTTTGAATTATTGACTTCGTTTCAAGTGTTTTAAGCTTGGTATCAAGGTATTTTTTTCCAAAAGTAATTCTGATTATGGGACAACAAGAACATTTTTTCTCTTTTTTTTACCCTTTACTGAATTAACAGCTACGTTTAAGGGATGGATAATCCATTAATTTGCATTGCGGCCATATTGGTTGAAGAGGACTCTATCTTGAACCTGTACTCTGTATCAACCGACAGTCTGCAATAAAACTTAAAGTTATTTTTTAGTTAGATAGATAATGACTGTTAGGCCCGTTTTACTTCCTACGAATGCGAATGGGATGCAAATTTTGATGTCGCAAATTCACAAAACAATTCGGATGTGTAGAGCTGTGCTCGACTCTTGTGGAACATTCACAGCGAAAATGAAGCTGTGATTTCGCAGGAAGTATGAACCAGGTTTTAATACAATATCAAGGACTGGTATTGGTCACATATATAAATTGGACCCCCAGAGTAAAGTAAAGGCAGTAGTGCTTAGTCCATCACTTTGGTCAAGCTTTTGTATACATAGCATCCTACTATAGGAACAGCCATGGTACCAGTGAGCCATTTAGAATTGTTTTATCTAATAGTATGATGATGGGCATTCATTATCTCAAGCATTGATCAGCTGACTTTTTTTTATTTTTTACTTGTAGCCACATAGAAAAACTGGACAACACGGTACACATTTGTGTGTTTGGCTGTTGCCCTTTTTTCTTTCAATTTCAAATTGTGCATGCCTGTATACTAGGCCTGCATGCAACTGTGACTGTTTCTAGTCACAGGAACCAAAATTAATAAGTAAGTCATTGTAATTTGTAGCAGGTATACAGAGCACCAAACATTATTCAAATCTCTAAAGTATCCTAAAGCTTAGTTGTGTCATCATGCACAGCAGGAATGTCAGGGGTCAGTGTCAACTAGTTGTATGCTGCATCTGTACAAATTCAAGCTTTATTATAAAGAGTTGAATGTGTTGTTTGGTTTATTTCTTTGGCATAAAAGCAGCAAAATCGTTAAAACTTGAATGCTAGCAGGCATTTTGTTACTGACTTGTAATAATTTCATGGGTTGACTATCACAATTATAACCAGATTTTTAAACAATTTGATCAAAATTGACAGAAGTCATCAATTAAATCTGTTTTCAATACTTGTTGTGATGATCCGTGTTGTTCAATGAAATAAGAATATAAAATAAAACATAAAAGACAGGTCTAGGTCATGCCTAGGAAACAGTTTGTCAAGGCTTCAGCTATGTGGAGCCTTGGAACCCCTTGATACCTGTGGTCTTTTAAAGGCAGGGAAAGACAAGTATCCTCATTAGGTGTTTCACAACATTTACGCATAATATAACAAACCTGTGAAAAATTTGGCTCAATTGGTGAGCAAGAAAGTTGCAAGAAAATAAGAAAAGAAAAAACACCCTCAAGTGTTGTATAGACTTAGTGTGCTTTCAGGAGCCTGAGAAAGGCTTCATGCCTGAAGAAAGGTCTAAGTTCTCAGAAGAAAAAAAATTTGTGAAAAATGACCTCTTTCTCTAAAATTACAATAGTTCAGTAAACAAAACTTAATCAGCAAAAAGCACTGCAGCTGTTGATAATGTATAACCTTTTTAGAAATATCTACTTTCAAAGGAATGTGGTTTTAGAGAGAGGGATTCAACAACCTTTCAATCTGAGAAACATTTCCAATTACAGATTATTTCTGCCTGGACAGTAACTGCTTCAGATTGTCGGTGATATCTCAAAAACGCTACCACCTTTTGAAATTAAAGTTTTTCTAAAGTATATTGTATTATTTTTTATTTATCTGCATAATAAAAAGAATCTGAATAAATTGATCATTTCCAAAGACCAAAGGTATACTTTGCCTTTAAAGGCAATGGACACTGTTGGTAATTACTCAAAATAATTATTAGCATAAAACCTTACGTGGTAACAAGTAATGGGGAGCTGTTGATAGTTTTAAACATTGTGAGAAACGGCTCCCTGTGAAGAAACGTAGTTTCTGAGAAAGAAGTAATTTTCGAAGATTAGATTTTGAGGTCTCGGAAGTCAAGCATCTGAAAGCACACATTTTCGTGTGACAAGGGTGTTTTTTTCTTTCAATATTACCTCGCAACTTCGACAACCAATGAGCTCAAATTTTCACAGATTTGATATTTTATGCATATTGCTAAGATATGTCACCAAGTGAGAAGACTGGTCTATGACATTTACCAATAGTGTCCAGTGTCTTTAAATGAAAAGATCTAGGCTTTAGCACAATGTACGGATCCTGCTCACCCGGATGTGGGGTGAAAGGACAGGATGAGCATTCGGTGTAAACACACACCCCAAAATATACAACAGGATATATTGCATTTCCTACTTACACCAATTGGAATTGGGTTGGGATTTTTTTCTCTTCTCAAAACATTTGTTCCCCTCTCCCTGCGCAACTCCTGTTAATTGTAACTGGTTGGTAGCGTGCAACATGTACTTCCTTGTTGGAAGGCGAAATGCTTTTTAAATGCTGGTTTTTCCAACACACTGTAATCAGCCAGGTTGCTACTGTGAATATAAAATTTATTGTTGGATCATTAGTTCTATGTTTTGCATTCAAAATTTATCGTTTAACAAAAACAACAATAACAACTTGCTGAACATTTGCATGGTCCATTTAAATGACAAAGTGATTAAGCTCAATTTAGGTAGTGTGTAACAAACCAGTAATATTAACTTTGCAGATGAGATAGAGATACTGGCACAATACAAACTTACATTATTATTATTGTTGTTATTAAGAAACTGCAATAGAAAAGCAAACCAAGGATAGTCAGCTTGATAAACTGCAATCTGCAAATGCTTAGCCCCTTTTTACACTACACTTTTAATCGAGAGAATCTCTGTGCTGAGGAAAAATGTAAAAGGATATTCTACATATTAAACGTTAGCTTATAGGCCTAATTTACACGGTACTTGGCAACTTAAAGCTGTGTATTAATCCCCTCAGCCTCGCTGTTTGACAAAGCCAACTTGACCAAAATAGATCTGCCACATTTTGGGATGAGTCGATTGTTTACTTAGCACCTGTCTCCCCAGTCTTCATTCATAAATGAAGCTACAAACTCCTATGTTGAGTTGGTTACCAAAAGGTCACCCATCAATAGCAACCATCAAGACCAGTCTAGCCAGTTCAAAGCATACACATGAGGCGGTCAGGCGTTGGTGTAGTGATTTCTTTTCTTGTTTTCCAACTTTAAGACCCTGGTTCAAATCCTGCTGAGGCTTTTGTACTTGTGGATTTGGGTTTTCAGTAGGCCTACCTGCCTGATTGAATCTGTCTTCATTCATAAATGAAGCTGCAAATTTCTTTGTCTGAGTTAGTAAGGTCACCAATTAATAGCAACCATCAAGATCTGTCTAGCCAGTTCAAGGCATACACATGGGGCTGTTTGGGGCTAGTGTGGTGATTTCTTTTCTTGCCTTCCAACTTTAAGATTCTGGTTCGAATCCTTTTGAGGCCTTATGTGGATTTGGGTTTTCAGTCCGAACCTGTTGCGTGGGTTTTCCTTGGAGTAATTCTCTGGGGTTGTCCTCCCACATCTATAAGGCAGAGTTTCGTCCTTGTCTTCTCTCTTCATGGGGCTCTTAGTATAGTGCTAATAATTATTATCATAAAACCTTACTTGGTGAAGAGTAATGGGGAGAGGTTGATGGTATAACACATTGTGAGGAACGGCACCCTCTGGAGTGCCATAGTTTTCGAGAAAGAAGTAATTTTCCACAAATTTGATCTCGAGACCTCAGATTTAGAACTTGAGGTCTCGAAATCAACCATCTAAACTTCGTGTGACAAGGGTGTTTTTTTCTTTCATTATTATCGCGCAAGTTCGATGACCGATTGAGCTAAAATTTTCACAGGTTTGTTATTTTATGCATGTTGAGATACACCAACTGCTAAGGCTAGTCTTTGACAATTACCAATAGTGTCCACTGCCTTTAAAAGTGTGCTTTTCTGAGAACTCTTGGCTGCATGACATGAACGAATAAGTAAACGAGCCGGGACGTTACTCGTCTTTCCATTCCAAAGAGTAGCAGGCGGATAGGCGATGGATCGTTCAGTGTTTTCGGGCCAACTCTCTGGAACACATTACCACTTACTCTAAGGTCCTCTCCAACAGTTTCTGCTTTCAAACGCAACCTCCAAACTTATTTATTCTAGTGTATTATAATTATTTGCTTTTTGTTTGTGTGTAAAGCGCAATGAGAATTTTTGGGGATATGCGCTATATAAGAGCTGTTTTTTTTTATTTATAAACCACTTTCGTCATCTGGCCACTGCTGAGTACTGAACCCAGCCAAGGCCTTAAATATAGACTCAGTTGTTCATACATTAAGCTGCATGTACGTCACTTTACGTCACTTTATTCAGTACTCAGTTCATCGTACATGCTACAGTACGTTTATTGCTGCAGATGCCTTGGGCATTCAAAACTATTGTATGATCTCTTTGCCATTGAGTAATATTCTTTGATTATGTATGGATGATTCATACAATTGTTGTTAATGAATCAAACTGACAGTGTAAGGTATGACAGTACAAGTGTACTTGTCTACTCATTACTACTTCTGTATGATGTACGGACAATGTATAAATGTACTTTGAATGCAAATTACAAGATAATTTAAGGTTTTTCGATTACATGTAAATAGCATGTACGAGTGATAATATTATTTTGTACATCTTAAAATAATGGGAATTGCATAAATAAGTGAAAAAGTCACGTATGCCTGTAGTATGAAACGAAGTAAGACAGATTGTGATCTGCAAATTGTTTGTGTAGCCACAAAGTTCCTGTACTTCAAGTGCACTTAACATTATTATCACCCTCTCTCAAAATTAACAATTATTTGTAGAGGAAAAAGTCTTGTGTTTCGGTCCACAGCAATACCGTTATTATACTTTTTGTGTTAGAAATTGCCGTTTATCCGATCAAAGAACTAATGGAATGTGGTTCATGTTTTGAAGGACCTGTGGTATTTACAGAAAGAGAGAGGTTGTGAAAATGTGAAGTGTGTAAAATGCAAAGTAGTAAGTTCCAAACAGAATTGAAATACAAGTCGCAAGTTTCGCTTTCAGAAATACTGTGTTTCATTATCAGAGGGTGCAATCTTTAGTAGGGTCGCTTTGAGTAGATTTTAGATTCTTCTTGAGTTGGTCGGCATAATGGAGGAACAGGGGACACTATGGATTGAGAACCCGCTCCGGCCAGTACAGCACAATAATAGAATGTCTGTAAGGGTAGTGAGGGGAAAGACTTTGTCTAACAGGTAAGGGTCTGCTTTCTTGCTTGGCGCTTTTAAGCTGTCGATGCCCTTTATGCTGGCAGAAGGTTTAAAAGGTGAAATATGCCTCTCTGTTTTTTTTAACTGGTCAATTATTTAAATTTTATTTAAATTGTAATAAATAGTAATAAACAGTGAATGATTTCCCTTGTATAGCAGAGCAAAATGCTATGCAAAATGTATCAGTTGCTAGTCAGAAATCACTATTTGTTACTCAATAATAGCATTCACTGCGCACAAAATCTGTTCCGTCTGAATACTTTGCTATCCAAAATTGCTGGATGAAATTGTTCCCTGATAAATATCAGGTTTGTCCACAGTCTTTGAGGTAGCAGGTAAACAAATATTTAAGTATAAAATAAAAAGCTTAGCAGTCTGGTCACCTTAATGTAGTTGAACTACATGTATGGCGAGGTCTTTTCCTCCAGCGTCCATGGTCCAACAAGGAAGTTGGTGTTAAAAAAGAAAAAAAATGAAAGCTTTGTGCATGCAGTAAGTTGCATGAAATCACATCTGGTTGTTTCCTGGCTGCAATGCAGTAGTGGTTGATAAACTAAGCAAAACATTATCAGCAATTCTTCTGTCTTTTTTAACAATATTTGAAGTGCATGCATAAGACAGCGTTGAGTATTGAGTCCACAAAGTATTGTTGGTTGGATTACTTGGTAAACAGTAGGAGTCCAGTATGCAGTCTGGTGGGTATTGTCAACATTGGTTCCATGAGTTGGCCTTCATATTAATGGTTAATGATTAATTGTACCAAGGCATTAGGATAAGTGCATGCAACCCTCCAAACTTTCTGATCTTTGAGCTGCTATACCAACAACTTTTGGGGCACTGTCATGTACCAAACAGACTCTATTTCAACAGACAAATCAATTTATTACGAATGTGTAAAAGTCATTAACTTGTACCAATTGGTTATACCTCGGTAACAAACTGTAAAGTTTGATTGGTGCCATTTTCCCCCTCGGGTGCAAAACCCATGGACCCAGTCACAGCGTGCAACAATTGTATAGTGTTTCCAGCATGTATTGAATCTATGTCAGTGCAAAAAGTGTTTGTTTCCCGTTTTAAAAATACACAGAGATTTCCTTACAATTAATGAAAATACAAAAACAAAACATCGTACCCTTACTCGCTGACTCTAACTCAGTGAAAAATGTTTTTAATTCCCTTTTGAAAATAAAAAAAAATTACATTTTAGAAAGTTCCTTATTTAATTATTGTACACTCATTATCGACTCTCCTGTGACATTTGTTTGTTTTAAAACAAGGCAAGGCGGTTTAGTAAGTGAAATTTCACCACTACTTTACTTCTGGGAGCGACATGGTATTTTTCAGTTGCTCCCTGTGCCCTGTCTGGTATTCCAACATCGGCCAGTATCTCGATCTGAATGAAGCAAATATGAGCTACAGGTATTTCACCATCTGTGTTTGATGACAGTATTTGGTTCCAGCTATTTGAACCGGTACTGGATGAATAGTATGCGCCTTTTCATCATGGCTTACTCTTTTTGGCTTCATTACCCTTTCACACAGAGCTTGTGTCAATAGGAAATGAATCCGCTGCATTCTTTTGTGTACGTTCATGAATTAGAACAACAGCTCATGATTGTGTGTGTTTGCAAAATGAACTTGAGAAGAGCTATCAATGTCTACTTTATACCTAAATACTTCAATACTTCATGGAGGCAATAGAGAGAGTTGTCCCCATTCACTTTTCATTGCCTTGGTGCCCTTTGAAGTGTGCCAGTAGGAATTTCTTTGATGCCTACCATGAAAAAACTGCCTAACATTACATTATACGGCCTGTTTGAGGCAGTAGCTGCTAGATTGTAAACACATATACATGTAGGCCTACCTTACAAATTGTATAAAATAATGCAAGTTTGCCCCAAACATGAAACAATTCTGCAAGTTGGCCCCAAACAAAGCTAAGGCAACTCTGTGGTAAGGGGCTCCAAGAAGAAAATAACTTGGGGGAGGAGCTGAAGGTACATGTAGGAATTGATATTCCTCTTAAAGACAGTGGACACAATATTGGTAAGTGTCAAAGACCAGTCTTCTCACTTGGTGTATCTCAACATATGCATAAAAATTACAAACCTGTGAAAATTTGAGCTCAATTGGTCGTCGAAGCTGCGAGATATGAATGAAAAAAAAAACACCCTTGTCACACGAAGTTGTGTGCTTTCAGATGCTTGATTTCGAGACCTCAAATTCTAAACCTGAGGTCTCGAAATCAACCTTGTGGAAAATTATTTCTTTCTCGAAAACTACGTCACTTCGGAGGGAGCCGTTTCTCACAATGTTTTATACTATCAACCTCTCCCCATGACTCATTACCAAGTAAGTTTTTATGCCAATAATTATTTTGAGTAATTACCAATAGTGTCCACTGCCTTTAAAACAGTCTAAATGTAGATTGTAGGATGGAGTGAAACATTCACCGGGCAGGGAATTCGTAAGAGTTATGCAGTATGTGACCTTGTTGAAGAATATTGACGCTTTCTCCAGAAGATGCTCAGAGCATACTGATCGAAACATTAACTTGAAACCAACGGTTCTTTTCAGAAATTCAGAACCACCCCAACTCATTGAGAGATATTCATTACATGGTGTTACCGCAATTTTTCCATATATTATTACCGGTAATTTAAACACCCAAAACATGCATAATACATCACTGATGTAATTAAAGTACACATATAAAAACTCTGGATTGTCTGGATTGTCCAGCAAAGAGACATCAAAGGAACATCCAATGACTCCATAACATTGCAAACAAACAAAAATTGCAAACAAACAAATCTGACCACATCTCACCCTTCCTTCATCATCTCCTCTGGCTTCCCATATGAATGAAAGCACCCCTCACTGAACTTATCACCCATACCAGATCCGCTTTAGCTCAATACAATACAATAATATACACAATACAATACAATGGGTTTTTATATAGCGCCATTTCATTTAGACCACATCGCTTTAGACGAACAATAGCAATGCAGATAATACAACTAATGAACAATAAAGCAATAAACAGACACTAAGGAAAAAGATGTTTTTTAAGTGCTTTCTTGAAAATAGGCAGTGAAATTGAGGTGCGTATTGTGATGGGAAGATGGTTCCACAGTCCTGGAGTGGCTAAGGAAAATGATTTATATGCAGTGGATTGAAGAGATTTTCTGCTTAGTTTATTTTCAGCAAGACGAATTTTGTCTGATGCTGAGCGAAGCCCAGCCCTGATTTGAATGTGAAAAGAAAAACAAGATGAAAGATATGATGGTGCAAGTCCATTTAAGTATTTATACACATGCACCAATATTTTGAATTGAATGCGCTCTTTCACCAGGAGCCAATGTAGCTTTTTGAGAAAAGGAGTTGCATGATCATGTTTAGAAGCACAAAATATAAGTTTGGCAGCCCAATTCTGAAGATGTTGAAGTCTATTAATTTGAGTTGAATTTCAGATACCAGGATTCTCACAAAACCCTCAACAAGATCTATGACCCAATTTCATGGCTCTGCCAACTACGAATTATGTGCTTACGATCACCATTCTTCGCTTAGGTGCGAGCACCGAACATCTGCACTAGCCGTGTAAGCGAACAATGGCCAGTAACGTGGAGAACGCACGCGCACAAGCAACATTCCCGGCTTACCCTTGAAACACATTGTACGCCTCACGTAAGCGCGATATTCCCTGCTTCCGTAAGTGCAAATTCTTTGCTTACGGTAAGCAGAGCAATGAAATTTGGCCTAGGTTGTCTTCTTCTGCCATTATGGAAGGTTTCAATGCAGCCTTTCAAATCCAATCCTTCAATGTCATTTCACTTACTGAATTCAAATAATCAGACTTATTTTTCCAGACTTGTTGTTATGTTTCAACTTAATGATCTTTTGGTAGAATTATTATAATTTTTATAACCTTTTGTGTATGAATGGTAGGATTATTGTTATAATGATGTTCATTGAGTTGCATTAAGAAGGTGGTTTATATTTCCCTTTTTTCAATTTGTACAGTACATGTGTCTGGTTTCTTATAATGATGATCACGCCACGGAGATGGTGTTGTTAACGCCCCCTTGCCCCTAGTGTTGTTGTAATGAAACAACCTGCTCCATCTAATTTTCATCATCCTGCTATCAACTGCCGAAAATCCAAACAGGAAAAATTTCCAATTAACAGTTGATCAGAGCAGATATGTTTCAGGTGTTAGCCACTAGGACGTAATCAGTTCTGAAATCCCGAGACCCTTTTCCTGGCTGCCCAAAATGTAATTATGCACACTCCCTCCCCGAGGGTCTTTTCGCAGACACAGGGCACTCCCATTTTAGGGGTTTATTCTTGGCGGGCAGCGCGCTGGCGGGCACACTAAAGGTTGATCCTCCTCTGTATGACAAATACAGGAAGTGTATCTTCTCACTGCGGTTTTTATCGCGATATCTTGTCGGGTTTTCATCTGGAACGTTTCTCGGAAGTTTGTCGGACAGTTCTAAAATACCAGTCCCACAATTGGGATCATAGTACAATAATGTGAGGAAGTTTGCTGATGCGGTCTAACCTGATTTTGTACACTCGAACGGGCTAGTTCTTTTTGTCGGCATGGGACGTTCTGCAGATGACTGACTGTTTCAGTTGCCTTAAAGGATGTTAATAATTAGAAGAGTTGTTACAAGTCACTGGCTTCAGGAGAGAGGCCTACATTTAACATGTCCGCGTGGAACACTGAAATTACACTTGAGGTAAGTCTCGGTTGGCGTGCCGGTAGCGGTGATGGCAGATCGCGTCAACTTGTGAATCATGTCAGTGGTCTTAGCGGACGAGCGACGTTGCACCGTTCACCACCCGTCGTGCCCCCTCGACAGCGGATGCTCAAACCCCCGGACCTACCCCTGCCGGAGATACCAAAATGCAAGTCAGTGGAGGAGGATAAATACTTGTCACCATACTTGTCAGCTACAAAACCCAATAACTATGGGCGGGATCCAACAGAAACGCGACAGTGAGTATGAACACAGAGCTGCCGAGTGTTAACAAGCGGTACAGTGTAATTAAGTGCACTTTACATTGCACCAATGCGCGTACACTTGTTGTCTACATTACACATTTGAGCCTGCAAGCTGCATGTATATTATGTACACACAGTGAATTTCTAGATGTTTTGTGTACTTGTCAACGACCACGTTTGAAAAAGAAAAGCAACCAAACCACGTGTCTTTTTGTTTGATTTGTCTGTGAAAATCAAACTGAAAGTGATTTTCTTGCTTGATGTGGAGCAATGGTCAATATGAACCATACTCTAAAGCAGTAGTAGGTTTTATGTTTTTTAATTTCCAAGTATTTTTTTATCAATCTATGACCCTAGCTAACTAAAAATTATACATTTTTTACAAATTTGTTTGTTATTATTTTTTGACAAAGGTACAAAGTTGGATTAATTTACATGATTATTTTATTATTTGTTTTTCTTATTTTTTTATTTCCTCATAAAAAATAAATATATTTTGCATACCGATCAAACTGCAATTAAATAAAAACTAAAAAGTTCTGAGTTTTCCAAGCAAATAAAAAAATGTTGAGACCCCAAAAAATGTTTTTCCTCTTCCTCAATGCCTTTCTCTTCCCAAGTACAAAATAAATATGAAGAATGTTTTGATTTCAAAAAAATATTGTGATATAGATTATAGCATACCGACAAGCACAACAAACGAATGTTTGTTTACAGTTTTTTATTTAGTCTTCCAAGTCAAAAACTCAACTGCATTAGTAATTGCCAAGAAATGTGTAACAGATCCATTGCCAATTGAGCCAATAGCCAAAATACAAAATATATACGCGAATAAAAACATTCTTGTATTCAGGGTCTTTATACAATAGGAAAACCTGAAAATCGACATCAATTAAAACTTAAATGTGGTAAAAAGTGTAGCAGCTTTGGATAGTATTTAATAAATTTTGAGAAACATTCCGTTTTGAAGATCCCAATATTTGAATATAAATATAGAAACATTTCTGGTATTGTTTCTAAGATTATGTGTATTCCTAGGGATTAGGCTATTCTTCCTGCATGGACATATTCAGTCCGGATTTTCAGCAATATATCTCAAAATTGCGACCACATTGTGAAATCAAATTTTCATGATTGTATATCTACACACTATGTAAGATTAAATCACAGGCCTCGATAAAGAGAACGACAATGAGAATGTTAACAATGCACGCGCCTGATTGGTTGAAAGAGCGTGGGCATATTCTGCGTAGAACATTTTAACCAATATAATGCGTTCTCTTTGCGTCGTGATCGTTTTCGTTGTTGCTGCAGTGTGACTTGGCCTTAGAATTAGATTGCATCATAAACATTTATCTTCCAGTACGCGCTAATCTACCAATCAGAAGCTCGAACTACTAGGGGGATAAAAACATATATGCTACGACCTCTGTTTTATATCCTGCTTCCTCTGTTTTTATAACACAGTGCGTGTTGTGAAATGTCATTTTGTCACGCTCGGTATACGGACAGTGCAAAAATTACATTCTAAACTTTGTGCGCGTGAAATAACGCTCTAAAAATTTAAATTTTGCGCCTTGCAAGTGAGACTGGAAGATAAATTTGTTATCACGCGCGCGCTGCGTCCTATATCCAACTCGGCCTTCGGCCTTGTTGGATGTGGGATGCAGAAGCGCTATATTTTTTCGGATTCCACTCGCGCTTGTGTGATAACTTATAATACCAGTACAGAAATTTAGTTTCCATTGGCACATAGCTAGCGTGTGTGTTTTACCAATTCAGCCAACATTAAGAAAGCCCCTTCCCATTAATAAGGCTGTTTAAGAAATTATGAATAAAACAAAAAAGGAAATCAGAATTTTGTCCTAAAAGTGTCTGTTCAAGGTCAGCATTATGAATTATTTCCCATTGTTATTTCTTTATTATTAATTTTGTTTTCATAAGGGATCATGGATTACATACAAGGGCAAAATACAGTGTTTTGGTTTCACTTTAGTGTCTGAATGTATATCTCTGTACTGCGTCCTTAGTAATTTGTATATATATGTTCCTCAATGAAAGGGAAAGTATAGGTTTGGTAGTCACTCTTAAAATTAATGACAAATAAAATTATACTTCTTAGTTACAAGTATTCGGTAGTAAAAAATGCATTTTGAGTAAATTATTTGTCTGTTTTCCCCCCATCAAATTTGAATCCGAGAAGTAATACTGGCATTAACATCTCTCAGATGTTGATGTACAATAGGTTAAAACACAAATAATAATCTTTATCCCCGATGCAAACATCTTTTGAAACAAAACCTATACCAGCACACCAATAATCCATTTAAAGTTCCACAGGTTATGTTCATTGAAGAGCTTTTTTTATAGATGTTACCCTTCCATAATTTACAAACATAAAATTGAATTGGGCTGTTATCATATCAAAACGCGAAGCAGTTGTTTGGAAGTAAATCAATCACCGTTTTCTATTGGGTTCTTTCCCTCGAAGTACGAAATGTTTTTTTCCGGGCATTTGCGCCAGATTTTGTGTCTACTCACAACTTGGGCAGCTGCTGCTTTGCGCTGTTATTGCATCATTCTGCACCATCAGGTCTGCATCCAAGCAGACCAAATACTGTACACAAATCTTATTTGTGGAGAAGATGACTGCGGCATCATCCTATATGTACGCAGGGTTACGTTGGGTTACGTAAGGTTACACACACACTGAGGGAAAGGTCCCCTTAGGGCATTGATTCATCGTGCCTAGATGGATGGATTTAAGTCGATGGACGCTAGTCTGTCGGGCAGCATGTTTTTTTCTTTTTTAGGGTTTTGTGAGATAGTTCAATTTTCTTGATGCATCTGTCTTAGTTCAATTTTCTTGATGCATCTGTCTTATTTTTTCAATTAAAAGGGGAGGGTATACCTACTGTAGCTTGGTAACTACATGTATTGCAAAAATGAATGACCATAAAAACATATGTACTTGTACTTGCTCAGCTGTTCATAGTGTATAACATTTTGAGAAACAATTCCCTTCAAAGGAATGTGGCTTTAGGAAGAGGAATACATTTCTACTCGGATTGTATATTCAAGTTTCTTCCAGTGTGGACATAATCGCTCCATATTTTTATCTCTAAAACGCTACCACCTTTAGCAATGAATTTTTCACAGGTTAGTTTTATTGCATGAGATTTAGATGGTTCCATAAACCATGCATAAACCAAAGGTATACTTTACCTTTATGATACATACACCCGTATATGTACATCATCATTATTTGTGTTTTTATTTTGTTGGTGGGAAAGAGTGGAAAAATGTAACAAGCTAACAAGTGACCTTGTTTTTTTTTAAACGCTTGTAGATAATTTTTTGGAAATCCAGCTACTTATTAGTCAACAATATTCAGTGAAACTGTTTGAAAAAAATGAGATTCTTCCTCAATCACGTACTCAAGTGTCTCAACACAGAGATTTTAAAACTTGCCTTCTTTTATGAATAATGGGCTACACTGTAGGCTATAATGCAAAACTACATTGTGCGGTGTTATTTTTAGCTAGGGGCTGAACTTGTTTCAAGGATTCTTTTCATATAGTGGGGTTAAGCCCCACAATGTTTTTAAAAAAGATTAAAGAAAAGGGACAATGGAAAACCAATGGAAAAGGTACACAATGATGTTCTGCTAAGAAATGTCTGTGAAGTTTGAATGAACTGTAAAGGTTAACCCTTGGAGGTACATGTACTTACTACCTCCATGGTTATACCAACTCATCAAACTAGGGGTGCGTTCCACTCGCGCAAACGTTGCCAACAGTTGCGCACGTTCGCCAACAATTTCAAGTGGAACGAGTTGTGTGCTGCCACTGTTGGCGAACATTGGCAACTTTAGGCAAACATACTTCTGAGGTGTTGGCGAGTGGTTTTTAAAATGGCGGAAAGCATACAGTATTATTTCTTTGTCACAAACATAATTACATTGTATTTTCGGTGATTTATAATGAAGATTTAAAGTAACAAAGTTCATTAGTTGAAGAAATGATGTAGAAAAGAGGATTACATACAGCAAAAACTAAAAAAATTACTACGTACGGTGCGTGCCATCTTCCTTTCAGGGCGTCGCCATATTGACATCGCGTAATGCGCACCAATCGTTCCAAAGATTAAAAACGTTTGCGTGAACAGTTGCGAGTCGTTTGCGCGAGTGGAACGCACCCCAGGATTTACAAAATCAGTGTCAGCATGGGGATTGGGGGAAGTCCCTATGAAGGCCACATTGCTACATGTACATTAAGCATGTAGATGTACATTGTTGTAGGCCTACAGTGTCCAGTACATGTACGTATGCAAATGTACAATGTATGTACCATGGTTGTAGAAGTATTTTTTACCTACATGAACACCTTATATATAAAGTTTATTGTAATGTTCTTCATGTCTGCTGTAGTGTAAAAACATGTACATTGAGGATGGGGGGGTGTGTACTAGTCTTTTCAGTGAAAGGATCTTTGATTTACCGAATTAGTTGCCCATGCTAAAGTAGCCTTTCCCCTGTGAATTGCATTTCCTGTGGACCGAAATTAAATATCCTTCCATTCGTTCAAACTAGGACAGGTTGTTCATGATGGTTAACTAATAAGGCATGGGTTTGTATCGGTACAGAGTCGTGTTGTTTTTTCATATTGACCTTTCATCACAGTATTTCACCGTGAAACTGACAATTCATCAATATGAAATGTTTAGTACGTAGGCCCCCCCCCCATAGTATTAATATTAATACTTTACACTTGTACACTGTACCTCACTTCAAGGGTTCAGATACTTTTTAACACATAACACAATGTCCACAAATTTATATTAAACTTACTCGGTTTGAAGATAATGGTGGTAGAAAGCTTCCCTTAAAATATTTCATGCTGAGGTGCTGTAGTTTAAAACAGTGAGTAAAACAGTGTCTCAAAAATAATTTTTGTCTACACATCCGAGTAAAGGCCAAGTCACACTGAAGCGATAACAAAACTGATAACGATCACAACTCAAAGAGAACACATTCTATTGGTTGAATTGCTCCACGCAGACTACGCACATGCTCATTCAACCAATAGAATGAAACTGTCCTTTCGCCGTGCTCGTTATCAATTTCTTAATCGCTGCAGTGTGACTCGATCTTCAGGGTAAAACCAAAATTAATATGCTTCATATAAAACTCAATACACTCTTGGTACAACCCTCAGTATTAATGGTTTTATAAGGAAGTTCAGGATCATATATTGTACAAATGTCATGTAAAGTCTGGTTTAATGTATTTCTTAACATAGCTCCATGACTGTACCATGAGACTAAAGGCCAAGTCACACTGCAGCAATAATGAAAACGATAACGATAACGACACAAAGAAAACGCATTCTATTGGTTGAATTGCTGCTCGCGTACAACGCCCATGCACATTCAACCAATCGAGGGAGTACATTGTTAATGTTATCGTATTCTTTCTCGTTATTGTTATGGTTATCGAGGCCTGTGAGACCGGTCCTAATTTGTCCTAATTTTTCTCTCTCTCCTCAAGCACCATGAGCGCCTTCCTGAGGCGGATACCGGCGCTCTATTAAGTGTTCTTTATTATTATTCAGAGTAATTCCTTCAACCAGGATTGCACAATAAACGAGTACCCAGGTTGTCGTCCTATAGTGTATTAGGCCAGGAATTTCATATGAGAGAAGGGCAACTTGGCCATTTTCATTGTACAAAGGGCACTTCACTTGTGTAATTCCAGGCCTGGTGTTGAAAACATTGGACACTATTGACAATGTTAAAGACCAATCTTCTCACTTGCTGTATCTCATCAGTATGCATAAAATAACAAACCTGTGAAAATTTGAGCTGAATCAGTCATCACAGTTGCGAGATAATAATAAAGAAAAAACACCCTTGTCACACAAAGTTGTGTGCTTTCAGATGCTTGATTTCAAGACCTCAAATTCTAAATCTGAAGTCTGGAAATCAAATTCGTTGAAGATTACTTCTTTCTCGAAAACTACGTCACTTCAGAGGGAGCCGTTTCTCATAATGTTTTAAATACCCTCAATCTCTCCCCATTACTTATTACCAAGTAAGGTTTTATGCTAATAATTATTTTGAGTAATTTCCAATAGTGTCCACTGCCTCTAAATAACATTATGTAATGTTAAACACCATAGTTGTCTTTAATAATAGTGGATGGTGTATTTGTTTAATAGACATTGTTTGCTTTTATCATATTTACAGTTTGATTGGTGTTTTTAGGGTGTTTCTCTTCCTGGTTTGATAATCGAATTTACATATGTACTTACTGTGCTAAGTTTAATTGATTACACAGTTTTAAGGAAACTACACTATTGGAAAAAAGTACCAATAGTGTACACTGATCAGTACCAACAGTGTACAATTTGTTTTCAAAGACCAGTCTTTCCACTTGGTGTATCTCAGTATGCACAGAATAACAAACCTGTGAAAATTTGAGCTCTATTGGTCGTCAAAGTTGCGAGATAATAATGGAAGAAAAAACACCCTTGTCACAAAACACCCTTGCAGTTGTGTGCTTTCAGATGCTTGATTTTGGGACCTCAAAATCTAATTCTGAGGTCACAAAATCAAATTCAATTATTCTAGTGAAAAATTACTTCTTTCTTGAAAACTACGTTAATTACTTCAGAGGGAGCCGTTTCTCACAATGTTTTATACTTCCAACAGCTCTCCATTGCTTGTTACCAATTAAGTTTTTATTCTAACAATTTTTTTTGAGTAATCACCAATAGGTTCCATTGCCTTTAAAATACTAAAAAAATAATATAATGTATCCTTGCCCTCGAGGCCCTATACATTCTACGCAATGTGTACATTGTACCTCATTGGTTATTATATCTTAATAAGAGCGATATACACGGTTTGTATTATGGAGAGATGGTTCATACGGACGTGTATAACATGAAACGACGTATCACATACTTTATCAGTAGAGTCATACAGTATCTAATCAATGTACCATGTATGTCTGATGTGTATGACTAAACACCGGTGTATCGGTGTATCACACGGCACTAGTTTGAATCACAGCTGTGTTAATTGTACAGTGATTCTCGAGTCCACACTCCTTTTACCCAGCAATCAATAATCAACAAATACAACCCAGTCCTTGGGTCAGCTGTGTGGAATTACAGCTCTATTGATACATGTATCATAGCAGTGTGACGAGACGGGCACACCGGTAGTCTGTCACACGCCTGAATAACGTGTGTGGAGGTACAGTTTGTATGAGTTGACTGTACATTGTACGATTGTGACTGGTTTATACATGCGTTGGACAGTTCAGTGTGACAGTCGAGAGTGACAGCCAAGAGTGGAGTGGTTTGCATCTATCCATATATTTTTTACTCCACTCTTGATAGAGTCTGGACATTATAAGACTACAATGAGGTAAGTGTCTGAGTCACAGATACTTGTAACTGTATATTATACACAGAACACACTACATGTAGGCAATGGACGAGTTGTGTAGCTAAACAACTTGCCACACAGTAAATTATAACATTTTAAAATAATGAATTGTTATGATGTTAACTTGCAGTTATCCGATAATTTGTTTTTAGTAAAGACTCAATTCTTGTTTGCAATTTTAGATGCATGTTTACGGAATGATGTAAAGTACAATGTATGTACATGTATAGGCCCCACAGGTTTATTTTATACTATGTACATGTACCACATCCTTTTTTGAAATATTATTTACATGGCTTTAAATGCATCTAGTTTTACTGGTATATGTATTAACACAATTTATTTTTGCTTAATAGGTTTGGAATTTAAAAAATCATATTGTGCCTACACCTTCAAATTCAAGTTAGCCTTATTACTTCACAGAAACTCAGGCTGTGTCCAAATTGGTGGCTACAGCTATGGTTACGGCTAGAATTACATTTCAATCATTGCATTGAAGTACATGTATGTCCTTGGCAGCACCCTTAGCAACAGCCATAGCCGCCTACTTGGAAGTGCTAACTCTGAGATAAATCAGACTTTTTAGTCTGGCCTGGAGACATAAAATGGGGTTCAATTGTCAGCTTCTGCAACCCCATTAGCCCTATAGGCCCTACTTCATTGATTCATGCATAATTTTTTTACTTCACTTTTTTTTAATGTATGTTTCTCTCTGAACAAATAATGGTTGAAGTAGAGCAGTCTAGCCCTTAGTCAGGAAAAGGAAGTTATGTGTCATAGGGACCTTGTAACCAAATCTCTCTGTTGTGACTACTGCTGGTGTCTTTCTATAGGAGTGATGACTAGGGCCCAATTTCATAGCTCTGCTTACCGTAATGGAAACAGGGAATTCTGTGCTTACACAAGCGTATTATACAAGTGAGCAGGGAGTTTGTTCATGTGCGCGTGCCGTGCTGCATACTCCATGTTACTACTAACTACAATGTAGGCATTCTTACACATGCTTACACATATGCTTACACAGCTTGCGCAGAAATTTGGCACTTGCACAGTAAGTGGAGAATGGTGATTGCAAGTGCATGAACTCGGCAGTAAGCAGAGCCATGAATAGGGTCTTCGGGTTCCATGGTGAATGGTTCAATAGGGAAACTGTGTCAAAATTCCCCAGGGCTCAGACGTACTCCAAATGTACTGGAGTGCGAAATATTGCCCAAACATTAGAGAATGTACAGGTGTGATCCATTCAACCACCTCCATGCCTATGGTTGTTGCCTGGTGCCTTGAATATCCCCTACAGATGTGCTTGTTACTACAGTATGGAGCATTGCCCTAACAAGAGCAGTATCAGTTATAGACATTGCGTATTCTGGCTGGTTTGTGCTTACTACGCTAGATTCCATTTCATAGCACTGCTAACATTAAGCACCAAAAAGGCATGCTTACATGTACCTTCTGGTGGTATACATGTATCTACTGTACTACATTGCAAATCCATGGTGACACGCAAGCTGGCCGCCTTATTTTCTTGCTAAACCTATGATGTACGCTTACTCTGAAAGCACATTTTTTTCTCTGATATACTTCACCACATTTGCTTCCCATTAAACAGTGCTAAATTAGTCTTTGAAAAATATATTAAATTGCTTGTAATATTATTACTATTATTGGTTCATTACAATACAAACAAACTATTTGTTGCTCAATGGCGGATTGGCATGAAATTTGTACAACACACCCTCAAAAAAAAAAAAAAAAAAAAAACCAACAACAGCAGTATAAAATGCAAAATTACCAAAAATAAATGCATTTAAAAATGGTTTTAAATAAACATTTAGATATCACAACAGGTGCACTGATTAGTGTGTGCATGTGCCAACATACAATAGTACATCATTCTCAATCATTCATGTATTAATAATTGCTGTTAAACCTACAGTAACTATATTTGAACACAAAAACTATTGTGTGCCCCAATGCTATTCCATCTAGATAACTGAGTGTGAAAAGAAAAAAAAAAAAATACAAAGTAACTCAACACCCACTATAATATAGTGTGAGTGTGCATGTTGTCTGACTGGTCACATTCCATGCATGTATTGGGTATGAGACATGTAGTCAGAGTTCAGACCTCAAGTGCTGTGGCTCTAATAATTAATCTTCTATCATTTGTTTCCTCATTAATACGTGTACACATGCAAAATTACTCCTTGTCAGCCTTAAAGGCACTGGGCAGTTGGACACTGTTGATTAATTACTCAAAATAAGTGTTAGCATAATAACTTACTGGGTATAGAGACCAATGAAAACCTGTCCCGTATATACTGTGGGTTTTAAAACACTCTTTGATAAACGGCTTGTGAAGTAACATAATTTGTGAGAAAGAGGTAATTTCTCCCTCAAATTCAAATATCTTTGAATGGTATATTAACAGGCCTGAAGTTCATTTTAGGCATCTGAAAGAACACAAATTTGTATGGTCAAATATTAATATTCACAGGTTTGTTATTTTATGCATTGGGATACACCAAGTGAGAATACTGGTTCTTGGCAATTACCAAATGTGTCCTATGCCTTTTAAACATCTCTCATGACATCTGTTTATTTAACCTGTCTGTAATTTGTGGTACAGAAATATTATTATAATCCATTGGGTGTTAATAGCAGGTTGAAGGATTTGTTTGTGGTTTTTGACAACTTACTCGGTTTGTCCCACAAGAAGTAACATAATAAGGTGTGGTGTTTTCACTGAATTACACTTTAGAGAGCAATGAATGTACATTCATTGTCAATGGGAGTGCCTTAAGTTCAAGAACTTTCTAAAAGAACACTTGTTATTGATCAATGGTTTTGTATTGTGGACCACGAAGGCCGTCCACTCATCAGAGAATGTTGACTTGGTATTAAATGGAAGGTTTTTGCTTGTGATTATTTCACACTTTTGATTGTTAGAAGTATGCTCATTTTAGAGAATTTGATGAGGAAAGAAATGAAGCTTAACGTATGTGTACAGAAACAACAACAAATTTGTTGGTTTATTTTTAAGAGTAGGATTTGAAACATTGTATCCTGGTGGGAGTACAGTCAGGTTAGGTTTGCATTATGTTAAAATAACTTTTGAGTAGTTGGTGGTTCGGAGAACTGGTGGTGGACTACTTAAATAAGTATGCTCTCTGAGTGTGATCGTCTCGATGCAAAACTCTGAAGGAACTTTTGAAGGGGCACCAAGGCCAAGGTAATAGAGGGCCATGTCCTGGCCTCCATTTAGTTTCAGGCATGCCGTTATTATTATTATTATTTTAAATTTTAAACAAATTATATTATTGATATCAGAGCGTTTACTACATTTATTACTCTACTCATTGGTAGGCTTGATACTTCATAGAGGTAATAGACACCGCCTTGGTGTCATTTAACATGCCCTCATATAGAGGTGAACTTTACTACATGGAAACATTGCCCTGCATGAACTACGTCTAAAGCCTGAAGGAGGGTAGTTTGCTCTATATTTTGTACACACAGACTTCCTGGATGTAAATGTTAAAGGCATTTTGCCCGTGTTTTTGATTTGTGATTAAAATTTGTGTTCCAGTTGATTGCTCTCTAAATCTAGGCACTAAACATTCCAGTACACACCACTTCTGAATTCAATATGCATGGTTTTGAAGTTGCATGCTCCGATGGACAGTTTAAAGAGTGCTTTGTGTACTTACTTTTCGACCTGACACACTTGTACTATTGTGGAAGATCTACCTCCAAGCCTGTTGTATGGCATCTTATAGGGTTTGGTACTTTTTGTACGACACAACAACAATGTCAACAGATTTCCATTAAAGGCAGTGGACACTTGGTAATTACTCAAAATAATTATTAGCATAAAACCTCACTTGGTAACGAGTAATGGGGAGAGGTTGATGGTATAAAACATTGTGAGAAACGGCTACCTCTGGAAGTGATAAAGTTTTTGAGAAAGAAGTAATTTGCCACGAATTTGATTTCAAGACCTCAGATTTAGAATTTGAGGTCCCAAAATCAAGCATCTGAAAGCACACAACTTCGTGTGACCATGGTGCGACACAGGTGTTTTTTCTTTCATTAATATCTCGCGACTTCGAGGACTGATTGAGCTCAAATTTTCACAGGTTTGTTATTTTATTCATATGTTGAGATACATCAACTGTGAAGACTAGTCTTTGACAATTACCAATAGTGTCCAGAGTCTGTAAACTTACACATTTCGAAGATAATGAATGATGGTAGAAAGATATTCTTAAAATATTACTTGCTGAGGTGAGGTTTAGCTTGGTAGGATTCGAACTCACAACCTTTTTGCAAGTCCTGCAGTCTAACGACATAACCACTTGGACTAAATGGCGTCTAATAGATGGCGTCTCAATTAATTAATTAATTGAATTGAATTAAAGGGTTTTTATTTTCCGTTTTGAACAAAAGGTTCCATCAACAATATGACTCACCATCCCAACATTGACTGTAACAATCACATTAATGGGGTCTTAATGCTGTATCACAGCCAATTTCCTGATCTAGATCTTGTACAAGAATAGATATTTATCAAGCTGCATTTTAAATGTTAAAGTCCATTAATAGAAAGAACTAATTGCTTAGTGAACTAGCATTTTATGCAGACCCACACGTATTGAACTTTTCTAGGCTAATTGCTAGCACCAGATGTCATGGCTTTGTTTATCCTAAATGTAACTGAAAACCTGCTTACTGAAGCAGAATGTGCAGTTATCAAAATTGTTTTTCACAAGTAAGCATGAAATTGTTGCACGTGTGCGAATGAATACTTCTTGTTTCTAAGCAATCTTTGCTTACACATACAGCAGATAAAAGTGCCAATTTACCCTGTAAGTGGAGTATCATGGTGTCTACAGAATATTGTGGTGAACAGTGCCATGACATTGGTCCCAGCATAATGCTGTTTTTGTAGAAATTGGTGCTTAGCACTTTATTTGGCTAAGCAAGGATTTATCAGGGAACCAGTCTCAAACAAAATACATTCAATACACGATATTCTGGTTAACCCTTTTCTGCTAAGCAAGATTTTTTAGTGCCAACAAGTTTTATTGTGCTTCTCAGCTGTAATTGAGCCTAATTTGTTGGTCAATCATCGCTTGTTTGTATAATTTGAAGGGAATATAAATGGTATTTTTATTATTCTACTAAGTGCGTTTCCTGGACGATTTTAAAATAAACAAACTGCATTTGATTGTTATGTCTGATGGCAGTTTTTATCAACTAATGTTTTTACCAAAATGCACTGATATACCCCTGGTGTTTATTATGATAAAGAAGTACATTTTTAGGTTGACTAAAGATTTTCCTGAAGCACTTGACCTATATAAAAAAAGAATTCATGAAGGGCTACACGTGTACACTAACACTATAGTCTGCAGAAAAAGAAACGCATAACCTTGTTTTTGTGTTTTGAAGCAGACTTCATAGTTGGGAATGGTTAGAATAGAATCTAGAGCAGCATCGCCATCAGAGTGTTATTAATGAAAACACAGTGGAATAAGATCCAGAATGTCCATGATGTTATTTTTAGCGTTGAGGTCTTATATTGTTCATGATATGCCACATGTTCCTTCCAGGTAGCTCTCTCGGGGGAGAATATTAGGCCCTTGGTAGAGACAAATAAACACAGGCTATGGAGCGCATCCACATTGTCTATCTCATTTCCACTATGGTGAATGATGCGATATGATATTGGTGTGTGTGTGTGGTTGATCTTCAGGATGATGACCAACATGATCTTAGGGAAGGAAACTGCCCGTGGGGTATTATGGGGGGTTTTAAGTTTCGGCATGACCGAGTTTTGGCAGACCTTGCGCAACGACGACTCAGAATCATCTGTGTTTTGATGATCCGCTCATCATTAAGAAGTACGCGTGAGGTTCATGAATTAAATGAATAGTTAGTCTTTAAGCTGTGTTTGCTCCAATAAGGAATCACTCTTGTTGGTTTCGTAGTCATTGTACTTAGAGGTGTGCGCAACATTGTTTGAAAATATAAATGTTCACAGTAAACAGCCAATTGACAACAGATAAATGCACCAATTGACAACAGATAAATTGAGTAACTTTTTTGTATTCGACAAACTCGGGCACTTTTTATTCATCATTGACACAGTTATTGTTAATTGAAATATAAATAACATTGATAAAACTTTCTATCCAATCAGCGGTTTTCAAGCTGTTGTTCATAAAATGTCTCCCACGATTGTGGCGATGCACGTGAAACAAGGTTGTTCCTTCGCACAATTGTTACTTTTTACTTTAGTATAGTTTTTGAGAAATGAGTAAAATGGTTGGTTTTGATCACTTGATCTTGAGTGTATTGTCCACAAACACATGTGAAAAATTGTGAGTGCCTTAGTCTTGTTTTGAGCAATTTTTAATTTTAACGTTTTAATAAGTAAAATAATTATGGTATTTATTTTCCACCATATTCTTGTGACGCTCCATTGATTGAGCAAGTCTGTCATTTAATGTACATGTTGGGTCAAAGTACTGGTCTTTAACATCTACCAAATGTTTCAGCTATACAGTCAAATAGCAGGCATTCCTTAGCCCCCTGATCTATGCCTAGCCTTGGGTAAAAGACATTACTCATACAGTGAGTGGGACAATAACGTGTCTTACATGGTACACTACCAATTATTTATATCAGCACCTGACCACATACACATCAGACCAGAGGTGTGAAAATAATAAAAAAACTGGTAAACAACAGAATGCTTTTGGGGTAGAGTTTTTAACGATTCATTTTTTTGTTTGTTAGAGTGTCATGGCCGAGTGGTTAAGAGCATCGAATTCAAGCTCTTGTGCTAAGTCACCAGAGTGTTGGTTCGAATCCCGATCGTGACACTTGTGTCCTTGAGCAAGATACTTTACTATAATTGCTTCTCTTCACCCATGGGTATAAACGGGTACCTGCGAGGGTAGATGTTGATATCGTGTATGAAAAGCCACCAGCGCCTTACAGGCAGCTCAGGGCTGTATACTCCCAAGGGAGCTCAGAAACATTTTAAAAAGTGATGTTATTGGCCCATGACCAGGGCACTAATGGTAAAACGCATTGATACGGTTATTGTAACATGCTCGCTATATTTATAAAAACTGAGTGATATTATTTAGTTATTAATTTTTCAAATGTTGATGTTTGTTTGTACATGTAGCTGCTTGGCATCTCTGAAAAACAATGTTTCACTGAAAGGTCTCCCCATAGTAATTAAGAAATAAATAAAAACAAATAAATTATTTTAACCAATATTTCTGCCTCCTTTATCCCCACAGTGTTGAGAAGTCCGTTTGTCAGGCGTCTGCCTCCGTGATGCTGTACGATGACAACATGAAGAAATGGGTGTCATCCGGGGCACCAGGGATGTCACGGGTACACATCTATCAACATACAGTCAACAATTCATTCCGTGTGGTGGGACGTCTCACAACGGACCAATCGGTAAGAAGTTCAATCCCATCGTTCAGTCACAAGCTTTCACATTGGAAATCTACAATTTATGTCAATTGTTGAATTGATTTCCCATTAGGGGGGTTGGGTTTCACTTGATTTTAATAGACTTTAATAAATAAAAATTTAAAAAACCTTAAAAGTTATACTTTTTATAGAAATAAACCGTACTTCGTGGATTAAAAAAAACAAATTGTAATGAGAGATCGCCTAATATTCTGAGGCCGGATGGCCGAGGGCTATTAACTGATTTGGGCTATTGGCCCAAATCAACTGTCACCATCCATGGGCATGGTGCTACATGTACTTACTCCTGGGGCAGAAACAGGGGTTCCCCCTAAACAGTCATACATGTATGATGTAGACATGGGTATCATCCACTGGGATCCTGTTGTTGTTGTTTTAATAAGGGAATCAATGTGTGGTGAAGAGGTTTTCAACTAGTGGTTTAATCCCAACGAGGCCTGGTTCATGATAATTTTACTGAGACGAAGTCAAGGTAAATTATCAAGAACCAGGCCTCAGCGGATTTAAACCACTAGTTGAAAACACACTTTGATTCCCATTCATAAATACCTTTTCGGTCAAAAAACATCAACACTTTTTGGTCAAAAAGTAAAATAAATGCAAAAAATATAATTATGTAATGATTTCTTTCAACACAACACCCCTCCAGCTATGAAATGGTAAGGCCCTTGGGATCAACAACTCCTTAGGAATGAAGAAACTGTCTTTTATAAGCATACATGGTGCAAGCTCACGTGTCACGCCCATGTTTCAACACTTTTTACTGGTCATAAACAAAGGTTTATACACCCCCACGTGACGCGCTCTCCACCAATAAGAATAGCGAAACTGTCTGAGGTATTTATTAATAAAAATTGTTAGTGTACCCAAGATTGTGGCTGCACTGTTTATAATAACTCAACTCAGTGCTTGCATTTAAATTGAGAAAATAAATGAACCTTAATATTTGCAGTATGTAATTTCTAAAAATAATGAAGTGCAATTAACACAACACAAAATATAATTCAAAGGGAGATAAACAGCGACAGTTATACAGAAAACAGGATTCCATCTTCTTGTTTTGATGTCCTAAAATGGTGCTCTGTGTAGCTGCTGGTTGTGTTTGGCCCATGGGTATGATTAAAATGTGGGGAAGATTCTTGTATTCAGGCCTCTCTGTCCATCACAGTCTGGCTCTCAGGACTCTGATTGAGGAGATTCTAATATAACTAAACACACTCAGCCCCTCTGATGGGCGCTTGAACATTCTTAACTAGAATATCCGTCGCTAGAACCGGCTAGAACAGAGAGAGCACAAACATGTTTTCAAAACGTGTTTTTGATGTACATTATGTATTATATTGGCAGGCCTGTTACTTCGAGGCGATTGATTCCATGCCCCCTGGTCATTGCCTTGGTGCCCTTGAAATGCTCCAGTAGAAATTCACAATTCCCTTTTTTACTAAAGTGAAAATGCCTTGGTGCCCTTTTCTTTCATGTATCATACTTGCAGACAATACTTGAACCTGGTTTTGGGGTTTCTTTGTTAATTACATGTTTTGTTTTTTGGCTTTCCCTTTGTTTTGTTTCTCGAAAAATGTCTTAAACCAGGATACAAATGTTAACTGACTAGTTTAATCAAACATCAGTAGCATGTGGGATGTGCCAGAACATTACATTCCAGAGATTGTTCATTCACAAGACGACGGCTTATTTTTTTTGTAAGAAATACCAGTATAAATCATTGCTTTAAAAGCAGTTATCAAATTGAAATTGAAGGTCGCAAGAATCTCACTTTCGCAGAGAAAATTTATGGCCGAGGTATAAATTATAAACGAAGCCGAGTGGAGCCGCATCAAATCCTATACAAGAACTTCAACCCATAGAGGGATTTCCCGTTATCTGGAACGATTTTAGCGAGTAGCTCTTTTACTTGGCTAGGGATAATTACGCTGAACATCTTGGGTTACTGACCAGTGATCTCGTCATGTCATGGAGACAGGGAGACAACCAAAATTGCTGCAGCAAATCTTATGTGGCTCCAGTCATCGGCGATGAGTGAAATGAGATGACAAATGGTGGAGTCCGTCAGACGTCAAAAGTGAACATTTGCCCTCGCCCCTAGTGCTCTCTCTTTCTCTCCCTCTCTATCTTTCCCCCTTCCAGATTTGTTACCAAGAGAATGTGGATGACAACAATCGTTAAATTTTTTTTAATTTTGTTTTTAATTTGTTTTTTGTTTTTTTTTTTGGGGGGGGGGGGTTCTTTTTTAAATTGAATTTCCAAAATGACTGCTTTAATGTGTACATGGCTCAGCCATGTGTAAGTGTTGGCATTGTGCACTGCTGATGAAGTGGTACACATATTGTACATTGTACAATATAATACATGTCATGTATATAATACATGTATATGTATATATACATTAATATATACATTATGTCATTACAAGTATAATGTACATGTATATAAGGTACATGTCATTACATGTATATAAGGTACATGTCATTACATGTATATAAGGTACATGTACAGATTTACAGACATGTACCTTATATACATGTACACTAGAATAAGCACTACTCTGCCTTTTGTCTGGATTACACTGCTGTGTTTACATCATCATGCAATTTTAACATCTCTCATATCGTTGCGGTACCCGCTGCCAAAACTGCCTCTAGCTACCGGGCAACCTTGATAGTCTAGATGGTAAGACACTGCTCTAGAATTGCAAGGGTCGTGGGTTGGAATCCCACCCGAGTAACATGCCTGTGATAGTTTTTTCACAGGACTCTGGGAAAGTACTGAGTATACAGTGCTAACACACATCGGTGTATGGGTAAAAACCAAAATTAATATCATGCTTTAACTTAAATGGTCAATGACTTGTTGGATTGGTTGCAGCGTCCATACGAAACAATAAAAATATGTCAAATACTTTTCATGTTGAATTCATGTTGAATAATTATACAACATCATACGTACAAAACATACATTAGTTGCATGGCACCAGCCTAAGTGTGGGTTCTTTACCTTCTTGTAAGTCTAAAATAGACCTTTGCACCATCTAGAGCGCGTAGGCCATGTACTCACATGATGTATAAAATGACCTTTATAGTTCAATGGACATGACTTTGCATAACACCGATACTGTATACACTGTTACAGGGTAATAGATGAATTGTACTTTTAAGACACTGAACACCATTGTCAAAGACCAGTCTTCTCACTTGTGTATCTCAACAAATGCATTATAATATAACAAACCTGTGAAAATTTGAGCTCAATTGGTCGTCAAATGTGAGAGATAATAATGAAAGAAAAAAAAACCTTGTCACCTGAAGTTGTGTGCTTTCAGATGCTTGATTTTGGAACCTCCAATTCAAATTTTCGTGGTTAATGACTTCTTTCTTGAAAACTACGTTACTTCAGAGGGAGCCGTTTCTCATAATGTTTTATACTATCAACAGCTCCCCATTCCTCGTTACCAAGTAAAGTTTTATGCTAATCAATATTGTTGAGTAATTACCAATAGTGTCCACTGCCTTACAGACTCACATTGTAGTTACGTTGTCCGAATCTGAGTTTGCAAACTGTCAATGGTTCATGTACTATTTTGACGGTCCCCTTTCCTTATCAAGGTGATTCCTACACAGCAACTCCTCTAGAGTCTCATGTAATAGTACAAGTATCTGGGGCAAATTTAACAGCGATGCTTTACGGTTTAGCAAGTTTACATGCAAACTAAAATGTACAGCAGAATCATTTGCTTAGGCGTAGGATGATTTCACAGACTAGCAATAAAATTGAGTTAGGCTGCCAGCTTGTGCGTTCACTATGGAGTTGCATTGATATACGTCATTCAAGTTCAAACAGTAATCACCGGAAGGATTAGCATGCCTTTTTGTGGGCTTAATGTAAGCAGCAACTATCAAATGGAATCCTGCGCAGTAAGCACAAAATCAGCCATTAAGCCAGATGAAATTATGCCCTGGGCCCAATTTCATAAGCACAAAGAATGCTAAGCACAGAATAGTATTGAATAGCAAATTTAGGTTACCAGCCTCATTTACGTTAAAGGAACACGTTGCCTTGGATTGGTCGAGTTGGTCTTTGAAAAGCGTTCTGTAACCGTTTGTTGTAAAATGTATATGGTTAGAAAGACATTGTGAAAGTAGAATACAATGATCTACGCAAATATTCCTCGAAATTGCGTGGTTTTCTTTTTACCCTGTCTACTAACACGGTCGGCCATTTATGGGAGTCAAAATTTTGACTCCCACAAATGGCCGACCGTGATAGTTCGCGACGTAAAAGGAAAACCGTGCAATTTCGAGTGATACTTGTGTGGATCATTATATTCTACTTTTAAAACATCTTTCTAACCATATGCATTTCATAACAAACGGTTTCAAACAGTTTTAATTGACCAACTTGTCCGATCCAAGGCAACTTGTTCCTTTAAGTTTGCATTGTTGTGGCTGGTGCCCAACTCAATTTTGGCTTAGGAAATGAATTTGTCACGCAGTGTTTACTGATTTAAAACTGCTTGATGAAATTAGGCCCTGGTCCTTACTCAGTCAAATACTCCATTTCAGTTCAGTCTGGCTTTTTTGCTGAGGAGTTCCCCTTCCTTGCTTAGCATGAAATACATTCCTTGATAAAAACAGGATAACCAAGCAAATTTCCTTTGTTTCATATTGCTTGTTACTGGTATTTGTTTGCTTATCCTGAAAATCACATGGAAATTTCTGTTTTTATCAAGGTGAACATTGAATGCCAAGCAAATTTTTGTGCTAAGCAGCTCTATGAGATTAGGCCCAGGTCTTCCTGTAAAAATTTGCTTTGCATGAAATACATTCCTTGATAAAAACAGGATAACCAACCAAATCCCCTACTTTTATCCCCTTTTACCCCCTGCCCCTGAAACTTGGAAATTCCGTCACTTGAGAAAAATTAATAACCACCCAACATGGCACACAAGTACTTGCAGTGACTGCATACTATGAGGTTTTTAAATAAGTAATAGCACCATCAGTGTGGAGAGGAAACAACTGAGTGCTCTCCAATGTGAATGACTCAACAAATTGTGTTAAACTCATCAATGTTTACAAGGTGACCGACTGTCTATTGTGTCAACTTGTCTCTAGTTAGCATGAGCCAAAGTCCTCTCTGACGTCTAGCTATAGAGGGCGCTCTGCTATCACTGACTATAGGTGAACCACACTAAATAAACTGCCATAAAATGCTAAATATTTAAACGTACTCAAAAAATATTCAAAGTCTCTCAGCCTCTTGAAAACCAATCAGATATATTTTCCGACGGCGTAACTTCAGATTTCTTTCCAAATTTATAGGTCAGCAGTTTGGAATATTGGCTAATTACCTAGAAGAAAAAAAAAACACCCCATGAAAATGTGCCTTTTCCCAAACCAACTTGCTGCCAGTTTCCATGAATTTTTGCCTATTTAGTGCGATGCATCCACACATCCACAAGGGTGCACGGCACTAAGTAAACTCCCATAGTAACCTTTGCTAAGTGCTAAATACTCAAAAATACTATCAAAAGTTCTTGTTGCTAAGTGCTAAATATTCAAAAATACTATCAAAAGTTCTAACCAAACATTCTTGTTGATTGCCATTAGTTTTAAGAGTGATTACCAAACGTATGTACCTTCCCTTTAATATCAAATCTGATCATATCAGAAGTTCTGTTTACAATGTCTTAATTGTCATTACTACCTCCAGGTTGTCATTAACTGTGCCATCTTGAAGGGGCTGAAGTACAACCAAGCAACAGCCACATTCCACCAATGGCGTGACAGTAGGCAGGTCTACGGGCTCAACTTCCAAGGTGTAGAAGACGCTGAAGGGTTCGCCTCGTCCATGATGAAAGCACTGGACTTACTATCGTCACAAGGTAATACATTTTTATTTATTTTATATTTTATTATTTTACACATTCAACAACTTGCGGTGACCCCAATGCGGCGCAAAATAATCCCCTGCACCAGCCACACAATCCAGGAGAAGTGGACTGTTGTTGCGTCAATGGGCAGTTGCATACGACGATTGATGATGATATCCAACAGCAGAATTAGCATCAATAATAGGATGGGAAACAAGAAAAAATGCTCAGTTTGATTACACATCCAACTAACTGCGGCGACCCCAAAGCGGGTAAACCCAAGCAATCAGGTAGGACTTAGACCCTAATCCACATCCAAGACACCGGTCTGAGGGTGGATTCGAACTAGGGTCCACATAAGGTGAAAGGCGGGAAAAGAAACCACTGAGCCAACCTGATCCCCTGAGTTAACCCTGGTTCATACTTCCTGCGAATGCGAAGCGAATTTTTCTACGTGATTTTGACGTCTCAACTCTCCTTTCGCTGAGAATATTCTCATTCATTGTGAATTAGTCAACCTTCACACCGCATTCGCATTCGCAGGAAGTATGAACAGGGCTTTACATGTACATGTACATTTACCAATATGACTTATGTTGGCTGTCGCCTAGTGATTTCTGCCGAGTATATCCCAAAAAGTGTTATGAATCATGTAACTGTTTGGTTTAGTGAGGGAGAATTGAGAAAAATTCAAGAGCAACTCCTTGGAATTCACAGTAATCAGCTACTTTTAAACCATTATGAGGGCTCGGGGATTGACAGCTAGTGGGCGAGAGAGTAAAGGTGACTCAGTACTCAAAGCTGAAGAACTTGGCAATTCAACGGATAGATGTCACAGTTGTCCGCAAATACATAAGAAATTCCATTATCTGAATGATATATTTTGTGGCTGTGCCAACATCCTTAGCAACATTCTTAGCAACATCCTTAGCAACAGCGGCAGCCATAGCTACAAAACCCTTGGATTTAACATTACAAGACACAACAATCCTTCATGAACCATATCACATGATTTCTGATACAAGTGATACTGTAAAATAGAATTGTCCGCCTGTGAACTCACATTACTTGACAACGAGGGCGCCGTCTACTCCACTCCACTCCATAGTTGAAAGGCAAAGCACTGAACATGTGATCTGTAACGATATATACGATTGTGATGGCAGTAGGAAGTGCCATTTCCTGAGAATTACGTGCCTTCTTGATTTTCCCAGGAATATTCAGGGTGTTTTGTTTTGTTATTACAGAGGATGCTACTGCATAAGGCTCATGTTTGTGTTTCAAGTTTTAAGCTCAAGAAACAAACCACAAGGGAAACTGACTGGGTAAAGTCAGTTACCAAGTCAGTAACCCTTGTGTTTTTTTACTTGATATTTGTAATACAAAAATGGCGTAACCTGAAGTGATCCTCTGGCTGCCGCTTCCCGGGTTGTATCTTATTATAAGGTGTGATCCCTGGCTATGTGGCAGTTAAACTGCTTTATGAAGGAGGGCCCTAATTACAATCATCATGCTTGAAACTAATTGCTTTCCATGCCCCTAGTTATTGCCTTGATGCCCCCTGAAATGTTTCAATGCAAATTTACAATACCCTCATTGCAGTGCCCTTTACTGAGGGAAATCTGCCTTGCCCTTTTGTTCAATTTGCCTCCCAAAATAACAGACCATGGGCAGGCAGAGAGCGACATATGACCTCGCTGCAGAATCGCTGTGTGTGGCATGATTTGTTTTTAAAATTTAATGGTTGTGGAAAATCGACAGAATTGTAACTAACAAGTTACTCCCCCAGGATGTTCTGAATGACGACCAGCATCCTTATTTTGTCAAACTTGCTTGTCACTGTTTGTTCGTTCTGTCGCACATCCCTACCACAACATTCTACCATACAACTGTTTTTGTGGTTTCAAGTAAATTTCTTCCTTTTCCTGTATTTACTCAAATGTATATTGGTATCTCTGCCCAAAAATCCCTGTTTATCCCAATAAGTACGTACCCGTGTGTACCATGATTATATTTATAAACCCTGATTGCTAACACAGTTCATTTACCCCTTTTTGTGTTTCAAAAACCTTTCCATGTCTCAATGGTTTTGGATTGTTAATGCGCTATGAGAAGTCACATACTGGTGCAGGCTCACCATGGGCACTGTTGCAGTAGAATTCTTTGAGAAAATAGAACCAATTGTTGAAAACTGGTTAACAATAGTTCTTTGCGTACATGTACAGGAGGAAGTTATGGTTATTTTCCAGATACATTCACACTTCAAAATTACTGATGAGATAAGCACTGTATTCATGCACTCAAGATTCAAATTTCATTCAAGGAAAATTAAAGTCATGAACATTTTGGTGATAACAGTAGTAGTTGGATTAAACATGTAGTCAACAAGATACATTACAACATAGAGTAAGGACAGAGATTACAATATATCCAGGAATGTTGTTGCCAACATTCATTTCCTCAATACAGAATGTCAAGAACTGTGCCTTGTCTGTATAAAGAGCAAGGTCCTAGCACTACACACTGCTGAAGCTATTATTTAAACATGTTTCAAGTGCATTATTAGACTGGGCCCCTGGACAGGTCCCTGCGGCTAGATCCAGTGATTCCATTGGATACAATGATATGATAAACATGCAGTGACATAGATGCCAAAACAGTCACTGCTGTCAAGTCCGCAATGCGTATCTCTATGTGAAATGACTAAGGTCAAAGGTGAATCTACACGCCGGTTTTGGAGGCAGGGCACTGGCGTTATCGTGAGCCTCTAAGTGTGACGTCAGATGTTCAGGCTGTATGGTCTGATGAAGCTTATTTACAAATGTTTTAAGTGTCTTATTTGATCGAGGTGTTTCCTGGTGTCAATAGAGGGCAGTATGACTCAAAGTATGTTCACCAAGGAATGATCTGTCATGCAGTTAGTATAGCATTTATCTCCTTGTGTGGAAAAACATATGAACTGCATGCAGATCAAATGTTACAGCTCTCAAATAGTGTGGGAAAATTTCATTGCAGAATTTTTCTCATGTTTTCAAATATCAGCTTAAAGTGTAGCAATTTCTTTTTTTTGCAAATGGAAGGTAACGTGTGTAATTTGCATAGACCATGGAGACCATATTCTCAGTGCTGTATTCAAGCGATTTTTAAGTAGACTAGAGTATTAAAGGCACTGAACATGTTTGGTAATTGTCAAAGACCAGTCTTCTCACTTGTTGTATCCCAACATAAGCGTAAAATAACAAGCCCGTGAAAATTTGAGCTCAATTGGTCATCGAAGTTGCGACAAAATTATGAAAGAAAAAACACCCTTGTTGGACGAATTTGTGTGCTTTCAGATAGGAATAAAAGACTTCTGGCTAGAAGTCTTTTATTATTTGAGTGAGAAATTAACTCTTGCTCAAAATCTAAGCTACTTCAGAAGGAGCCGCTTCTCACAATGTTTTATACTATCAACAGCTCTCCAATGCTCGTTACCAAGTCAGTTTTTAAGTTAATATTTGTTTTGAGTAATTACCAAACGTGTACCTTCTGCTGAGTACTGCTGAGTTCTAGGGTGGCTGAGTAGTACTCAAGTACAAGTACTTATTAGTCCATCCAGTACTAGTACAAATATCTGAGTACTGAGTATTCCGATATCCGAGTACTGAGTCCAAGTACTAAGTACTTGGATCTCTGAGCACGGGTACTTTATAAAGAAAAATAGTACAAAATGAGGTATAAATTAAACTCATTTATTGTGGACTAAATTTCTGGATGACAATTTGACTGAGCTTGTTAAAATAACTTCAGGGAAATTTTTATTCAGCAATTTTACTCAGCAAATTATTTAGACTGAGCTACTTTTGTGCACACTGAATGCTGAGTAGCAAATGGTGATTTTTCAGAAGCTAATGGCACATTTTGTGCAGCAACTCATTCACAAGGAAAAAAATCCTTTAGAGAACTATCTTTTAAAAGTAATTGTTTTCAGTTTATTTGCATTTTGTTCCAGTTAATATGATTTTCAAACTGGTTTGAGGGAAAGATTTAAAATACCATTATGAGGGCCATTTGAGAACGAGTAGCAATCAAATCGGTACTCGAGTAGTCCTCTCGTTTGAGTGTTGAATATGAGTACCACAACTCTGGATATTCTTTTCTCAAGTCCGATAATATTTCAGATAAATACTTTACTCTGGGTGATTTATCAGATCACCAGCTGCATACATTGTAACCTCAGTCTTAGTGTAGACACCGCCATCTACGGTTATTATTTTTTTCAGAACTAGAGCAAGAATTGTCCAATCATGTTTAAAGGATAAAGGCAGAGGACACTATTGATCCTCAAAATAATTATTAGCCTAAAACCTTTCTTTGTAATGAGTAATGGGGAGCTGTTGATAGTATAAAACATTGATAGAAACGGCTCCCTCTGAAGTAATTTAGTTTTCGAGAAAGAAGTAATTTTCTACGAATTTGATTTTGAGAATTTGAGGTCTCGAAATCAAGCATCGTGTGACAGGGGTGTTTTTCTTTCATTATTATCTCGCAACTTCGATGACCGATTGAGCTCAAATTTTCACAGCTTTGTTATTGTATGCATGTGTTGAGATACACTAAGTGAGAAGACCGGTCTTTGACAATTACCAATAGTGTCCAGTGTCTTTAAAGGGAGGGTATCCCTTTGGTAATTACTCCTGAAATTAATGGGTTGACCATAAGACCTTTATGGGTAAGAAGCACTGCAGCTGTTGATAATGTATAATGAAATGCATGTGGTTTCAGAAAGAGGGATAGAAAAGCTTTTTCAATTTGAGAAATGTTTCTGTATGAAATAATTCTCAGTTTTTGTGTTGCAATTACTGATTAATGGTCCAGCGTGGACATAATCGCTCAAGATTTTCTGTGATACATGTACCTTACAACGCTACCACCTTCTGAAATTAAATTTGTACAGCCCAGTTTTGCCGTAAATATCAATAAAGGAAACAAAATAATTGAAACCAAAGGTAAACTTTGCCTTTAAACCTAAATAAAGATTTTAGCAGACCACTATGCTCAATGTACATTATGCACTAGTGTGCATTCATATTAACATACCACCCATTCATGTTTCAAAAAAATCATATTATTCCAAACAAAACACCTGAATTGTTAAACCTGGAATCAACTACATGTCAATGTACTTCCTGGTCGGTGTGTTCACATTTCCTGCAGTGAAGCACTAGGCTTCCAGATTAGCAGGCCAGTAAATGTTTGAGGTGTTCATAGGTGTTAGTATTGTGTGCATACCTGGCTGGAAGCAGTTTGTAGGGGATCTCAATTGATATCACTTCCTTCAAATTGTAAGTATACGTATGTATATGTACATGTTAAGATTTTGTTTATTTATTGCTTTTATTTACTTACCTTATCTGTTTGTTGATTTCTGCTGTCTTCAAAAAGAAAAACCCACATAACATGAGTAGTTTTTTTTCATTTTACGTTTACACAATTTGTTACCCACCGGTTCTTTTCGGAGCTTCCGCAACTCAGGTGAGAGTTTTTATGTACTTAGTGTTACCACAAACCTTATTAGATTAAATCTCCACCATGCAAAGTTTCAACTCCTATTTGTGCACACGATGTTGGCGCAATACTTACTATCCACTGTGTCCACCATGCAAAGTTTCAAATCCTACTCATGTACTTGTGCTACCATGCACAAACTAAGTTGGATCTCTACCATGCAAAGTTTCAAATCCTACTTGTGTACACTGTGTTGCCATAATGTGCCCCACGCCCCACCCCCCCCCCCCCCTCGATCTGCGCCTGCAAGCTTCCAGGTTTTTAATGATTTTTCTAAACGATTGTTGCACAGGTTGACAAGTTGACACTAAAAAAAACCTTGGGGTTTAGCATGCTGACTAAGAAAAAGCACCTCTGAGAAAAATTACATCAGGTGTGAACACAAACATGGGCTGGCAGTTGGGTTTAAATTCCCTAGGACTTTCCTAGGGTTGTTAATTTCATGGGAAATTGCTATAGTGTGAAAAGAGCTTGTAGTCTGCCAGACAATTGCTTTCCGTTGCATTTTGTTTTAGTATAGAAAACAATGGAGTCGAGGGAATATCTTTTTAAATTGGGGAAAGCTTTGAATTGGACCAGCTGGAATTCAAAGAAAGCAAATGTTTATGTTTTATAGTTTTCTATTTTCAAGGTTGGTCTATTTTTCACTGTAGGATCAATATTTCCACAATGGTTTATCAATATAAGAAAAACCATGAGTGAATGGGCCATAAAAACATACATGGATGTTATTGATTTCGTCTGTGGATGTTGATGGTAGAGTAATAATTAATATTCAACAATTTTTTTTAATTTGTCTGTATCTTTTGCTTTTCAAAGCTGGCAATGGAAGATAGAATTAAAGGTACACTGAATTACGGCTTCATCTACGTGTACATGAACATGCAGAGTCATACATTGGTAATGACCCGAAAACCCATGTGTTATACAGATGGTTATTGTAGTATTTTATACTGGGAAATTGTTTCGTCTCAAGTCCCTGTTAATTAAAAATCAAAAAATTGTCAAACAATTTAAATCTCCGAAGATTGTGTAATTTGTTTCTAAAAGGATAATGGTATTAAGTATCCTGGGAAATAAATTTTCTACGAAGTGGCCCCGGTAATTAGAAGTCAATAAAACTATGTCAACAATTTCAAATCTCCTGAAGATACAATTACATGTACATGTAGCTATAAAGATCTTAAGAAATGGGAGCAAGCATCCAGTGAAATTATTTTGTCCAAAGTGCCCCCGCTAATTGATAAAAGTATTTTAAACAATTTGAATCTCCAAAGATCACCTGGAGGCAATGTTTAAAATGTTTCACGGTGGCCCTCAAAATGGCCAGAAACTCAGTTGGTACCCACTGTCAACTCGTTAACTATGCTGGATAAATTCAACTCGACAATCTTGATGAAAAAAATGTAGCAATTTCTTGCTGTTTTTCTCAAGTTAAAATAGGCACTGCAGTGTATTCAACTGAATATCACAGTTAACTTTGATTTTATCGTTGCTAATGATTTTGCCTATAAATCAGCATTAAACGTCCACAAAAACTAAGCAATTGCCCTACCTTCATTCTTTAAGTCAAGGTCAATAAGTGAAAAATAAAAGGTGAACGCTTTGACAGACTCTGTTTCCGACTGCAATCATGATTGAAAGTAAATGGGTAATTTGTACAAATATAAACTCTGTTGACTTTTTCTGTGTGTAGTTTTGCTATGAATCATACACTGTGGTTTTCCCTTTTTTGAACAAAATGGTAAGTCATTGTTTTGATTCTGATGATTTTTTGCTACATCCGTGCTGCATCTCATTGGTGGTGATGTCATGATGTATTATCTCCCCTTGATGTGACTACCCCCTTGCAGTGCAAGCCCCGGATGAGATTGAAGGCACTGAACACGTTTGGTAATTGTCAACGACCAGTATTCTCACTTTACTTGGTGTATCCTATCATATATATATATATGCATAAATTTACAAGCCTGTGAAAATTTTGACTCAATTGGTCATTAAAGTTGCAAGAAAATGGTGAAAGAAAAAGCACCCTTGTTGAACAAAATAGCGTGCTTTCAGATAGGAATCAAAGGCTTCTGGCCAGAAGTCTTTTATTATTTTGGTGAGAAATTACCTCTTTCTCAAAAACTATGTTACTTCAGAGGGAGTCGTTTCTCCCAATGTTAGATACTATTAACAGCTCTCCAATGCTCGGTACCAAGTAAGGTGTTATGCTAATGTATATTTTTAGTTATTATCAAACATGTACAGTGCCTTTAAATCATCACACTAAAGCAAAAGTGGAAATCGTTGTTCCAGTTGTCGTCGCTCATATCCTGAAAGAAAGAAACTCGCTAACTAAACTCCAACATCCTCCAAAGTTTAGAGTTGATGTCTAAAAACAACAGGGTATTCCAAGAAGAAATGGCTTTCCTCTTCCAGCCTGTCATATCTGATAACTAAATAATCATCAACCCACAACACTCCTCCCAGTAGCTCAGTCACTGCTTCCATCTACCCACAATCAGAAACTACGATGATGTCATCCACCTAATCTAAATATAGAGTTTCCTGCATTCCAGCTTAAAAACAGTCGGAATGTCAGGCAGGATTCAGAAGACCTTTTGGGCATATTTTGCTCAACTACCGCTCCGCCATCCTCACATTGCTGGTAAAATCAAAACAGACTGTTTTTTTATATCTTCCTTTGAGAGGGCAGATCTTGGCAGGGGAGTTTATCACATCTGCACCGTGCATTAGTTTTGGGCATCTGGGGTTTTGAATACCAACTTTTTGTGAGTCATTTTTTGTCTTCATTAGTTGTGATTTGTATATTTTTGAGAATGAGGATATCAACGGTGAACATCTCGTTAGGTAAGACATCTTTGTATTGATTTTAAGTATGTATAGGAGAATACTTTTAGATTCTGCTGTCCTGTCAAACTACATGACAGTCATCTGAACTAAACTTTCAATTGTGTACACCCCATACATTGCATAGTCCGAGGTAGGATACTAACTTTTGTTCTGGCTACAATTGGCAAAACATTTTGAGATTTACATTGGAGTTCATCGCATTTTATGTCTGGAATTTGCTTCTTTGAAGTTTCTTTGAATGATGTTGCGAAGGGCTTGTATTTTTACACTGCCCCACAGGCCAGTGAGTCTAGATTTGGGTTTAGTAGACTCAGGACTGAACTAAATCTGCTGGTCTTGTGTTTTACAATTCAATAACATTGCCTCACTGTGTAAGATCTTGAACATAAACGAAATATGATAAATGTTACTTTTATTTCTATAGATTGATTGTAGTACGCGTCATCGACCGCCATCTTTGATGAATTAACATCTTCGATGTGTTTGCGCTGCGCGTGCACTTTTCCCTTGTTATCAAAGATGACGGTCGATGACATGTATTGCAATCCATCTATTGAGAGTGAATCAAATATGAATACCCATGAAGACAAATGAGATCAAAATTCTCTTACTTTGCACTATCAGGAAGTGTTTCTCTCATTTTGATTCTTTTCTTATACAAATATTTCTGGTCCAGTAAACACTTTGAGATAAAAGTCCAGTGGTCCTATACAATTCTAGCCCTATTACA
The DNA here is from genome assembly GCF_902459465.1 of Asterias rubens. Taxonomy (NCBI): domain Eukaryota; kingdom Metazoa; phylum Echinodermata; class Asteroidea; order Forcipulatida; family Asteriidae; genus Asterias; species Asterias rubens. Next base: position 11,972,538 of record NC_047062.1, on the reverse strand, counting down.
GCGTGCACATGGTGTGTTACTATCTTTTGTCAATCAGCTTGTGTTTTTGCAATGTGTTAATGATGTCACGAAGGGAAACCTTGTCGTCATTTTACTAATTTATTTCTTTCACTTTTTTATGTTTTATTTTCTTTCGCCAAGTTGAATTTATAAGGGCATTTTGCAAGAGACTGAAATGGATGTTGTTTGCAATGATTTTGCTTGTTTTTAAAAACATAACATAATTTTTTGTAATTTTGGGATGGTGACATAGGATGTACAATGTACATAAAGGTGTGTACATAAACGTTGAAGAATAGAACTTAATATGCACATGATGTCATTGTGGGAAGGGAGCCCTCGCCTACAGGTCAAAGGAGGCTGTTCATTGGCCAATCCAGTGCGCCGCACCTACAAATCTGTTCGCTTCTATTGTTCCATTGCTGCAGGATGACGTTAATGCATTAGGTCTATTGAAAGTTTAATCTCCATCTGGGATAACAAATATATAAATATATGTTTTTAACCCGTACACCACTGTGTAAAAAAAAAATGTATATTCAGTACTTTCCCAACATCCTGTGAAAACGAAATCTTTGCCATTATTGAGCTGGGCCCAGTTTAATAAAGTCTGTAAGCACAAAAACTTGCTTAGCACAGCAAAATATTGCTTGACAGAAACAGGTTACCAGCCAAATTACATTAAGTTTACATTATTGAGACTGGTACTCCACTCATATTTTGCTTAGCAAAGAAATTTGTCAAGCATTATTTTCTATGTAACAGCTTAATGAAATTGGGCCCAGATGTCTTACCACTAGACCACCGAGCTTGTTACATTGTTGAGTGTAGTCGTTCCCTACGTGCAGTATCAACTCGGCTGAACTTGTCTCTTGCTCCGAACTGAACTTCTTGACGAGTTCCATACAGCAGCGTCAGTAAAAGTCATCCTGGTTATCTTAGTTTGCCTTACCACACTTCAACAGCTGCCATCACTTGTACAGATTTCATGTGTAATATAAAAACATAGTATTAAGAGACAGAGAGAGAGAGTTGCTATCTACTATGCCAACTGTATTTCCTTTAGTTTCTTCATCTTGGAGTCTTATCTTTAGGTGGGAGCATGCCAGTCACATTGTTGACATTCGTATGTGAAAGATTATCAACAATGTTGTGTGTGTAGACAGTCCTTTCTAATGACTTGTAGTTGTATGTAATTATTATGTACATCACTACATGAGCTTTGGTGTGTGTTGTTTTTACACAAACACATGGATTTGAAGTGGAATTTGACTGTTGGTGTGTCGAATACCACAGATGACTTCTAAATCTCAGTAGATATTTAGGTAGCCAAGGTTAGGTTCATTAACATTCCAAACAAGGATGTTTGGCACAATTTAAAAAAACTTTCCTGTATTCCTTCATTAAGCAGGGATGAGGACTTTTAGACTTTGATCTGAATCGAGTCTTGTTTTTTGTTTCAGACTGGTGAATAAATAAAACCAGTTGTGTTTTACTTAAGATATTATAAAGAAACCCTGCTTATTGATCGACTGAGCACTGTAGATTCTGTACCTGAAAGCTTTTTCAAACAGGGCCTATATAACTGTAGGGTTTACCAAAAGGTGAAAATGCCGTCATTTCAACCTACCCCCCAAATTTGGTTTTTAGTTTCAGACCTTTTTGTCAGCAAAGGCTCTAATCCTTGATAATATCTCTTTTCTGAATTGAATTGAACTCTTTCAAAATATACATTAATTATCGAATGAAAACAAAAGTTCCATACTTCAGATATGATGATAGGAGGGGATAAAACCCTACATATCTTCCTTCAGGAAAAACTTAACAAAACTGTTTTCTCCCCAAGTAGATATTTTTACAAAATAATTTTATTACCAATATGAAATATGGGGTTTCCAATAAAAAAATGTACATTTAATGTTTCCCAAGATACCAGCTTTCAAAACTTCCCTGTCCAAATTTATCACCAACTTTGTAGTACTTCAAAGCATAATTGGTTACTGAGTCATCATGAACTGTTCAATGCCAAAGAATTTGAATTTAATTTCTTTGAATCTGACATTGTCGCCAGTTTCTACCAAGTGTACACAGAGTCATACACACAGGAATGCCAGGTATCTTGAGCCAGACAGTCTTTAAGATGAGTGTATCTGGTATTCATCAATTAATTCACCTGATTTCATCGCCGCGCTGCCGCTAACTGGATGTCTTGACCTTGCGTCTTGACTCTGGTGATATGGTCGACATTGAAGAGGTTTGAAAGAAATACAGTTCCTTAAAGTTGGTACAAATGTACACTTTTATGTTTTTGTTTTAGAAAAGCTGCGCACATGTACTCAATATGAAGCATTATTGTTGAAAAAAAAAGGCACAAAAAGTAACTACAACAAATTATGTGCACCAGAATAAGGTTACCAGCCAAACTCCCCTGTCACATGTGTTATTTGTGAGTGGTATCCTGCTCATTTCTGCTTGTAAAGCAATTCTGCTTAATCAGCTCTATTAAATTTGGCCCTGGTGTTCTGATCAGCAGAGTGTGGGTTCCAGTCCACATCTGGACACTTGTATCCTTCAAGGGACACGTTGCCTTGGGTCGGTCGAGTTTGTCTATGGAAAGCGTTTGTTCAAAAAATAGAATATAATGATCCATACAAGCATGCCTCAAATTTGCGTGGTTCTCCTTTTACTTTGAAACTAACACGGTCGGCCATTTGAATGAGTCAAAAACTTGACTCCACAAATAGGCATGCCGTGTTAGATCTCGACGTATAAGGTAAACCCTGCAATTTTGAGGCATGTTTGGGTGGATTGTTGTATTCTACTTTTAAAACATCTTTCTAACCATATGCATTTTATAAGAAACGCTTTCAAACGCTTATCATAGACCAACTCGCCCGATCCAAGGCAACGTGTCCCTTTAACTACAGGCTGTACATGTAAAGCTGAAGGTTTGGTGTGTTGCATACACATGTAATGTAAAAGACCCCAGTGCAGAATTTGTGACTTGTCCTGGTGTTTCTAGCCTGATCTGGCAGCAATATGCACCACCACCTCACCTTGTATCCGTTTCAAGGTGTCGTATTAAAGTGGCTGCACCTCATAGAATTAGTCTTAATCTCCACCAGATTGAATAATTCGACGCCAGGATTGTCATTTACGACTGACATAGCGCATTAGATGTACATTATTAATCACATTAATTTGTTACGGTGTTTGTTGGGTGGTTAAGATTAAAAATATTTAGGAAATGGTATTATGAGGTCATGAAGGAAGTCTACTACTCTATGACCTGGTCAGTATCTGAAATGTTTACCTGCCGCTATGTCATTTAGAATGAATCCTAAAGTACAGGACATCCTGCCAATATGAAAAACACAAAGCGTACACTTTTCTTTTTCAGATGGTCTGTTGTGTTCCTCGTTTTATTCATTTAAAAATTATATATTTACAATTAAAATATTGCAACTGTAATAAAGAGCTGATATTAATTCCCATAGGTTTGTCGTATGTGCGACGTTATTGCATCAGAAGACATTCGAAAAAAGTTTGAATTTTGTTGTAGGTATTGAAATTTTAATTTTAATAGTTCTTTTGTTAGTTAACATCCGTTTGCAATTTACAGTCATTTAACCTTTATAATAACACACCGACATCCATTCATAAAAAACACACCAAGATATCCCAGCTATTTTCATCCCCTGATTGCTTCCCCGTAAAGACCCTTCTCCTTAAGCCATCCGCCTGCTGCTTTTCCTCCAAACTACAAAAATAAGATGATGACAACATCCCGTCTGCGTTTATGACCAATCGACTCAAGCTGAGAGGAGTAGTGTAGATTTACATGTACTCCTCATCATCACATACACTTTGGCATCCTCCACATGCGCACTGATGATCTTATCGTCTTGTATAAAACCTCCAGTGGTTAGACATTGTATCTCATTGACACATCTGTGTGGTATTGAATCTACCAGCGGCCTGGTGTTTGCACAAGGACCAGAGAAGCTTCATTTGCCAAGCTGTTTCTCAATGCGTTATTGTTCTTGGAAGAGGAAGTCAATGCCGCATCTCCGTCCTTCATTGTGTTGGAATCGTTTGCAAGCTAAATAAGGAAGTGGTTAAAATTTAAACCAGGACTTTTTGTATAAAAACCACGCAGTTTTTGGAATCTGTTGATTTGTTGATTTGAGTGGTAGCTGAAACCTGGTGCTAATCCTGGAGTTGGATATTCACTCAAGACCAAGTTTAAGGATTTCTCTTCTGTATACGAAGAGTTTAGTCTTAGACTGTCTAGGTCTTTGGATTGAGATTAGAACGTGACTTTCAACCATGAGTGTTGTGAGTACAGAGATGGAGTTCCCTGCATGCCATGGTAACAGCGGAGTACCGACCATCAAGACTAGGTCCGTCATGAAGCTGACTTTGGCCGATTCAGACGACGACTTACTCGATGAGGAAGGTGGGGGGTAAACTTTGTATTCCAATGTTTTCCATTAGTTAACGGTGGTTTTATTTAGACCGAATATAGCACTCTATTTTACATGTATGAATTTCGTGCCATGTCTTATTGTAACTACGTGTACGGCACTGATAGTGATAATAGTGGTGTAGTGCTATTTTTCCCTCACCTTCTACCTCCAGGACCCCGGTTCAAATCACCAGGGGACTATGTAGGTTTTCAGTCCCTGACTGCGTGGGCTTTCCCTGGAATAATTCTCTGTTTTTTTCTCCCACATCAGAGTAAATTGAAAATACAAATGTACAGCACTGATACTGACTCACAGTAAGTGGAACGTTGGGCTCCGATGAAATGACAATTTTGTTTACGTCACATATTACTAAAACATTGTAGATAGATAGGAACCCCAGGTTGCCAAAAATGTTCGAATGTATTTGTAAGAGTAAAGAGTACCATTAAAGCCATTGGACACTTCGGAACAGAAAACAAAATTAAAGTTCACAGATTTACAAATAACTTACAGGGTTTACACAAGGTAATGGTGAAAGACTTCTCTTAAAATATTATTCCATGAAATGCTTTACTTTTTGAGAAAACATGAAAACAATATCAATTCTCGATATTGAGATTTACGGATTTATTTTAATCACATGTCATGACACGGCGAAACATGCAGAAACAAGGGTGGGTTTTCCCGTTATTTTCTCCCGACTCCGATTACCGATTGAGCCTTAGTTTTCACAGGTTTGTTATTTTAAGTTGTGATACATGAAGTGTTGGCCTTGGACAATACTGTTTACCGAAAGTGTCCAATGGCATTAAGCAACAACAACTTTCAATCCTGGCCAAAATGCTTGGGCCACCCATTCCCAACGTTACATAAAACCATTCCATGTCCACTTCCCCCTGACAAGAAACATTCTCTCCCCCATTCCCTGTCCCCCCGCTCAATGTTGACTGGAACGCAGAGCAATCAGAATCAACATTGAAAGGACGCATGGGGGCCCCACTGAGATATGGCCGGGATTGTAGACTTAAATGTTTCAGATATGGTGGCAACAGCTTCTTTTCAATTCCTTTGGGTCCGAAACATAAATTATTCCAGAAATACTTCAAAATATGTGATCTATGTTTTGTCCTACATGTAGGGTCTATTTATGTTGTGTTTCTTTGGTAGACCATGGAAAAACAGGTAGAAGATTTATATACAACTTGGTGTTATTTCAGCTTAGAAACTGAAAATTCTTTCACCTTCAGTTATATGAAAAAAAAACTTTACTGGACAGAACACGTCATACAGTAATGATTGTTTTTTTTTAACCTGGTCGTCACTTTTTAAATATTTTTCATTATTAGTGCTTGTATTTTCTGTTTCTTTCGTTTAATTTTCTATTTATTTGTGTACCCTCCTTTTTTTTTTTTTTTTTTTTTTAATGTTGCCTTGTTTCTTGTGTGGGTGTGGTTCTGTGCGTCACATGCAAGACATGTTTAATATCAGCTGGTTTATTTTGTCCACTTTTCAGTCTAAATATATTGCTTAAAGCCATTGGACACTTTCGGTAAACAGTATTGTCCAAGGCCCACACTTTGTGTATCACAACTTCTATATAAAATAACAAACCTGTGAAAATTTAGGCTCAATCGGTCATCAGAGTCGGGAGAAAATAACGGGAAAACCCACCCTTGTTTTCGCACGTTTCGCCGTGTCATGACATGTGTTTAAAATAAATCCGTAATTCTCGATATTGAGAATTTATATTGTTTTAATGTTTTCTCAAAAAGTAAAGCATTTCATGGACTGATATTTCAAGAGAATTCTTTCACCATTACCTTCTGTAAACCCTGTACGTTATTTGTAAATCTGTGAAATTTTGTTTCTCTGTACCGAAAGTGTCCAATGGCTTTAAACTGTGGGGCTTACATACATGTGTACCTACTCATAACTCATTACTACAAGTAATTAATAAAGTTTCAGCACAGCTCCAGGAGTTTGACTGGTTGAAGTTTGGTTAGTCTCCATCTCAGCAGCTGGCTAGCATTCTTCTAGTCTCCGATGTCAAGCCACTGTAGTTTCATTTTGATTCCCCAATAATGCTTGCAATGCTGTGTGGTAGCCATTGGACAGTCAATCATGTAGCCTTGTACCAACAGCAAATGACCCATAATCCCCTGGCTATATTAGGCCAAATGAATGTTGAGGTTAAGGTGGACATTCGGCTTGTATAGACCGTTCTCATGCTGCCTCCATCTTGGTCATGTACCTCGTAACGAATAACAATAATACTAATGCTAATTATCATTTTGAAAATAGGAACCAGACTATTTTGTTCTTCCAGCCTCATTTTGGTAACATTGATATCAATGGGGGAAATTCAAGATGGCTGCACCATGATAAAGGTCTATGGGACTGTCAAGTCCTCTTAGAAACATCATTTGAATATCCTCAAACAACAGTGTTTGTGATAACGCAAGCCCAAGAATACGTAGCCCCCCTTCTGACCTTCTGCTTGATGTTGTTTTTATTGCATAATCACCCCATGAACTAATAACATATAAATTCTTGTGGGTATTCTCCTTGCAGATGCCCAACATTAGAATCATAATCATGGAAGACAATCTTAAAGACAGTGGACACTATTGGTTATTGTCAAAGACCAGTCTTCTCACTTGGTGTATCTAAACATATGCATAAAATAACAAACCTGTGAAAATTTGAGTTCAATTGGTCTTCGAAGTTGTGAGATATGAACGAAGTAAAAAACACCCTTGCTACACAAAGTTGTGTGCTGTCAGATGCTTGATTTCGAGACCTCAAATTCTAAACTTGAGGTCTCAAAATCAAATTGTAGAAACTTACTTCTTTCTCGAAAACTACATTACTTCACTGTGAGCCGTTTCTCACAGTGTTTTATACTATCAACCTCTCCCCATTACTTGTTACCAAGTGAGGTTTTATGCTGATAAATATTTTGAGTAATTATCAATAGTGTCCACTGCCTTTAACTGCCTTCTTTTTTTCGCAGTAGTGCAAAATTATGTCGAATATTGCAAGACAAGTTCTCAAAAGAACATAAAAATCTACCCAGCAAGTACATGTACATGGTGCTACTGCAAACAAAATATACAGTGATACCTCGCCATGCAATGCTTCAACTCCCTTTATATACCTTCAGACAGTTAACATTTCTGAATGTCTTGTATGTAACTGCTCAAGTTCTTAAACTTGCCCGATAGTATACACGTATATTATTCTTTGATAATTTGGCAGGTGTCAGACAGTATTTATTCTGGATAAGTTGATGGGGGTAAGATCTAGAGACGGTGGCCCTTGTAGAGAGCCCCTTTCATACATAAGCAATTCAGCAAGGGTCCCTTGCTTGTAAAACTATACAAAATGTACCTCGTGTGAAGGGACAAAATCATTTTCTGCTGTTCAGGTTCTCTTGCTAAATCTTGTCAAACATTGCTACATTTTACAACCATGCTAAAATTAAGCAAGGGACCCCAGTTAAATTGATGTTGTGTGAATAGCGCTTAAGTCAATCTGCTTTGATGTTTAGTTTTGAACTTATCAGAGCATTCGCAGTGGAGTCACCAACATTAAAATTGGTTTCATCAAGTAATAAACCACAAGGGAAATGGACTGGGTAAATTTCAAATAATTTGGGTCCACAGTCGAACAACGTAAATTTCAATAGATTTTACAGAAGTCTCAGTTTATGGGAAGCAATTGTTTAAAGCCATTGGACCCTTTCGGCACAGAAAAAAAAATCAAAAAAAAATCACAGATTTACAAATAACTTACAGGGTTTACAGAAGGTAGTGGTGAAAGACTTCCCTTGAAATATTTTTCCATGAAATGCTCTACTTTTTGAGAAAACAGTAAAACAATATCAATTCTCGTTAGCGAGAATTACGGATTTATTTTAAACACATGTCATGACACGGCGAAACACGCGGATACACGGGTGGGTTTTCCCATTATTTTCTCCAGACTCCGATGACCGATTGAGCCTAAATTTTCACAGGTTTGTTATTTGATAAAGAAGTTGTGATACACGAAGTGTGGGCCTTGGACAATAGTGTTTACCGAAAGGGTCCAATGGCTTTAACAGAAACATTCCATTTCTATTCCTGTCAACTTGAAGTACAGATATTTGTACTAATATGCACTTCCCCAATTAAGCATAGTTTCGTTTCTCTTTTACAAAGTGATATTTTTTCCATGATTTTTTTTAAATATGGGCACAATTTCTCAAAAGCAACACCGTGACAAAGAGTCTATTGGCCTTTTAATAAGTTACATATGGAGGAAGGTCTTTTTATAAATTGCTTTTGGAGTTTGATAAAACATAGAACATGCTGTGGTTTTATCTGGTGTAGCTCACTTCTCTTTTCTCCGCTGTGCCAAAGAATTCCAGTCAAAAACAATTCAGTAAAACAATAATTTGTTTGTCCTTGGGGATCAGGAAAAAGCCTTCTACAATTCAAGACGACTTTCGTTTCATCCATTGTTAACATTATTTGGTATTTAGGGTGATAGGCCTAGGAATACTAATTTGTTGCATTTATGCGATGATAACCAGTCATGGAATTACACATAAGCCTCTAAGGCCATGGATTCTGTTGCCCTTGGTCTTGGCTTTGGTGCACCTTTAAAAGTTTTGCATTGACTTTAAGATTGACTCCAATGGAAGCGGCCTTTAAAAATTAAAATGGCCTTCATGCCCTCTCAAAGATGAAATTCTAGGCCTTGATAACATTTCAAAAAGACAACAACCCTCCCCCAAACAATAAATAAATAAAAAATTACCACAACAAATTCTAATTAAATGATAATGCTTGGGTACTTACCTGGAGTTTATTATCATTATACAAGCCCTCTGGAGGTGGGAATGCACCAGCTGCGGTAGTCAGAGGAGAACGCATATTGATTTTGATCTATAGGACATAAATGTTATACATGGACAAAATGTAGGCAAGTTAATCTATATTTAATCCCAAGCAATGAGAATAACGACTTGATCAGGATTCTACATTTAGTCATGGAGAATCAATTATTCTAAATAGTTTTGATTTCTATTTGTATTTCCTACAGCGCCATCGAGAGGGCCTCCTCCTCCGAGCCAGACAACCCAGATTAACTTCCAAGCTGAAGAAGAGGCAAAACAAAGGTCAGTGATAACTTGCTATCAAAATGGTTCCCTGTGAAGTGCTTTTATTTCTGTGGAAACATGACGTCATCATCAGAATAATCTTGGATGCACCATTTGGTGGGCAATGTAATCGGCGTTATTCGGTGAAGTGCGGATTTTAGGCAATGCAGCGTTTACTCGTAAACCTATTGCCCACCAAAATGGTGAGCGTGGCACAGTGGCCACGTGTGACGTGCGTGCAAGGGGTCAATACATCAATTATAGGCAAAGTTGACCTTTGGTTTTTGGAACCGTTCGGTTTGTTTTAATCCTTTATAAATGTTGATGGGGCGATTATGTCCATGCAGGAAGAAAAACCTGTAAATGGAAAATACGATCTGAGAAACGTTTCATGCAGATTGAACTTTTTTTGAATCCCTCTCTCTAAAACCACATTCCTTTGAAAGGAATTGTTCTCAAAATGTATTTTTCACTAGTCCTGAATCATGTTTAAGATTGGTAGCTACTCCAAAAACTTACTTGATGAGAAGCGCTGTTGATAGTATAAACTTTTTTGAGAAAGGATTGCCTTCAAAGTAGAAATTATTTGGATAATTCTGGACCCCAAAACATTTGAATCTAACAAAATAATTCAGGCGGTATGAATCTTTGCTCAGATTCAGGGTTGGTCTTTATTTGCAAATGCTGCGGCCACAGATGCGGTTGGTACCCACTGTAACCTCTTAAAATGTGGATGTTCAACGTTTTTGTGAAAATACTGTGACACGGGACGGGGAGAAACGCGCAAATTTAGCTACCTTCATTATGTGCCCATTTAAATCATCCATGATGAAAGAAGATTTTTTTCTGGACTCTCTTACTTACAGGCACTGGACACTATTGGTAATTACTCAAAATAACTGTTAAAAAAAACAACATAAAACCTTACTTGGTAACGAGTAATGGAGAGCTGTTGATAGTATAAAACACTGTGAGAAACGGCTCCCTCTGAAGTAACATAGTTTTTGAGAAAGAAGTAATTTTCCACGAATTTGATTTTGAGACCTCAGAATGAGATTTTGAGGTTTGAAATCAAGCATCTGAAAGCACACAACGTTGTGTGACAAGGGTGTTTTTTCTTTTGTTTGTATCTCACAACTTTGACGACCAATTTAGCTCAAATTTTCAAAGGTTTATAATTTTCAAATTTAATGCATATTATGTTGAGATACACCAAGGGAGACAACTGGGCCCAATTTTCATGGCTCTGCTTACCGTAAGCACAGAATCGGCGCTTACGGAAGCAGGCGTATTTCACGGGTTAGTGGCGAATTTTGGCTTCTGTGCGTGCGTACTCCGCGTTACTAGGCATTCTACACGTACAAGGCTAGCGCAGATATTCGGCGCTTGCACATAAGCAGGGAATCGTGATCGTAAGCACAGAATTCAGCGGTAAGCAGAGCCATGAAATTGGGCCCTGGTCTTTGACAATAACCAAAATGTTGTGAGTTTATTGTAAAGGGTAGTTACACTGAGTTGCATGTCACATCAACTACTGAGCCCATAGGTCTCGGAAAGCACTGGGTATCATACAAAGTCCATCGTACATTAGTGCACATGTTGGCAGCGTTCTCTCTTACCATGGTCCGCTGCCCACTTGCAGGTTAAGACACTCGAGGACCAGTCAAAAATTAACTCCAAGTGGTCCGGCTGGCTAGTTTGAAAAGCACCCCTATTTTATACATTACAGACTGGTGGACTTGTGAAGTGACAAGCTGACTGGTCCTGCTGGCCAGTCACTGAACAAGTTAAGGGTAAACCTTGGTCAGTTGAAATGAAATGAATCATTTGTTCCCTGGTGTAGGAATTCAATGATATTTTAATCCCATCTGATCCGCAATCAACTTTGCTTTTACTTCCAATAAAACCAACTAGGAAGAATTGAGTAACATAATCCGAGTTCACAGACCGCACGGTCATTCAACGAAGTTTAAAAAAGAAAATGTTTTAAAAGACGCAGCAGGCACTGTGAAAACAGGCAGGGTGTAAAAGAATCTTGCTTGCAAAACAAGACTATTACAAATTAAAGATACCCCTGCTAAATGGCAGTTGTTCAACAGTGCCTGCTGAGTGGGGTATTTCCTGAGTATCGCTATCATGAAAGGAGAGTCAGACAGGCTCCAAATTTGAACCCCCCCCCAAAAAAATAAAAAACCTTTGCGACATTGTTATTTCATCAGTTGTCGGTTTCTTCTAGAGAGCAGATGCTTTTTCGTTTTTAGTTGAACCAATATGGAGGGGAGAGATGAAATAATGCGAATGAGCATAATAAATGTTATGTGCTTTAATCACATTATGTGAGGTCGATGGATGGGAATGCCTAGTAGTTCAAAATACATGATGAGGTTTCAGTAAAAGGGAAAGTTTGTTATTTTTTTTAAAGATGTTTTTAAAAGATTGTATTTATGCTTGGTTTTTAGATTCGATAACCTTCAAGTAAAGCATAACAATAATTTATACCTGAAACTTCAGGTTGCTCTGTTTGTTGTACATTTATAGAGGCACAGAAACTGTCTATTCTCGGGTTGGTTGTAAACACTTAAAATAAATACTAAATAAACATAATATTCACAAATACTCAAAAGTCTGTGGATTTCACTTTCATTGAAATAACATCAACGCGTAGATAACTTTTTTTGGGTGTTAGATTAGCAACTCAAATTAAATTATTTTGATTGCAGTGTTTATTCATTATTTTCTTGTTAGCATTGAATCAGTTTTGAATCGTAGTTTCAGTTCACTTCCTTTGAACCTTCCTCTATACGGCTTACCTGCATTTTGCATAAAACAAAACTGTTATTATAATTATTGTGTAAGAAATTTGTTAAGATTAACGAAAGTTAAATAATGTGATTGAACAAAATTACTTTAATTGCTTGTCTCCAGTCCATCCCCTTCAGCTCGGAAGGAATGAAAAGCTACATTCCATCAGCGGGGCAAAATTGATCTTTAAACTTGTCTGTTTTTGTCATATTGGGTCCAACATTCATCCCATACCAGACATGCCATTTTGACTAAATGGCAGGCATTCCACAGACACAAGCAGCTGATTAAAATATGCCCGCCACTAAATATTATGCCATTGGAAAAGTTGTGCGTTTAGCGCACACAATAAGTCACCACAGGCATCCGTATTGGAGACTTTAAGACATGCCAATGTGAAGGAATTCAGATTCTCGATGAGGAGCTCTGCCAAGAAGCACTTTTACAGAATTTTAATTAAGTTCAGGCCTTTGAAGAAGATAGCTTTTCTTTTCTTATGGTTATAAAGAAGTCATGCTCTTTGATCTACTTCTAAGGTGCTACATAATGGGGTCTCAGAATTCATCCTTGCAATAACCTATCTTTCTGAAAGTTTGCATATCTCTGCGCCTTGAGTACCTTGTTTGGTAGGTAATACGTGCGCTATATAAGACCTCAAGTATTTTATTATTATATTATTATATTACTTCTCCAGTGCTGAATATGCTGTTCCCATAAGCTCCATGGAATCTATCTTTATAGTGGCCAATAGAAAGTGGAAATGCCATCGTTTAAAAAAACTCCAGAGGGCCTTGAATTTTGTTCTTGAACGGGACACATCACTTTTCCTCTGGTTAAGGGGCACTTCTATGAGAAAAATTTTGAAACTTTTGAAGTTTGCAAACGGGCACCACAGCAAAAAAAACAGGGCACCATGGCAGTTGCCTGAATTGATGTGTTAGCGGTGGATTTTTGTAGGCTTGCTTCCTGAAATTTTGAACAAATTTGTACACCTTTTTGTACACCTTTTAACAACGACTCTTACCTCTATTTGCAATACTTGCACTTAGCAAAATGGCAAGAGTTTGTAACCTTTTGTAATTACCCAGGTTTATGCAATGGACCCTTCCCATGAAATATGCTAATTACATTCACGCATGCGTACAGACCCTTCTGGTTGGCAAACGCCATAGAGTTGTGCACTAAGCAGACGCTCAATCGCGTCTGTGTCACGCACCCATTAGCCGTGTACAAAACAGCGCGGTGTTCCCTCATTTTGCCAACCAAAACGTTAGTGCGCACACGCTATGTGCAATTTACATATTTCATGGGAAGGGTCTATTATTATTGCCTAACATAAACTGCAAGTTAGTAGTTTAACATGAGTATGAGGCAAGTAAAATGTCATAAGAACTTCAATTATTTGGTGAAAGCAGTCCATAAAATAGTGAAACTAAATCAATGTCTGGAGACCTTGTGCAAACTTTTCTCTAATTTGAGAGGGCATTTGAAACTGTCAAGTCTTTACAGAACTTCAATTTTTGTGGAAAAATGGCACTTTTAGCCAATTTCATATTATGAGCAGAACTAATAAGGTACCGTTCATCTAAACATTAATAATGAATCATTTTTTCAGCTCTGTGTCAGTGAAGTTTAAAAATGTACTTGGGTTTTGACGAATACAATATTTACAAAGAGTTACTAAACATTTATCTTTTGTTTCATTGGTATTCTTTGTAAAAAAAAAAGTGTACTTGTGGTTGCTTGTTTCAAGGTCTGTGTCAACTATGCTTTCTTTGTTCATGTCTTTAGTTGACTTATGGCATACCCTTGATGAATTTCAACACATTCAACTGATTTTTTTTTTTAATGTAATGACTTTGAAATTCAACCTGGCTTCTAGCCACCAGGTGATCTCATGGTTAAGACATCTGCTCTAGAATGCTTTAAGGTCATGGGTTTAAATTTTTCCCCTGTTGTTTTGTTTGTTTCAAAACTGGCAGACACTGAGTTCATTCTTTGAACTGCCTCCATAAAGGGTAAACAAAATTTTAGGACGCTTGAACTTAACTGTGAGATTTTGGGACGCCTCTATGTCACTTGGCAATACATGATGACGAATTAGGAACCGAGAGACACATTGGATTTCGCTGGACCTTTTGGACTGGCACTGTATATTAGTGCAAAGCAAACTGCGATGTGAGACGATGGTCTCTCATCTATAGTGATCGCAGGGTTTCTAGCATTTACGAGGCGGGACTTGGACAACCTAGAGCCAGTGGAGCGGTATTTCTGTTGTTGAACTCAAGGACGCTGGGCAGCGCAGAATAGGAATTCGGAAACTTTGAACACAGCCAGTTTGTAGAAACAGGTGCCAACAGACCAGACAATGACTCTTGGCATTGTTTTAGCGTTAATTACGAAGTGTGGGCCTGAGATCAATATGTACATAGGGACTTGAAACACTAGGGAGGTTTAGCTGCACGTTACACGAGCAAATACTTGAATGTGAGCGTCCAAAAATTGTGTTGTTTCTGAATGATGTCGCCACTTTGGGCTTAATGCATGCTCACGTATGACGTCTGCGCGCACGTAGATACCTGACGTGAAAAATGGTAACTTCACGTATATGCTGAAATCGTGAGATTTTAACGACACAAACTTCTGAAGTTCACGTTCACATTCACGCGGAGCGTGCAGCTAAACCTCCCTAGTATGTGGACTTACACATGCCTACACTAGTGTTATTTACACGGAAGAAGAGTAATTTTCCCTTAAGTGTTCAGAACAAAGGAATGTCCACACAGTGGCTGCAACTTTCCTCCATGCTGCAACACAGAGCTGCGTGTGTGTGTGTGTGTGTGTGTGTTTCTTATTAGCAATAGCAGGTAATCAGTAGAGGTTTTTTTGAATTGTTGAATGTTTCAGAGCACTAGAGCAGCAGCGTGCTGCAGAACAACAACGTGCTGCAGAGCAACAGAGGGCAGCAGAGCAACAGCGGATAGCGGAGCAACAGCGACAAGAACAGCTACAAAGGCAACAGCAGCTCGAACAGCAACAGAGACAACTAAATGAGCAGCGACACTCGGCAGAAATAACCAGTGCTCCAGGTACGTACATCAAAACTTGCATTAATAATACTTTTGTGTGATAGGAGCCAAGTAGCCAACTGGCTAGTCATGCACAACAAGTCAGTTTTGCGGTAATTGGTATTGCATGTTTTCTCTCTTCGTATCGCTTTGTTGTGTAAGTGCAAGCGGGCTGCGAGCCGAAAATATGCAGAAAAAAAACACGCAATTGTTGAGATCTCCAACCTGGGCCCACTTTCTTAGAGCTGGTTAAGCTCAAAAACAGGCTAAGCGCAACAAAATTGTGCTAACCAGAATAAGGTTACCAGCCAAAATACCATGTCTCACATGTACAATTTGTGATTGGTATCCTGCTCATTATTACTAAGCAGGTATTGTTTAAGCAGTAGTTTCTGCTTAAGCAGCTCTTTGAAATTGTGCCCTGACTTTATCGATGCAAATCCATGTTGTAGTAAATTAAACTGCAGCTTTGGAAAATCCCACTTTCCAATATAATAACATATTCACTTTTTACCAAGGCCAGTCCACTATTATCATTCTGAGACCAAACTGTACATTATATTTTTGTGGTAATAACACCCCTTACCAATATTCTGCCTGTTCATTGGTTTAGAGCGCGTCACATGACATGTCTTAGTTTTGCTAGACGACGGCCGTGTGATAGTGCATCGGTTTGCCGTGCGCTAGTCCGAAGACTATCACACAGCGTGCAGTACCCAGACGTCCATTGCGTGTACGAAGATGATAAATTAATAGTTTGTAACCATTTCGGGTTGCACGACACTACATGCAGCACAGTAAAAGTTTTTGCTATCTGTATTCACGTCGTCCGTGGATTGTAGCATTCAGGTCTGTAACTTAATAGTACAGTATTTAGAAATGTTTGGGGTGTTATAAAACAAATATTGACTGCTTTTACATGTGCAATGGTTAAAACTATACCTCGGCCTTCGCTTCGGGAAAATAGAACGCTCAGGGATCACCTCGGAAGTCATAGTTTTAACCATAGCACTCGAAGCAGTCAATATTTGTATACTATTGCATCATATCCAGGACGCAGGATGTTATCTGCAACCCCCCCCCCCCCCCCCCCCACCCTCTCTCTCTCTTTATGATTTGTCAATGAATAATCATTCCTGGAACACACCTAATCAGTATTTGTTGATCCTTGGCAGTCGGAATGTCATGAAAGTTTATACAGCACATCTCAGTGATGACATAATAAATAATAATGAACCGATCAAGCTGCAGGAAAGTGTCATGGGCCACAAGTCACCGATTAGATGTCAACCTCCACCCCTCCCCCCTTTCCCCTTCGGGAAGTATTTGCAAGATTAACCTTTTATGTCGGCCATTACCTTGTTGTAATACTATGTTAGTTATTTCCAATTGCTCATCGGGACGGAACGTGTAGCTGGTAATGCCAATCATTTGACAGATGAAGTAAAAAGAAGAAACACACAGCTTGCTTCTTATAACTCACATGCCCTGCGTTTAACCTGGAATGAGGGATTGATGATTGTGGTGTCTGGCTTTCAAGCATCGTTGCCTGACTCTGTGGTTTGCTTTCAAGTCCTGAACTGTCTCTTGGGAATAATTATTTCACCACATTAGTTCATGTGTGTGTTGCGGACAGCGGTTCGGTGTGAAAGTCATTGATGAGTTGGTACTTGTAAGTTTTTATTATTGATGTCAGTATTAAGTCAAATGGTTGAGAATAAGCTTGGGCAATATCACGATTTTGATATCGGTTCGATTTGGTTTTAATTGATATATCGCGATATATCGCGATATATCGCGATATATCGCGATATCGCGATATCGATTTAGTATCGCAATATCGCGATGTATTTCCTAGCTGAGACATCTTGCACCCCTTAGGTTTTGAGTAAAACCAGAAGAATAGGTCATTATAACACCTCTCTTATGCTATGATTGTCTCTTCTACAACTTTCACTGGGAGTTTGAAGACTGATGATCGGATATGCAGAGCTATGCTTTAGACTATGAAACTTATTTGTGTAGTGCGTTCTAAGTAGTGCAAGGTGTTGTTGGACCATTCAGCAGCTTCTGCCAGAAACACTGGGGCAAACCCCTACTTTAAGGGATTAGTGTAAATTGGTACTTTTACATGAGCTACGAAACACTCAAGACCCACGGCCTTATGCCCATCCAAAGGACGAAGCAATAATGTGTCAAGAACGCAGCGTGACCCACACTCTGCTGGTCAGAAACACCTTGAGTCTGGTGCGCTTGACCTGCTAAGCCATGAAAAGCCGGTGAAATTAATCTTTATGAGCTGGGAAAGTTGTGACTGACTATGAAGCTCTGGCAACAATAACAATCTGTGTGCCTGAATATGACCCATGCATCACACACCAAAGACACGACACAGCACACCAAAATGGGAGGAATTTGTTGTGGGGATTTTAGTCAAAGTTTATGGTCCAAGTTTGCCTTTCAGATTTGGTCAAAGCAGTTAATTGCAAAGCATGCTGGGTTGTTTGGTTCTGGCTGCAGGTAACATTATGTGACTCTCTGTATTTGTACCTAACTAAAACAGAACCCAGTGCACTTATCGTAAAGCGAAGGTGTTTGCCCCGTTGTTCCTGGTTTGAACGGCAGGATATTGTCCCACAGCACCTTGTAAACCATTATAAAAGAATAGTTCTTATACTTCAAATCGGTAGCTCCTCATACAGTACTTTGCAGGACAAAATACTGAGTGCTTTGATCGCCACTAGGGGTATGTTAAAGTGCTATATGAGAACCTAGTAATGTCTGTCTAGCCTATTTCACTCCACTGCAGGAGGAAAGCCACTTCACCAATTCCCCATATTATTATTAGTATTTGACTGACTGCTAATAATAGATTCTCTCTTTCATCCTCATCCAGTTGTACCCCAGCCCCCAGCAGCACCTCCAGCCCCTCCTGCACCTCCAGCTGCCCCAGCACCGCCCCCAGCTCCACCAGTACCATCGCAACCCATGGCATCCCCACCCCAACCGAGCGGTGGGTCTGCCCCGGGTGCACCCCCACCACCTCCACCCCCTCCTCCACCATCAGCAGGTGGTGGTGGGGGACCCCCTCCCCCACCCAGTGGGGATGGAGGACTAGCCGCAGCTCTTGCTGGCGCTAAACTGAAGTCAACTATCAGAGTGAGTTTTTTTTACTTAACAGTGTTTCATTGGTTTATGTTTATATTTGGTTTGCGGTAACACCATGTGTGTATCTACTTGCCAGGTAGAGTTTGTTCTTTAGAGAACTGTTTTTCTATATTCTACTACCTCGGAGTAGATTTATCTGATTGTTTGGGAGACTTCTCAGTTCTGAAAAGAACTGAACTGCTTTTTAACTACTACCTGGGCAAAAGGTATAAAAAATTGGATGAGACTACTACTTTAGCTTTAAATAGGATCGTAATTAACTGCATTACCGTGGAGTCAGTTCTTGAACTGGTCTCAACGGTTTGACTAGCTTGCTCTAGTCATCGTCAGGTTTATGGTTGCAATGTTTATGAAAAGTTCTGGAAAACATTGAGTTCATTTCTGGTATTGTGGAGTTTCATGTCATGTTTATTTATTGTTGAATTAATTGTCAATCATCTTTATTGGAGTGTGATGGGCCAGATGTGACAAGCCTAATGAGGGACTTCTCTACAAATCTTTGTGGAAATACTCAAAAGCTAGTCTTCTTATGATGTTGCTTAAAGAAGTTTTTTTTGGTTCATTCAATATTGTTTGTTAAAAATGATGGCATGAAAAGTGTCGTTAAATGATGGCATTATAAAAAGGCGGTTCAAGGACCAGTCACTCTAGCGCTGAAACTTGAAGAAAGCACGGTTCATACTTTGCGACTGCTTCATGCGATTTTTGTGAGAAAATACCTGTTTCGAAAAATCGGGTTACTTCAGAGGGAGCCATTTCTCACAATGTTTTTATACTAGCAACAGCTGTCCATTGCTCCATATGATATTTTGAGTAATTACTTATAGTGTTGAGTGCCTTTAACTTGACTGTGATTGATTGTATTTAAGGATGAGATGTCCAACGGGCCCAGCAGTGCTCCGAGTAAACCTGCAGGAGGCGGAGGAGGAGGAGACTTTATGAGTGAGATGCAGATGAAACTACAAAAGCGTTTAAAAATGGCTGTAAGTCAGGACTATCATTATTATTATTATTATTCATGGTTTATTTATTATAACACTGCAATACAGCGGCTAAAAGCCGAATTGTAATAGTCATTAAAAACATTACTATATTAAAAAAAAAATTAAAAATGAAATATAAACACACAGGCAACAAATTTGTGGCAGAAAAATATTAAAGGAACACGTTGCCCCGGATTGGTCGAGTTGATCAACTGCCAATATTATGCATCGTGTCAACATGTTATTATATTTATGTATTTCTGGCACTGAAACCAATGATAGCTTGCAAGCAGGAAACCTGTAAGTGTAAACAAGGGTTCTAACTTGCTATGAAACACTGAGGTCAACTCCTACTCTTCCACAATAAGTGTCTGGGGTGGATTTCACAAAGAGTTGTCTTATCTCGAGCTGGGACGAGTTATTCGTCCAAACTTAGGACTAGGTGTTCGTTTTTGATATCTCCTAGGACTAGTCCTAACTCTTTGTGAAACTGACCCCTGGGTTTATTAAACCTACGGCTTAAAGTCTCATCCAAGGGATAGAGTAGTTATGGTAAAGCATCTTGCTCAAAGACACAAGTGCAGCGACCAGGACTAGAACCCACATTCTGCTGATCAGAAACACCAAAGCTTGTGCCCAGGGCTTTTTAACTGCTCAGCCACACATGCCACACGTGTTGATAATACAATCCAACGATGATGTCATTTTGAAAAGTTGTACATTACAAAACAAAAATTATTTAAACGTGGTCATCAAATCTGATGAGGCTTTGTGTAAGCAAAGGGGCCTAGTCCTTTAAAAGGTTTGTTTATTTCCAAGTCTTTTAATACTTTGTGTTTTTGTTTTCTGCCAACAGGGAAGTGGTGAAACCAAACCAGCAGCGCCCTCCACTGGTAGGACGTCACCACCTAGAACTCGTAAGGATTCTTCATTTTGGAACTCTCTTTTTTGTAAATCACCAGTCCTCAAAATAACCCACGACACCCACAGCAAATGACGTGGTGTCTTTAGCTTTTACTGTGGTGCCCTTTGCAAAATTGCAACGCAAAATTACATTTTCCTTAAAGAGGTGCCCCTTTCCTGTGGACATTGCTGTGCACCTTTAAGAGTGGAGTTCAATGTCTGAACCGATATTTTCAAAGTGTAGATTATAGACAATGTTTTTTTATTTTCATGATGATGTTATGTACATGTACGTAAATAGTGCCTCGTGTATGTGGTAGCGAAGGAAAACATCTCGCCTCTGAAATGTCATTCATACTTTTCCCCTAACCATCTTGCTTTTTACGTAGGGTGAAGACTCTTATGGATGAGGCAGACCTAGCATGCCATACAAACACAAATTTGAAACAAATTCAAATTACCGAGTGTTACATTTTTTAACAGCTCAGCTAAGTTTTGAATAAAATGTACCTTTCACTGATGTAAATCACAGCTCAAAAAACTCACAGGACCACTGGCCAGAGTCCAGTACCTTCAGCACTGTGTCTGTTACCCACTGGCCAAAGTCCAGTACCTTCAGCTCTGTGTCTGTAACCAACTGGCCAGAGTCCAGTACCTTAAGCTCTGTGTCTGTTACCCACTGGCCAAAGTCCAGTACCTTCAGCACTGTGTCTGTAACCAACTGGCCAAAGTCCAGTACCTTCAGCACTGTGTCTGTTACCCACTGGCCAGAGTCCAGTACCTTCAGCACTGTGTCTGTTACCCACTGGCCAAAGTCCAGTACCTTCAGCTCTGTGTCTGTAACCAACTGGCCAGAGTCCAGTACCTTCAGCTCTGTGTCTGTTACCCACTGGCCAAAGTCCAGTACCTTCAGCACTGTGTCTGTAACCAACTGGCCAAAGTCCAGTACCTTCAGCACTGTGTCTGTTACCCACTGGCCAGAGTCCAGTACCTTCAGCACTGTGTAGGTTACCCACTGGCCAAAGTCCAGTACCTTCAGCTCTGTGTCTGTAACCAACTGGCCAGAGTCCAGTACCTTCAGCTCTGTGTCTGTTACCCACTGGCCAGAGTCCAGTACCTTCAGCTCTGTGTCTGTAACCAACTGGCCAAAGTCCAGTACCTTCAGCACTGTGTCTGTTACCCACTGGCCAAAGTCCAGTACCTTCATTACTGTGTCTGTAACCCACTGGCCAGAGTCCAGTATCTTCAGCTCTGTGTCTGTAACCCACTGGCCAGAGTCCAGTACCTTCAGCACTGTGTCGGTAACCCACAGGCCAGAGTCCAGTACCTTCAGCACTGTGTCGGTAACCCACAGGCCAAAGTCCAGTACCTTCAGCACTGTGTCTGTTACCCACTGGCCAAAGTCCAGTACCTTCAGCACTGTGTCTGTTACACACTGGCCAGAGTCCAGTACCTTCAGCACTGTGTCTGTAACCCACAGGCCAAAGTCCAGTACCTTCAGCACTGTGTCTGTTACCCACTGGCCAAAGTCCGGTACCTTCAGCACTGTGTCTGTTACCCACTGGCGAGAGTCCAGTACCTTCAGCACTGTGTCTGTTACACACTGGCCAAAGTCCAGTACCTTCAGCTCTGTATCTGTAACCCACTGGCCAGAGTCCAGTACCTTCAGCACTGTGTCTGCTACCCACTGGCCAGAGTCCAGTACCTTCAGCACTGTGTCTGTTACCCACTGGCCAAAGTCCAGTACCTTCAGCTCTGTATCTGTAACCCACTGGCCAGAGTCCAGTACCTTCAGCACTGTGTCTGTTACCCACTGGCCAGAGTCCAGTACCTTCAGCACTGTGTCTGTTACCCACTGGCCAAAGTCCAGTACCTTCAGCTCTGTATCTGTAACCCATTGGTCAGTACCTTCAGCACTGTGTCTGTTACCCACTGGCCAAAGTCCCGTACCTGCAGCTCTGTGTCTTTAACCCACTCGTCAGAGCCCAGTACCTTCAGCACTGTGTCTGTTACCCACTGGCCAAAGTCCCGTACATTCAGCTCTGTGTCTGTAACTCACTGGTCAGAGCCCAGTACCTTCAGCACTGTGTCCTTTAGGCACTGGCCAGAGTCCAGTTATGGAGCATTTGGCCAGTTACCCACAAGGCTTGCAATACCCACTGGACCACTGGCCGGTAAGTTTAGCACTGGGCCTGAAACCCACCAGCCAGAGTCCAATAAAGAATATTTCTGGTCCATTTTCTGAGCTAAAAGAGCTATAGATTCTCTTGGTAGGTTCTCTAGAAATTCAAGGCAGGTGATCTTAATCTGGTCAGTAAAAATGTTTTGTGCTTAGCTACTTTTTGTGCTTAAGTTCTATGAAATTGGGACCCCCTGGTATGTTCATCTATTTCTAGTGTGATTGATTGCTGAACGGCAAAGTTAAAAATCCCACACTTTGAACATTTGCAGAGACAGATGGCGGTAGTAAAAAGCCATGGGAGAAAGACAGCAAGCAGTCGGGTCCACCGACAGTCAACAGATTTGACCGCTTTGGGTCCAAGTCCAACGGCACGGCCAGTGATGCTCAAGGTTCACCAAAACTTAAGTAAGTCTTCAGGTCATGGTTGTACCCTCAAGTTCACTTTTTATAGTTAATTCTTATCTTATTTACCACCCCAAGCAAAGCTTCAAACACCACTTTCTTAAAGGCACTAAACACTATTGGTAACTACTCGAAATAATTGTTAGCCTAAACACTTACTTGGTAACGTAACACTTACTGTGTTCCTGGCTCATTGGTAGCATATTGCACCACAGCATTTCTGTAAACCATCACATGGTGCTATGTAATGGAAAATGTCTCATACTTAAAAACGTAGCTCAAAATACATTGCCGGATAAATTATTGTAATGTCAGAGCGCCTTGAGGGCCACTGAATGACAGATTTGAGTGCTATATATAGACGATGTGACCTGTGGCATCACATGTTTACAAAAGAGCCACCAAGCCTGGATGTCTTGCAGGCACAATTTGTACACAGCTCAATGGAAGAAAACATAAAATCTTATATTTTATGGAGATTGCATTGTCAAATTTTTATCAACTTTGGATATGATGAAAGGGTGCAAATCTCAAAACTTGTCCAGCTTTTACTTCCTAACTCTTGGATTTATGTGGAAATTATGACACAAAATGTCAACTTTCCCATATGACCAGTGCAGTACTGTATCTTGCCTGCCAGACTAGCTTAAGAATTCACAAGGTCACTCTTATTGTAAAAAAAGTTCACATAGTCTATAAGAAGCCACTGTTGTTACTATAACGTTGGTATGAATTTCTCTCAGCAGAAGGCGAGGCTCGACGCATAGCAACGGCTCCCTGAATGACAATGACTTTGAGAAACTCAAACAAGAAATCCTCTCTGAGATCAGGACACAGTTGAACGAGGTCAAACTAGAAATCATTGAAGGTAAGTTAAGATTTCAACGATGTGAAGATTTTCTCAAAACACACACTCTGGTAATCAGGGCCTGGCCAATTTTATGTCTCTGCTTACCGTAAGCACAGAATCTGCGCTTATGGTAGCAGGGAATTCTGTGCTTACGGCAAGCTTATTTCACAGGTTAGCAGCAAATTTGGGCTTCTGCGTGTAAGTACTCCACAACATGCGCATTCTACGCTTACAAGGCGCTCGCACGTAAGCGGGGAATCGTGATCGTAAGCGCAGAATTCGGAGTTAAGAAGAGCCATGCAAATGGGCCCAGAAATGCCATTGCTTGAGTCCTATGAGCTTGACCACTATGGCAAATCATGTGTGATATATAATGTATACTCGATGCTTCTCCAAGTTTTTCAAGTTCTAAACATGTTTTGACATCCATCATCTTCTTCACATTTTCAGCACATTGCAACAGAATAACAAATTCTAACCAGGCTTTTTTTTGTCATGAAAAAGATTCATCCTTATCGCCGGAAAAAGCAATGTAACAGGTAGACACTCAAAATATTAAAGAAACATTGCAGAATTTTGCTAGCAAAACAGTTGCTGGCAGTGTAAGCACTTAATGTAATCCACCATATACATACATGTAAGCTGACAAACCTGTAGAAGTTCTAGATCGATCGGCCGTCTGGGTCACGAGAGAATAGTGAAAAACCGATTACAAATTTTGCATTGCATCGATGCCAAAACAAAAATGAATAAAACGCTCACTGAGCGATAAACTTCAAACGCGAAATGAGATTATTTGTTTCTCATCAAATATGAAATTTCAGACAGAAATATATCAAGGGATGTTTTCTACTATCATCATAAGACCTTGTATGATTTATGTAAATCTGTGATCTTCACGATTTTTGTTTCTTACCAATTTGGTAACGTTCCTCGAATGAAGTGTTTCTCCAGAAGACGAAACGTTCCTTTAATGAAACATTTCTCCAGAAGACGAAACTTTTCTCCAGAAGATGATCAGAGCATACTGATCGAAACGTCGAGTTGAAACCAACGGTTTTTTTCAGAACCACCCACACTCAATAGAGATAGTCATTACATGGTGTTACCGCAAACCTTTCTATATTTAATGACCCCCCAAAAAAACTTTCTCGGTAAGAAGCACTGCAGCTGTTGATAATGTATAACACTTTGAGAATTAATTCTTTCAAAGGAATGTGGTTTTAGAGAGAGGGATCCAACAACCTTCCAATCTGAGAAACCTTTCTGCATGAAACGTTTTGCACATTGTGTATTCCAATCCTGGGTTATTCTTCCTGCGTGGGAATAACCGCTTAAAAATTGCTGCGATATCTAAAAACAAACTGTGCCACCTTTTGGAATAAAATTTGAGGTTTATTTTACTGTTTATATCTACATATATAGACGATGTGACCTCTGACGTCACTCAAAAACCATAACATGATACGTGCGCATACCGCCGGGCAAAACCTTTGTGTTTTGGCAGCCAGCTAGAAAGTACACGCAATCTTACCATGACTACGCGTCTTTTTGCCCCGCGAAACATGACGTGTACAGTGTTTTGTCAACAGAGGGCGATTTGAATGTAAACATAGGTCACATCGTCTATAGAATTACAACATCGAATGGTTCCAAAAACCGAAGTGAACTTTGACCCTAGTATCATTCAGAAATGTAATGTTGATTTGTCATTTTTTTTTCTTCAGCTGTTCGAGCAGAGATCAGCAAAAGATAAGACACCGTTCAACTATTGACCATCTACAGTGCCTCAATTATTGTTTTTTTTTTAAACAGCGCCACCATTCCCCCCGTCCTGAAAGTAACCAAACTATAGATCTAAGAGCATTTTAGAAAAGTGGGTCGCCAGATAGATAAATAGTAAACACTCCCGAGAAGAACTTGCCTGGTGCATGTCTAGTACTTTTTGTATAATGTGTTACGTTTCTTTTTGCATAGATTAAAGGGGATTTTACCAATGCATTGCCACCACAGCTGTGGCAATGAGAAAAACTACGAAAAAAAGAAGAAAAAAAGCAATAGATATTTTGCTGATAGTTTTAAAAAGATGTCCCTTTTAAGCGTTTTGATGACTATTATGAATTTGATTTTGTGTCATTTCTCACCTATGCAAGAAGGCATTATATAAATATAACAAAATATCTTAAAGGACCTCTGTATAGTTGTTAACATTTAGAACGCTAGTTTTTCAAAGCAGTTTTTGGAGTCATGAATCAGGTTTGACTTCTTTTACCATTAGCAAACCGTTTGTTTGAAGAAACAAAATTATTGGTCGGTGTCTGAGAGACCCATGTCTTTCTTTCAATGAAATAGTCATGGAACTTTTTTTTGTAAGAAATGCACTTTGCTTTGGCTACTTTTTTGTGAGGTATTTAATTAATTCTCGACCTGACTTCACCAATTATCCTTTTGTGCTGTACATGCCTGCATTGTTTTAGAAGTAAATAGTTATGGGTATAAATCAATTCTATTATAAAGGGGGGTAAATATTTGTGGGGGATTCAGCAGGCCTGTGGCTGTGCATGGAAATATGGACTCTAACCCATTTACTGGGTGGTATCATGTGTAACATTCACTCTGTGGACATCAGATTCTTCAACACTGTTATAAAAACACTGTGTGGGCATGTGTAAGTCCACATAGTGTTTCAAGACCATATACCATATTATTTTTAATTTTATTTACAAAATTAACAAGAAAACTGAGTCTAGGGCGTTCACAACTGATTGCAATTACTCTCAAGGCAGTCCTCATGCGTTATACTGTTGTTTCCTTTAGTTGATAATGTGAATATGTTTTACTCGTTCAATGATTGAAATGAACTAACATGAATGCTAATGTTACCGTACAACTCGAACGTCCTCATGTGCAGGTACAATTTCATAACCTTTCACAGCATGGCAATTCCTACAAGCAAATGATTCTTTCAAAGCTAAAGCCTGTTACTGGCAAAAGTGCTGTATAACAAGCAAAGCTTGTGACTGGTTCACTGCTGATCTTTGCTAAGCAAATGAAGTTGTGTAGCTCTATCATCAGGGCCCAATTTCATGGAGCTGCTTAAGCACAAGATATTTATACTTAACTTACCTGTGTAAGGTTACCAGCCAAACTACCATTTCACATACATGGTACAGTACATGGTGTACATGTACATTTTGTGACTGGTATCCTGCATCTTTCTGCTAAGCTAAAAGAGTTTTAAGCACTATTTTCCGCTTAAGCAGCTCTATGAAATTGGGCCCTGCTTGATAGAATTTGTTGTTGTTAACTGTTTATTGTATATTATTTTAAAGAAAGGAATAACTTGAGGGACGGTCAATTTTTGAAGCAAAGGGTTCATTGGGCCGTATTCATAAAAAATAGCAATTGCTTTTTCTAGGCTTTTGCTTACGTCTTTATACATACATCTGTATAAAGATCTAAGCAAAAGCCTAAAAAAAGCAATTACTATTTCTAATGAATATGGCCCATTGAGTCTGCAACCTTTTGCTCACAAAGGTGCTGTGATTTTGTGGACGTTCCTGATAGTAAGTACATACCAAACATTTACAAGCACTGTAAAGAAGGACAAGAGTGACAGGTTTTTTAAAGATTTGCTTTGCAATTACAGTTGCCATGGTTAAAACATTATCAGCATGAGCGTTCAGTGTAAAATCTTTTCAACTGATTTTGCTTGCACACAGTTCCAGATCTTACTCTTGTATTGTAAATCGAACCCATTTTTTGTACTCAGACGTGATCATAATTTAAATTAATTATCTTTAATGAAGTTGAGTATTGTTTACTTGTATGTTCTGTTTCTGATGGATATGTACCTGGTATTTTTCAATGAATAACCATCATGAGAGCATAGATTATGTGACTTTACACCCGTGGGAGACTTTTAAGAGGATAGCGGGCTTCACATTCACCCGCCCTTTTCCTTTGTTCTCAATGTCTAGAACAATTTGCCTGTATGCATTGACGTTATCACACCGCATATCTTAGAGGTAACAATGACAAAACAATGAAAAATAGACCTTTATCAGCCGGTGCAGCCATCTTGAGTTTCTCCCATTGATATAAATGTTACCAAATTGAGGAGGGAAGAACAAAATAGTCAGGTGCCTAATTGCAAATGATTATTAGCATTCATTATTGTTTTGGATACGAGGAACATGACCAAGATGGAGGCAGCATGATAAAAGTCTACACATAGAAAGGGTCAGGTGAGTGGGGCGCCCTCTATCATCTCAAAAGTCTCTAACAAGTGATTGGGGGCGGCTTAAAGTATTTTTTTGCTCATTTTATTCTAAAGGTACATATTGTGCCAACTTATCAACCACATGCATAAATATGCATTTTGTACATATGCTAATTAATATACTCCTATAAATACAAATTATACTAATGAATTATGTTCCTATGTAGATGTTTTTGCTGTTTAACTAGGCCTCTGGATTTTTTCTTTCTTAAATTAGGTGTTTATATATATATGTAATAACTTGGTCCACAGAATAAACAATTATGGTTTATGCGAGAATTAATATAAACAAGAATCTGTTTTAAATATTAAGCCTCCTCTGTGAGTTCCCGTTGTATTTATTTCTCAATTTCAACAATTTATAACCAAGACAATTATTTTCTTGTACCCATAATGTGTTTAACTGTACCAAACACCTGGTCATTGTACATGTAAAGGTTACTAGGGAATACTACAAAATATTAAACGTGTCAAATAAATTATTAGTTTACTTACTGTGTGAATAATATAATAAGATAAACGCCCAGAACTTGTTTAAACTAATTGGAAAATATAGATTTGTATCCATCTTGAAACAGAAACAAATTGTGCATTAAAGGCCTGGACACTATTGGTAGTTACTCATAATAATTGATAGCATAAAAACTAACAATCAATGGAGCGCTGTTTGTAGTATAAAACATTGTGAGAAACGACTCACTCTGAGGTAACTTAGTTTTTGAGAAAGAGATAATTTCTCACTTTTTTAGGCATCTGAAAGCACACAAATTTGTGCAACAATGGTGTTTTGTATTTGAAAGCAAACATTTTATCAAAATCATTGATGAGTGAACCTACAAACTTACAACTAAAAAATGGTTTGCTTACAAAAAAACGATACAACTGTTGACCTTTCTAATCCCCTCTTCAAAAATGAAATGTGACTGAATTTGTATAAAATAATTTGAAGCATTGCATTTGGAAGTAGAAGGAAAAAAACCTTTATAATTTATCACATAAAGTTTGATTGCACTTTTGCTCTGAAGATACCACCGATAACTCATGTGCCAGACTCAACAATGTCAAACAATTTTTCACAAATCTATTAAAATTGTCATAGTCAACTGTATAAACCGCTCCCAATCATCAACTACTCTGCTTGAGCTACCATGAAGCAATAATAAACTAAACTCCAGACATAAATATGTATATTTTTAAATCTCAAACAAGAAAAATTTCAAACAAGAAAGAACTCTGTACAAAATGTCAATGTCATTTTAATTTGTGCGGATTGTATAAACGTTATACTCTATGATTTATAATGATAACCGATGAAAAATCTTACTATGTCTAACTGAGTGTGGATTTTGGAGTTAATAAGACACCATTTAATGGCTGAATATATTAGTACATGCATGTAGAATGAACCATGTTTTGTTGCAATCTATTGGGGTTATTGTTTAATGTACTCAGTGGCTAATCGAACTGCTTACTTTGTTAACAAATTGTTTTGTGGTTGTCTCATCCTTACACTGGAACCTAAAATAACACAAATACATTTTTATAATTTACTGTATGTCCTGGATAACCAAGGTAGTAAAATAAGTGCAGCACTTTTCTAAATGGACAACTAATGTACAATTATATTGTTACACTAATTTACAATATATGTTATACAGTAATTATATAAAGACTACAATTTGTAATAAATGCAAGCAGATTTTTTTTTTAATATGCAATATTTGAGTTTTTATCTTGTGAATTTGTCTGTCTTTACTTGATCAAAGTCACTCTGTGGACATTCATTTGTATGACTGTAAAACAACACTGCGGACGTGTGTCAAATAGTGTTTCAAATTTCAAAGACCCCCATTAATTCTCAGGTCCACACTTCATAGTTAAAACATCAAAACTGGCATGGAATGACTCAGTAAAATTCTATTTCGTACCATATCCTTTATGGTGCAAGACGATACATTTTTTGGTTTAATATATGTTTAATTTGCATCGAGGATAAAGAATATTAATTTTGGTCTTACCCTCACACTGATTGAAATTAAAACCAATACTTCTAAAGAAGACTGTATTGGACAGAGTCGCCTGTTGTAGGATACTATTTACATTACACTTTCTTTTGATAACCGAAGGTCTATTTCTAATCGGATATTATGTCGATTTTCCTCAGGATCGGCAAGGAATTAAGCAGGAACCATTTTTATTTGATATAGTCCCTAGGATTACCTGAAAATAAGACCCAGGCTAACATTGCATTGATTATAATTATTTGAATGGCCTACCTGGGGTGGATTTCACAAAGACGAGAACGATAAGACTATTCTGGACTAGCCTTAAGTTTTTAAATAACTCCTAAACTAGGACTAGTCCCAAGTTAGAACTATCTTTGTGAAATCATACATGTAGACCCCAGGGCTGAGCCGAAACCAATGACTACGCCTATACCCTCAACAATTCCCTTTTGAGGCCAACCCATAGAGCTATATAGCTCTACGGGCCAACCCCATTGGTTTAGTCTAATGAAATGTTTGGGTTTTTTTTATTAGTTTTTGTGTTAGTTGTATTATTATTCTCGTTTGTTTGGGTGGAAACAACTTGTTTCTTTTAAAGAACCTGGTTATCCATCCGTTTAATCTCATCTTTATTGCATGGCCATTTGTAGTAAATACATCCTTTCTCTATGCCGGTAAAAGATGCGGGTGGGCAGTGCCAGGTGGGACCCATGGTGGGGGGATGGGGGACATTGTAATGTAAAGTATTTCCCAAGGCTATCTCTGCTGCATACCAAAGCATCAGAAGCTTTTGGCCCCTCCTCCTTTTAACATTAGCATAATACCTTCTTTAACTGACCAACCAGAAACTAGTATTTGTGACCCCTGTGGATATTGACCAATCAGCACGGTTCCCTCTGTAGAACCGCGAATGTGAATAAACCGTTAGACTATTATTTTGTTGTGTGTGTGAAACGCTGTAGTGAAACGCCGTGTACTTTTGCAACAAAAAGACTTGACAAGTAAGGTCGTTATAAAGTAAGTAACCGAATATGTGATCGTAACAAATATAATAATATATAAAACAATATAAAACCTTTTTATTAAATTAATTAATTGGAATTATTCGTGGGCCAAGAGCATAAACGACACCGAACATTTTAACTTTGTTTACCGAGCGAGTGTCGGAAATACAGCCGTTTTGGTCAGTCTCTGTAGTGTAGGCCTGTTTTTAGTGTTTACTTTTTATGAACATAAGTTTTTGATGGGGTCAAATTTATGGATTGTTCTTGCAGTTTCAGGAATGTTTTGTACACTTAGTAGATACTCTGATACAGTCAGTGATAATAACCTTCTCTCGACTCAAGGGGAGTCAAAGTACAGTTGTGGAGCTAGTGTAGACAGTTAAAAAGTAGGCCTACTGTACAAGAAAGTATTAATTTTTATTAAAGAAAAAAACTAAACAATTGCAATTGCATGTTTGGATAACTTTCTGTACAGCGCCACCACTTTTTCACTTATTTTTACAAAAAGGGATATCTCATTGAGGTAAATTGGATACTATATTATTTCATATCGAATGAAAAAGTGGTGGCGCCATACGGAAACTTTTCCGCATGTTTTTTTTCAAATGCCTGAGACTGAGACGAGAGAGCTGGAAGGAATGGAAGCCTTGCCCCTGCTCAGATTCATATTTGTTGGCAAAAAATTACCTCTTTCTTTCGCTACTAAAACAAAACTACGTTACTAAATACTACAACCATAAATAAAAAGAAAGGGTCGTGTCTACTATGTTTTATAATATCATTATCAACAGCTCTCCGATGCTCTTGACCAAGTTTTTTGTTATGCCTATTAGTATATGGTCATCAGTAGTCCGTTGGCACATATTATGCCAGGCAAGCCTGCCCATGCCATAGAACTACAAAAAAAATTGTTCAGCCAAACCCACTGTACTGCCCAGCACAGATTTCCCCCAGATTGCACTTCAGCAATGATGGCCCCATCTAAACATGGATAATTTTGTTATTAAACTGCTCGCCCTTCGAGGACTAAATTGAATTTAGAGCCCACCACTAAAAAAAAATAGTCTAGCTACAACCACTGATGTTAATTACTATTTAGAATAACTACCAAAGGTTTAGTCTCCCTTCAATACTAATACTAATCTTGATGTGTTAATCTTGTTGTTTTGTTTGTTTGTTAATGCAGCTGCACAAATCTAACTAAAATGCCAAGTAAAGGGTATTCAGTTGGAGAGTCTGTGATGGTCAAATGGCCAGGCAGCGCCCTCTGGTACCCAGCCATGATCCTGAGCATCGAAGACGATGAGTACAAGGTCAGGTTTGAAGAGGGAACCGAGGATGAAGTCACTGCAGAATCCATCAGGGTGAGTCTGGAGTGATTTAGTTTAGCTGCAAAGCAGTCCGATCAATCATTCATTCACATATTTACAGGCTAGATAATTCTTAGAGACAACGAAGGCAATTCCCTCTATATGTCCCCTGGTCATTTCCTTGGTGCCCTTGAATTACTCCAGTAGAAATTTAATTTTTCGTTATAGGGTGCCCTTTACCAGGGAGAAAGTGCCTTAGTGTCCTTGCCCTTTCAAAAATGAAGCATACAGGCCTGCAGCTGATTTCACAAAATTTTACGTAACTTCGTAAGTCCACTTGCCCAGCGTTTATGGCGCAACTTACGCCATAAATGTTGCGCAAGTGGACTTACGCAGTTGCGTAAAGTTTTGTGAAATCGGCTGCTGGGCTTATTAGTTATAAAATATTCTATGGAGGCCAAAGACTGAATTGCTGACATTTTGTAATATTCAGTCAAAATTGCAGACAATACGAAGAAGAAAAAAAACAGTAAAAGTGTACAAGGCACATATGAAGACAGGGAATTTAACATTTCTTTTTTGAAAGGAACGTCTTTTTAGTGAGATAACTGAATGAAAGTTATTTTAAGAGGTTGGCAGGAAGGCCCCTTGAATATCATCATCTTGCAAAAACCATCAATTACTCCTAACAAAATAGAACGCAAAGTCTGAGTGACGCGCGGTCAAGTTCATTTGTAGGCTCATGTTTTTTCCTGACAGGCATTTTTTCTTAAAGACCTAAACTGTTGGAAACTTGAATTATGAGTGATTCAACTTGGATGATTTAACTGCAGTCATGTAATTCATATCATTTCTTCCTGCCTGTGGCTTTCATTCACTCCGCAGTCTGCAGCTTCCTTCAGAAGGCGGTCTCAATCCAAATCCCCGTCACGACGTCGGTCAAGGTCAAGGTCACCTGCCCGGTCACCATCCCGGCAACGTGTCTCCAGGAGTCCCGGCCGCAAGACACCGGCCAAAACAAAGACCATTATCTCACAGAGTAAGAGCGAGACGAAGGTCCAGCTCACTCCAACGAGGAGCAAGAGACTCCTTGCAACCAGGGTAAGTCAAGATTTTCAGATCCATCTCTACTTTTTGAAAATCAGCCAGCCAGCCATGCAACCATTCTGCTCATCAACTGAGTTGGTTGTTCTTTAAACAGTGTACAAAGTATAAATGTTTGGTGGCACCCCATTGACAGGTGATCTAGTTCACCAAACCCAAGCTCTGGTGTTGTCAGCAACCCTCGAATGTGGGTTCAGAATCCGGTCATGACACTTATGGCCTTTAGCACTGTAATTAACCATAATTGCTTCCCCAAAAGTTGGGATGGTAGTGTACCACCCAGGTTCCTAATGGATGATACACACGCCTACATCCTTACTGACTGTGATGGGGGTAACCCTGTTTCAGCCCCAGAAGTAGGTGACAACATGCCCCTGGTGGCAGTTGTTTTGGGTCGATGGACCAACTTAGTTAAAGTGAGTGTAGCCCTCACCTTGCAGGGCTCGAATTTGGGGGAAAAATCCACAAGACCGCAGGGCTTGTTGCTCAGAATTTTTACTGGACCGGAAGATTTTTTACAAGACCAAAATTTTATTAGGAAAAAAAAAGTTAACAGGATAGAACAGCAGGCCTTTTTCATCCCTTAGGAGGCTTTTTTTTTGCTGTGAAACCCAATCAATAAAGTTCCATATACCTACTTCACGTCATTCTCGCCGCCTCAAAAAAAAAATTCTGATGTGACAGGCAAATCACCAACAAAACACTGCAACGTGCAGCATTCATAAAAAGATCGTCATAAAAAGATTGACCAAAAATTTGACAGCAGTAGTCAGAAGCTCATCACTGTTGGTAGCCATACTTAGCAAGACGTTTGGCAACAAGACCTTACTTTTAATCCATGCAACACAGGGATGTGTGGTATTGCAACCAGACCTTCTTAATACAAATTCAACACTCCTTTGTAAGGTATCAGACTTTACACATGGTCAGTGGTAAACAAACATCGCTGTACTAAGGTGTGCCGCTGCGCCGGGTACCAACACATCACTCCCTCGTCCCAGCTCGCTCACTCCCCGGGTGCATAAACATAAATTTGAGACTAGATGTTTGAGACTAGATGTACAAGGTGTGGGCATGAGTAAACTGAATGGAAAACTTGTATGCAGCCTGATGCACGTGATAAAAGGACGGATTGACGTTCCGCAGGCGTGCTCAGAACACTGATTTGACGACAAGTAAAACAAAAACTTTTATTTTAAATGAGATTGAAATACATTTTTTAATGAAAGATAATATATTTCATATAATTATTTGTAATAGTTACTATATTAGTATGCATTAAAAAAAACACAAGACCGCCAGACTTGTTCGGCATAAAGTTTACTGGACCGAAGCTAAAATCACTGGCCTCGGGCCTGCGGACTAGCGTGAAATTCGAGCCCTGCCTTGGAAGTGGCACTTCGCCTTGTGATGTTGGGCAATCTCTTCTATAAAAAAATATATATAATACAGTCTGGACATTTCTTCTTTTGCAATTGCAAAGTTGTATTTTAAAAAGTATATGTTACTTCAAACTAAAAAAAAATTGCTAAAATTTATTATACCATTGAAGTTAATTGATATCAATTATCAAGCATTTTTAGCATCTTCTTTGGGCAGTTGAACTATTTTTAAACTTGTTTCTCCCCAGAGTACAACAGAGGTCCACACCTACACGACACGGTCTTCCACTAAGTCAGGACATCAAATCCTAGAGCCAGTAGTTGACATAAAGACGGGGAAAGTTCCAAAGACTGTTCACTACGAATTCGGCGGACCTTTTGGTAAGCTTGACAAACTTTGTTCGGTTCGTTTCACATCAAGCTTCTGTTTCTATCAGGGATGTGATTTCTCAGGTTTTTTTTTTTATAAATATATTTATATAGCCTCCAACACCCCATAAAATAATTAATATAAACAAAATAATAATTGTTTATTTATTTTTATAAATTAGATCAAATTCATAGAAAAATAAAGATCAAACATATGGAACACCCCAAATTGCAGAGTAGAGCTTTCAAAACCAAAAGATAAATGTATGTAAGCAGGCTTCTCGCTCACAAGCTTCCAAGCTCGCAAGCTCTCACGCTTTGCGCTCATAGTTCTTTTCCCTTTGTTTTTTTTCTCAATAGCCTATCACATCCCTGGTTTCTATGGAAGATTTTTACTAAAATTCTTGTCAGCTTTGGAAGGTTTCAGTGAAGGCATGATTTTCTAAACAATGCGTGCTTGTAAATATGAAAACTGTTCTTTTTTGTTTTTAAACTGATGACTTTGATGTATTCTTTATTCTACAACAACAGGTGCTTTCTTCATCATGGTGTCGTTACCTCTCTTCATCTACTACCTGTACTTCGCCTGTAGCAAGGAGGAGTGTAGTCTGCAGCTATGGCCAGCTCATACCTGTGATTGGCGAGACTACTTTGATCTCGAGGCTGCCTTGCTCTTCCTGGGATGGATGGGACTGCAAGCTTTCTTCTACTTGTTGCCAATCGGCTCGGTGAGACCTTTAAAGATTTGGTTGGGGGTGCTGCTTTCCTTGTGCTTGTTTCTAAGTCGGCACAAGGGAACTCCAGTGTATAAGCTTTGACAAGTTTGCTTCGAAAATAACAGGCTTGTGTTTCTCAGAATTTTTTTCTGAATTTTGGATACTTCCTTTTGAGTCACAAAATTGTCTATAGTCATCAAAGGGAGAGAGAGACAGTCCACATTGTGTCCGAATCTGTGGTTTAGTACTTCTGATGATGCACAGAGTCTGTGAACCTCCTGAAGTTTACTGACTGGGCCTAGAATTAAGGGAACCCTGACATAGAAGACCATTTGTCACATGCGCCAATTCTCAATTCTGTTATAAAGAATGACATTGACGACATCCCAAAAAGTTTGTGTACAATTATCATTTGTTCTTGATTGATAAAATTTAAGTGATACTGCAAATAACCCCCCAAGCTTGGTTCATACTTCCTGCGAATGCTAACGCAATATGAATTTCGACGTCACAAATCCGCAACAAATAATTCGTGTCGGTTTACTTGTGCTCAACTCCTGCGAAACATTCGCTGTGAGAACAGCCATGTGCAGCAAAATTCGTATCGCATTCGCATTTGCAAGAAGTATGGACCACACTTTACTGTTTTGTTTATCTTTCTTTCTTTTTTTCTTTCTTTTTCTTTTTCGTTTAATGACATCTTTCTTTGGTGGTCTTCGATGATAATAGGTTGTAAAAGGTCTACCACTGCGTAATGGACAGAGACTGGACTACAAACTCAATGGTAAGAAAACTTGCATTCTTTATTGTTATACCATGGTGACAAATTGTGAAGTTTTATTGGTCGAGAACCAATCAGTTATGTGACGTAAAACAAAGACGCATGTTAATGGCTAAGGATGGGCACTTAAAATGGCGCACAGCGCAGAGGGTAACATTTTGTTAACCAGTATACATTACCTTGATCATCCCCACCGTTGGTCGACTTCCAGTGCTTTGTACATGTAGAAGCACTCCCCGGAATAGTGAGAATTGTTTTGTCTTGGGTGCCCTTTGCCCCCCCTCTGGTGTAAAAAAAAACACCGTTTATCCTGACACAACATTTATATATTGTAGACAAATATTTACATTGTTGATAACGGTGGAGATAGAAGAATGGCGAGCATCATCATAAAGTTATTTCCTTTGTTTTCGTGCATTTTTCCCACCCAGGATTCTTTTCCTTCATCCTAACCCTGATCCTCTTCGGTGGTCTCCTGTACAAGAAGTACCCGGTAGCCATGGTGTATGATAAGTTCCTGCCTCTTTTGACGACTGCTTTCATCTTCTCCATCGTGCTCAGCATCTTCCTGTACATCAAGGCCAGAAGGGCACCGGGTCACGCCCTGGCACCCAGTGGAAACTCTGGTAAGTTTAACAAATACAGTTCTTGTTTCATTTGCTCTGGTTGTGAAGCCATGGACTCTTAGAAATGCAAACGTAGTCTAAAACAGGATATTTGTTGCCTGTGATTCATATTTAACATCTACTATATCATTGCAGTACCCGCTGCCAAAACATAGGATTCAAACTGCCTCTAGCTACCGGGCCACCTCGGTAGTCTAGTTGGTAAAACACTTTTCTAGAATTACAAGGGTTATCGAATCCCAACCGAGTAATAATGCCTGTGAATTTTGTTCACAGGACTCGGGGAAAGTGCTGAATATACAGTGCTAACACACATCGGTGTATGGGTAAAAACCAAAATTGATAGTCTTTTTCCTGGATGCAAGTTTAGCATCTATTATATCGTTGCAGTACCCGCTGCCAAAACATAGCATTCGAACTGCCTCTATAGCTACCGGGCAATCTCAGTAGTCTAGTTAGTAAGACACTGCTCTAGAATTGCAAGGGTCATGGGTTTGAATCCCATTCCAGTTATATGCCTGTGGATTTTTGTTTACAGTGCTATCACACATCGGTGTATAATTTAAAACCAAAATTAATATGTGATTAAAAACCTGTTACAGTCTATACCCCAAAAAACATGTAAGGAAGCACTTCTAAGGACTATTAGTGGTGCCTGTCATCTGTCCAGGCTCTTTTTTTCTTTCTTTCTTGTTATGCAAAATATAATCATGTCGTTGTATCTGTGCAATCATATTGTATCTACCTTAGAAAAGCAAAGGTGTACACACAAAGCCTATAGATGTGGAGATGCAACATTATGTTTAGGCAGCTCTTGTTTGAGATATGACCTTATAACAAAATGGAGATATGACGTCATGTTGTGGCACTTTTATGAAAATATTTGTCTTTGTCCAAATAAATATACTGCAACAGAGCAAAATCAATTGTTGCTTGTTTTTTCCAATCTGGTTTGATATTTCTAATTATATCTTTAATCAGGGAATTTTCTCTATGACTTCTTCATGGGCCATGAACTCAACCCACGTATTGGCAACTTTGACTTCAAGGTCTTCTGTGAGCTACGTCCTGGACTCATTGGTTGGGTAAGTGATCTGGGCCCAATTTCATAACGCTGCTTAGCGGATGATTTTGTGCTTACTGTGCAATTTTTATTTCAGAGCGCTGCTAACCGTAAGCACACGAAATGGCATGCTAACCTTCCAGTGCTTACCAGCTAATACTTTACAATGTTTTAAGTCCTTGTTGAAAACTCATTTGTTTAAAGCTTCTTTTTTGTAATTTGCCTATTTGTATCTTGTATCTTTCTCTAATTGTTTATTTTATTGTTTCTTTAATGCGCTTAGAGGCTTTTGCATTAGGCGCTTTACAAATGTCTTATTATTATTATTATTATTTATTACCGCACGAAAATAAATGGCGTCACAATGCAAACCCACGGTAAACACGCAATATGGCCGCCCAATTTTTCTGCTAACCTGTGAAATACGCTAAGGCTTAAGCAAATTGTTCTGCTACAGTAAGCACGCAAATTTGCTTACTGTTAAGCAGCGCTATGAAATTGGGCCCTAGTCTCAGACTTGTTTTTGATTGCAGTTCTTGAGCGCTTACTGCTCCACTCTGGTGGGTCTGGCGATGCAGATTCAAGTAGTGGTCAAACTCGGTCAGACTTCTCCTTTCTCTTCTACAACCAGGACCTAAATCTCGACTGAAACTTACCAGTCGTATCTAAGTAATGTCTGACTTTTTGCCTGTTTTTTTCATTTGCCACTTTTTACCCAAACAAAATTGATATGAAAAAGATGTTGGTGAACAGTCACAATAATTGGTACACATTTTTTGTTTACAAAGACACAAAATGAACGACAGATAAATATTTGCAGATCTCGTAACCGACAAACTCAAGCGCTTTTTATTCATCACTGACACAGTGATTGTTAATTGATATAAAAATACAATTTTACTACATATCTACTACATCAGTGGTGTTCAAACTGTTCATAAAATAAACATAAAATTATGTACCCAAGATTGTGGCTGTGCACATTGACAATATAGAGAGATCGCTGACCTTAGGTCCAAACAGCTCAGTTGGTAGAGCTCTGGTACATTAATCCCACACTAGTCGATATTTATTTGTTTAATCGAAAAAAAATTAGAATTTACCTCGTTTATTTTTTTGTTTATTGCTAACCTGATGACAGTAGAGAGATCACATAGAAACTTACCACTCTATCCCGTGCATTTTGTATGTAGCGTTTGGTTGTTTGTTAATTTTTGTTTTATAATTACTGTCATTGTAATTATGACGAATGTTTGTTTGTGCGTAACAGGTGATGATAGATCTAGCCTTTGTGGTCAAGGTGTGGACTGACTTCCCTGAGAACCCTCCATGGGCTCTGCTCCTCGTTACCTTCTTCCAGATGCTCTACGTCGCTGACTCTCTCCTCTTTGAGGTAATTTCATCAAGAAAGTGACTTTGTGTGTCCGAGCGGATAAGAACACCAGACTCAAACTCAAGCCCAGCAACTACATACACATTAAAATTTTAAAATTTTATTAATATAAAAATATATTTAAAAAAACCTTAATTAATATTAAAAATAGAAAAACAGCCAAATTTAAATAAAGACTACGGATATACCACAACAGCACAAAAACTTTTACAACTTTTCATTTGAAAATCTTAAAGTCTATGGGAAACATTTAAAGGGGCACCAAGGTGAAGACCAGGGGCAACGGAGGCCATTGCCTGTAATTCCAGGCCTGCGCCCAATGCCACCTGTTGGTGCACAAGCGTTGACTAATCTATGAAAACAGAATTGAATAAATATACAACAGCTATACAAAATTATATTTATCTTTGTGATTGATTTTTTCTTTATTCTCTGATTGATTTGCATTCAGCACGCCATCTTGAGTACCATGGACATCATCCACGACGGCTTCGGCTTCATGCTGGTCTTTGGTGACCTCGTCTGGGTGCCCTTTACCTACACCCTACAAGCCCGCTACCTGGCTGACCGACCATCACTTGCTGTCATGCCTGACTACTGCTTGGTCATCGTCCTGGCCTTTGGATGTAAGTTTCTCTCCCTGGGTTTTATATGTGAAGCTGTAGGCCATGATGCCGGACGACAATAGGCACTTTAAGAATTGGAGGACTTCTAAGGAATCAAAGAGCCTCTAGCCAGCAGGGCTAGCTCGGTGGTCTA
This sequence comes from Asterias rubens, assembly GCF_902459465.1. Taxonomy (NCBI): domain Eukaryota; kingdom Metazoa; phylum Echinodermata; class Asteroidea; order Forcipulatida; family Asteriidae; genus Asterias; species Asterias rubens. Next base: position 11,931,770 of record NC_047062.1, on the reverse strand, counting down.
GTTGTACAACACCTGGGCCCAATTTCATGGCTCTGCTTACCGCCGAATTCTGCACTTACTTACTTCCCCTGCTTACCTGCATACCCAAAGTTTCTGCGCTAGCCTTGTAAGCTTAGAATGCCTAGGATCGTTGAGTACGCATGTGCAAAAGGCAAAATTTGCAGCTAACCCGTGAAATACGCTTGCGGTAAGCACAACATTCCCTGCTTCTGTAAGCCGCGATTCTTGGCTTACGGTAAGCAGAGCCATGAAACTGGGCCCTGCTGTAGCTATGCAAAGGGTCGTGGGATCAAATCCCATCTGCTGAGTGATTTGCCTGTGGATTTTCTTTTTTCACGGAACTTTGGAAAGTACCGAGTATACAGTGCTTTATTGACATTGGTGTATGGTAAAAACCTAAGTATAACAACTGGAGAAGTACTCCCCCTGCATTTCAGATTCAATACTTTAGTATCTTGCTTTCTCCTGAAATTATGGTCAAATAAAATCATACCTCGACTTGACACTAACTTTGATAATTTCTGTAGTGTTGCGTTTGTTTTTTTCTCCTACGATTTCCTGTAATGCTTATTTTATTACTTTATTCTGCTTTTCAGTGATTGGCTACTACATTTTCCGTGCATCCAACTCCCAGAAAAACGCATTCCGGGAAAATCCTTATGCCAGCCAATTTGCTTGTAAGTACTCTTGAACATTGCCTCAGTTAAAATCAAATCCAAATCCAAACTAAAATTAGAGTGAGGAAAGATTTCTGAAGCCCCTGTGATTAGGTAAGAAAAAAGTGGGTTTGTAAAAGGTGATTTAATATTCACTACCTTATGGAGATCAAAACAAAACAGCAAAGGGAACAGAAGAAGGTCTCCATATGGGAATTATAAAGACTGGGTGCTCCACATTGAATGTTGTGTACAAAGTCTATGGGAGATTCTTAACTATGGAGACAAAGGAAAGCACAAAATAATGTATCCAGAGTGGTGCAAAAAAAAAATGATGTGATTCTTTCTTTTTTTATTAGTGCCATTTATTTTGTCGATGATAAAGTTCATTTTTCTTTGTTTAATCCAAAATGGTTAAATTTACCCAGTGAGTTTCCTTTGGTTTATTTATTATTTGAAAACTTAATAAGTCTGAAAACTGCTCACCAACCAAAAGGACAGCACTGTGGTATAAATGCAATAAATAGTTAGCACAGTCTTTCTCGGTGACTAAAAATGTCTTTGACACTTATATTAAAATAGTAACCAGTTTTTATATCGCGCTTTTCACACCTGAAGGGTGTCTCAAAGTACTTCCAACAGTATCACCCCTGACCACTGGGCCTCAATTCATTCCTTTTGTACCTGCCTAACACTTGGCATCCTATTTATTTTTTAACAGCTGCTAATGTATTGATCACAGCATCAGGGAAACGTCTCCTGGTATCCGGCTGGTGGGGTTGGGTTCGTCATCCCAACTACTTGGGAGATATCCTCTTGGCACTGTCGTGGTCAATGTGCTGTGGTGAGTAGAGTACCTCACTCTGGGGCCTTGAAATAAACACTGGGCCCAGGCGTGATATTCTTCCTTCTTTAGTCTTGAGTGTTTGCCCTAAGAAAGGTCAGCAAAATGGTTATGACACGGCATAGAAAGTTTGCAAATGCCAAAAGGGGTCCCTACAATATGCACATCGGGCTCGTATTTTTGAAACGTCCACGGGACTGAAAATACTGCTCATATCTTGTAGGAAAAAAACTGTATGGAGCGTCACTGAGTGACGGATATGGGCTCTATATAGGAAGCTATACCGAATGTTAGCGACAATATACCATGAATTCCAATAAACAAAAAGCGCCCCGATTGCAGAGTTGTTATTTATGTTACAACATGTACAGACTCACTCATTAAGTCTTTTCCCTTCTCAAGACATCCCTTTTCTTATTTTGTTTTCCTTCTCATACAGGTTTTGGCAGCATCATCCCCTACTTCTACCCCATCTACATGCTCGTTCTTCTCGTCCACCGTGAGAGGCGCGACTCGGACCACTGCAGGCAAAAGTATGGCAACGTCTGGAACAAGTACTGCGCTCAAGTTCCATATAGGATCATCCCCTATGTCTACTAAGTATCACTGGGTCTGTCTGTTGGTCTGTCTGTCTGTCTGTCTGTCTGTCTGTCTGTCTGTCTGTCTGTCTGTCTGTCTGTCTGTCTGTCTGTCTGTCTGTCTGTCTGTCTGTCTGTCTGTCTGTCTGTCTGTCTGTCTGTCTGTCTGTAGTGTGTCCTTGATTTTGTATAGGACTTCTTTCAGGGATTTTATATCGTGTACATTTTTGATAGCGTGATCATTCCAATGTATGCTCTGCATTTTTACACTTTTTGATGTAAATAATATCTGATCGTAGAAGCACAGCAGTCTTTTTTGTTGTTGAAACGTTTGTCATTCTCAACAATTGGACGTTGTAAAGGCTGTCGTACAGCAACCAAGTATTATTGACTCGTTTTAAACAAATTTCCTTGACGAGAACAAAAGCATATTGTTCCCTGCTCAATTTCAAAATAAAACGATCTAGTCTTTGACGTTACATGATGATGACGTTACTTTGGCGTATTATTCAGAGGTAAACTTGGTGTACATCCATTTATTACTTTTCTACTTTTAGAATGTAAAAATATCTCAGCTAGCTTTTTTTTTCTTCGTAATTTTTTTTATATTTTAACTAGTAATAAACTACAATTACCTTTTAGTGTGCTAGTTATTTATTTTAATTGGTTTGATATTTAGTTTGTGAATGTTGTCATGTTTCATTCATTGGTGTTATGAATATGATATTTTTTTATTGACTCTAAAGCCCGGTTCATACTTCCTGCGAATACGAAGAAAATTTGGCGTGAAATTGACATCACAACTATCCTTTCACAGTGATATTTGCAAGTCAGTTGAGCAGAGAGCTGAACTGCTGCGAATATTTGTTGACTTCGCATTCGCAGGAAGTATGGACTGGCTAAATTCACCTGCAATGGGATGCGACTGTGGGAGTCTGGCTTTCTAGTGTTTTACCATTCAGTGCACTTTTAGGGAACCTTGTTTTAGATGCACACTCGCTGGACATCCTTGCTGGACAATTCTATAATTGAAACACACAATCTGAGAAACGTTTCATGCAAAATCATTTGTCAGATTAATTTTTGTTTGAATCCCTCTCTCTAAAACTACATCCCTTTGAAGGGAATCGCTATTCAGCAGCAGTGTTTTCTATCAAGTAAGTTTTTATGGTCATTAATTTTTTGAGTAATTACCCAAGGTATACCCTCCCTTTTAAGCACTATTGTCTGACTCAGGCGCTTATGTTATTTTTAGGTTAAACTGGAAGAGATATATGCTGGTACCCATTATGCCACAGACAGCATACACCACAATGCAGCTGTACTAACTTAAACTAACACGTGCTTGCTTGAAGTATTATGCACATTATGTCATTTGAGTAGAGCGCCCTCACTTAGAGGTCAAAAGGAGCTTGTTCATTGGCCACTACTGTGCGCCCTGCTTTCAAATCTGTGTGTTTCGATTGTTTCGTCACCATTTTACCTTTAAGATGGCGGCTGGATGACGTCAATGCATATGAATTCCAGATTGGGGAGCTTATATTGGGTGATAAGGGTTCTCATTGGGGTATAACATGTATCCAATGGGGATAGTTTTGGTGTTGGTGACTGAACTAAGGCTTCATTGCTCGATGACCTTTGACCTATATCAATGTAACCCAATGGGGATAGTGAAGATTGCCAACACCTGTTAATGATAATGTTTATGATCTGAATTAATTTAGAAATGTAAAAGATGGTTTAGCTACTTTTTTGGTCTTTCATTTAGTGAGATTATTTGCAGTGGATTGTTAACCATCTGGCAGATTTTGATTGCACGAGTTAACAGTCATGTGTAAATATGTGTAATAAATTTATTATGATATTTGTAGATTTATTGTGTGTAGTCAGGATGACACATTATAGTGTGTCAGTCAACATTTAGCTCAATAATTTTGATCGTATTTTTGTTGTCCTTTTTTTCCCTTCATTTTTTTTTCTGTTTGAAACAATCTTTTTAAATCTTTTTAAACGAATTGAATTCCCTGGGACCAAAAAGTTGAATCCATATTTCAAGGTTTTCCGATGATAAAATGGTGTCCTAGTTAAGATGTACATAGAATTTGGACTCGTGTACAAAGAATTTTTTAACTGAATGGTATTCATTTTGTTTTTCCTAAAACTAAAACGTATCAATTTGTAAGTAGAATACTAATTAAGTCTTGTTTGTTTGTAGACAAATTTATTATTCCCGAATGCAGTGAACCTGAACCAGTTTTAATTGACTGTACATAGTATGTTTTCATAATCAATATTGTAATCCCTGAAATATAATATGTATATGTTAACAACTTAAATGCCGAAAGAGGGAGAGAAAATTGTGTAGAATTGTTTTCCCCTTTTGAATTTAAATTAATTGTATGATTTTGTTTTGTTGTGAAGACCAAGTAGCCTATGTTTACCAAAATAGTGACCTTGCATATTCCTTAGCCTTTCTGGCAGGCAAGATGCTACACTGTCCAAATGGGAAATTTTACATTCTGTGTCCAAATTCAATTTATAAAAGCAACAACTGAACAAGTTTTAAGATTTGGCCCCTTTCTTTATATAAAAAAAACCTATGATTTTGAGTTTTCTTCTTTTTGGCTGTGTACAAATCACCCATACAGGAACTCCAGGCTCTCTGGCTCTTTTGTAAACATGTCACGTCACAGGTTACGTATAGGCACAATTTTATAAAGCCTGTAAGCAAACAAATGTTGCTAAGCACAGAAAAGTATAATTGTTGTGACTGGTACCCCAATCAATTGTTGCTTAATAGCAGAGAAATAATTCAAGCAGTATTTGCTGCTCAACAACTTTATGAAATTGGGCCATGGTCTATGGTAATTTGATTTTGTATTTAGACATACTGTATAGTCAACTAAGTGTAGGTACACACTCTGTGTGTTATTGAAAGACATCATCAATGCGGCAGTACCACTTTTCGTATAGCCCATTTTTAAATAGATATAGTTTACATTTAACAAATAAATTCTGTTTGGTTGAAAGTAGTAGTGATATTTACCTCAATAAATCAAGATAAATTCCAGGGACAGAAATGCCAAGTTTCCCTCGTCGCTTATTTTGAATGTTTTGTGTGAATTCTTTACTTGACTGTTCAGAATGTAAAAAAAGGAGCTGAAGAGATGGTTCATGATATATATAAGTCTCCCGAATTCCATAAAATCTACTCAGAATTTTTGCGATCTAGGTCTCATAAGAACATAATCTACCCAGCTCGAAGATAATGTGCCTACAATTGTGTTACCGCAAACCATACAAAAACAAACTTGTGTCTTTGAAGAAAACGTAAATTAACGACCACATTGGTAATAACTTTTCGGGGTTCAACCGATTCGGAACTTCAGAACTCGATCGGGTTACTGTGTCTGAACGCCCTCGGTGACATTATTTAACTGTGTACAAAGCAAATCCTACCCGCATCTTTGACGTGTTTGTGTGGAGATCCACATACCGGCAAAAGTCTCTCTCGGAACACACGTAGTTGCTGGTCGTCTCTTTCTCTGTTCAGGAAACGAAATTCTCGTTTTGTGCGTTCTTTTCTCTTTGGTGTGCTGACGGACAAGTGGCTTGTAAGACGTGTCACTTTGATGACAAAATAACCAAAAGTTTTGATTCAAACTTTGGAGTAGGCCTACGACACTATGCAGGTAAGAGAACGTTCATCATTTCAATGTGCTATTCTGATATCAATGGCGTTTTATAGGGGCATGCAAGATAGCCTTGCCGTCTGCTTGCTAAAATGTTCAGTGCTGACATGTTTGATTTCGGATGCAAACTTGACTTACAGAGGGACACTGGGCGTAGCAGCTACAAAAGCAGACATTTTGATTTACTCTATAATCATCATACGACAAACCTAATTGGTCATAAAGATACAATTATGTTCCCCGTGAATACGATTGAGGAGTTAATTAATTTAAAATAAAGATGGTGGCAGACATGTTGGTTTGTCTGACACTTGGTATAGCAGCTTGCAGACATTTTCATTTACTTTACAGTCACCGTCTGCTAAGTTGGAGAGAATCTAAATTGGTCACCGATAATATGCAAAGTAACAAGAATTTAATCTAAGCAGTTCAAAAAAAGCATTGCATGTACGTTTCTACATTTGGCCCAGTGTTGGATTCCAAACAGGTAACACAATCAGATAAAACGATAAGACAGAGCACCACACAATGGATACAAACTATTGGACTCTGTAAAGCTGTGTGTTTATTTAAAGAACAATGATCACTGAAGATCATAATCGCAAATCACACCTGAAATATTCTCATGTACAAATCTGCGTTAACTCTGTTACATCCTTTCAATAACCAACCAGTCACAACCAGCAGCAGCGCACTTGTCGGCTGAGGGAAGCCGAGACAACGGCACTACGGACGGTACCATGTCGCCAGCAAATGGGAGGGTTCCGAAAACCGCTCACTATGAATTTGGAGGACCTATCGGTAAGTTTGTTGCAGCATACATCACTATCATCATAAACATCATCCTCAATTATTTCTATACGCACCTAATCAAAGTCATATTGTTGACCCCCCCCCCTCCCCTCCGTTCCCCGACTCCCTACCCGAACTGATGAATGGTAGTGACAGCTCAGTCATTTGATTTCGTTAGCGTTTCGTCTGCCACATTTATGTCAATTACATTATGTGACCAATATTGATTTATTAAAGGCAGTGGACACTATTGGTAATTACTCAAAATAATGATTAGCATAAAACGTTACTTGGTAATGAGTAATGGGGAGAGGTTGATGGTAAAAAACCACGAATTTGATTTCGAGACCTCAGATTCTAAATCTGAGGTCTCGAAATCAAGCATCTGAAAGCACACAACTTCGTGTGACAAGGGTGTTTTTTCTTTCGTTATTATCTCGCAACTTTGACGACCAATTGAGCTCAAATTTTCACAGGTTTGTTTTATGCATAATGTTGAGATACACCAAGTGAAAAGACTGGTCTTTGACAATTACCAATAGTGCCCAGGGTCTTTAAAATGCTCTTTCAACAGTTTTTTTTTATTGTATACTACAACTATACACTTATGTGGTATCAAGACAATTGAACAGTTGTTCCAAAGACCCAAGGTATAGCCTTTTAATGATTTTGGATGACTGTTTTGGGGGAGTTTTATTCGCACGAAAGAATAACGCTACGTTTAAATTTGCCACCTTGTTTGACATGGTCGGCCAAGTAGGTCGTATTTTCTATCAGGTGCCTTCTGGTTATAACGAGTCTCCCAGTTGATGGTCTACTGTCGATTAAAATGAAAAAAGTTGCTCAGTGATACAACTAGTTTGGCAAAATTAGAATTTAAACTTAAAGGTCCCACCGAGATTTGAACTCGGATCGCGAGATTCAAGTCTCGAGTGCTAACCGTTACACCCTGGGGCCGATTGAATACGTCAACAAATTAATCCAATATCACAATTACATACTTTGTAATGAAAAGAAAAGAAAAAGGAATTGCTTAATAAATTAATAATACTCTGGCTAAAAATAGGAACCATTTCTCCCAGCAATGTATACGGTACATGCAGTTTTGCACATGATGTATATAATTTTGTGCATTGTCCGTGATATAACACAGTTTGTGTTTTTGGTCGTGAAACAGCATTATCTGTTATAAAATGTCCTTCATATTAAAAACAAAATATTCATCAAGATGGGTTCAAGGGAAACCTAACACTTTTTAAACTTTACTACTAACTTAACTCATTGTTTTAGCAGCACTGTGTTTTAGAAAGAAATCTATATGCCCTATGGGCCAAATTCATTATCATGTAACTTTATTTAGAGAGTGACTGCCACCATTAAAGCACTATGTCGGCCGCGTTTTTTCTTGTTTTCAGTTTTAGTGAACTTTGTCCATATAAATGACTTTACCACAGCTAAGATTGTATTTTGGATTTGTGTATTATGTCATAAGTTATTAAAAGCCGGGGTAAAAAATCGGTTAGTACCAATTTTTTTTCTTCAAAACTTCTTAGAACTGAATGTCGTATTTATCGCTTTTGATCAATTTATGACTGAATTCTGTCCGTAAAAGTCACTATACTACAAATTCATTTTTGTTTTGATTTTTTTTTACAATTTTATAATTAACGCAGGCCGCGTGGCCTAATGGATAAGGCGTCCGACTTCGAATCGGAAGATTGAGGGTTCGAGTCCCTTCGTGGTCGCATATTTTTTGCCAGTTTTTCAGCACAAGATAGGTCTTTACGTTTTTGTTTAAACAAGGATGGGTACAGTTGCGGAGACAAACATTTCAAAGAGTCGTTTTCAATCATAATTGAAGAAACTGTTTAAACAAAAGTAGTACAAAATGTGAAATAGTTATAGAACAATCAGTTTGCAATAATCAAAATATAATTTAAAAACTTAAAGGTCCCACCGAAATTTGAACTCGGATCGCGAGATTCAGAGTCTTGAGTGCTAACCGTTACACCATGGGGCCGATTGATAATATCAACAACTTAATCCAAAATCACAGTCTTCATCTTTTGTAATAAAAAAAATGAAATTAAAAAATAATGTCATAGTACCAAATCAAAACTTAAAGGTCCCACCGAGATTTGAACTCGGTTCACGAGATTCAGAGTCTCGAGTGCTAACCGTTACACCATGGGGCCGATGAATTACTTCAATAACTTAACCCATTATCAAAATACAGTAATTACATTTACGTGAGATAATATTCGGCTCCCAACACTAATCTTTATATAGGCCTTTATTTTATTTTTTTTACATAAAGGCAGTGGACACTATTGGTAATTGTCAAAGACTAGCCTTCACAGTTGGTGTATCTCAAAATATACATGAAATAACTAACCTGTGAAAATTTGAGCTCAATCGGTCATCAAAGTTGCGAGATAATAATGAAAGAAGAAAACACAAAGTTGTGTGCGTTTAGATGGTTGATTTCAAGACCTCAAGTTCTAAATCTGAGGTCTCGAAATCAAATTTATGGAAAATTACTTCCTTCTCGAAAACTATGGCACCTCAGAGGGAGCCGTTTCTCACAATGTTTTATACTGCCAACCTCTCCACATTACTCGTCACCCAGAAAGGTTTTATGCTAATAATTATTTTGAGTAATTACCAATAGTGTCCACTGCCTTTAAACTCCATTGCTACAGTATTTATTAGAAAATATGAAATTGTGACATTGTGATGAGTCTACTGTCATTGTATTTTCTACCAGGTGCCTTTCTTGTGATGACGAGCCTCCCTGTAGTGGTCTATTATCTGTACTTTGCGTGCAGTAAGGAGTCGTGTGGCATCACATACAAGCCGGCATTATCTACTCGTCTCGAAGACTACTTCGACTGGGAGGTGAACCTCATCTTACTCGGATGGATAGCCTTCCAAGCGGCTCTTTACATGGTCCCCATAGGCAAGGTACTGGGTGCGTCCGTTTAGCTTCCCAGCCTGGGTCGACCCCGGTCTGCCCCGATACGTTCGAATAGCTTTGACGGGGATCACCCGGGTCAGCCCTCAGTGACCTGCTTGTGGAGTGGGTCACTTCCTTGGGGTGACCTGAGGTGCATGCCGTCACCACGAGAGGGCGAGTGTGATCGTTCGATTAGCTCTTGCCAGGGGCTCACGCGAGTGAGCACTGCGGGGTCGACCCAGGGAAGCTTATCGAACGCACCCCACTGTTGCACTATAGACCATGTCACCTTTAGGGTCATGGTCATAGCCCAAATAATGTAGCCCTCAACTTGCTACAGGAGAAAGGGCAGAGGAGGACACTGCGAGTAGCAGCCCCACCCATGTGTCAGCCCCCTCCCCACCCATGTGTCAGCCCCCTCCCCGTTTGTCTGCAACAACTGTGGCAGAGACTGCCACGCAGGAATCGACATCTCGGCAATGCTTACTATAGACCTTTATCACGGTGCAGCCATCTTGAATTTCTCTCATTGATACAAATGTTACCAAATCGGGGCTTGAAGAACAAGATAGTCTGGTTCATAATTGCAAGACGGTTATTAGCATGCATTGTTGCTATTCGATACGAGGAACGTGACCAAGCTGACACACAGTTGGAAAAAAATGTATAGAGCCGTTAAAAATAATTGATTAATATTCTACAATGAATACTATTATTATTTTTGTTTACCCATACACCGATGTGTGTTAGCACTGTATACTCAGTACTTCCCCGAGTCCTGTGAAAAAAATATCACATGTATGTTACTCGGGTTTGATTCGAACCCACGACCCTATTCTTTATCCCCGATGCAAATTTAACATCTCTTATATTCTACAATGGTAATTAAACACGTGTTTTATTTGTGGAAGCGTATCTGTACTAGATTTTATTTTTAAATCGGTGGGGGGGGGGGGTTAAAATAATTGGTATTTTCCCGAGTTCTGTGAAAAGAAATCTACAGGCAAATCACTTTGGTGGGATTTGAACGCACGACCTTTGCATTGCTAGAGCAGATGTCTCACCACCAGACCACTGAGCTAGCTATAAGTGGCTAGAGGCAGTTTGACAACAAGCTTCTCTCGTCGATCCCGTCTTAACTTTCTTTAACTCAAGTCATCTTTGTTTCCTTCTTCCTCATTTCATCTCAACATCCAACAGATCGCTAAAGGTCTTCCGTTGAGAAATGGTCGCAGATTGCAGTATCGCATGAACGGTAATAACAAAACAAACAATATTTGAAATCAGTGAAAATGATGGCAATTCTTGTATTAACGGCTTGAACAATAGATGCCATAAATGTTACAGGCAATGGACACATTTGTTAATTACTCACATTAATTGTTAGCATAAAACCTTACTTTGTAATGAGTAACGGGGAGCTGTTGATGGTATAAAACATTGTGAGAAACGGCTCACTCTGGATTAACGCAGTTTTCGAGAAAGAAGTAATTTTTCCACGAATTTGATTTCGAGACCTCAAAATAATAATTTGAGGTCCCGAAATCAAGCATCTGAAAGCACACAACCTCGTGTGACAAGGGTGTTTTTCTTTCATTATTATATCGCAACTTCGATGACCAATTGAGCTCAACTTTGCTTATTACTTTATGCATATGTTGAGATACACCAAGTGTGAAGACTGGTTATTGACAATACCAATAGTGTCCAGTGTCTTTAAACGTGCATACAACTACACTGGAGACTGCTAAGAAAGTCAATCTCTAAACAATGTGGTAATACACCGTATAATATATTGTGGGTGTAGATTTTTTTCAATGAAACTCAAAATGGTAAGCTTAGTAATAACGCCGATAGTATTGTTTAAAATAATCTATTTGAGAAGTCAAATTTTTAAGACGCCTCATTTGAAAACAGAATGAGTGTAGGTATATTTTCACCGAAATGGCTTCATGCAGTTCTGCTCGAAACAGTCTTGTAGTTAAATTTTGTTTATCCAATACTTTCGATGAGTCTTTCCTCTGACGATTGACACCAGTTTAGGCTTATACTAATTTCTCAAATTAATCAAGGTCAAATCTTTCTGAAGTTAACTAATATTGGTATCTTCATGAAGCTGTTTAGCATAAATAATTCCGTAGCAAATACAAATCGTTCCTAGCACAAACGTATTAACATCCATAATACTAGAGTATTATGGCAAGTTCAACCGAAACAGTTATTGGATACTCGACCGCCAAAACGCACTGATGTGACCGATGACTGGTGACTGATGCCCCGGCCCCCTTGCTTAGCAGGAAATATTTTATTGCTGAGCACTATTTTCTGCTTAGCAGCTTTTTGAAACTGTGCCCAAACGTTATATGATTTCTGTGTCAACCATCTCATCGTGTTTCTTTACTTGCAGGTTTCATGGCTTTCGTGGTCAGCGTGACGTCCTTTGGGGCCCTTCTCTTTTTCAAATATCCCGTCACAATCCTGTATGATAAATTTCTACCCTTTATGACGTCATCAATAATCGTCTCTGTCATTCTGAGTATCCTTGTCTACATCAAGGCCCGGACCGCACCCAACCACGCCCTAGCAACGGGAGGGAACTCTGGTAGGCCCCCTTGCGTTATTCAGATTTATCCCTGTTTTTTTATTTTAATATTTCTTTAAAAGAGAAAGTTTACATGAATTGACACATTTTACATAAATTTAATTTTAAAAGGTATGCTAATTGCCATGATTTGAAACAACGGTACTCTTTAAAAACAAGATGTCTGCCTGTCTGGTTTTTTTCTGTTTGTATAATTTTATTGTGCTATTTTATGTGATTTATTGCTTTTATCCATCCTGTCATTGACACTTGCGCTGTTGGATGTGGCTGAAATAAAGTAAAATGATTTTATTATGGGCAAATCATCGAGCCCATAGGAGACTTTGGAACGCTGGGTGGCAGCAGACCTACCAGGTAAATTCCACTGTTTGCATGTCACATTATCGAGAACAACAGAGTCTCAAAAGTCCCCCAATGAGATACGCAGCTACGGGGACAAAGTCTTTACTTGTGATATTTTCCATACATTTACAAGTTTGAATTTGATGCACAGCTCAGTCCCCGGTGTCACAAGATTTTTTGTCCACTTGTGATTCCGCCCTCATACGACGACTTGTGTAGAAATTTCTTCTAAGAGCGCCATCTTTTAAAACACCATTCAGCCGTCATGGAAGACGGGGACAAAATTCCCTTGGCGCGCGGGGCCCTTGCCCGCCTGGGTTGAGGGCCTATGATACGCCTGGACTTGGTGCAAAGACAGCCCTCCCAGATTACAGAAAAGTACGGGGTCGGTGGCATTCGGAGGGGAGTGCTCGTGACCTGCGGAGCTCGTCCCTAGGCACCTTCTTTCAGCGATTCTTTCTGTTTTATCGGCAGGCAATATCATCTATGACTTTTTTATTGGACACGAGTTGAACCCGAGACTTGGCAGCTTCGACATCAAAGTGTTCTGTGAGCTGCGACCAGGACTTATCGGATGGGTAAGAATTATGACAGGGAAGTGGTTTTTAGTACACGACGATCTTACTTTTTAGACTCAAGTCAGAGTTTTTCAGTCTAAATCTGTCAGCATCACCCTTCGAGGACCCTTACCTAGTGGTATGTTTGTTGTTTGGAACTGGCATCATAAGGAGAACAGCGCCCTCTATCAGAGCTGCTCTCTAATAGCCACGGTGATTACTCACTGTGGTCAAGTCTAATTGCGCATGTTTAGTTTTAGGAAACCCTGGGCTCCCACCAGGCTTAATTGATTTAAAGGGAAGGTACACGTTTGGTAACTACTCAAAACAAATACTAAACTGACTTGGTAACGAGCATTGGAGAGCTGTTGATGGTATAAAACATTGTGAGAATTTAATCCCTCTGAAGTAGCATAAATTTTGAGAAAAAATCAATTTCTCCCTAAAATAATAAAAGACTTCTAGCCAGAAGTCTTTTATTCCTACCTAAAAGCACACAAATTCGTCCAACAAGGGTGTTTTTCTTTCATCATTTTCTCGCAACTTCGATGACAAATTTAGCCAAAATTTTCACAGGTTTGTTATTTTATGCTTATGTTGGGATTCACCAAGTGAGAAGACTGGTCTTTAGCAATTACCAAACGTGCACCTTCCCTTAAATAACAATGTCTGAACGTTCGGTCGACGGCAGTCAATAGGGTGCCCAACCCTCCTTTCATAAAATAGATGATTGTCCCAGAAGTAGTTTCAGACAGACACTCACACCTCTAATTGGAAAGGTAATAAGTTCGTTCCGTATAGGCTGTTTCCAAATTGGAGACTACGGCTGCGATGGGACGTACTTGTCAGTAAAACAAACAAAAAACAAAAAAAATATCCAAAACAACAACAATAACAACAACAACAACAACAATACGACCCGTTTTGAAATTGCCGAAAATAGGCTATTAAACTGCAAAAACCAAATATTAATTTAATCGCGCCCAAATTTCTTAACATAACTTTTAAAACAATTTCCTCAATTGTTTTGATTCTAAAGCAAGGTCTTGTTGACTTCGTTTCTTGTTTAAACGATTCATTATAATTATCGTTTGTTTTTGTTTAGGTCATGATTGATCTTGCTTTCGTGGTCAAGGCGTGGGCGGATTTCCCTAACAATCCTCCATGGGGTCTTTTAGCATTGACCTTCTCACAGGTGCTCTACGTTGCTGATTCACTGTGGTATGAGGTAAGAGGAGGTACTGAGCAGTCATACCAGGCTATGTTCTTCTTCCTACCTATAGATTCAGGCTCTGGGCCCCGGGGTCCGAGCTCCAGAGCTCCACCTTCTGGCTCTGGGCCTTCCACACGCCCCCTATAGACTTGACTCAAGTCCTAATCCCGTGCCAATCTCAGAAAACTATTGTTTTGTGATTTTCAGAGGTTTGTTATTTTATGCATATGTTGAGATACACCAAGTCAGAAGACTGGCCTTTGACAATTGCCAATAGTGTCCATTGTCTTTAAGAACATTGTTCAAAGGCACAAGTGTCGCGACCGGGAATCAAACCCACCTTCTGCTGCTGACAACACCAAGCTTTGGTCAGGTGAGTTAGACCGCTGGGCCACAACACACCGTATTGGTCACTACTTTTGTTTAATTGCGCTAAATCTTTGTTGATGTTATAGGAATGTGTATTGAGCACAATGGACATCATCCATGATGGATTTGGTTTCATGTTATCTTTTGGTGATCTTGCCTGGGTCCCTTTCACATACACGCTACAAGCACGTTATCTGGTGGACCATTCGGAAACAACTGAATCCAAGTTCTGTCTCCTGACCATTGCTGCTCTCGGATGTAAGAAAATTTAATTTTTTATTTTCACCCAAATTTTCTCAAAACTTCTCTAAACTAACTTCATATTTATCGCTTATATCAGTTGAAGTGAATTCAGTCCGTAAAAGTCAAGAAATCACAGCTAAGTTTGTGTTTTGGATTTTGGTACAATGTCCAAAAATAACGCAGGCCACGTTTTACTTTTGGACCAACAAGGTTTGATGTTTTTCACCGAAAAAGGTATTTATAAAAGGGAATAAAAATGTGCCTCCGGCTTGGGTAATTATTATCGCATCCAGACTGCAACCGGTACTAAACATAGTGTTTATAACCGGCCAAGCGCATTATTTATTCCCTTATTAAAACTGCCGGTTAAAATATTACAAGTTGCAAATGCAAAGTGCAAGAAACTGCCGATAAAGATAAAAAAAAATCAGTTTGCCAAAATATAATGTTTAATCTTAGGTCCCGCCAAGATCTGACCTCGGATCGCGAGATTCAGAGTCTCGAGTGCTAACCGTTACACCATGGGGCCGATGGAATACATCAACAATTTATCGAACATCACCCATTCATATTTTCGGTTAACAAAAAAAAGTAAATCAAAACTTTCTTTTGCAAAAACATGCCTCTTATTTAAACATAACTTAATTCATGTTTTGCAAAATCAATGCCTTTGGTATATCTAGTATGCCAAATCACATAATTTTCCATTCATAATCGTAAGACACTTTTGTTAAACACTTCCTTAAACCTTGTGTAATATTTTTTCCTTTTTGAAAATTAAAGAGACTTCTGACCGTAAAAGTTGGTGTTTTGGATTTTCGTATACAATATTATAACTAACGCAGGCCGCGTGGCCTAATGGATAAGGCGTCCGACTTCGAATCGGAAGATTGAGGGTTCGAGTCCCTTCGTGGTCGCATTTTTACTGCATATTCTGTCAGCACAAGTGTTCAAGTTTTGATCATAACGAGGATAGGTACAAATGAGGCTTTATTTATTAAAACTGCCGAAAAATTACAATGGTTCGAATCCTTTCGCTGTCCAATTGATTTAAACGCTTTATTTTGTCAGCACAACTATATACTTTTGTTTGCCGATTATTGTGAAACGGTTGTGGAATGCAACAAATAATTTGGCAAAACAAAACCAGAACTTAAAGGTCCCACCGAGATTTGAACTCCAATCGCGAGATTCAGAGTCTCGAGTGCTAACCGTTACACCATGGGGCCGATAGAATACATCATCAACTTAATCGAAATTCAGTACCTCATAATAATAAAAAAGATCATTGAAAAAAGAAATAATCAGATTTTTTTAAAGTTCAGTACTAAAATACTATTGGACTCCCAACAATTATTAATTTCAATTGTTGCCAGAATATGTGTCAGAAAATATGAAAATATGTTCAAACCCCAAAAAATGAAATTGTGACTTTGGATTAAGTTGTTGATGTAATCCATCGGCCCCATGGTTTAACGGTTATCACTCGTTACTCATCATTCAAAAATCATTCGTTTTTAAAGCTGATGATTAATGTGATACAAGTTGCGGAAAATCGCAGAATGCAAATATTAGTTTGGCAAAATAACATCTGGAAACTGAAGGTCCCACCGAGATTTGAACTCGGATCGCTAGATTCAAAGTCTCGAGTGCTAACCGTTACACCATGGGGCCGATGGAAAGCATCAACAACTTATCGAACATCACAAATAAATATTATTAATTTAAAAAAAGTAAATCAAAATTTTCTTTTGCAAAAATAAGACAATGCAGGCCATGCCTCGAACTGAAATATTATTTAACTCATATTTTGCAAAATATATGCCTTTGATATATCCAGTATGCCAAATCACTAATTTTCCATTCATAATCGTGAGAAAATTTGTTCATAACTTCCTTAAACCTTGTGTAATATTTTTTCCTTTTTGTAAATTAAAGAGACTTCTAACCGTACAAAGTTGTTGTTTTGGATTTTCGTATACAATATTATAACTAACGCAGGCCGCGTGGGCTAATGGATAAGGCGTCCGACTTCGAATCGGAAGATTGAGGGTTCGAGTCCCTTCGTGCCGCATTTTTACTGCGTATTCTGTCAGCACAAGTGTTCACGTTTTGATCATAACGAGGATAGGTACAAATGAGGTTTTATTTATTAAAACTGCCAAAAAAAAGACAAGGGTTCGAATCCTTTCGTTGTCCAATTGATTTAAACGCTTTTTTTTGTCAGCACAACTATATCCTTTTTTTTGCCAATTATTGTGATAAGGTTGTGGAATGCAACAAATAATTTGGCAAAACAAAAGTAGATACTTAAAGGTCCCACCGAGATTTGAACTCGGATCGCGAGATTCAGAGTCTCGAGTGCTAACCGTTACACCATGGGGCCGATAGAATACATCAACAACTTATCGAACATCACACATTCATATTTTCAATTTAAAAAAAGTAAATCAAAACTTTCTTTTGCAAAAACCAGGCCATGCCTCTAACTCAAACATTATTTTAGTCAAATTTTGCAAAATTAATGCCTTTGATACATCCAGTATGCCAAATCACATAATTTCGATTCATAATCGTAAGAATATTTGTTCAGAACTTCTTTAAACCTTTTGTAATATTTTGTCCTTTTTGTAAATTTTAGAGACTTCTGACCGTTAAAAGTTTTCGCTATGGATTTTCGTATACAATATTATAACTAACGCAGGCCGCGTGGCCTAATGGATAAGGCGTCCGACTTCGAATCGGAAGATTGAGGGTTCGAGTCCCTTCGTGGTCGCATTTTTACTGCGTATTCTGTCAGCACAAGTGTTCACGTTTTGATCATAACGAGGATAGGTACAAATGAGGTTTTATTTATTAAAACTGCCGAAAAAAGACAAGGGTTCGAATCCTTTCGTTGTCCAATTGATTTAAACGCTTTTTTTTGTCAGCACAACTATATCCTTTTTTTTGCCAATTATTGTGATAAGGTTGTGGAATGCAACAAATAATTTGGCAAAACAAAAGTAGATACTTAAAGGTCCCACCGAGATTTGAACTCGGATCGCGAGATTCAGAGTCTCGAGTGCTAACCGTTACACCATGGGGCCGATAGAATACATCAACAACTTATCGAACATCACACATTCATATTTTCAATTTAAAAAAAGTAAATCAAAACTTTCTTTTGCAAAAACCAGGCCATGCCTCTAACTAAAACATTATTTAAGTCAAATTTTGCAAAATTAATGCCTTTGATGCATCCAGTATGCCAAATCACATATTTTCCATTCATAATCGTGAGAAAATTTGTTCATAACTTCCTTAAACCTTGAGTAATATTTTTTCGTTTTTGTAAATTTAAGAGACTTCTGACCGTAAAAAGTTTTCGCTTTGGATTTTCGTATACAATATTATAACTAACGCAGGCCGCGTGGCCTAATGGATAAGGCGTCCGACTTCGAATCGGAAGGTTGAGGGTTCGAATCCCTTCGTGGTCGCATTTTTACTGCATATTCTGTCAGCACAAGTGTTCACGTTTTGATCATAACGAGGATAGGTACAAATGAGGTTTTATTTATTAAAACTGCCGAAAAAAAGACAAGGGTTCGAATCCTTTCGCTGTCCAATTGATTTAAACGCTTTATTTTGTCAGCACAACTATATACTTCTTCTTGCCAATTATTGTGATAAGGTTGTGGAATGCAACAAATAATTTGGCAAAAAAAAACCCTAGAAACTTAAAGGTCCCACCGAGATTTGAACTCGGATCGCGAGATTCAGAGTCTCGAGTGCTAACCGTTACACCATGGGGCCGACAGAATACATCAACAACTTATCGAACATCACACATTCATATTTTCAATTTAAAAAAAGTAAATCAGTCTTTCTTTTGCAGAAACCAGGCCATGCCTCTAACTAAAACATTATTCAAGTCAAATTTTGCAAAATTAATGCCTTTGATACATCCAGTATGCCAAATCACATATTTTCCATTCATAATCGTGAGAAAATTTGTTCATAACTTCCTTAAACCTTGTGTAATATTTCTTCCTTTTTGTAAATTAAAGAGACTTCTAACCGTAAAAATCATTCGTTATTAAAACTGATGATTAATGTGATACAAGTTGCGGAATATTTCAGAATGCAAAATTTTAGTTTGGCAAAATAACATCTGGAAACTGAAGGTCCCACCGAGATTTGAACTCGGATCGCGAGATTCAAAGTCTCGAGTGCTAACCGTTACACCATGGGGCCGATAGAATACATCAACAACTTATCGAACATCACACATTCATATTTTCAAAAACAAAGTAAATCAAAACTTTCTTTCGCAAAAACATGCCTCTTATTGAAAAATAACTTAATTCATGTTTTGCAAAAATCAGTGCCTTTGATATATCATGTATCCCAAATCACAAACTTTCGATTCATAATCGTAAGAAACTTTTGTTAAAAACTTCCTTAAACTGTGTGTAATATTTTGTCCTTTTGTAAAATTAAAGAGACTTCTGACCGTAAAAAATTTTGGTTATGGATTTTCGTATACAATATTATAACCAACGCAGGCCGCGTGGCCTAATGGATAAGGCGTCCGACTTCGAATCGGAAGATTGAGGGTTCGAGTCCCTTCGTGGTCGCATTTTTACCGCATATTTTGTCAGCACAGGTGTTCACGTTTTGATCATAACGAGAATGGGTTTGATGTATAAAATGAGGTAACATTTATTAAAAGTGCCGAAAAAAAGACAAGGGTTCGAATCCTTTCGCTGTCCAATTGATTTAAACGCTTTATTTTGTCAGCACAACTATATACTTTTTTTGCCAATTATTGTGATAAGGTTGTGGAATGCAACAAATAATTTGGCAAAAAAAAACCCTAGAAACTTAAAGGTCCCACCGAGATTTGAACTCGGATCGCGAGATTCAGAGTCTCGAGTGCTAACCGTTACACCATGGGGCCGATAGAATACATCAACAACTTATCGAACATCACACATTCATATTTTCAAAAACAAAGTAAATCAAAACTTTCTTTCGCAAAAACATGCCTCTTATTGAAAAATAACTTAATTCATGTTTTGCAAAAATCAGTGCCTTTGACATATCATGTATCCCAAATCACATACTTTCGATTCATAATCGTAAGAAACTTTTGTTAAAAACTTCCTTAAACTGTGTGTAATATTTTGTCCTTTTGTAAAATTAAAGAGACTTCTGACCGTAAAAAATTTTGGTTATGGATTTTCGTATACAATATTATAACCAACGCAGGCCGCGTGGCCTAATGGATAAGGCGTCCGACTTCGAATCGGAAGATTGAGGGTTCGAGTCCCTTCGTGGTCGCATTTTTACCGCATATTTTGTCAGCACAGGTGTTCACGTTTTGATCATAACGAGAATGGGTTTGATGTATAAAATGAGGTAACGTTTATTAAAACTGCCGAAAAACAAGACAAGGGTTCGAATCCCTTGGTGGTCCAATTGTCAGCACAACTGTATACTTCTTTGCCAATTATTGTGATAAGGTTGTGGAATGCAACAAATAATTTGGCAAAACAAAAACTAGAAACTTAAAGGTCCCACCGAGATTTGAACTTGGATCGCGAGATTCAGAGTCTCGAGTGCTAACCGTTACACCATGGGGCCGATAGAATACATCAACAACTTATCGAACATCACACATTCATATTTTCAATTTAAAAAAAAAGTAAATCAAACTTTTCTTTTGCAAAAACCAGGCCATGCCTCTAACTCAAACATTATTTTAGTCAAATTTTGCAAAATTAATGCCTTTGATACATCCAGTATGCCAAATCACATATTTTCCATTCATAATCGTAAGAATATTTGTTCAGAACTTCTTTAAACCTTTTGTAATATTTTGTCCTTTTTGTAAATTTTAGAGACTTCTGACCGTTAAAAGTTTTCGCTTTGGATTTTCGTATACAATGTTATAACTAACTCAGGCCGCGTGGCCTAATGGATAAGGCGTCCGACTTCGAATCGGAAGATTGAGGGTTCGAATCCCTTCGTGGTCACATTTTTACTGCATATTCTGTCAGCACAAGTGTTCACGTTTTTATCATAACGAGGATAGGTACAAATGAGGTTTAATTTATTAAAACTGCCGAAAAAAAACAAGGGTTCGAATCCTTTCGTTGTCGAATCGATTTAAACGCTTTATTTTGTCAGCACAACTATATACTTTTTTTTGCCAATTATTGTGATAAGGTTGTGGAATGCAACAAATAATTTGGCAAAACAAAACTAGATACTTAAAGGTCCCACCGAGATTTGAACTCGGATCGCGAGATTCAGAGTCTCGAGTGCTAACCGTTACACCATGGGGCCGATAGAATAAATCAACAACTTATCGAACATCACACATTCATATTTTCAATTTAAAAAAAGTAAATCAAAACTTTCTTTTGCAAAAACCAGGCCATGCCTCTAACTAAAACATTATTTAAGTCAAATTTTGCAAAATTAATGCCTTTGATACATCCAGTATGCCAAATCACATATTTTCCATTCATAATCGTGAGAAAATTTGTTCATAACTTCCTTAAACCTTGTGTAATATTTTTTCCTTTTTGTAAATTTAAGAGACTTCTAACCGTAAAAATCTGTTGTTTTGGATTTTCGTATACAATATTATAACTAACGCAGGCCGCGTGGCCTAATGGATAAGGCGTCCGACTTCGAATCGGAAGATTGAGGGTTCGAGTCCCTTCGTGGTCGCATTTTTACTGCATATTTTGTCAGCAAAAGTGTTCATGTTTTGATCATAACGAGGATAGGCACAAATGAGGCTTTATTTATTAAAACTTCCGAAAAAAAGACAAGGGTTCGAATCCTTTCGTTGTCCAATTGATTTAAACACTTTTTTTTGTCAGCACAACTGTATACTTTTTTTGCCAATTATTGTAATTTGGTTTTCTGGAATGCAACAAATAATTTGGCAAAACAAAACCAGAAACTTAAAGGTCCCACCGAGATTTGAACTCGGATCGCGAGATTCAGAGTCTCGGGTGCTAACCGTAACACCATGGGGGCGATGGAATACATCATCAATTTAATCGAAATTCAGTACTTCATAATAATAAAAAAGATCATTGAAAAAAGAAATAATCAATATTTTTTAAAGTTTAGTACTAAGATACTTTTGGACTCCCAACAATTATTAATTTCAATTTTGTGTACTTTTTACTCCAATTGTTGCCAGAATATGTGTCAGAAAATATGAAAATATGTTCAACCCCAAAAACTGAAATTGTGACTTTGGATTAAGTTGTTGATGTAATCCATCGGCCCCATGGTTTAACGGTTATCACTCGTTACTCATCATTCAAAAATCATTCGTTTTTAAAGCTGATGATAAATGTGATACAAGTTGCGGAATATTGCAGAATGGAAATATTAGTTTGGCAAAATAACATTTGGAAACTGAAGGTCCCACCGAGATTTGAACTCGGATCGCGAGATTCAAAGTCTCGAGTGCTAACCATTACACCATGGGGCCGATGGAATACATCAACAACTTATCGAACATCACACATTCATATTTTCAACTTAAAAAAAGTAAATCAAAACTTTCTTTTTGAAAAACCCAGGCCATGCCTCTAACTCAAACATTATTTTAGTCAAATTTTGCAAAATTAATGCCTTTGATACATCCAGTATGCCAAATCACATATTTTCCATTCATAATCGTAAGAATATTTGTTCAGAACTTCTTTAAACCTTTTGTAATATTTTGTCCTTTTTGTAAATTTTAGAGACTTCTGACCGTTAAAAGTTTTCGCTTTGGATTTTCGTATACAATATTATAACTAACGCAGGCCGCGTGGCCTAATGGATAAGGCGTCCGACTTCGAATCGGAAGATTGAGGGTTCGAGTCCCTTCGTGGTCGCATTTTTACTGCGTATTCTGTCAGCACACGTGTTCACGTTTTGATCATAACGAGGATAGGTACAAATGAAGTTTTATTTATTAAAACTGCCGAAAAAAGACAAGGGTTCGAATCCTTTCGTTGTCCAATTGATTTAAACGTTTTTTTTTGTCAGCACAACTATATACTTTTTTTGCCAATTATTGTGATAAGGTTGTGGAATGCAACAAATAATTTGGCAAAACAAAACTAGATACTTAAAGGTCCCACCGAGATTTGAACTCGGATCGCGAGATTCAGAGTCTCGAGTGCTAACCGTTACACCATGGGGCCGATAGAATAAATCAACAACTTATCGAACATCACACATTCATATTTTCAATTTAAAAAAAGTAAATCAAAACTTTCTTTTGCAAAAACCAGGCCATGCCTCTAACTAAAACATTATTTAAGTCAAATTTTGCAAAATTAATGCCTTTGATACATCCAGTATGCCAAATCACATATTTTCCATTCATAATCGTGAGAAAATTTGTTCATAACTTCCTTAAACCTTGTGTAATATTTTTTCCTTTTTGTAAATTTAAGAGACTTCTAACCGTAAAAATCTGTTGTTTTGGATTTTCGTATACAATATTATAACTAACGCAGGCCGCG
Organism: Asterias rubens; assembly: GCF_902459465.1. Classification (NCBI taxonomy): domain Eukaryota; kingdom Metazoa; phylum Echinodermata; class Asteroidea; order Forcipulatida; family Asteriidae; genus Asterias; species Asterias rubens. The sequence continues at coordinate 11,908,395 of NC_047062.1, read as the reverse complement.
TGGCCTAATGGATAAGGCGTCCGACTTCGAATCGGAAGATTGAGGGTTCGAGTCCCTTCGTGGTCGCATTTTTACTGCATATTTTGTCAGCAAAAGTGTTCATGTTTTGATCATAACGAGGATAGGCACAAATGAGGCTTTATTTATTAAAACTTCCGAAAAAAAGACAAGGGTTCGAATCCTTTCGTTGTCCAATTGATTTAAACACTTTTTTTTGTCAGCACAACTGTATACTTTTTTTGCCAATTATTGTAATTTGGTTTTCTGGAATGCAACAAATAATTTGGCAAAACAAAACCAGAAACTTAAAGGTCCCACCGAGATTTGAACTCGGATCGCGAGATTCAGAGTCTCGGGTGCTAACCGTTACACCATGGGGGCGATGGAATACATCATAAATTTAATCGAAATTCAGTACTTCATAATAATAAAAAAGATCATTGAAAAAAGAAATAATCAATATTTTTTAAAGTTTAGTACTAAGATACTTTTGGACTCCCAACAATTATTAATTTCAATTTTGTGTACTTTTTACTCCAATTGTTGCCAGAATATGTGTCAGAAAATATGAAAATACGTTCAACCCCAAAAACTGAAATTGTGACTTTGGATTAAGTTGTTGATGTAATCCATCGGCCCCATGGTTTAACGGTTATCACTCGTTACTCATCATTCAAAAATCATTCGTTTTTAAAGCTGATGATAAATGTGATACAAGTTGCGGAATATTGCAGAATGGAAATATTAGTTTGGCAAAATAACATTTGGAAACTGAAGGTCCCACCGAGATTTGAACTCGGATCGCGAGATTCAAAGTCTCGAGTGCTAACCATTACACCATGGGGCCGATGGAAAACATCATCAACTTAATCGAAATTTAGTACTTCATAATAATAAAAAAGATCATTAACAAAAAAAACAATCAGAGTTTTTTTTAGTTCAGTACTAAGATACTTTTAGACTCCCAACAATTATTAATTTAAATGTTTGTATTTTGTACACCAATTGTTGCCAGAGTATTTGTCAGAAAATATGAAATTGTGACTTTGAATTAAGTTGTTGATGTAATCCATCGGCCCCATGGTTTAACGGTTATCACTCCAGCTTTATCATTCAAAAATCATTCGTTATTAAAACTGATGATTAATGTGATACAAGTTGCGGAATATTTCAGAATGCAAAATTTTAGTTTGGCAAAATAACATCTGGAAACTGAAGGTCCCACCGAGATTTGAACTCGGATCACGAGATTCAAAGTCTCGAGTGCTAACCGTTACACCATGGGGCCTATAGAATACATCAACAACTTATCGAACATCACACATTCATATTTTCAAAAACAAAGTAAATCAAAACTTTCTTTCGCAAAAACATGCCTCTTATTGAAAAATAACTTAATTCATGTTTTGCAAAAATCAGTGCCTTTGATATATCATGTATGCCAAATCACATACTTTCCGTTCATAATCGTAAGAAACTTTTGTTAAAAACTTCCTTAAACTGTGTGTAATATTTTGTCCTTTTGTAAAATTAAAGAGACTTCTGACCGTAAAAAATTTTGGTTATGGATTTTCGTATACAATATTATAACCAACGCAGGCCGCGTGGCCTAATGGATAAGGCGTCCGACTTCGAATCGGAAGATTGAGGGTTCGAGTCCCTTCGTGGTCGCATTTTTACCGCATATTTTGTCAGCACAGGTGTTCACGTTTTGATCATAACGAGAATGGGTTTGATTCATAAAATGAGGTAACATTTATTAAAACTGCCGAAAAACAAGACAAGGGTTCGAATCCCTTGGTGGTCCAATTGTCAGCACAACTGTATACTTTTTTTGCCAATTATTGTGATAAGGTTGTGGAATGCAACAAATAATTTGGCAAAACAAAAACTAGAAACTTAAAGGTCCCACCGAGATTTGAACTCGGATCGCGAGATTCAGAGTCTCGAGTGCTAACCGTTACACCATGGGGCCGATAGAATACATCAACAACTTATCGAACATCACACATTCATATTTTCAATTTAAAAAAAGTAAATCAAAACTTTCTTTTGCAAAAACCAGGCCATGCCTCTAACTAAAACATTATTTAAGTCAAATTTTGCAAAATTAATGCCTTTGATACATCCAGTATGCCAAATAACATATTTTCCATTCATAATCGTAAGAATATTTGTTCAGAACTTCTTTAAACCTTTTGTAATATTTTGTCCTTTTTGTAAATTTTAGAGACTTCTGACCGTTAAAAGTTTTCGCTTTGGATTTTCGTATACAATGTTATAACTAACGCAGGCCGCGTGGCCTAATGGATAAGGCGTCCGACTTCGAATCGGAAGATTGAGGGTTCGAGTCCCTTCGTGGTCGCATTTTTACTGCGTATTCTGTCAGCACAGGTGTTCACGTTTTGATCATAACGAGGATAGGTACAAATGAGGTTTTATTTATTAAAACTGCCGAAAAAAAGACAAGGGTTCGAATCCTTTCGTTGTCCAATTGATTTAAACGCTTTATTTCGTCAGCACAACTATATACTTTTTTTTGCCAATTTATTGTGATAAGGTTGTGGAATGCAACAAATAATTTGGCAAAACAAAACTAGATATTTAAAGGTCCCACCGAGATTTGAACTCGGATCGCGAGATTCAGAGTCTCGAGTGCTAACCGTTACACCATGGGGCCGATAGAACACATCAACAACTTATCGAACATCACACATTTCGTTGTCCAATTGATTCAAACGCTTTATTTTGTCAGCACAACTATATACTTTTTTTTGCCAATTATTGTGATAAGGTTGTGGAATGCAACAAATAATTTGGCAAAACAAAAACTAGAAACTTAAAGGTCCCACCGAGATTTGAACTCGGATCGCGAGATTCAGAATCTCGAGTGCTAACCGTTACACCATGGGGCCGACAGAATACATCAACAACTTATCGAACATCACACATTCATATTTTCAATTTAAAAAAAGTAAATCAAAACTTTCTTTTGCAAAAACCAGGCCATGCCTCTAACTAAAACATTATTTAAGTCAAATTTTGCAAAATTAATGCCTTTGATACATCCAGTATGCCAAATCACATATTTTCCATTCATAATCGTGAGAAAATTTGTTCATAACTTCCTTAAACCTTGAGTAATATTTTTTCCTTTTTGTAAATTTAAGAGACTTCTGACCGTAAAAAGTTTTTGCTTTGGATTTTCGTATTCAATATTACAACTAACGCAGGCCGCGTGGCCTAATGGATAAGGCGTCCGACTTCGAATCGGAAGATTGAGGTTTCGAATCCCTTCGTGGTCGCATTTTTACTGCATATTCTGTCAGCACAAGTGTTCACGTTTTGATCATAACGAGGATAGGTACAAATGAGGTTTTATTTATTAAAACTGCCGAAAAAAAGACAAGGGTTCGAATCCTTTCGTTGTCCAATTGATTTAAACGCTTTATTTTGTCAGCACAACTGTATACTTTTTTTGCCAATTATTGTAATTTGGTTTTCTGGAATGCAACAAATAATTTGGCAAAACAAAACCAGAAACTTAAAGGTCCCACCGAGATTTGAACTCGGATCGCAAGATTCAGAGTCTCGGGTGCTAACCGTTACACCATGGGGCCGATGGAATACATCATCAATTTAATCGAAATTCAGTACTTCATAATAATAAAAAAGATCATTGAAAAAAGAAATAATCAGATTTTTTTTAAAGTTTAGTACTAAGATACTTTTGGACTCCCAACAATTATTAATTTCAATTTTGTGTAATTTTTTACTCCAATTGTTGCCAGAATATGTGTCAGAAAATATGAAAATATGTTCAACCCCAAAAAATGAAATTGTGACTTTGGATTAAGTTGTTGATGTAATCCATCGGCCCCATGGTTTAACGGTTATCACTCGTTACTCATCATTCAAAAATCATTCGTTTTTAAAGCTGATGATTAATGTGATACAAGTTGCGGAATATTGCAGAATGGAAATATTAGTTTGGCAAAATAACATTTGGAAACTGAAGGTCCCACCGAGATTTGAACTCGGATCGCGAGATTCAAAGTCTCGAGTGCTAACCATTACACCATGGGGCCGATGGAAAACATCAAAAACTTAATCGAAATTTAGTACTTCATAATAATAAAAAAGATCATTAACAAAAATAACAATCAGAGTTTTTTTTAGTTCAGTACTAAGATACTTTTAGACTCCCAACAATTATTAATTTAAATGTTTGTATTTTGTACACCAATTGTTGCCAGAGTATTTGTCAGAAAATATGAAATTGTGACTTTGGATTAAGTTGTTGATGTAATCCATCGGCCCCATGGTTTAACGGTTATCACTCCAGCTTTATCATTCAAAAATCATTCGTTATTAAAACTGATGATTAATGTGATACAAGTTGCGGAATATTTCAGAATGCAAAATTTTAGTTTGGCAAAATAACATCTGGAAACTGAAGGTCCCACCGAGATTTGAGCTCGGATCGCGAGATTCAAAGTCTCGAGTGCTAACCGTTACACCATGGGGCCGATAGAATACATCAACAACTTATCGAACATCACACATTCATATTTTCAAAAACAAAGTAAATCAAAACTTTCTTTCGCAAAAACATGCCTCTTATTGAAAAATAACTTAATTCATGTTTTGCAAAAATCAGTGCCTTTGATATATCATGTATGCCAAATCACATACTTTCCATTCATAATCGTAAGAAACTTTTGTTAAAAACTTTCTTAAACTGTGTGTAATATTTTGTCCTTTTGTAAAATTAAAGAGACTTCTGACCGTAAAAAATTTTGGTTATGGATTTTCGTATACAATATTATAACCAACGCAGGCCGCGTGGCCTAATGGATAAGGCGTCCGACTTCGAATCGGAAGATTGAGGGTTCGAGTCCCTTCGTGGTCGCATTTTTACCGCATATTTTGTCAGCACAGGTGTTCACGTTTTGATCATAACGAGAATGGGTTTGATGTATAAAATGAGGTAACATTTATTAAAACTGCCGAAAAACAAGACAAGGGTTCGAATCCCTTGGTGGTCCAATTGTCAGCACAACTGTATACTTTTTTTGCCAATTATTGTGATAAGGTTGTGGAATGCAACAAATAATTTGGCAAAACAAAAACTAGAAACTTAAAGGTCCCACCGAGATTTGAACTCGGATCGCGAGATTCAGAGTCTCGAGTGCTAACCGTTACACCATGGGGCCGATAGAATACATCAACAACTTATCGAACATCACACATTCATATTTTCAATTTAAAAAAAGTAAATCAAAACTTTCTTTTGCAAAAACCAGGCCATGCCTCTAACTAAAACATTATTTAAGTCAAATTTTGCAAAATTAATGCCTTTGATACATCCAGTATGCCAAATCACATATTTTCCATTCATAATCGTGAGAAAATTTGTTCATAACTTCCTTAAACCTTGAGTAATATTTTTTCCTTTTTGTAAATTTAAGAGACTTCTGACCGTAAAAAGTTTTCGCTTTGGATTTTCGTATACAATATTATAACTAACGCAGGCCGCGTGGCCTAATGGATAAGGCGTCCGACTTCGAATCGGAAGATTGAGGGTTCGAGTCCCTTCGTGGTCGCATTTTTACTGCGTATTCTGTCAGCACAAGTGTTCACGTTTTGATCATAACGAGGATAGGCACAAATGAGGTTTTATTTATTAAAGCTGCCGAAAAAAAGACAAGGGTTCGAATCCTTTCGTTGTCCAATTGATTTAAACGCTTTATTTTGTCAGCACAACTATATACTTTTTTTTGCCAATTATTGTGATAAGGTTGTGGAATGCAACAAATAATTTGGCAAAACAAAACTAGATATTTAAAGGTCCCACCGAGATTTGAACTCGGATCGCGAGATTCAGAGTCTCGAGTGCTAACCGTTACACCATGGGGCCGATAGAACACATCAACAAATTATCGAACATCACACATTTCGTTGTCCAATTGATTCAAACGCTTTATTTTGTCAGCACAACTCTGTACTTTTTTTTGCCAATTATTGTGATAAGGTTGTGGAATGCAACAAATATTTTGGCAAAACAAAACCAGAAACTTAAAGGTCCCACCGAGATTTGAACTCGGATCGCGAGATTCAAAGTCTCGAGTGCTAACCGTTACACCATGGGGCCGATGGAAAACATCAACAACTTATCGAACATCACAAATTCATATTTTCAATTTAAAAATGTTAATCAAAACTTTCTTTTGCAAAAACCAGGCCATGCCTCAAACTCAAACATATTTAAGTCAAATTGTGCAAAATTAATGCCTTTGATATATCCAGTATGCCAAATCACATATTTTCCATTCATAATCGTAAGAAATTTTGTTCATAACTTCCTTAAACCTTGTGTAATATTTTGTTCTTTTTGTAAATTATAGAGACTTCTAACCGTGAACTGTTTTTTTGTATACATTATTGTAAATAACCCAGGCCGCGTGGCCTAATGGATAAGGCGTCCGACTTCGAATCGGAAGATTGAGGGTTCGAGTCCCTTCGTGGTCGCATTTTTACCGCATATTTTGTCAGCACAGGTGTTCACGTTTCGATCATAACGAGGGCGGGTTTGATGTGCATCTACGGTTATACAGATATTCGACTAGAGTTGGTATGCCAAATTTAAAAATACCACTTATAATTAATACCGCCGGTAAAAATAATACAAGCTGCACAATAAAAACAAATTGTAAAAATAAAAGACTCTGGATAAAAAGAGTTCAGTAGTTAGAGTTAGGTGAGATAATGTTGGGCTCCCAACAATAATTCATTTAAACTTGTTTGATATAAATGGGGTTTTTTTTCCAGAGTTATTATCAATAATGAAACTGTAATATTGGATGAGGTTGTTGAAGTATTTTCTTTGATTAATATATCGTAAATTCAACGACCGATTGAGCTCAAACTTTCACATGTTTTGTTATTTTATGCGTATGTTGAGATACACCAACTGTGAAGGCTAGTCTTTGACAATTACCAACAGTGTCCAATGTCTTTAAAGGCAGTGGACACTATTGATAATTACTCAACATAATTATTAGCATAAAACCTTACTAGGTAACGAGTAATTGGGAGCTGTTGATAGTATGAAACATTGTGAGAAACGGCTCCCTCTGAAGTGACGTAGTTTTCGAGAAAGAAGTAATTTTCCACGAATTTGATTTCGAGACCTCATATTTATAATTCGAGGTCCCGAAATCAAGCATCTGAAAGCACACAACTTCGTATGACAAGGGTGTTGTCTTTCTTTCATTAATATATCGCAACTTCGACAACCGATTGAGCTCAAACTTTCACAGCTTTTTTTTTAAATATACATGTTGAGATACACCACGTGAGAAGACTGGTTTTTGACAATTACCAATAGTGTCCAGTGTCTTTAATGAGATAATAACACTATTTAATTCATTTCTTGCCAACACAACGCCTTTGATCTATATTCAGTATATCATATAAAATATTTCTTAAATTTACAGGCCTAACCATTAATATTATCTTTTACATTCTCAGTGCTTGGCTACTATATTTTCCGTGCCTCGAACTCACAGAAAAATGAATTCAGGCAAAATCCACATGGCAGTAAAGTTGCTCGTAAGTATAGAGTTAATCTTAATTAATTTCTTTCAATGTAAAATACTTTTCTCAAAATTTTTCATGACATACAACCACTTCCTAAACTTCTTTTGTTATAAACATTACAAACACTTGTATCATTTGTTTTTCTTCACCCGAACTGCTTATAGCTACCGGGCAATCTCGTGGTCTAGTTGGTAATACATCTGCTCTAGAATAGCAAGGGTCGTGGGTTCGAATCACATCCAAGTAATATGCATGTGATTTGTTTTATTCTTCACATAACTCTTCAAAGTACCGAGTTTTGAGAACTAAAACGGGGCAAGAACGGGGCATGTTTCCCCTGCTTACTTTGTTCTACTTTTTGGATATGTTGTTAAGAGGGTTTCAAGACACTTGCATAAAAAAATCATTTCTGTTGAAATGTTGTTTAGGTCAAGCCATATTTTGGCTTAGATTGACTAGACTAAGTATGCAACGCTAACACATATCGCTGCAAGGGGAAAACGCAAAGACAATAATATTATTTGTTTATGTTTTACAAAAATAGTTTTAAACTTCTGTTTAATTTTACAAAATATTTCATGAACATTTAAATGCAGATCTTCAAAGCATCCCAACGTCGACTGGTAAACGATTGTTGGTGTCTGGCTGGTGGGGACTGGTACGGCATCCTAACTATCTAGGTGACCTCATCTTGGCATTATCATGGTCTTTATATTGCGGTAAGCATACTGATACAATTTACGCTATCTGTGGTTGCTTTCACAAAGATAGTCATAGCTTAAGACGTGTCCTATGACTCTTCATGAATTGTTGAAAACTTAAGGCTGATCCTTAGTTAGGACAAGAAACTTGTCCTACTTCTTAATCGAGAAAAGACTAGTCTTAACACTTAAAGGCAGTGGACACTATTGGTAAATACTCAAAATAATTATTAGCATAAAACCGTACTTGGTAACGAGTAATGGGGAGCGGTTGGTAGTATAAAACATTGTGAGAAATGGCTCCCTCTGAAGTGGAGTAATTTTCGAGAAAGAAGTAATTTTCTACGAATTTGATTTCGAGACGTTATATTTAGAATTTAAGGTCTCGAAATCAAGCATCTGAAAGCACACAACTCCGTGTGACAAGGGTGTTTTTTCTGTCATTAATATCTCGCAACATCGACGACCGATTGAGCTCAAATTTTCACAGGTTACCGTTTGTTATTTTATGCATGTGTTGAAATACACCAACTGTGAAGACTGGTCTATGACACTTACCTCCATTTACCAATAGTGTCCAGTGTCTTTAAGCACATTCAACAGGCCAACCGGTCTTTGACCGTTAGAAAACTGTGTCTTGGGCCTTGTGTCTTTCCTTCGTGTGTGCGGCACTTAAATGTAGCCCGAGCCCTAAATGTAGCCTGACCTAAATGTAGCCCCAAACATGTACCTAGATTTAGGTGCGAAAATAGAATTAGCTGTTGCAAACAACTTACCAACCAAATGGACCGAGGGTATAATGCAAAAAATTGTTAATGGCCTGACGTTTCGACCCTAGCAGAGTCTTTCTCGAAGGCTAAGATGACAACATGGTTGTTGTGTTGTCATTCAGCCTTCGAGAAAGACTCTGCTATAGGGTCGAAACGTCAGGCCATTAACTATTTTTTTATTAGATTTAGGTACCGCACACTCGTGTCATTACTGTAATTCAACACAATATCAGTCCATTTTCAAAGACAGAACAAGTAAACCCCAAACAATTTTGGCACATAATTAAAATATAGACTTCTACTTATAGCAAGCATTGCTTGCAAAGGGTGTAGACTGAAGACATTGCACAGAGCCAACTGCTCAGGTTAAGTGCCGTATACAGTTACTTGTTAAAGGGATAAAACAATAGACCTTTATTGTGGTGGTTGTTTGGTGCTTTTATTTTGGCTTCAATATGTTTTGGGAATCTCAGGAATTCTTCTGAATATTTTCGATGGTGGTTTTTATGTAAGAGAGTGGATAAGAGAGGGTATGCAGTGGGTTGGATTTTAGTCTTCTGTCAATGCCGTTCTGGCTTGGACAAATTCGCATCAGAGGCTCGATCCCAAGCGACATGAAACGAGACCACCCAAGCGAGTCGAGTGGCGGAGCTACCCACGAGAGCCTTGGCAAAAGGCTAGATGCTTTTTCAGCAGTCGGAACAATTCCACAAAACCAATTATTGTTGTCTATACACCTGATCAAATCCTTATACTGTAATGTCTCTTATTTGTTTCTGGACTGTAGGTTTTGACAGCATCATTCCATACTTCTACCCAATCTACTTTATGATCCTCCTGGTTCATCGAGCCTATCGGGACGCTGCTATGTGTAAAGAAAAGTACGGCGAGGCATGGGAGCAGTATTGTAAACGTGTCCCGTACCAGATATTCCCGCTCATATTCTAAACGGAGGGTTACAACATTGTTTGATTAATATATTATATTTGGTCTGCGGTACCACCGTGTGTGTCTACTTGCCAGCCCAGGTAGACAGTTGGACAGCAAGACAGTTCTCTAAAGAACAAAATCTTCCTGGCAAGTAGATACACACATGGTGTTACTGAAACGCAAATAATGTATTTATACCTCACAATGCAATGCCCCAATATCCAATAAAAACTGGTTTATTGATGTTCAAATTTCTAAAATGTATTACACAACATTGTAAAAATCATTGGTTGTTGAGGCATTGTAGGTGAAGTATCAATATATTTAGTTTGCGGTAACACCATGTGGATTTATGCTTTCCCCTCTGACATTTAAATCATATTCACGAAAATTGTATCGGAAAAACTTTTAAAAATACAACTGCTGAATTCAGTTACTTGCAATAGCGTTAAGGACAATGTGTTTATGTGCATGTTTTCCCCTAATTTCTCCTGACGCATACGGTTTATCTTAGCAAAACGAATGTAACTATTTGGTCAGCTCTACCAATCATACACAATACCTTTAATATATAAGCATTCACAATCTTATTTGGAGTACAAGTTGTAAGATCGAAAATTGTTTATGCAGTTTGTTTTCGCTAGTGATAGTATAGATCTATTCCAAAAAGCGCGCGCCTTAAAACACAAACACCACAAAAACAAACAAAAAGCAAGAATTTAATGCCTTATCGTCATTCACTGTTTTCTGAAAATTGAGCCAAGCCTTTTTAATGAATCTTTCACAGATTATTCTTAAGGTATATTTCTTGAAGACTGTGCGACTGAAATACTAATAAAACATATTAGACATCCTCTTTTATAAGGTAGAAATCTACGCATATCAGTATACGCAACTACAAATTGCCACAGTACGCATACACGTTATGCACTGTTGCTTAATTGCCCATGTGTAATCCATACCCATCATTTTCTAATTACTGCATGAATTTCCTTTCTCTATCAATTTCTGTTTGTTGTAACAAACAAACCACAATGTTGGTATACTCATTGTCACAGTATTCAGCAGTAGCACAAATAGTGACCGGAAGATTTGTATGTAATGTTATCAAATCGCTGAAGTGTACGGCTTTTTATCAACGTTCCCATTATATATTTGGTTTGCGGTAACACCATGTGTGTATCTACTTGCCAGGTAGAGTTTGTTCCTAAGAACTGTATCCAAGTGTGTAATCAATATAACGGTACATTGCAACTCTAAAATAAAATATGTGAACCGTCTAGAACCATTGTGGGTGTACTCTAATGATCAACCGATTTATTTAATTTTATTTGTATGTTTTTTAATTGGTTCTAAATGTTTAAATTTTTCAAAACACACTGATTTCAACTAATAATCGAATTTTCGGGGAGGATCACAGAACAAGTGTGTTACTTTATAATGAAGGGGTTTGACTATAATTCTTATAAGAGGTGTAAGTTATTGTGAATAATTCATGAGCGATTAGTTGTTGTTGTTGTCGTTAAGGGTGGATTTTTTGGAGTTTTAGCACCTCATTGAAACATGGGGGTTGTAATTGTGAACTTCGGATGTCAACCACAAAAAGCCCTTCAAAACGAGTGAATTTCTTTACACAAATCTTATTTTCTATCCTTGACCAGGCCAGTGCCAAGGACGAACCAAGACCTCTTGGAATTCCTCCCGAGATCCGTTCTGATCTCCGACCCCCCCCCCAAGAAAATAGTAAAAATCAAACAAACAAACCAATTTTTGTATATCCACTTATAAATGCACTTGACCATCTTTACTTTAGCCTCGTCCCCGGCTTCAGAATAGTCTCCGCTACAAACAAGTTGCATCATGGTCACGCCACCCCACGGGTTGGTGCGTGTTTCCGCTCCCCCCTCATTTCTGCTGTCGGCTCCAACGAAGTAGATCTACATTGTCTGCATTGGCTTTTGAAACTGGTAGTTGTTTCTTTACATTTGCATGTAGCGTGTTTACATTTACAAGCAACTAATCTGTATTTACTGTAAGGGCAACTTTGGAGTGACGTCACCCCGTTCAGGTGGGGCCCTTTATTCAGCCTGTCACCCACAACCCATATTTGGGAACCATCCTTTGTTACCCCCACAGTCCGTCCAAGAATACCGTTATCGCACTGATATGCAAAACACAATCGTCTTTGTTAGGCCGCATAGCTAGAGGCACTGGCCCGTGAAAGCAAAAGTACATGCCAATGCATTTGTGTCTGCGCACGTATGATCGTTCTCCATTATTATTGTTCGATTTGCCATCGAGTGATTCATAGAGTGCTCATACAGGGTGTTTCATTTTAGACTGACGAAGTATTTACGCAACTTCAAGGAGTACGAGTTACAGAATCAATTTGGAATATTCCCACTTGCTGGAACATTTGTTATCAGCTGGTCTGATAGAACTAACTTTATTAACAACGTTAGTTACATCTCTCTGGAACTGTACAGGGAAAAGGAAAATATATTATTGGAAACAGTACACAGGTAAGCGATCATTGTTACCCATGCATTTTCTTTGTGAACTTGATTTTGTAGTGCTAACAGATACTGGTGCCACAGAAGTTATCTACATTTCAAAATGTTTTTTTTTGTACCTGGAAGAGGGATTATTGCTTCAGAGTTTTAATTCGAATTTGAGAAGGTTAGGAGTGTACTCATCCTTCAATGGCTGTTAAAAAAGTAATACAAGCATGCATAAATACAAGACTTGGGCTTGACTTTCCATAAATTATTTCATATATTGATGTGGTACCCGCTGCGAATGTGGATTTTTGTCAAATGACTCCGGAAAGTAGAGCCTATAAAGTATACACCGTGCTGGACGGGTTCCCGTATCCTGCCACCACTTTTTCATTCGTTATGATATAAAACAGACCCAATTAAATAACTAAAATGAGATGTTCTTTTTTGTAAAAAAAAAATAATGAAGAAAGTGGTGGCAAGATCCAAAAGACACACAAAAAACCTTATCGCTTGTTTGAGATTATTTGTACAAAAAATCAATTGTTACAAACAAGATAAAGTAACAAACGAGCATTACCAATAAAACAGTTTTTTTCAAAGATAAGTTCTTAATCTTGCTTTTTTAAGGGGAAACATTTTATTTCTACGCATATTATATCAAATTTAGACCAAGTATCTAGCGATTTCATTTCTAAAGATGGTATGATTGGAAAAGTTTCCGTATGGCGCCACCACTTTTTCATTCGATATGAAATAATATAGTACATAGTTTACCTCAATGAGATATCCCTTTTTCTAAAAATGAGTGAAAAAGTGGTGGCGCCATACGGAAAGTTATCCAAATATATTGCTATATTTCAGCACAATGGTCAGTATATATTTTTTTTGCTGTTTCGAAGAAGTAAACGGACATTAAACAGAAATCCCAATTATCTCTCATTGTGTGTTGCAGTAGTACTTTTGTGAATCAATTCTTGTCATTCCTAAACTGAGTGTTATTGCACAATGTGTGGTTAGCTTTAATTCTGAAACACCTGGCACTATTTCCTGTGCAGTTCCGTTTTCGGCCTTTTTTCTCACATCATAAATTTAGAATTAAATTATGCATTTTGTGGTATCGTATAAGCTCTGAGCAATAACGATAGATACATGCATGTAAAGATCAACATAATACAGTAGTATCGGACCGTTGTGAAAGCAATGATCAACATTATTCCTAACAGTTTTCTATGCTAACAATAACTAGCGGTAGAGATAATAAGCAAAAGTTACAAATGGCTTGCTCTTTTTTGACTGTTGTTATCATCTTTGTCTGCTCGGGTTGAAATATGATTGTTTTTGTATTAAAAAAATGAAACAGAATAATTTATAATTATTTGAATGACAGTGCACGCTCTAGAGAATAAGGCACGAACCAAATTTGTTTTCTCTCAATTTTTTTTTGTTATAGTTAATGGCCTGACGCGTGTTTCAAGCAGTCTTTTCGAAAACAACTCTGCAAGGGTCGAAATGTCGGGCCATTAACTTTCTGTGTTAGCTATTAAAGGAACACGTTGCCTTGGATCGGTCGAGTTGGTCTTTGAAAAGCGTTTGTTATAATATGCATAAAAATGGGTAGAAAGATGCTGTAAAAGTAGAATACAATGATCCACACAAACATGCCTCGAAATTTCACGGTTTTCCTTTTACCTCGTCGACTAACACGGTCGGCCATTTATAGGAGTCAAATTTTGGACTCCCATAAATGGCCGACCGTGTTTGTTCGCACAGTAAAAGGAAAACCACATATGCATTTTATAACAAACGGTTACAAACGCTTTTTTATAGACCAACTCGTCCGATCCAAGGCAACGTGTTCCTTTAATGCATTGAGTTTCGGCACACATGATTTTGTTTTTTGCAATTCGGATTTGTTTAAGTCATTGTTCTATTTCAATTTTTAGACATTCAATACAAAAGCAAATTATATTTATAATGTTATATATATACATGTATAGGTTTCCCCGGCCAATTTAAACAAAAACCCATTCATGTTGACACCAGATTCATTCAATTTGAAAATGAATCCGTTAAGTCTGCATTTTACAGTCAAAAGGAGTAATTCAATTTCACCAGTTTAGCATTGTCGAAATAAGATCATTCTATTTCATTACACCGAAAGATTCATTTAATTTCTTAAAAGCCAGCAGTAACACTTTCAATTGGTCGTAAATTTCATTAAAAAAATGGCCGGGTAAAACCTACGTTAAAAGATTATGTTTTTCGTTGCCTAAATATCATAAAATACTGAGATAAAGTGTCTTCAAAATCCAAATGATAGATGTCTATTAGGCCTATGCAGCAAACAAAGTTAGAATATTAAACAACGTTTCAGATCCGAAAGAATTTCTTCTCAAGATTCAGAATATATAGCCTACTGCTTATTTTGTTTTATTCAAAAGGTTGGTCTCTTTTGTTTTGGGGAGAACAGCTTTGGTTGATTTTGGCGCTATATAAATTCCCTCTGAGTGATTGATTGATTGACTGACTGACTGATTGATCGATTGACTTGAGATGAGCTGGAATTTTAAGTTTGAGAGAGTTTAGACAAACACAGATAAGGAAAATATATGACCGTTGTGTGTTAAGATGACATTAGTTGAGATGACATTAGTTGGAAAACACCCCGTGACTCACAAAAGCCGTCTTAACGAGGGAGGCCGAAGATCAATAGTAAATAGAGGCGTGGAAAAGTTAATATATCATTCGACAAAAGATAGTAGTTTTAAAATCCTTAATGGTACAAGAACCAGCATTGGGTACATGCCTGTACGGGCATCTTTCAATAAATTCATGTTGAACTTAGAGACAACCTTTGTCATTTGTTAGGCCCTATTGTAGCCCCATAAGAGAGCAAATTAAAGATGCCTTATTTTCAACCACCACCATTTTGTCTACACCCTTTCTCCAAACCATTGCTAACACACTAAACCTGTATTTATTTTCTCTTTCCCACATCCAGACAACAATGACGTACCTTCGGATTTTAGGCGTTCTTTTAGCCACCGTCATCGCACTCGCAGCAAATGGTAAGCTCGGTGATCCATTCAATTCAAATCAATAAACATTTATGTTCGGAATAAAATAGAAAGGTTTCAGAGGGTCGTTGACAAGCGGCTTCTGAATAGTGTGTGGGGAGGTAATAAGGTTGGTTTTAGAGGGTCTTGTGGCTACATGGGTACTAAAGTGTTGACACGTTTTTACAATTTTAACACTATTTGCATACAGAATGAAAACCTTATAAATATTGGATCATGAATGTGTAATCCTGCATGCGTGCCGGTGTCAGATGCAATTGTGTCCGCCATGCAATACTGTCCGCTCCGGACTCCCCTGCACATGCAATCGTGTCCGGGGCTATGCAAAAACCGTCATGTGTGTGTGTGTGTGTACCGCAAGCCAAACAAGCGCCCCCTAGAGTCTGTCCGGAAAAGGACTTTCTCAAAAATGTTTGTGTCAAAAGTTTGACATATTATTTTTTTTGAGCGCGTGTGTAATTCTTGCTTACTTTTCTCATTTGTTACAGCCGATGCTTACTGTTCACCAGATCCATGCCTTAATGGAGGAACTTGCTACACAGGAGCCAGTTCCTATATTTGTATATGTCCAAGCAAGTACTCCGGAGATCATTGTGAAACATTTGAAGATGACAGTGAGTAAAGACGAACAAATCGGGCTTAGAGGCTTTTGCCGCGATGTCATTTTCAGCAAGCCAAGATGGCAAGCACTGCAATAATAATAGATATGGCCCCAATTTCATAGAGCTTCTAAGCACAAAAATTTGCTAAGCAAATATCCCCGATAAAAACAGGATTACCAGCCAAATTTCCATTTGTTGCATAGTGCTTGTTACTG
Source organism: Asterias rubens (assembly GCF_902459465.1). Lineage (NCBI taxonomy): Eukaryota > Metazoa > Echinodermata > Asteroidea > Forcipulatida > Asteriidae > Asterias > Asterias rubens. The sequence continues at coordinate 11,891,997 of NC_047062.1, read as the reverse complement.
GTACTCAGGCCAGCTTTTGTTTGCTTATCCTGAAAATCAGATGGAAATTTGGTTGGTAAACCTGTTTTTATCAAGGAAGAAATTTCATGCTGAGCAAATTTTTGTGCTTAGCAGCTCTATGAAATTGGGCCCTGTGCAGACAAAGACCACAAAATTGTTAGGGAAATATTCAGTGCCACGATCATAAAATAAGAATATGAACACCCTCTCCACAGAATGAAAAGATAACAACGCATCAATCGTTAACTAAATACGGTATATATCCTGGTGTCATCATGTGTTTTCAGTAGGATAACAGGAAAATTGTTCACAATCAAAAACTAATTTTGTTTTCTTCAAATCATCAAATCATTTAACAATAACCATTTCACTTCATGGTGTGTTGAAATTTTTTAAGTTTTGGTTTTACGTTGCGAGAGACAGTCCGCCATTAACAGTGCTTATGCATGCACGACATTATTGGAGCAACGTCATATGTTTTCACACCTTTCATTGGTTGGTATTTTATTGAATATTCAGAAGCTAGTATGGCGTGCAAAATAAATCAAATATATTATTCAATTACTACTTAACAAATTTAATTACATTTTTGTCCTAAGGCATTATGGCTAATATATTAGAATCCAGAGATATCATAAGGTATGAAAGTAAAACACCCCACCCCCCTTGATGCACTCACACTTCATAACAATCCTTTTCCCCCCATTTAAGACCAGTAATGTTTGATTTCCGGAGATAAGAAACCAATCTATGAAATTTTCTCTTTTATGTAGACTTAATATTTATTACGCTTACCGGAATTTATTAAAGTATACAGTAAATCAACAACAAAAAATTGTTGTAATTTTCACTTAAAATATTTTAATATTTTCCCCACATTTGCACACCATAGAATCCCAAATAGTAACCACCTCACGTGATCCATCTAGTGACTAAAGCAGAATGAAACTCAATCTAGCAGATAGTAATTTTGTTTTGAACTTTCGAGGTTGTATGATGTTTCTTTGACTCATTTGAATGTTGGCATAATAATGCACTAGTGATTAGTACAAAAAATCAATCATTTTATAAATATTTGAGCATAACCAACGATAGGAAACTTTATTCTCAGCATGATTAAGCCTGATGAAAATACGGACAGTGAGTAAACTGCATAGCTTCTGTCACCGGTGCAGCTTGCACAATTTCTTGGTAAACGGGAATCAAAGTTGGGGACCGAAAACATATGAGGGTCGATAACGTATGACGCTACGATAATATTATTCAATCAATTCATTCAATAAGGTTTATCGTGTTTCAGAACCGCAATGCTTTGTGGGAAGGCATATGGAGCAGTTTGCTATGCGATGTATGTAATTTTTGTCGTGCATAGCCTATACGCATAGCCTATATCTTTGTGTTTGTGTGTGTGTGTTTGATATTTTGTTTGCTATTGGCGATAAACCTTTTATTGTTAAAAAGTCAGCCCAACTTTTTTGTGTGGCCGACTCTGATGTCCCTCAATTACTTAGTTTCCTTTCCCTTTTAAAGGCAGTGGACACTAAATTACTCAAAATAATTATTAGCTTAAAACCTTTCTTGGTGATGAGTAATGGGGAGAGGTTGATGGTATAAAACATTGTGAGAAACGGCTCCCTCTGTAGTGCCATAGTTTTCGAGAAAGAAGTAATTTTCCACAAATTTGATTTTGAGACCTCAAGTTTAGAACTTGAGGTCTCGAAATCAATTATCTAAATGCACACAACTTCGTGAGACAAGGGTATTTTTTCTTTCATTATTATCTCGCAACTTCGATGACCGATTGAGCTCAAATTTTCACAGGTTTGTTATTTTAGGCATAGGCCTATGTTGAGATACACCAACTGTGAAGGCTAGTCTTTGACAATTACCAATAGTGTCCACTGCCTTTAAGTCGCAAGGTGAAGAAGAAAAAAGTAGTTGATGGAATTTGAGTTGTACACCAATTAGTATTGCACACGCTGTACCGCCAAAACCATTTTTTAATTGGTATGATGACCTCAACTGCTTTACAATAAACAGTAGGCCCTAAATAATGAGGAAAACTCTTAATCAAAACATTGCCAAAGATTTAGAGTCTTTTTGAGTATTGTGCTCAACAATGAGTAACTTGTGAAAGGTCACGTCATTCATGAAGCTTGTGGCTCGACGACTCCCTAATGTGTGAAATCCAAGTGTGCAAGGTTGATCCAAGGTTAATCCAAGTGTGCAAGGTTGAAATCTAACTGCGCAGGCAGCATGGTATACTTTTAATTATTAAACTTTATAAAGAAACATTACAGAATAGACTCATTGCACTCTGTGCGTCACGTGACCTGTTTTAAAAACAAACTCGGCGCACTGCATTAAACATGCGTTAAAAAGACATGAGTACCGTTGCAATTTTATTTTGTCAATAAAGACTCAATTCTCAAAATCACTGAAGAATATTCTGTGTTTGGGATGGTAGGCCTTTTTGAAACGATTTGGTTCTTACCATAAAATCCGCAGCATAGAAACTCAACATTTCATAATTGAAACCTTCTTGAAGTCTAAGTCTTTTAACAGGACAAGAGACTGAGTCAAAGATCCTTGGTAGTATTGACCATCGTTTTGATTGCCTACACTTAAAGGCACTGGCATTGTGAGAAACGGCTCCCTGACTGAAGTAACGTAGTTGTTGAAAAATTTCTCACTCAAAATATTAAAAGACTTCGGGCCTGAAACCTCTTATGTTGCAGCTGAAAGCAAACAATTTGTGCAACAAGGGTGTTTTTCTTCCATTATTCTCCTGCAACTTCCAATGACCAATTGAGCCTTCATTTTCACAGTTTCGTTATTTTATGCATGTTGGAATACATCAAGTGAGAATACTAGTCTTTGACAATGACCAACGCCTTCAAAGGTGTCACGTGCCTTTAAAAATCATGTGTAGAAGAAAATAAATAAAAAGTGTTTTGCTCAATTGTTTAAAGAGAACCTTCCATCCTTTATCATTTTATAACAAGATTAGGCCTAATATTCAAGGAGTTTACACCCTCAACAAAAGTTCAAAACAGGCTAGTCCTAGGAGGAACGGGGGAGTCCAACATGGTCTAGGTTTAGGCCTACAAGATATTAATTACTCAGGAATGCAAATTTCCTATCGATGTTTAAAGCCATTCCACTTTCAGCACAGAAAAACAAAAAAGTTCACAGATTTACAAATAACTTACAGGGTATACAGAAGGTACTGGTGAAAGACTTTTCTTGAAATGTTATTCCTTGAAGTGCTTTACTTTTCGAAAAATCATTAAAACAATTATCAATTCTCGTTGTCGAGAATTACGGATTTATTTTAAACACATGTCATGACACGGCGAAACGTGCAGAAACAAGGTTGGGTTTTCCCGTTATTTTCTCCCGACTTGAGGTCTTGAAATAAAACTTGTAAAAATTACTTCTTTCTTGAAAACTACCTGAAATTTACTTCAGAGGGAGCCGTTTCTCACAATGTTTTATACTACCAACCTCTCCCCATTACGCGTAACCAAGTAGGTTTTTATGCTAATAATTATTTTGAGTAATTACCAAGTGTCCACTGCCTTTAATGCTACATGAAATGCGAAATGTGGACCTGAGACCAAAGTAAGTCCACATAATCTAGGGAATTGAAACACTTTGTGGACTTACATTTTCAACTTATTCTCAGTATTAAAGAATACGATTATAATACATCTATAGGAATGTCCAGTCACACAGTGACTGCAACACAGATGTGTGCGTGGGTGTGTGTATGCCCTTGGAATCATTGTCTGAGCGATAACTCAAGAATATCTTAGCATATCAACTATACTATACTATACTATATTATGACACCCCTTACAAATATTCTGCCTTTTCATTGGTTTCCCCCCTCTGTTTAGTGCTAGTTCCATGCTATCCAAACCCCTGTGCCAATGGAGCGACGTGTTTCACAGGACCACTGGGTGCTTATTACTGCTCTTGCCCGCCTGATTTCGATGGAACACGGTGTGAACGATCCTCACAATATGATTCTAGCTCTCGTAAGTTTAGAAAAAATGTTTGTCTTTCTTTTCATTTGTTCCTTTCTTTTGAAGGTCTGTATTTAGGAATTTCTATAAGAGTTGGTTAGTGACCCCTGTTGTTACACACATTTTTTTAACAAAAGTTTGCCTAATATCACAAGGCTGACAGCTATCGACCCCAAACCAACTGCCAGCAGGGCCATTTTGCTTCCTACTTCTGGAGCTGTACTGGGTTACCCCTTCACAGTCCATAAGGATAGGCATGAGTAATATTTACTAGGAGCCTGGCTGGCGGAGTTAAATGCACTACCTTCCCAACTTTGTTTTACAAAGCAATTATGGTTAGGTGCCTTGCTCATGGGCATAAGTGTCATGACCGGGATTCAAACTCACACTCGGCTGAATACAACACCAGAGCTTGGGTGACCAAAGCACGCCATGTCTGCTCATGGTTTGTCAATTTAAGTTTATGGAATAGAAATATCAGGTGGGTGTTTTAAAAAAAAAAAGGAATACACATTTAAAGTTAATTATGGGAATCAAACTCCCAAGACAGCATATACTACCACAAAGTCATTTTATGATTACTAAAAAGCTTGCTTTTATAACAATACCCAGAGGAATATTTTTAATTGAAATCCTCTTGGTCATTTACAAATTGCTTATGCAAACATTGACAAAAGTCAACCACATAATTTGTAGGGATTTATTTTTTATACTTGAGTTTTTAAATGAAATTCTTTGAGGCGTCGAGTTGAGTTCTCTTGTGAATGGCTTGTCTGTTTTACTCAACTGTGTTCTGTGTTTTGTTTTTTGATCTTTTATTTCATTTAGCTTCCTGTACTGCAAGCACGTGCTCCAACGGTGGCTTATGTTACACCGGTCCGAGGGGTTCATTTTTCTGTTCTTGCCCGACCAGTTTCATCGGAACACACTGTGAAACCCCAGCCCCACCAGATACAGTTACTCCATCCACTGGTAAAAAAGTTGTTTTTATTATTTGCTTTTGCTTTTAATTTGCGTCCACAATGTTGGCAAACAGTGTTGGAGCTACAACAGAAACCTCCTGGGCTTAGGCATTGAACCTGAGGACGAGATTTTTCTCGCTGTAGCCTGTAAAATTGTGATAATCGTAACTCTTGAGCTTTTGTTTGAACATTTTTTGTCTCTTGTTGAAAAGTTTCAGATTTTTGTTTCTCGAGCCCCTGTACAAATGGTGGGACGTGCTTCACCGGCCAGTCATCTTTTGTTTGTATTTGTCCATCGCGGTTCACTGGACAGCTGTGTCAGACTTTGGGTAAGTTTTGAGAATACCTTGGTAAAGATTTCAAAGTACATTTCACCCCTACTCCTTAGACTCTGGTAATGTATTCCCTCAGTCTCCTCTAGGTTCCCTAGTGCTTTTTAACAACTGATTCAGCTCTGGGAGCACCCACTCCCAGTAATAGTCCCAGCACCAACCTACCAAGTCCTCGAGCCTGTCCCCTTCCCGCTGAGCCTAACTACCAATTTATTACTTTGGCCAACATCCTCCTTAAGTCAATCACAGCATACTGATAAAAAAACATTGATAAATTTCTCAGCACCACCACTACTTAAAAGAGATTTTACACATGACGTCACCTCTAGTAACGTAACTTGCAAAGTCTCTATTCTGTATACTGCCCTCTCTTGGTTGTTATTGTTTAGTGTTATTGTTGTTTACAAGATGGCTGCTGTTGAGCTCAGTCACGTACTAATAAATAAAGCTAGTTCAGGAGTGCGTTTTTGGCGACCCCAACCATAAACATTGGTTATTGGTTAAGCGTTTTCACGTGTTCGGTTGAGCACGGTGACGATGCTGTTCAGACCAACCGGTAACCGACTTGTTCGAGTTGGTTGGGCTTTGGTTGGGGTCGCCAAAACGCACTCCAGTTCAGTAAGGAAATATTTCAACGACTGGTTATTTATATAACATCACCCCAAACCTCACCTGTTTATACTCCCACCATGCAAAGTTTCAAATCCTACGTATTTGTAAATTAGAATTGTCGTTGCCATACATTTTTAAACCAGGCTGTTGAATGGTGTTTGAAGCTTTGCATGGTGTGGAGAATAAGAGTAACTATAAATAAATATAATATAAATATGAACAGTAAACTTCAGATGTGGTGGCTCTGAAAAGAACTGATTTGGTCTGGACGTTTCGAACAGTATACTCTGCTCATCTTCAGGCTGTTGAAATTTAATGTTTAAACACAAGATGACAAAATTGTACTCATAAACTTTATTGTATACTTTTTGTTGCAGTGTCGTGTAGTGATAACCCATGTATGAATGATGGCACATGTTATACAGGACAGACAGGATTCCTCTGTTCCTGCACAAATGACTTCACTGGAGAAATCTGCGAAAATTACAGTAAGTACCCCCCTCTCCACCCCAACCACAAAAAAAAATGTTTTTCATTTTGGTTTTCGTAACATTAAACAAAATGCTACCATTTCAAAAGTTCATATAGTTCAACAGGTCTACAAATTATAAGCTTCACCTGTTTTGCTATTTTGAATGTGATTGATAAATGTTTTGAAAACATAATTTGTTACGGTTTTGAGATAGTATTGCCTTCCCTTCTGACCTCGCAATCTAGCATTCCCTTGCAGATTTTGCAAAGAAACTTTGCAAATACACATTTTTTCCCAAGATGTACAATCCTATGTATATTTTCTACCGAGAAAGATTAATGGAATAGTATTGGACCAATGACGCGGGCAATTATATAAAGCGCATTGACACGTTCCTGTAAAAATGCACTTTAGAAGAACTTGTTTATAATAAAAAAAAACGATTAAGCTTCTAATGACTGTCCCCCTTATGTTTAGTCCATACTCAGGGCTGCCCCAAGGACTCTTGCCTGAATGGGGCAACTTGTTATCTCAGCTCTTCTGCAGATAGGTCTATCTGCAGCTGTACCCCTGGGTTCATTGGCTCTCAGTGTGAACAGCACATTGATGGTTAGTACACATGTCGGTCTTTGTCCTTCCCAGTGCTTCAGTAGAGCAAGCTAGTCAAAACATTGAGACCATTTCAAGAACTAACTCCATGGTAGTGCAGTTAGTTACGATCCTATAAGCTAAAGTAGTAGTCCCATCCAATTTTCCGCGTGGGTAGTAGTTTAAAAGCAGGACAGTTCTTTTCAGAACTGCAAAGTCTCCTGAAAATCTGATAAATCTCTGCGGTAGTGAATAAAGAACAAACTCTACCTTGCCAGTAGATACACACATGGTGTTACCGCATATTCTTTAAAGGATTTGGGTACTTTTTGTAACACAAAACATAATGTCCACAGATTTACATTAAACTTACACCGTTTGAAGATAATGACAGTAGAAAGCATTGCTGAGGTGCTGTAGTTTTTGAGAAATGAGTCAAACAATGTCATGAAAATACGTTTTTACATGCTGAAATAATTTTCGTCTCATGATCACTCAGATGAAAATTATTTTCATGACATTTCTCAAAAACTACAGCACCTCAGCAAGTAATGTTTTCAGGGAAGCTTTCTACTATCATTATCTGCAAACTGTGTAAGTTTAGTGTAAATCTGTGGACATTGTGTTTGGTTTGTCCTACAAAAAGTACATATACCGTTTAAAACACTAATCTTTTATGAGAGATCATCTAACATCACAAGCCCTGGATGATCCCGTGAAGGTGAGTAAACAGAGGCATATCACTAAACTGATTTAGGGTATCGACCCAATGAACTGCCACCAGGGCCACGTTGCCACCTACCCCAGAGGCTGCAACAGGGTTACCCCTCTTGGTATGGGTGTATCGTCCACTAGGAGCGTAGCTGGTAGAATAGAATGCACTACCCTTCAAACTTTGTGTATTTATGATTAAGCGCCTTACTTTAAGGGCACAAGTTGCAGAAGAGAGTGTCACGGCCGAGTGGTTAAGAGCATCGAATTCAAGTTCTGGTGCTAATTCACCGGAGTGTGGGTTCGAATCCCGGTCGTGACACTTGTGTCCTTGAGCAAGATACTTTACTATAATTGCTTCTCTTCACCCAGGGGTATAAATGGGTACCTGCGAGGGTAGAGGTTGGTATTGTGAATGAAAAGCTTTCAGAACGCCACGGCAGCTCGGGGCTGTATACTCCCTAATGGGAGCTGAGAAAGATTAAAGGGATGTTTATTGGCCCAATGACTAATGTAAAGCGCATTGATACAAATTATTGTGAAATGCGCTATATAAGAATTTGTTATTATTATTATTATTATTAAGAGATTGGTTTTTGAATTTTGAGAAAGAAGTGTACTTAAATACTCAACAGAAATGAAAGATGTTTATACCAGACCAAATGTCAACATCTGAACAAAAGCAACAGTTGTGAGTTTACTGGCCTGGGCTCGATTTGACAAAGCAATAAAATCCATCGTAAATAAAATCCAGACAAGGTGTCAGTATCACCATAGTGATTTGTAATGTGACATCACACTTGACTAAACAACTACAATTGATTTGCAGTTAAGATCAATCTTGGCTCTTTGTGAATCGGCCCCTGATGCCATGGGCCTGTTGGTCAGTTTGAATTTCAAGCCCTGTTGAGGTGTACGAGCAAAGATGGAATGTCCTATGAAGGAATAGTTACTCATGTCTTTGTTTTCGGTTTCTTTTCATTCACAGTGAACAGTTGCTTCAACGTGGAATGCCAAAATGGTGGCTTGTGTGTGCAAGCCGCGGATGATGCTACCAACACAGAGTGTTTATGTACTGAAGAGTTTTACGGCCCTAGATGTGAACATGTTCACGGTGAGGAAGGATTTTAAAAGACTTTACCCTCTGGCAATGTTTGATCAAACTACAGCCATACTTCAAGGAGCTGCATTTACAGATTTATTTTTTAAAATATATTCGAATTATCTGCTGAACACAAAACTTGAGAAAATAGAATTACCTGTAGTTGTTGCAAACTGCTTATTAACCTCAAGGACCTATGGTAAAAATGCAAGAATTTGTTAACGGCCTGACGTTTGACCCTTGTAGTGTCTTTCGTCAGAGCTCAATGGCAACACAAATACACAAGGTGCTACGGCACATTCAGCAGCCACAACCAGGAACACCGGGGTGAACCCCTTCTCTTTTCGATAAGTGCACTGATTTCTTTTACATGCGTTACATAACACATGGGACCAACGGCTTAATGGCCAACCCGAAGAACAGAGCAATGGTTAGGGAGAGAGAGAAAGAGAGGGGGGGGGGGGGGGTTAGGGGCAGAAAGTTTTTTTTTTAACACAATGTTTTATACTATCAACAGCTCTCCATTGCTCGTTACCAAGTAAGTGTTTATGCTAACCATTATTTTGCGTACTTGCCAATAGTGTCCAGTGCCTTAAAGTTTTGAATTATTACCAAAGATGTACCCTCCTTATAAAGTAAAACAATTTTGCAAAATGTTGATTCCATCTTCAGATATTTGCACTTCGAGCAATCCTTGCTTGAGTGGTGGGACCTGCTACACCTCCAGTCAGAACAGCAGAGCCTTTGTGTGTTCTTGTCGTCACGGCTTCGAGGGTAACCTCTGTGAAACTTCAAGTAAGCTCCCTGTTTCTTGTTTTTTGTTGTCTCATCTTCTCAGACTTATCAGTTTAGGAATCAAACTTTCCCCTTTTTTAGTTCCATAAGAATGTATTTCTTAATAGTTCCATAGGAATATTTGTCTCCCTTTTATACCGCAAGCCCTTGTACGGCATTAAGCCATGCCCTTGGCAAAGCTTCACACTCACAAATTGAAACATAAAATTAATTCCCAAATGTGAACTAGCTGACCTGTTAAAACAAAACTCCCAAAAAGCTATTACTTTCTCATTTTTGTTTGGATATCCTTAATTTTTCCCAAAGTTTATTTTTGAAAGTATTTTTTTGTTGAAGTTGGCAAGTGACCAGTGGCATTGAGGCAATTGTATGTTTAGTCCTTGAAGTATCATGCCTCCATTTTAGTATAAGTGACAATTAATCAATTAATCAGTCAATCAATTAATCGATCATTCCTTTGGTAAGTTTACAGTGCCCTTCCAGAGCTTTTAGCTGCTTATGATCAGCGTAATGTTTATTGGGTTTGAGGCATTGCATGGTGAGAGGTAGCAATATATATTTGGTTTGCGGTTACACCATGTGTGGATCTACTTGCCAGGTAGAGTTTATTCTTCAGAGAACTGTATTTCTATTATGTTCGGGAGACTTCTCAGTTCTGAAAAGAACTGTCTTGCATTTTAACTCTGTCATGCATTTTAACTACTACTACCCGGGCGGAAGGTATCGAAAAATGGCTGGACTACCACTTTAACTTATATGATCAGAATTAACTGCACTACCACGGAGTCAGTTCTTGAATCGGTCTCAACGTTTGGCTGGACTACCACTTTAGCTTATATGATCAAAATTAACTGCACTACCACGGAGTCAGTTCTTCAATTGGTCTCAACATTTCGACTAGCGTCCTCTAGTCATCGTCAGTGTAATAATTTTTTCTTTCTTGTGGGCTATTTAGATCCATGTGCCAGTAATCCATGTCTGAACGATGGAGTTTGTACTAAACCATCTGATCCATCCGCTGATATGATACTGTGTCAGTGTCCCAATGGATACGTCGGAGTTCGTTGTGAAATAATCGACACTGGTAAGTCTCTTCCACATTATATTTCTCACTTGTCTTGGTTAATCTTAGGAAAGATGAAAAGTAAGTCGCTGTAAATGACAAAACTCCTGGTGGTAGTGCTGCTTAAAGGGTGGCTGCAGTGTTTTTTAAATTAATTTAAACGATTAAACATGACTTTTTAAAAAACGGTATTTTAAAAATGGTTTTCAAGAGATTAGGGGAACCCACCCCGCCCCTAAAAGGGAGCCTTCATTTGCATAAACATGACGTCATGTCGGTAACCCGAGCTGTCGGGCCGCCTGGCTGTGTGCATATAGAGACGTGTGCACTGTGTGGCCTGGTACCTAGGGGCTTGTAGTTAGGGACCAGACTCTTTTTGCCGATGATATGTTTAAATTCCCGATGTGACGTCGAGGGTAGGGGGGCGGTAACAATCCACAAAAGGGGGGGGCATGACTTTTTTGCTAATTACGCAAGTGAGATATGTCAGGAAAAAAACAAAACACATTTTATTGATGTTCAATACATTTATCAGAAATAAATGACAGCAAAATTAACTGTTTTAATTGAATTCACTGCAGCATCCCTTTAAAATACTGTTTACATGATTGAATATTCTTGAAGGGATTGTATGCTTGTTTGAACTGATATAGATGTATACCTTAAAAATAACCTGTGAAAATTGCATTTCAAAAGTTGGTTGCGTTTTTTTATATTTCCGAAGATCTGGAGAGGTTATATCCATGCAAGAAGATATTCTGCATTTGGAATACACAATCTGAGAAGTATTACTTTTTCAGATAAAATTTTTTTGGGATAAAAAGTGCTTTTTACATAAACACATTACTTCGTAGTGAAATGATCCTCTAAATGTTTTGAACTAAACTTCTAACCAAGTCTTTTTTTGGCATTAATTTTAATAGCGATTACCAATTATATACCTTCCTTTTAAGTCTTATAATTATCTTCATTAGCTGAATTTTGGTTTGTCACTAGATTTTTGCCGAAGCAATCCTTGAAGGAGTGTGTCGCTTTGTTTGCCATTAAAAGTGATTAGTAAACGTATACCTTTTATATAATTTCAGTAACAAAACGTCTCTTATTTGAAGAGCAGCAATGTGCATCTATAATTTGTTTTTTCATCCAAAGTGCCCCTTTGCCCTTTTTCATCAGGTGTAGGGGCATGTGTGGTTGGAGCGTGCCTGAATAACGGAACGTGCATCCCGTCTCCCTTTGCCCCCGGTGGTTTTAGCTGTGCCTGCCCGACCACCCACACTGGTACACAGTGTGAACAGCAAGGTGACTATTAGCTGGATTTGAAAGTTTGCTTGTTGGGAGCACAATCGAGTGAGGTTTGCGGTGAAGCCATGTGCATACATTGGTTGTTTGAGTCAGTTCTTCTTACAGTGGCTCTCTCTAGCTCACTGGACCCAAGCTCTGGTGTTTTCAGCAGCTGAGTGTGGGATTCGGTACCCAGTCATGAGACTTGTGCACTTGAGCAGGGCACCCATACTGGCATGGTCAAAAGTTGGAAAGGTAGAGCATTTTGCTCTGCCAGCCAGTCTCCTAGTGGATGATACCAATGCCTACATATTTCCTGAACTGTGATGGGGGTAACCCTGTTTCAGCCCCAGGAGTAGGTGGAAACATGCCACTTGGTGACAGTTGATTTGGGTCGACAAATCAAATTAGTTTTTTCCCACATTGTATTTAGCAAATTATTATTTGTCAATTTAAAACTTACCACTTATCATTGTAATTTCTCTGTTTCCATCTTTTTTTTAAAATAAATATTTGTTATCACCTGCCCCCCCCCCCCATATCCAGTACCTCTGGCTTGTTCCAGTAACCCCTGCATGAACGGAGCATTCTGCAGCAACGCTGGAGACGGTAACTACCAGTGCCTTTGTCTTGAGGGATACACTGGACGAAGATGTGAAGTTGTAGGTAGGTACAATTTGGTTAAGCTAGCTGAGCTTGAACATCTGACATCACACATCGCGTTTGACCTCGGATCATTTCACCTGGGTTTAATGAGATTCGCTCTTATATTTGATGAACGTGTGTATACAGAAACCAACACCTGTAAGGACAGGGTACCAGTATGAAGCCTAGCTAGTCAAACTTGGTTTACAATGTTGCCCATAGTGGTGGCAATACAAGGAGCAAGTTTTTTTTTTTTCTCCTTTCATCAACACACACACTGAGTACTATTACGCAGACTGAGTTTAGGGTCTTTGCACACAGTAGCCCATTATATCAATATCCAATTTTGTTTTATTATTTTTAAAACTCTTCACACTACCATAGGTGTTAATTTTAGGAAAAAAAAGATTTAGCTGTTGCCAACCAGTATTATATAATCGCAAAAAGTACCTTTAGTGACCTGCCGTCGATTTCACAAAACTCTTCCTAACTTAAGACTAATCTTAGGACTTAGGACGAGTCCCAACCCTGCATTATAGCATGCAGACCTTAAGATTAATCCTAAGTTAGGACGAGTTACTCATCCTAACTCGAGATAAGACGAGTCCTAACTCTTTGCGAAATCAACAGCTGACATTTCAACCCTAGCAGAGTCTTTCTTAAAGCTTAACTGATGTTAACTTCATAAAAATTGCCTTGCTCCCACAAGAATGAAGTATCAGGACTGCTCTGTTTTTAGAAAGTGTGATGACTGTTTCTGATGGTCCTCGCTACTAACTATTGTTCTTGGCTCTCAGGTCCTTGTGTGTCGTCACCATGTGAGAATGGAGGAACGTGTATAGAAGACGTCTACAATCCTGGTAACTTTGTCTGCCTGTGTCGAGACCAGTACACTGGAGAAACGTGTACCATTCCCCCCCATGCAGGTTGGCGCTCAGTAAATTGACTTTAGCAGTGATAACTTTTTATTTTATTTATAGTCAATTTGAATTGGATTGTGACAAATACAGGCATGTTATCTTCCTACTTTAAAGGATTTGGGTACTTTTTTTAACACACAACACAATTTCCACAGATTTACATTAAACTTACACAGTTTGAAGATAATGATAATAGACCTTATGCATTGATGTCATCCAGCGGCCATCTTAGTGGAAAAATGGTGACGAAACAATCGCAACGCACAGATTTGTACGCGCAACGCACAGGATTGGCCAATGAACAACCTCCTTTTGACCTCTAGGTGAGGGCGCCCTACTGAAATGACGTCATGTGCATAAGGTCTATACAAAGCTTCCCTTAAAATATTAGTTGCTGAAGTGCTGTAGTTTTTGAGAAAAAAGTAAAACAATGTCATGAAAATACGTTTTTAGAAGCTAAAATAATTTTCGTCTCATGATCAGTAAGACTACAGCTCCTCAGCATCTAATATTTTCAGGGAAGCTTTCTACTATCATTATCTTCAAACTGTGTAAGTTTAGTGTAAATCTGTAGAAATTGTGTTTTTGTTTTACAAAAAGTACATAGACCCTTTAATCTGATTTTTGATTCTATTTGCCCTTGAAAAAAATCAGACAAATGGTGAATAAATAGTCTGAACAATATTGTGTCAATGCACATGTAAATCAGTCCCTTGTACTCTAAAAAATGTTTCTCCTTTTTTCAAGGAACAAATATCATAGGAAGAAAACATAAATAATGGTTATCTTGCGGCTACAACCATGTGTAAATCTCTTTTGTGTGAAAAGAGCCGGTGTGGTCTCGACGTTTCAAACAGTATACTCTGCTCGTCCGTTTAATATTTATTTATAGTTTCTTTCTTATTTATCTACACCATGCTAAGCTTCAAACAATTCTTTTCAAATAAGGCCACATCATCACGCAGGTAACTAATTCCCACAGCTGTTTGTGATATTGAATATATCTTGTCATCTTTCCTTTGTAGATCCATGCACCTCAACACCTTGCCAGTATAGCGGCTCTTGCATACCGACTAACTCGGGGGAAGGCTACATTTGCAACTGCCCGGATGAGTTTGTTGGACAGAATTGTGATACACCAGGTGAAAGAGCGCCCCCAATGTTTCTTCTTTACCAAAATACTCAACCAGTTAATAATGAAAATATTACGCTTTATACACCACGTCTCAAAGCGCTTCCAACATTATTGCCCTGATCACTGGGCCATCTCATTCCTTAAACCATCTCAGCTCCCTGGAGAGTATACAGCCTGTGCTACCAAATATGTAGCGCACTAGGCTAAACCAACCACAACAACCATCTCTGCCCTCATAGGTACCCATTTACCCCTGGGCCAATAGAAGCAATTAAAGTAAAGTGTCTTGCTCAGGGACACAAGTGTCACGACCGGGATTCGAACCCACTTTCTGCTGAACAGAAACACCAGAGCTTGAGTTCGGTGCTCTTATCCGCTCGGCCACATCTGATTATCAATGACCAAAAGGCTTTTATATTTCAGACAGAATCTTTTTAGATTTGAGTTTAACAGTACAGTGAAGTTTGATAGAAACAGATGTTTCTAAGGACCACTTTATAGTATTTACAATAATAATCATATAAAGCGCATCTTACCATAATGTTTCAATGTGCTTAACATCAGTGCACTGGTCATTGAGCCAATAACATTCCTTTAACCTTTCTCAGCTCCTTGGGGATTATACAGCCTTGAGTTGCCATGGTGCTCCAAATGTTTGTGTTAAACACAATATCAACATCTACCCTCGCAGGTACCCATATATACCCCTGGTTGAAGAGAGGCACTTATATTGAATGCCTTGCGCAAGAACACAAATGTCATGACCGGGATTCGAACCCACACCCTGATGAATTAACCACCAGAACTAGTGTTCGGTGCTATAAACCGCTCGGCCATGACACCCTATAAAGATAAGGGTGTCATGGGGTGTCTCGGCCGGGCGTATAAGAGCACCCAGTTCAAGCTCTGCTGATTCTGTTCAGCAGAGTGTGGGGCCGAATCCCGGTCGTGACACTTGTGTCCCTGAGCAAGACAACTATAATTGCCTCTCTACACCCAGGGGTTAATGGGTACCTGTGACGTCAGAGATGGTTCTTGTGAAAGACTTAGATGAGTAGCGCATTTGCAGACATGCCAACTAGTACGTTTTTCCTGTATTTCGTACGGGTTTTTGTTAAAAAAATACGGGTGTAAGGGTTTTGCAAGAAAAATACGGTTTTGGGCATCGCCACCGCACAAATACCATTTAATCCCCGTTGGCCGTTGTGCCCTTTTTTAACTCAAGTTCAATATCTTTTTATTGACACAAATAAGTTTTCGGCCGACTACTTACGGCCGATAATGATTATCTAGTGAACTCTATTCCATGGGAATTCCTTATTCAACTTTCACCACATATCGAGCGCAACGAAGGTTCCCTCGCATCCAACATTGCACGCACGCTAGTAGCACAAACCTGCATTGCATACTACACGCCAGTTTATCTGACGTCCCGATTTCACAGGGAACCAGTCCAACACAATTCATTGAACAACAGAGGGCGCTGTTGTCAAATGCCCTTATATGGTATCGGTCGTTTTGTGAACGGACGGACGAATCGAGTTTGCAAAAGAATTTGCCAAAATAAAGACGCAAAAGATATAGAGCGCCTGAAGCGAGATTTTTATAAGATAAATTTAAGAACTATGCCCCCAAATGCAAAAAAATGAAACTTTTGGGATGATTTGTTATTTTGTCTTCTTCATTGAAATTGAATTAGTTTTGTTTTGTTTTGTACTTGTCTTCTTTTGACAAAGAAAATGATATTTAATTAATTGACAAGGGTTTCTACATAAATAGGATATGATTTATCAATATCTTTAAGATATGATTTATCAATTTTTTTTTAATATTTGTTTTTATTTTTAATTGTTTTCTCAAGTTTTAATTTACTGGTTTAATGAGGCTGTTTGATAACTTAATGGCCTTCACACCTTCTCTTTTTTGCCTGTCTCGGGCTTAAAGCTACGTTTACGCATGTTTTATAAAAAATACAGGTTTTTTGATGCAAAATACAGGTTTTGGGGTTTCAGAATACAGTTTTGTGATCCCAGAGGTTGGCATGTCTGCATTTGTTGCACAAGGCTGTATACCCCCCAGGGAGCTGAAATGGTTTAAGAAATGATTTAAGGCCCGGTGTCCAGGTGTAATAATTTGAAGCGCTTTGGGACACCCTTTGGGAGTGAAAAAAGCAAAATATAATATATTAATATTTTTAGTCTTGATGAACCCATTCACCTAATTCCTACGATTTTTCACAGATCCTTGCAGTCCCAACCCATGTCTGAACACTGGAGTGTGTAACGCCATCCCAGTTACTGGAGGTACCTGGGAGTTCTACTGCATCTGCACCAGCCAGTTTCTAGGAACTACATGCGGAGTACAGAGTAAGTCTGACTCTGTGTTCAAGTTGCATGGAAGATGTGGAATACTTTTGGTGATTAAATGCAAGCGGCAACAACCCTCCCCCCCCCCGAAAAAAAAACCCAGGGGTGGAAAGTGCGAGTATCTAAGAAGAACAAAATCACCCACAAAAATGAAAGAACATCCTTAAGGTATATGCACAAACAAAATGAATGGCCTGACGTTTGGACCCTAGCAGAGACTTTCTCCAAGTCTAAAAGGCTCTTTCTTGAAGAATGTTATTATTTTGTTTACACTTACCAAACTGAATGGCACCTAACCCTTATGCTTTTTATTATCAGGGGCTTGTGTCAGTAATCCATGTTTGAACGGTGGACTCTGCGTCGATGTACCTGAGTCTTCCAGTCAGCCGTTATACGGAGCGGACCCGACCAGCCAGATGCTCAATTATAAATGCCGCTGCCTAGACAGATGGACAGGAACAAACTGCGAGTCGGAACTCATTGGTATGTAAAGTAGTGATTAGAAATGTCAGATTTTTTTTTATTCATTTATTTATTTATTATTTTATTACACTTCACACTGGCATAACAAACAGGGATTAAAAGTTACTATACTAAAAGTATTGACTGAGAAACTAAAAATAAATACAAATATTCAAAATAGATTAAAATACCAAGCCAGTGAGGGGCAAGGAGGAACAAGTGACCACCTCTACAAGGCCGTCCTTCCACAGTAATTGTCAACAAATACCCCCCCTTCAGATATAATTTTTGTGTTTGATTTCTTCTTAGATCCTTGCACTTCCAACCCCTGTCAGAATAATGGAACGTGCTTTAGGAGCCAGTCAAGCGAAAGATTCGTCTGCATGTGTCCCGTTGGTTTCTACGGTGATCGTTGTGTTGGTGAGTCTTTTCCCTTTACAAATTTGCCTCAAAATTGCAAGGTTTTCCTTATACGTCGTGAACTAATTATTATGGAGTCAAATTTGTACTGTTTGTAGGTCAAAAAACACAATGTCTATAGATTTATGCTAAACTTGTTAAAATTATGTTAGCATGTAAAAACCTTTTTTCATTACATTGTTTTACTCATTTCTTAAAAACTACAGCACCTCAGCAACTAATATTTTAAGGTACGCTTTCTACTATCATTATTTTCAAGCAGTGTAAGTTTATTGTAACATTGTGCTTTGTGTTACAAAAAGTACCCAAATCCTTTGAACATCTTCATAACAAACGGTTTCAAATGCTTTTCTTAGACCAACTTGCCCAATCCAAGGCAACGTGCCACTTTAAGAACTGTAAACATAGTCCTACAAGTTCTATGAAAATCACAAACGATCACTTTAGTGGGATTCAAACAGACGTTCTTTGCATTGCTAGAACAAGCGTCTGACATTTGCAAATAGTTTAGTCGCTGACAAATTCTCAATGCTTCTTGTTGGCCGAACCAGTGTATTTAAGACAGTTTCAAATGTCCTGTACAACTGTTTTTTGTTTTTACTCTGATGTTTGTCGGGCATACATAGGGCAGGTTTTTGTGTGGCATAAATTTGGCATTTCGTGTAGTTGTGTCGACACTATGCCATTAAATGAAGGAAACTTGGTGTATTTGCGTCTATAGTACCATGGTGGTAAAATATCGATACATCATGGTTTAGTCTCTAAAATTTATTCTGATGTTTCTCCATTTATGTTTTTCACTCCGTCGTCATCAGCGGATCCCTGCGCTGGAAACCCATGTGAGAATGGTGCAACCTGCGAATCCAGTGGAATCTCCTATCAATGCATCTGCAACTCGGGTTATTCCGGAGCCAATTGCAATGTAGAAGGTAAGGTTAAAGGTTGGAATAAACATTCCTTTGGCTACCGCCAGGCTAAAGGCCTTCTTGGCGACCCACCTTTGAAAAAAGGCATTCATCCCTCCCAAAACAATCCCCCAGACACAAAAGCAAATTCAAATTTGGGGGAACAAAAAATTACATCTTTTTCTATAAGGTTTATCGCGATTCAGAATAGCAATGCGTTAATGGGTAGGCAGATAGGTAAGTTTGCGCGACTTGCTGCCGCGGTGAATGTTTTCATGCACGATTCGCGCACACATCGCCTATATCTTTGTGTTGTTCAACAGCGCCCTCTCTTTTGTATTCGCAATAAACCTTATAGCCACATTATTTGGAAGTAAAATTATTCAAAAAAATGCTTGATAGTAGTATCGAAAGCTGCTGTAAAGTGATTACCATTGTGTACCATCCCTTTAAGTTCCATAAGTTATCTTATGGGCTGAATTTTGGTTTGTCGCTAGATTTTTGCCGAAGCAATCCTTGCATGAATGGAGGAACTTGTCGCTTGACCGAGGAGTGGTATGAATGCAGTTGTCTCCCTGGGTTCACAGAGATGCATTGCTCTGAAGCAGGTAAATTCAACTTCAAATCAATGCTTATTTACAGTCTCCTGACGATGACTAAAGCAAGCTAGTTGAAACATCAAAATAAATTAAGAACTCACTCAACAGTAGTGAAGTTATCAACTGATTTTCTATCTTCAGCAACGGTAGTAGTTTAAAAGCAGGACATTTCTGCTCGAAATCAATCCGATAAATCTACTCCGCAGTAGTAGAATATAAAGCAAGACAAGTGTCTAAAAAAAAAAAATCAATTGCAAACTTGTCTCTTGTGACTTGTATTTTGGCTTGTCTTTTGAAGTTTACTTAGTTTTTTGCTTTTACTGATCTCAAACCCTTTTTTCAAAGGCTAAAGGTTTTTCATCAAGAATCAAATCCAAAGCTTCAAATTAAAGGTTGCTTTTTGTTCTTTTTGCAGACCCATGTTTCCAGCTCCCATGTCAGAACGGCGCTTCGTGTATCGCAGTCACACGTTCAGGTTCAAGCTTCCTAGAGTACCAATGTCTCTGCCCACTGGGCTTCGGGGGACTGACTTGCGGAGTGAACTTTGGAGGTAAAGACCATGACCAAATACAATCAAAGAGAATACATATTATCAGATCGGCATCTTCAAAACAAATCTTGATTTTTTCCCAACAAGGTTTTGTATAAATAGTGGCACAGCCTCTCTACCATTGGTTGGGATACATTTTGGCGGTCGTATCCAATAACTGTTTCGGTTGAGTTTGCCATTGGTAAGTCACTGGCCATTGACCGAATTTGTTACCGATTTAATGGTGTTGAATTGAAAAAAGATTTGGTTGCAATTGACAGGGAAAACCTATCAAGAGACTCTAGCATGTGCTTGTTTTAAACTATCGGATGTTTTTGAAGTTGTGTGGCTTACTTCGGCTGTGTCTTCTGAAGTCTTATCCCATTTGCACAAGCTTTTAAAGCAGAGCATAAGTCAAAGCCAATTCCAGTGAATACGTACTCAATCGTGCTATGTACTTTCTAAGCTGTTTGTCTTAATTCATGTGTAACTTCAATTTGTTTGACCTCAACTAAATCAAACTTAGCAAAAAGAAATCTTTGCTGAAAAGTTCCTTGCAATTGTAAATGCTGAATGTTTGTTTGTATCTTTCTAATGATAACAATATGTTGTTTGTATAGACCAATCCAACGCGCACTGGGCGCGCAAGTGTTGAGCACCGCGCACCATTTGCTGCGGTGTCATCAATGCCTAGATTGTGCACAAAAAGACACAAAGACACCGCAGTTGGTAATTTTCAATAGAGGGCGCTACCAACTTTGTTTCGTCGGATTGGTCTATATGTTCTGAAATACCTTCTAATCTAAAACTGGCAACCGCAAATGTGATAGATAAAATATCTTTGGCAAAATCAACCAAACAAAATGGCTGGCTTTAACCCTAGCAGTGTTCCGGTGTGATTAGCAGACCAAACTTATAATTCATTGGATTGCACCACTTAATCGGAACGGCAAAGTATACCCTTGATTTTGTTTTTAACCGTTCGATTGTTTTACTCCTATATAAATGCATGGCATTATACTTAATAAGTTAACACTGGTCATTGCTAGAGTTAAAGCAACTTAAGAAGCTTACAATTTCTTTTTCAGCACCCTGTTTTTTCACATTTAAAATGGAAGCCCTCCTTTATTGGACAACTCCTTGCTAAATGCAGCCAACCTGCCCCCTTCACTCCCCCATCCCCGTTCACTACACCTATCTACTTTTTTCCCTTCCCCCTAATAAATTTGTCTATGCATGTATTCTTTCCATGTGTACGCCTCCCCCTCCCCTGATAAATTTGTCTATGTACCGGTACCTCCTTTTTATGTGTACCCCCTCCCCTTTATAAACTTTTCTATGTATGTGATTTCTTTTCAACCGACCCTCCCCCCTGATAAACTTTGCTATGCACATCTGCTTTTCATGTGTGCTCTCATTGACTAGGTGTAAACATGTGCGCTTTGAATCCATGTGCCAACGGGGGCAGTTGTTATCAAGGCTCTGATGTAACATCGTCCTCGTATGTCTGCTTGTGCCCCTCGGGCTTCACTGGTGAAACGTGCGACCAGAGGACGTGTATGTACCCACATATCCTGTTTGTTTTGGGTGTAGAATCATCGATTTGAAGTTCATAATGACATAATACAGATATTTGTACTAACCTGCCATTAAGAATTTTTTTTCTTCTTCTTTTTCTTGCGCTACTCAACTCGTCTGTAGCACCCGCCCTCCCTGTGTGTTCTTTTTTAATGAAATAATTCTCCACGGAAATAAAGATTAATATTGTTTTTAAAGACACTGGACACTATTGATAATTGTCAAAGGCCAGTTTTCCCACTTCGTGTATCTCAACAAATGCATAAAATAACAAACCTGTGAAAGTTTGAACTCACTTGGTCTTCGAAGTTGCGAGATAAAAAAAAAACGAAGTAAAAACACCCTTGTCACATGAAATTGTGTGCTTTCAGGTGGTTGATTTCGAGACCCCAAAGTCTAATTCTGAGGTCTCGAAATCAAATTCGTTGAAAAAAAACAACGTTACTTCAGAGGGAGCCGTTTCTAACAGTGTTTTATACTGCGTGTCAACCTCTCCCCATAACTCGTTACCAAGTAATGGTTTTTTGTTAAAATTATTTTGAGTAATTACCAATAGTGTCCACTGCCTTTAATATGTTTTATTTTTACCCTTACATCGATGTGTATTAAGCACTGTATACCCAGTACCTTTCCCAAGTTTTGTGGGGGTAAAAATCCTTAGACAAGTTACTCAGGTGGGATTCAACACACGATCTTTGCATTGCTAGGGCAGATGTTTTGCCGTTAGACCACCGATTTAGTCCGATGGCTAGAGGCCGTTTTAATCTTATACTCATAAATACCTCAGACAGTTTCGCTATTCCTATTGGTGTAGAGCGCGTCACGTGGGTGTGTATAAACCTTTGTATATGACCAGTAAAAAGTGTTGAAACATGGGCGTGACACGCGAGCTTGCACCTGTGCTAATAAGCCAGTTTCATCATTCCTTTTTTTGTATGATAGAGATTGACTCTCGAATGCAAATTAATAGAAGTTTGTTTCATAATAATCCAAACCGATAACCATTAGTTTTGAGGTGAAATGCATTGAGTTTGTAGACTTATTTGTGTGGTTGGTTTGTTGTTGTGTTCTGCAAATGTAGTCAATCACACAATGTTTGCATTGGTTTAGTAGTAGTAAAGTATTGCCAAGCTTTTGTGTATCCATTTGGAATGAAATAGCCATTGCTTGTATGGTCCTTGCTGTATGCTTTTCTCCGCTAAAAGCAATGTGGCAACGCTTTCTTTTTTATTAACATCATTTTCTCGCAAAGGGTTTCTAACATTAACAAATGTAATCTGTGGAACTATTCATTCACACATGGCAGGAATCGACTTGTTTCTTCTTTTAACCCAATGTGGCTTTCATTCATAGGCTCTTTTCAAAACCACGGTTTCGGCTTGGGATTAGGTTTCAGGCTCTGCCTCTCGTTTGGAGCCCTGAGCACATACGCAAAGCTATAGGGTCAAGCTATAGCCTGAGCCGAATTCAAAGCCAAAGCCATGGTTTTGAAAAGCTTCATAGAGAAATCCAGATTTGATCATATGCTTAAGATTTGAACCAGTGGTTTCTGCCATTTTTGGAATGCATAACACTTGCATTTAAGGATGGAAAGCTTCCAAAAAGTATTGATTTGTTTATATTGTTATTGCTGTTTTTTGCCTCATGTTTGATTCAAGCTCACTAAAGTGTTTTTCAAAAGGACCATGGTATCTCACAATTTTAAAGCTTGATAAAATTGGTCCCAAGACTTTGCCGTGCGTTGATGTCTTTTCTATAAAAGTTGAGAAATGAATCCGTCCCGCTAACAACTCAACCTCATGTCTTGTCACGACAGATCCTGTGGGGAGTGAAGATCCTACACTAGGTGCTGGGTTACCCTGTGCCGATGTGGAATGCCAGAACAACGGCACATGCTTCCAGAGTGGGGAAGGAACACAATATGTTTGCTTCTGTGTTGTGGGTTTCACTGGCCAGCACTGCGAGACAGTCGTGACTACACCTACAGTAACAATGACACCTCCACCAACAGATGCACCTTATACTACCGCACCAGTGTCTACAGGTAAGAGATTTCAGACAATGTAACTGCCCATAAATAATAATAATAGTTGCTTCTCATATATAGCACGCATATCTGTCACTCAGTGGCGCACCTAGCACCATAATTAAACATACATTATTTCCTGCAAGGTAAGGGGAATTATTTTTGAATTATGAGACCTCTTAGCACCAAGGTGCTGGGGCACAATATGCTGCTAAGACCAGTAACACTAGGGGGAACCCCTCCTCTTTCTGATAAGTACACTGGGTTTATTTACGTGCGTTGCACAACACACAGGACCAATGGCTTTAAGTCCCTTCCGAAGGATGAAGCTTCATGGTTAAGTGTCTTGCTAAAGGCAAAGGTGTTGCGACTCTCAATCAAATACTCTGCTGAAGTTTGAATCTGGTGCTCTTAAACGCTAAGCCATAACACGCCACAAGTTCTAACAAGCTTAGTTTATTTCGGGTGGTGTCCTCGAACTGTGATGGCTCTCCATTGGGTTCTGTCCTTCATTGCTGTCAATAGCTCTGCTGTCTCCGGTCTGGTGTCTTTCTTCAAACGACTAAGAAGGTCAACTTTGGTCGACAACGTTCCCTGGGTCAATATTTCGGTTCCCAGTGAGGGATTGTAGAATCACCTGCTAAAATGTATGTCTTGTCTTGTCTTGTTTAGTATTCAATTGCTACTATCATTTCTACAAACTAACTCCGGTTAGGTTTGATTTCAAGGGGGAGGTAACTAATTATCCGTGCTAATTTTTCAAATGCCTATAAATTGAGCATATTAAAGGCAGTGGACACTATTGGTAGTTACTCAAAATAATTATCAGCATAAAACCTCACTTGGTTACGAGTAATGGGGAGAGGTTGATAATATAAAACGTTGGGAGAAACGGCTTCCTCTGAAGTAACATGGTTTTTCGAGAAAGAAGATATTTACCACGAATTTGATTTCGAGACCTCATAATTTGATTTTGAGGTCCGAAATCAAGCATCTGAAAGCAACTTTGTGTGACAAGGGTGTTTTTTCTTTCTCTATTATCTCGCAACTTCGACGACCAAATAAGCTGAAATTTTCACTGGTTTGTTATTTCATGCATGTTGAGATACACCAAGTGAGAAGACTGGTCTTAGACAGTTACCAATAGGGTCCAGTGTCTTTAACCAGATTTGTAAAAAATTGCACAACCTGACAAAAAGTTTTATGAACAAGATTATTTGTGAATAATTGTAAATTTTCCCATGTTGTTATAATCAGGTTGCGCCTTTGGTGATGAGAGTTACCAAGACGGAGAAACGAGGGTTGACGGCTGCAAAGACTGGTAAGCAAAACTGCTTAGCCAAAAAGAATTTAAACTAACAATTAAACTTTTACGTTTATGTGTATGTGTTGACAAAATTTAATTTACAATCACTGTGAAACAGATTAAACCTTTTCTAATTGTATCAGTAAAAGATGTCTTGTCTTGTCTTTTCTTTACCGCCGTCACTGGGCTATAAACGTGAAGACCGGAATCCGAAATAAGATTTAAAGTTTCTTCGTTATTTTTTTCTCCAAAATTTGAATTTAGTATACCTTTGGAATGTTCTGATCGGTTCGATCGTTTGGATTGTTTGAACCCTGTAGATAACCAAGAGACGAAAGTTATTTTAGCATGTAAAAACGTATTTCCTGAAATTGTTTTATTCATTTCTCAAAAACTTCAGCACCTCAGCATTTAATATTTTCAAGGAAGCTTTCTACTATCATTATCTTCAAACGGTGTAAGTTAAATGTAAATCTGTGAACATTGTGTTTTGTGTTACAAAAAGTACCCAAATCTTTAAATAATGGACAAGCATCACGTTACGAGTGTTCTCTTACATTTTGTTTTTTCCTCCTGTTTTTTTTTTCAGTTTGTGCAGAAATGGAGTATGGCAGCCGTGCTCCACTCAAAGATGCAGTAAGTTTTCTTTCAAAATATTTTCAGCAACTCATGGCTAAACATTCAGTCACTGACCATAAAAAAAAACATTCTGTGAAAGATGTATTTTCATTTTTACACACATGGTTGAACTTCAAACAGTAAACCACAAGGGAAACTAGATGGGTAAACTTGAAAAATATGTTCAGGTTGAAAAAACCCAAATTACTAGAGCAGTTTGATTACGACATCCTGATTAACTTGCCGGTGCTCTTACTCTACCAACTGAACATGTGTGTAAAGGTTAGAAAGACATCCATTAAAAATAATAATAATACCGAATTTGTTTTGTCTTCACAGCCTTTCGCACTTTGTGTTTGTTAATTCACTGAAAGAAGTTTGGTTGAATTGTCTAATAGGTATTCCGTCCAAACTCTATTTCTTAAAGCCATTGAACACTTTCGGTGAACAGTATTGTCCAAGGCCCACACTTCGTGTATCACAACTTTTATATAAAATAACAATCCTGTGAAAATTTAGGCTCAATCGGTCATTGGAGTCAGGAGAAAATATCGGGAAAACCCAGCCTTGTTTCCGGACGTTTTGCCGTGTCATGACTTGTGTTTAAAATAAATCCGTAATTCTCGATATCGAGAATTGATATTGTTTTAATGTTTTCTCAAAAAGTAAAGCAATTCTGGGAATAATATTTCAAGAGAAGTCTTTCACCATTACCTTCTGTACACCCTGTAAGTTATTTGTAAATCTGTGAACTTTTATTTTTTTCTGTACCGAAAGTGTCCAATGGTTCTAAGGGGGGAGGGGGGGGGGGGGGCAGCAATGAGGAAGTGTTTTTGGAAATATGTAGGAACTTTGACTAAATATTATTTTCTTTGTGTTTGACAGAATGTGTATACGATGGTCGGACGTACAACAATGGTGAATCATGGAGGAATGATTGCATGTTTTGGTAAGCTTTAGAAATTAATATTAACCTCTGAAAAAAAAAAAAAAATTCTAATGTGGTTTACGCCTGGAAAACTTTAAAACATGTTCACCTTTTGGGGCTTAAACCCTTAGTCACTTCACCACATGATTCATTGTATACATCACCCGAAATCCCTTCAGAATATTGCGCTCAATAAAGCCTCTGTGTGTTTCCGAGCCTCCAACCGGAGACGAACCAGTTCACGTCCAGCTGCGGGCACGCCAGAAACGTGAATGATTTGAATCATGCGCCCTCTTTGTTCACAGTGGTGCAAATAGCCAAGATGCCCATATAAGTATTAATTAATATAACATTTGTTTATTTTGCCAGTTCTTGTTTGATTGATATAGCATCCTGCTCAGATATGGATTGTAGAGACCGTAAGTATCTTAATATATTATTTTTAGTTATAGATTTCTAGTAATGAAACAAAGGATGCCTCTGAATTAAAACTTTATCACTGTAGCTTGCAATCCTGATGAAACATGTAAACATCAGCATTTTAAAGGAACATTACAGAATTGGTTTTGCTAGCAAAACAAGTTGCTGGCAGTGTAAGCATCGATCGGCCATCTGGGTCACGAGAGAATAGTGAAAATCAGATTACAAATTTTGCATTGCATCGATGCCAAAACAAAATTGAATAAAACGCTCACTGAGCGATAAACTTAAAATGCGAAATCAGATCATTTATTTCTCATCAAATATAATATATTTCAATATAATATATATATATTTCAAGGGATGTTTTCTGCTATCATCATCATTAGTCTGTGTAAGTTTTATTTAAATCTCCACATTTTTTGTTTCTTACCAATTCTGTAACTTCCCTTTAAAGACAATTGTTTATAATATTTGAAATCATTGGCTACAATATCAATTGTAAACAGGACCAATTATTCTGATTTTTATTCTTTTGGCCAAAATAAATTGTGTGTTCTTGAGAGATTAAAGAAAAAAGTAATGAAAAACTTAAAAATACGTTGATGAAAATCCTGCGTTGATCGCACTGTAGCTGTAGTTCAAAATACATGGAATTGCCTCAAAGCAGATAATAAGCATCGCTGTCCAAGTTTTATTTCTATGTTTGTAACAAGGGCAGAGAAAGGCAGGTACTCTAAACACACAGGGACAAATGGACCCTTTTCATGAAATATGCTTATTACTGTACATTCACGCATTTGTACACACCCTGTTGGTTGGCAAACGCCATAGAGTTGTGCACTAAGCAGACGCGCAATCTCGTCTGCGTCACGCAGCCATTAGCAATGTCGAAAACATGGATCCGCCTCAGCATACCAAGTAACCATGGGCACAGCAAAATTGTGCTTACCAGACTAAGGTTACCAGCCAAAACACATTGTCACACTAACCGTTTGTTACTGGTTTCCTGCTTGTATTTGCTTAGCAGCAAATTGTTAAGCACTATTTTCTGCTTTGAAAGCAGTGAAACTGTCTGAGGTATTTATGAATATCTTTTTATGCTTGATTCCTTCTAGGGTGTGTGCATGATGGTCAGATTTATGAACCAGGTCGCAACAGATCAGATGGTTGTAACTCGTGGTGAGTAATATTTTATCAGAGATTCAACGTCTGACCATTGTAGTGTCCAAACGTACCTGTTCGCTTTCACTCAATTGTACCAGTCAGTGTGTGAAAGAGTGAAGCTTACCGTCGATTTCACCAAACTCATCCTTACTTAGAATTAATCTTAGGCCTTAGGATGAGTTAAGTTCCGTATCTGAAGACACATAACGCATTGACCCCATCCTAAGTTAGTGTGGGTTACTCGCCCTAACTCGAGATAGGATTAATCCTAGCGTGTCATGAAATCAGCAGCTGGTTCATACTTCCTGTGAATGCTTCGTGCGAAGCGAATTTACTTGCGTCAAAATTAGAAAGGGGGGCGCGTACCGATTATTGCTTCAAACAAATGTGTAACATATTCGCACTCGTAGGAAGTATGAACCAGTCTTAAGAGGGAGTGTTAGACTCATTCCGCTTCTTTAAAGGTAGGGTCATAGATTAGAAAATACTCCAAAAATTAATAACCAGAACAATTTCCTTGGTGAGAAATGGGTGTTGAGATTTAGAAACTATTTGGAGAAAGGATGCCTTCAAAGTAATGAGGTTTAGGTATCTTTTATCAAACAAAATTTAAATCTGATAAATGATACATGCATGAATCATGTCTCAGACTTCTGATGGTTGGTGTTCGTTCGTGAATGCTGCAGAAAGGGATGCGGTTAGTACCGATCTTGCTAAATGTGGATGGAGTTGATATTCTTGTGAAAATATCAGCACAGTTTTTTTTTCCCGGCAATTTTTGTTATATTTTTAATTTTTATGCGAGTCGCCAGACACACAAGGCCTGAAGGCCACTTCAAGGTGTGGGCTACATCAGTTCAACTATTTTTTTCAGGCTCCGTTGCCACCTACTTCTGGGGCTGAAACAGGGTTACTCCCTTTACAGTCTACATACAGATGTAGGCTTTGGTATCATCCGTTACAAGCCTGGCTGGTAGAGCAGAAAACATTGCATTCAGCTGAAGCTTTCAAATGTGACCTTTTAATTGTATCTGTCTTTATGATGTCGACATTACTTTAAAGGCAGTGGACACTAATGGTAATTACTCAAAAAATTATCATCATAAAATCTTTCTTGATTACGAGTAATGGGGAGAGGTTGATAGTATAAAACATTGTGAGAAACAGCTCCCTCTAAAGTGACATAGTTTTCGAGAAAGAAGGAATTTTCCACAAATTTGATTTCGAGACCTCAAGTTTAGAATTTGAGGTCTCAAAATCAAGCATCAGAAAGCACACAACATCATGTGACAAGGGTGTTTTTTTCATCATTATTTCTTTCATTATTATCTCGCAACTTCAGCGACCGATTGAGCTCAAATTTTCACAGGTTTGTTATTTTATGCATATGTTGAGATACACCAACTGTGAAGACTAGTCTTTAACAATTACCAATAGTGTCCACTGTCTTTAAACCTCTCTTCAGTAATTAGATAAATGTTTTAAAGGTAAAATATTACTGGGGCTTTTCTTTCTTTCTTTTTACCTGTCATTTTCTTATGCTTCTTATTTTGTCAGCATATGTGAGACTGGAAATTGGATGTGCACTGAACGTGGATGTGGTAAGATATTTCTATATCCCTATAGATTCATTTCTGGAACTTACTTTCGCAAGAATATGTCATGTTCAATTCAGAAAAGTAATAGTTGTTTATTTTGTATTGGGGATGAAGAATACAGTTGGTTTTTATCCTTACACTAATGTGTATAAATCACTTCATACTCTCCCGAGTACTTTCCTGAGTTCTGTTTAAAAAAAACACACACAAAAAAACGGCAAATTCACTGGGGTGGGAGTTGAACTCCCCGATCATTGCCATTGCATTGCTAGAGCAGTGTCTTACCACTAGACCACCGAGAGGCTGTTTGGTTCCAATGTGTTATCAGCAGGTACCACAACAACTTATTTTTGTCATGATGTCCTGCAGAAAGATATATAAATAGATGAACTGGAACCGAACTAGCGTGGAACCGTGGATCAAAAGAAAGAACAGATCTAAATTTTACATTAATTTGAAATGAACACATGAATAATTGCCGATGTTGAAAATTAGGGTAATCGTTTGTAAAATGTTTTCTTGCTCTAAATTTTTTTTTTTTTAGGAAAAACCTGCCAGTTCGGAACCGATGTGTTTCTTCAAGATGAATACCGAAAAGATGACTGCAATAATTGGTTAGTTTAAATATAAGAGCTAAAAGATAATGTTATGACTTTTTTTTTAGCTTCTGGTTCTTTTCAGAACCACCACAACTTGTACAGCGATTATTTTGATATTCCTGAAAACCTTACTAAACGCTTTATTTTGTCGTATTTCATAGTTAATGTCGACCCTACCAGAGTCTTTCTAGAAGGCTAAACGACAACACAGCACACATGCTGTCTTTTAGCCCTTTGAGAAAGACGCTGCTAGGGTCGAAACGTCAGGCCATTAACTATTTTTTGCTAATAGGTCCTTTTGGTTGGTAAGTAATTTTTGTGTTTTTTTATTTGTGTTTTTTTTATTTGTGTTGCTCATTAATTTGCTTTTCACTCGGTGTTATGTCTTGCATTTATTTTTGTTTTGTCTGCCCTGCTCTGTACCATGGCCAACTTTGTTGGTCATGATAAATGACCTGTGGCTCAAGTGTACTCTCTTTATCCTCTGCCTATTGATGTATTGTATAATTATATTGATTTGCTCAATAAAGATTGATTTACTACAACATATAATGAAATTTTCTCGTTTATTTCAGTACCTGTTTTAATGGCCAGTGGCTATGCACAACCAAAGATTGCAGTAAGTGGATTCGTTTTTGATGTTTTAACAAAATACACTATATTGTGACAACTCATTCACCACCTTGTGTGTTCAACGCCTTGTGTCGTATTTCTTTGATACATTATTTGTCCTTATCATGATTTGATCACAAAAAGCTGCAAACTTGAGGTGTTTTGGTGTTTTTAAATTTATCATGTACACTGTATGTTGATGGTGTGTTCTCACCGGACAGTTTAAGAGCACCGCACTCTAGCTCTGATGTGTCTGATTAGCAGAGTGTGGGTTCTAGTCCCTGATGCTTCAGTCCTTAACCCTATCTTGACGCTTCAGTCCTCAACCCTGTCTTGACGCTTCAGTCCTCAACCCTGTCTTGACGCTTCAGTCCTCAACCTTGTCTTGATGCTTCAGTCCTCAACCCTGTCTTGACGCTTCAGTCCTCAACCTTGTCTTGATGCTTCAGTCCTCAACCTTGTCTTGATGCTTCAGTCCTCAACCCTGTCTTGACGCTTCAGTCCTCAACCCTGTCTTGATGCTTCAGTCCTCAACCTTGTCTTGATGCTTCAGTCCTCAACCTTGTCTTGATGCTTCAGTCCTCAACCTTGTCTTGATGCTTCAGTCCTCAACCTGGTCTTGATGCTTCAGTCCTCAACCTTGTCTTGATGCTTCAGTCCTCAACCTTGTCTTGATGCTTCAGTCCTCAACCTTGTCTTGATGCTTCAGTCCTCAACCTTGTCTTGATGCTTCAGTCCTCAACCTTGTCTTGATGCTTCAGTCCTCAACCTTGTCTTGATGCTTCAGTCCTCAACCCTGTCTTGATGCTTCAGTCCTCAACCTTGTCTTGATGCTTCAGTCCTCAACCTTGTCTTGACGCTTCAGTCCTCAACCCTGCCTTGACGCTTCAGTCCTCAACCCTGTCTTGACGCTTCAGTCCTCAACCTTGTCTTGATGCTTCAGTCCTCAACCTTGTCTTGATGCTTCAGTCCTCAACCTTGTCTTGATGCTTCAGTCCTCAACCTTGTCTTGATGCTTCAGTCCTCAACCTTGTCTTGATGCTTCAGTCCTCAACCTTGTCTTGACGCTTCAGTCCTCAACCTTGTCTTGATGCTTCAGTCCTCAACCTTGTCTTGACGCTTCAGTCCTCAACCTTGTCTTGATGCTTCAGTCCTCAACCTTGTCTTGATGCTTCAGTCCTCAACCTTGTCTTGATGCTTCAGTCCTCAACCTTGTCTTGATGCTTCAGTCCTCAACCCTGTCTTGACGCTTCAGTCCTCAACCTTGTCTTGACGCTTCAGTCCTCAACCTTGTCTTGACGCTTCAGTCCTCAACCTTGTCGTGATGCTTCAGTCCTCAACCTTGTCTTGACGCTTCAGTCCTCAACCTTGTCTTGATGCTTCAGTCCTCAACCTTGTCTTGACGCTTCAGTCCTCAACCTTGTCTTGATGCTTCAGTCCTCAACCTTGTCTTGATGCTTCAGTCCTCAACCCTGTCTTGACGCTTCAGTCCTCAACCCTGTCTTGATGCTTCAGTCCTCAACCTTGTCTTGATGCTTCAGTCCTCAACCTTGTCTTGACGCTTCAGTCCTCAACCCTGTCTTGACGCTTCAGTCCTCAACCTTGTCTTGATGCTTCAGTCCTCAACCTTGTCTTGACGCTTCAGTCCTCAACCCTGTCTTGATGCTTCAGTCCTCAACCTTGTCTTGACGCTTCAGTCCTCAACCTTGTCTTGATGCTTCAGTCCTCAACCTTGTCTTGATGCTTCAGTCCTCAACCTTGTCTTGATGCTTCAGTCCCCAATATAAGGTGCTACATATTAAATGGGTCTCATAATAAGTAAACAAAAATCAAAACATGTTTTGAAATTTTTCTGCCTCAAGAACTTTTTTGGTAAATACGTGCGCTATTATAAGGCTAAATATTAGATATTATTTAAAGGCAGTGGACACTATTGGTAATTGCTCAAACTATTTATTGGCATAAATCCTTACTTGGTAACGAGTAATGGGGAGAGGTTGATAGTATAAAACATTGTGAGAAACAGCTCCCTCTGAAGTGACATAGTTTTTCACGAAATAAGTAATTTTCGAGACCTCAGGTTTAGAATCTAAGGTCTCAAAATCAAGCATCTGAAAGCACACAGCTTCGTGTGACAAGGTTTATTTTACTTTCATTATTGTCTCGCAACTTTGACGACCAATTGAGCTCAAATTTTCACAGGTTTGTTATTCTATGCATATGTTGAGATACACTTGTCTTTGACAATTACCAATAGTGTCCAGGGTCTTGAATACAATGTTTTTTTGCACTGGTGTAACCCATTATTTGCTGTATTTGTTATTATAAACAAAATTGCTGACATTTTCTCAATCTTTGTTTTTTCTTCTCTCCCATGTTACTTGCTTTTGGTTGGACTGGTGAGCAGAGGCAGAGTAAGTCACATTCTAAATAGTTGTTCATTTATTATCGCTTTTGCTTAAAGGAACACGTTGCCTTGGATCGGTCGAGTTGGTCTTTGAAAAGCGTTTGTAACCGTTTGTTTAGAAATGCATGTAATTGGAGAGATTTTTTTAAAGTAGAATATAATGCTCCACACGAGCATCACTCGAAATTGCGTGGTTTTCTATTTACCTTGTCGACTAACACGGTTCGACCGTGTTAGTTTACAATGTAAAAGGAAAATCATGCAATTTCGAGGCAAATTTTTGTGGATCATTGTATTCTACTTTTAAAATATCTTTCTAATCGTATGCATTTTATAAAAAACGGTTTCAAATGCTTTTCAAAGACCAACTCGACCGATCCAAGGCAACGTGTTCCTTTAAACTATTTTGTCGTCTGTTCACTAATTATTAATTTGTTGCAGTATCTCTGTTCTATATTATAAGTTTTGTGTCAGTGTAGCTATTGTCGTGTGCCATGTTTGTCTGTCCTTTTTATGTCTGTTTGTTTTCTCCTAGAAAGACAACCAATATTCACATTTTGCTACAGTAGAGGTTATGTGTCTTGAATCTCTGCCTTTCTTTTTGTAATTGTTAACAGACCCATTCGAATTAAGGTGGAGTTTAGTTTCAAGGCTGATTTCAACACTGTCTCCAATAAACAAGAACAATTTATCAGGTGAGTATTGTAGAGAAAGTTTATATTAATTGTTTTTTTTTGTTAAAGGCAGTGGACACTACTGGTAATTACTCAAAACAATTGTGTGATATGTTTCTCAGAGTGGTTTATACGGTCCAAAGCTGCTCTAGCTTTCTAAGAGTGATTACCAAATATGTATGTTCCCTTTAACTTACTAAAGAGTGTCTTTTTTTTCTTTTGCAGGGATTTAACAGCTGATTTAAACACCAAACTTCAATTGACAAATCACATCCAGAACTTAACGGTATGTTAACTCTCCATAATTACTGTCCCTTATCTTCTCTCCCCAAACTCAACCCCCCAAAATTGAATAAATGAAAATATTAAAGTTGGACAGAAATTTATAACAAATATTTACAAATATGTAGAAAAAGGAAACATTCCAAACTGGGAGAAATTTTAATAGATGTTAAATTTTCAGCGAGGATAAAGAATAATCATTTTGGTTTTTACCCGTTATGCCTGTGATTTTTTTCACAGAACTTGGGTAAGTACCGAGTACGTGAGAAAACTACAAGAAATAAAAAAGTATCAACAGTTTCGTTATTTTGCCCAAAGTCTTTAGTTAAGTTAAATAATACGGTATTTTAACAAAATCTTCCTATGTAGTCTTATAAATATGAATTGATTTATTGCTAAATTTTATTGAAATTCGTACCAATTTATTTTTTGTTTTATCTTTTAAACCCGATGATATCATTTCTATTTTTAGATTGCTTCAGGGAGCATCAGAGTCACGTTCTATCTCGTGGAGAACAAACAAGACTCTGTGAATGTTGAAGATGTGGCTGTCAAGTTTGAAAATGAGGTAATGCTGAATTCTTTCCCTTCAAATAGTCCATTTAGAAGAATTGACTTGATAGACTGAGGAAGGAATACCCTGTCTGTTAGTAGAGCAGCATCACAGAGGTTCAAATCTTGCTCTCCTGGTAGAATAATTGGTACAGGCGTACTGTATGACTTACCTTGTGGTTTATTATTATTATTATTACTATTTTTATCTATCTATGAGCTAAGCACTGTTGGGATATCTTTGCCTTTTCTTACAAATGCTCATGTTCTTGTCATGTTTTTACACAGGTTAACGCCGAATCCTACAACTTTGTCTTCGATGGGCAACAGTACCAGGTGGATCCTGCGTCATTCCGAGCTGAGAAAGTAAACACTAACGGAAATGTTATCAATGAGAATCCGATGACTTTAGTTATTATCATCGCTGTAGTTGCTTGTGGTGTTGTGGGACTTCTTATCGTCATTGGATCTGTCTGCTGGCTGGTATGTAGAGGTTCATGGAATTCCCTCCCCCTCCCTTCCCCTTCATTGTAATAATAATCATAATAACAATAATAAAGATTTGTAATGCGCATATTATATCCACCCTGCTGGGTGTTCAAGGCGCAATAAAACCAAAAACAAAGGGAAAGAAATATAGACACAACAAAATTAGTCCTTAATAACCTGTACATTTGATAAGTTTTGAGAAGAGATTTCAAATTTGAGGTACAAAGACAAGATCTAAGATTAAGTGGTAGAGAGTTCCAGATGCGTGGCGCAGCTGAAGAACAAGACCTGTCACCCCATGAGTGTCAAGACTTTGGTTCAATGAGGAGAAGCATG
Source organism: Asterias rubens (assembly GCF_902459465.1). Lineage (NCBI taxonomy): Eukaryota > Metazoa > Echinodermata > Asteroidea > Forcipulatida > Asteriidae > Asterias > Asterias rubens. Next base: position 11,856,475 of record NC_047062.1, on the reverse strand, counting down.
GAACCTGATGGAAGATTCCTTGACGGAGTTTAAACTTGAAGTAGTTTAGTTACCAGCCTCTCCAGCCAAAAGCGTGCATTTGTAAAGCACCTGGGCCCAATTTCATAGAGCTGCTTTAAGCCCAAAATACAAGCTAAGCACAACAAAAATATGCTTACCAGAAAAAGGTTACCATTAGCTAAAATACCATTTCAAATGTAGCTCCTGCGACTGGTATCCTCCTATTTGTTGCTGAGCAGAAATTTGGTAAGCAATACTTTCTGCTTTAAAACAGCTCTATGAGATTGAGCCCAGATCGTTTGAATGAATGATATAGCCGCGTTGGAATCAACATCAGGCTACGGCTATGGTTTAAAAAAAAATAAATTGGGTTGGACGGGCACTAGGCGAGGGCTACACTTAAGGGATCAACCCAAATCAACTGTCACCCGGGGCACATTGCTACCTACTCCTGGGACTGAAACAGTCCTTAAGGCTGTAGGCATGGGTATCATCCACTAGTACTGGTTGGCACAGCAGAATGCACCACCTCTTAGGCGTTCAGCCCTGGGCCCAATTTCATAGCTCTGCTTAACGGCCGATTTTTTGCTTAACGGGCGCGATTAAGCAAATTTTCACTTCATAGCCTTGCTTAAGCAAAACTTTTTGCTTAACGGGATAAGCAAGGAAAAAGGAGCCTTAACTACCGCATTTTTTGCTTAAGCAAAATTTTCAGTCAGAATGACTGCCTTACAGCTAGCCTTGGCCACACAAGTGGGGGGCTGGGGGGCTACAGCTAGTTGACGTAGTAAATATTGACGGCATTGGATGGACGAGCACAGCAACTTCGTTTTATACGTCCGTGATGACTATGATGGTCATGATTGCCAGCATCATATCACGGTTTATGCCGCCAGAAATCATCACCAACAAACAAACAAACTACCAACCCAATTCAGACTGTTAAAACATCGTATGTTGGCCTAGAACTTGAACAACAACCAAATCTTTAGGACATAAGACCGGAACCTTGAATCTTTTTATGTAATACTTTCGTTCGTTGTTTATGCAATTGCGCCACCCATTGGCAATACTCACCACAGACAAAAATAGGTTCTTTATTTCTGTGTTACTCACGCATTCACACACCCCCTCACTCGTTCCCAGCTTGATTGTTTGTGTCGGGACGTCAAGTTGGATCCTTTCAGGGGGCCCTCGATGACCGCTTTCTCCTCAATATAAGATGTCGCCAGCGCAGGGTCCAATTCGGCGGAGAAGGGGGGCGATTTAGGTTTTGCCCCGGCCTGCGCCACTTTCTGATTTATTTCGCCCGCCATTTTATTGTCAAATTTTTGCTGAAGCAGACGATATGAAATGTTGCGCGCAGTTTGTTTACGTGCTTAAAGGCAGTGGACACTATTGGAAATTGTCATATACTAGCCTTCACAGTTGGTGTATCTCAACATATGCATAAAATATCTAACCTGTGAAAATTTGAGCGCGATCGGTCATCGAACTTGCGAGATAATAGTGAAAGAAAAAACACACTTGTCACACGAAGTTGTGTGCGTTTAGATGGTTGATTTCGAGACCTCAAGTTCTAAATCTGAGGTCTCAAAATCTAATTCTTGGGAAAAAGTTCTTTCTCGAAAAACTATGGCACTTCAGAGGGAGCCGTTTCTCACAATGTTTTATACCATCAACCTCTCCCCATTACTCGTCACCAAGAAAGGTTTAATGCTAATAATTATTTTGAGTGATTACCAATAGTGTCCACTGCCTTTAAGTAAGCAACCGCTGGTGAAATTATGTTTACGCTTAAACAAATTTTTCAGCTATAGTAAGCAAAAAAATTTGCTTACCGTTAAGCAAAGCTATGAAATTGGGCCCTGATATGCCACTATATTTATTCATATTTATCTTCTTTTATGTACAGGTGAGGAGACACAAAACCACAAGAGATATAACAGATTATGGGGAGGACAGATTACCCAGAGTAAGTACAGCAGTGATCCACTTATGAAGCCTGGCTTAAAGCCATTGGACCCTTTCGGTAAACAGTATTGTCCAAGGCCCACACTTCGTGTATCACAACTTCTATATCAAATAACAAACCTGTGAAAATTTGGGCTTAATCGGTCATCGGAGTCGGGAGAAAATAACGGGAAAACCCACCCTTGTTTCCGCGCGTTTCGCTGTGTCATGACATGTGTTTAAAATAAATCCGTAATTCTCGTTAACGAGAATTGATATTGTTTTACTGTTTTCTCAAAAAGTAAAGCATTTAATGGAATAATATTTCAAGAGAAGTATTTCACCACTACCTTCTGTAAACCCTGTAAGTTATTTGTAAATCTGTGAACTTTTTTTTTTTCTGTACCGAAAGGGTCCAATGGCTTTAAACATACGCATTTTGAAAAATAGCAGCATGCACCAATTGTTTGTGTTCTGGAAATTAGCTTTGCAATTGTTTTTTTTTTTTTTTTTTTTTTTTTAACGTACAAATTAGCTTTCAGAAATAATAGGTTATTGCAGTGATGAATTCTGAGACCCTATTATTTAGCAACTTATATAAGGGTTTACAAGGTGCTACGGCGCATATGGCGGCCACAGCCAGGAACACCGGGGCGAACCCCTTCTCTTTTCGATAAGTGTACTGGGTTCATTAAAATGCATTACACAATGGCTTAACGTCCCATTTGAAGCAATGATTAAGTGTCTTTCTTAAGGACACAAGTGTCTTGGCTGGGGATTCGAACCCACACTTTTATGGCTTCAAAAAGTCAACTAAATAACTATGACTCCAATGCTACTGGCTATATTAAAATATTATGTATGTTTGCCAAGCTTATTTTTCTTGTGGTTCATTTCTTGATGTCATTTTTATACCAACCTTTCCTGGTGATTCATTCTTGTTATGTAGGCATCGGATCAGTCACCATGGGATGGCATCGTAAATGAAGGATACGGCGGAGATCGAACAACAAGTAAAATCTAACCTGATCAACAAGAACTTACGTTTGTCAAACGTTTCTAAACTGCACATCGGGATGAAGAGAGAATAAACCTTGGCAGACAAACTCAAGACTACTTTTTTAATGTGAAACAGATGGGAATTGAGTGCCAAGCTACTGTTCTGTTTGACCTTGAAGCAGTGAGGGAATTTTCTTTTTGGAGTATGTATATGGATGCCAGTTTACCGACTTGTAGATTATCCTCGCTTCTTCAAGAAAGACCAGAGTGCCCCTTCAGAAACTCCTCTGTATTTATGATGTCAAAGTAAAACATAAACAATAATTGTGTAATAATATGCTTTGCTTTTTTAACATTTTCAATGGCAGTCGGCAAAATGAGTTAATCTTTGATGGCATTGTTTTACTTAAAGTGCTTTATTTGCAAACTGGGGCTCAAAAAGTAGACTCAAGGCAGTTATTGATTGGGGGTAGAGGTGTTAAAAACCTCGGAAATTTCATTGGTTGCTACACCCCGTAAGTTTGATTTAATTTTCTCCCACTGTTGGAGCAATCTGATCGCAAGCTCAATATAGCAGAGTGAACTAGGAGGAGTATGTAAACATATATTTTCAAAGACTGTGCAAGTATCAAAGTATCAAGTATATTCAAACGTTTTTGAGGCAACTTTGGTTCCATGTCGATGGTTTAAAGTGTGAAGGAAACAAAGTTTAGCACTTTAATGTGTGTCTCGGTGTTTGAATATGCGCTACATTCTCTTATAAATGCAATTCATTTGTGTAATGGAGGGAGTAATCTGGACGTTGTAAATATTGTACCATGGTCCTGATCACTGGCTGGCCGGTGATCCATTACAAGAATGTTTAAAACCAACTTGAAGAAATTCTTACTGGTTTGTAAAATTAAATTTTTTATTGAGTTATGACTTTGACAGGTTTTTATAACATATCTTTTGAATTTAATAAAATAAATATTATTTCTTTGCACTGTTAACAGTTGTTAAATATGCCAAAAATTGTTATTGGCCAGGGGTGCGTTTTGGCGACCCACACCAGAAACATTGGTCATCGGTTGAGCGTTTTCGCATGTTCGGTTGAGCGCGGTGACCATGCTGTTCAGAACATTCCACTGGTAACCGACTTGTGGACTCGGTTGGGCTTTGGTTGGGGTCGCCAATACGCATTCCTGATGTTTTGACCCTAGCAGAGTCTTTCTCGACGGCTAAATATTAAACAACTATATGACAATAATGCTGTCATTTAGCCTTTCGGGTATGACTCTGCCAGGGTTGAAACGTCAAGCCACTAACTATTTTCATTTGCATCATTTGTTCGTTTAGGTTGCAACAGCTAGTTCTATTTTGTTAAATGTGCCATTTTACTTAGTTTACTTAAATATGACTTCAAGTACTTTATTTTGACCTAATTAGAATACTTTTTAAACTTTTGTACAGAACTTAAACGACATCATTTACATCTGACATAAGGATTGTAATTAAAAGCACCCTGGTGGTCTTCATTTGGTTTCAATTTTTTTTTTTTATGCTTCAAAATTGTTGACACTGTACACCCCAGAACTCTGGGAAATTTTGGTCCAATATGTTAGAAGTTCCGCTTAAAGACATTGGACACTATTGGTTATTGTCAAAGACCAGTCTTCTTACTTGGTGCATCTCAACATATGCATAAAATAACAAACCTGTGGAAATTTGTGATCAATTGGCGTTCGAAGTTGCGAGATAATAATGAAAGAAAAAGACCCATTGTCACACGAAGGTGTATGCTTTCAGATGCTTGATTTCGAGACCTCACAATCTAATTCTGAGGTCTCTAAATCAAATTGTTGGAAAGTACTTCTTTCTTGAAAACTATGAAAACTTAAGAGTGGAGCCGTTTCTCACAATGTTTTATACTATCAACAGCTCCCCATTACTCGTTACCAAGTAAGGCTTTCTGCCAAATCTTAATTTGAGTAATTAACAAAAGTGTCCACTGCCTACTTGGTGTGTATCTTAGGGTTTTAAAAGCCCAACCGTGGGCATTCGGAATGGTTTATTTAAAAAAAAAAATTATATCGGGTGCAATTCGGGCGTATCTTGTACTTTGGAAGAAACCTAAATTGATTCGTTCAAATTGAATAATTTCATATGTAATTACCATTTACCTTTGTGACCTGTTGGGTTGATACCAACTTGAGTCACAACTCTGGGATATTTGGGCATTTGTAATTTATGAAATCTGACTTGTCTCATGTAAAACAAAGCACGAGTTGAGGTTTTTTTAAGGACTCTAAAAGCAGAAATTGCAAAGTGGCTTTTAATCATCCAAATAAGCAAAACAAATCGAAGTGTAGATATTTTGTATGAAAGATCGCCTCAGATCACGAGGCCGGACGGCCACATCAAGGTGAAGGCTACCTAACTACGTAACTGATTTGGGATATTAACCCAAATCAACTGTCACCAGGGGCACATTGTCACCTACTCCTTGGGCTGAAACAGCGTTACCCTTTTCACAGTCCGTAATGATGATGCTTGTATGGGTATCATCCTCTAGGGGCCTGGCTGGTAGAGCAGAATGCACTACCTTCCCAATTTGTGTATAAAATTGCTTGTTTGTATCTTCTTTGCGGTTCATTCCCCCAATTTGTTTTAATTTTTTTTATTCATGCCCGTTTTTGAATTAGTTAATTTAGTTACTGAATTAGTACATTATTGATAGAGATTATTATTATAAATGACTGATGATTATGATTAATAGAGATTATTATTATAAATGACTGATGATTATGATTAATGATCTGATTCCTTCAGATCTAAATGCGAATCAATGCAAGCAAGAGTCTTATAATCGTAGATAGATATTTTATAACTTGAGAAGTAAAAATGAGTCATCTCAAAATTATGACAGCAGACTTATTTTTCTACCTTAATTTTTGATATAATAAAACACTAGTTCCTTTTGGGGAATTGGGGAGGTGGGTGGTGTAGTGTTTCAAAACTGTTATGACTTAGGCATTTTCTTATTAATGTTGTATTTTTTATTGCAGAAACAAGCCACCCCTAGTTTTCTCGTTTACTTTCATTAAAAATGAATCCAATTCAAATCCATACATTTTTCACTAAATCATCCAAACTGGGTCTTTTTGGCATTTAATTACATTTTCCTGATTTTGCTCTTCCCATTTAGGTTCAAATTGGTTGTTCTTTTTAATTTATAAACAATCAGTTTTCACCATTCTTCAGTTTAGTTGAATTTCTACATAGGCCTTGATCATCATGTCACTGATTGTTCTCATGGAAAATTGAATGATTTTTGTGACCTAATGAATTTAAATTATCTTATTTGATCAGTGAATACTATTGAGTTCTGATGCACCAGATAAGGGTGTTAAATTGAACATTTGTTTTTGAAATTGGTCAATAATACCTATTACTTTAAGTAAGTATCAAACAAAATTCAGTAAGAAACTATATACTTAAGTTCCACACAGATACTTTCATTATTGTGATTTTTATGGAATGTTTACTGTATGCTTTTACTTCCTTATTTTATTAGGCCTATGTCATTTATGTTTTGAATGGAGTTATGTTTATATACAGAAAGGTAAAGAATGAAAGATTATTTGAACTATACTTATGACAGCAATTGCTTTAAAACTTGCACGTTTCTTAAACTCTTAAAAACAATAACTTGCAATACTTAATTTTATACTCAATTTAAAGTCTTTGATTAGTTTGCTAAACAAAAAGAAGGAATTGTACAAATTATCACTTGCAAGATGAATATGCGAAAGGGTTGTTATAAAACTAAGGTGTCTGCATTATTTCTTTTGTACAATAATGCTTGAAAAAAGTAATACAATTATGTTGTGCGCATAATATATGCAACTGCTGAATTAAAAAAAAAAAGTGAAATTATATTTTAAAGAATTTAAAATGTGATTCATTAATATTTCCACTTTACTGTTTGCTGGGTGTTGTCTGAGTTTTCATGCTTTTTGTGCACCTTTTTGAGTCGAGGAAGAAAACAAACAATATCACATAAACGAGTCCTTGTTGACAAACTGCACTGCTTCACCTACAAAGCTTCTTTATTTTATACACACTGCAGCTTTTCCAACCACGTTAGGGCAACAACAACAAATTGGAGCTGCCCCCCCCCCCCCGCCTACTTTGTCATCAGCATGCAACACAGAGAGAAAAGTAAACCAATTCCATCGGATCGATATGTGGGTCAACTTTTGACCAATCAATGTGACGAATGACGAATGCAATACATCACGCGCGTGTAATATGTACGCGTACTTTCGTTTAATACATTGAGTTGTTTTAGTTAGTTTTTTTTTATTGGCCCGTTACTTTCTTTGTTTGAGTGGAGCATTTGAGCTAGGAGGTGGTGGATCGGTCCCCCGGCCCGGACGCCAATCACGTTGAATCATAGACATCAGATCTGCGTCTTTTTCTCTGGTAAAGTAGTAAAACTGACCCCCCAAAAATACCTGATTTACCCGATGATAGATCACAAAAACCAAAGCAAAGGGTGAGTACTTGATTTGGATATTGTTGAAATGATATTGATAAACAAACAAGCAGACTAAACTTCATGTCTTTTGATCCTCTATGACTCCTAGAGTCCTAGTCTTATGAGCGAGATCAATAGAAATATGGCTCTTTTTTAGCCATTGGCGATTATGGGGACTCTTTTGTTAAGTTTTCAGGCTGCTATATAGGAGGCAGAGAGAGTGGAAAGAGGGGTTGTTTTGCCACATATTTTAAATAAAAAAATAAAGTTTTTTTGTTTGTCATTTCAACCAGTCTACAACCGCCAGGGCTCAGGAGGATCTGATTTAAGGGTAGACGTAGTCCTACTCCTAGACTGAGTAGACCCAGTAAAAGAAGCTCTGCTCATTTAAAAAAATGTTGACATAGAAAACTTAATTTTTTTGTTAATTAAAAAGGTAGCCTAACAACTGACAACAGTACATATAGTCTTCTTGACATCAAACAAAATCCTAAATGTAATGTTATAATGTTGTTGTCAAGTTAGTCATGATTGCTGGTATTGTACATCATTTCAAATCCTTCCATTTCCCGACATCACATATTATTTGTCAACACATCCAATCACTTGTTTTGTTGTAACAATTGTTTTCAGGGTAGCATATAATTGAGAGGCATGTCTCAGGAACAGACAGAAGCAAGCCAGTCAGAAGAAGATGACAAGCCATCCCAGATGCTTTCCAGCTCTGTGTATACAACAAGTGCAACCTCAGAGATATCCGACGATGCATCTGAAACTTCAGAGACAACTTGTCTTATGGGGTCAAACTTGCTCCTGTTGGGCAGTGGGAGGAAGCGCAGAAAACGAACCATCATCACGGCCGATCAGCTGGAAAAGATGGAGAATCTGTACAAGCAAGAACAGTGGCCAGGCCGGGACAAGAAAGAAGTCCTGGCAAAAGATATTGGGATGTCCAGCCACTTCGTCAACATCTGGTTTCAGAACAAGAGATCCAGGATGAAGAAACTCGCTCAGGAGGAAGAGGAGCTGGAGGTGTTGCGTCAGACGAGAAGCCCTGTTAAAGCCATAAACCTCAGCCTCAAAGCAGACACAGTGGCCCCTAAGCCAGTAAACATTGCCCCGAGACCACAAACCTCAGGAAGTACAAGCCTTAACGTTAGCCCCAGGCCAGGTCAGTTACAAATTCCCAGAATGAGCGGTGTGCCAGTTGGGTCGTGCTTTGTCGTCGGACAGAATGTGAAGATCAGTAATGGAGCAGGAGGGACATCTACTGGTCTTGTAGTGAGTGCAACAGCTGGAGGTTCACTTCCCACAGTGGTCAAAATGCAGACTGGAGCCAATGTGAAGAATGCCCGTGTAAGAGTTAAGGTATAAAAAGAGGAGTAGTTCAACACTGTCTCACTTATCTTCCACTCTGTGTGTTGCAGGTTTTAAAATTAGAAACATAACACCTCTACTAATTTCTCAGCATTGTATTGACCCATTTCACTTGACATGTGTGTCTTGGCTGAGCGGTCTAGTTCAACGGACCCAAACTTTGGTAAACATTGTCAGCAGCAAAGTTTGGGTTCAAATCCCGGTCATGACTTTTTGCCCATGGGCAAGGCACTTTATTCATATGAAGACCAATACATGTAGATGGATTTCTCATGAGCAATTGACCACCATCTTTGATGCAACATGCATGCATGAAAGGCTTTCATTGGCTGAGAGTTGTGCGTAGCGTGTATACGCATGCCCTTCATAGCGGTGGATGACGCTATTGCAATACATCTACTGAAGATCAGAAAACATTAATGTTACAATCATTTATTCACTTTAACCTCAATCTTTTTATTTACATCATAATAGGCTGCAAATCCTGTGGCTTCATCCACTCGTCGGCAACCTAGACTCCACTCATCAGTAAAGCCACGCAATATCCAGGCAACATGCACCAGGTATCAGACACAGTCTCCAAGGCAACCTGTAAACAGACACCTGAATTTCTTCAACTGCTTGGCCTCCATGATGGCAATCGAGGAAGGAGGTCTGATTCGAAAAGGAGATCCTGATTTTGACGTGGCTGTAAATACTGCCCTCTATGGTATGCGCATTGCCCATGGAAATATCTTGACATACAGAAAGAACGAAGGGCTACGCATTCACAATGACCAACCATGAAAAGATGGCTCATTTCTGTTCCTTAAAATGACATTGCGAAGAATTGCATCCAATTTTATATTTTCCTTATTTTTCTATGAATCTGAATTCAGACAGGATACAACTTGCATTTGATGTCACGAGCTTAAATAGCTCTAAGCTGATCCCATGTCTTTATCCGCAAGGATCCTTTTGAGTATTTGTGTTTTGTATAATTGCACTGGTTGTTTTGGAATGTCTTTAAATATTTTTTGAAACATTTATTCTGCAGAAACAAATCTGGAGGAGACTTGCCAGATAAGGAACTCTTATCATCCATTAGAGGATTTGGGTACTTTTTGTAATACCAAACACCATGTCCACAGATTTACATTAAACTTATACCGTTTGAAGATAATGATGGTAGAAAGCGTACCTTAAAATATTACCTGCTGAGGTGCTGTAGTTTTTGAGAAATGAGTAAAACAGAGTCATGAAAATACGTTTTTAAATGTAGAGGACACTATTGATAATTGTCAAAGACTAGCCTTCACAGTTGGTGTACCTCAACATATGCATAAAATAACAAACCTGTGAAAATTTGAGCTCAATCGGTCATCGAAGTTGCGAGATAACAATGAAAGAAAAATAGCCCTTGTCACACGAAGTTGTGTGCGTTTAGATGGTTGATTTCAAGACCTCAAGTTCTAAATCTGAGGTCTCGAAATCAAATTCATGGAAAATTACTTCTTTCTCAAAAACTATGGCACTTCAGAGGGAGCCGTTTCTCCCAATGTTTTATACCATCAACCTCTCCCCATTACTCGTCACTAAGAAAGGTTTTATGCCAATACTTATTTTGAGTAATTACCAATAGTGTCCAGCGCCTTTAAATGCTAAAATAAATTTCGTCTCAATGAATGATCACTGAGACAAAATTATTTTCATGATATTGTTTTACTCATTTCTCAAAAACTACACCGCCGCAGCAAGTAATATTTTCAGGGAAGCTTTCTACTATCATTATCTTCAAACTGTAAGTTTAAGGTAAATCTGTAGACATTGTGTTTTTTACATCTGCTCGGGAAACTGAATGGTAGGAGGTTTGATTCCTGTCTGGGTTTTCTTGTTGAACTGTAAGTTGTTTAAAGGTCAAGATGAATTCCTCCTTAGAGGGTATACCTTTGGTATTTACTCCAAAATTAATTACCACAAACTCGTACTTTTAGAGCAGTGGAGAGCTGTTGATATTATAAAACATTGTTGGTAATGACCATCTTTGAAGTTTAAAAGTAGTTTTAGAGAAAGAGGTAACTTTTCACTGCTTCCAAACATAGCACAATGTAAGTTTCCAGATATCTTTATACAATGTAAGTTGTGTGCAAACCCTTTCATGGAAAGTAAAATGCCATTTAAAAATATATAAATTTGATCTTTATCTTATGAATTTGATTTTCAATTGAATAGTTAAAGACAGTGGACACTATTGAAAATTGTCAAAGACCAGTCGTCTCACTTGCTGTATCTCAACATATGCATGAAATAACAAACCTGTAGACATTTGAGCTTAATCGGTCATCGAAGTTGCAAGATAATAATGAAAGAAGAAAAAAACCTTTTCACATGAAGTTGTGTGCTTTCTTATGGTTGATTTCAAGACCTCAAATTCTAAATCTAAGGTCTCAAAATCAAGTTCGTGGAAAACTACTTCGTCCTCGAAACTACTCCACTTCATCAGAGGGAGCCGTTACTAAGTAAGGTTTCATCCTTATAATTATTTAAGCTTATAATTATTGAGTAATTACCAATAGTGTCCACTGCCTTTAATGTCTTCTCTATTTTACTATACATTTTCTTATAAATAATTTCTGTTGTGGAATATTTCTGAATTTCTTCCTATTTTATTAAAAAGTGAATTATATTTTATAATAATACTACTTGGAACTTATTTCTGTCGTTTTTAGAATAAATAATTGATTGTTCATAAGTTTGAAAAAATTGTGTCTGTGTCATTCTAATCAATTTGTTTAATCAAATTATTTAATTTTTTTTTTAAATCATCAAGGGCTGTTTATGAGATATGGCATTTTGGCTGGTAACCATATCATGGTAAGCATAATGTTTTCGTGCTAAGCTACTTTAGCTCTTGTTTTTAAATTAGTTTTTTTAAACCCAGTCGGCTTGGGTATTAAATTGGTGTTTTTTCTGTTAGTGAGAATTAAAAGTAAACTGCTCCCATTGGTGTAAACTTGTTACATGCAAATGTTATACCTTGGTAATGTCAAAGGTCAACCTTCAACAGACTGGTACCCATATCCATGTGTCTGGAATAGTATCGATCAAGTCGTGTTGAAACTGGATACGTGACCAGTGCAACTCGATGCGTTTGTGCATGTTCATTTTTATTGTCATCGTGGCACCATCTTTGAGCAAAAATAACTGATTTCTTGCAAATTTGATTGAACATTTCATAAGTTGAGGGTCTGGTCTTTCGTCATGTTTAAGAGGAAATTAGAAGCTCTGCAGTATCATCAAGTTGATCTCGATATAAAGGGTAAGAAACGTGACTAAATTTATTCGTAATGACTGTCAGCATGGTCAGTGAGTAAGTGTGTGTCCAAAACACAGTTTTGTATGAACAATGAATATGCATTCAATATTTTCGTATACATTGGCAGAAAACATTCTGATTATACACAATTACAGTGTCACTCCTAACTGCACTGGAGGTAGGATGGGTAACTTTCCGTATCACGCCACCACTTTTTTACTAATTTTCACAAAAAGGGATATCTCATTGATTGAGGTAAATTCATATCGTCAATCGATCAAATGAAAAAGTGGTGGCGTGGTACTCCTAGAACTATTGCGGTTTCGTCCGGCTATCGTCTCTTATGGGAGACGATAGCCGGACGAAACCGAAATAGTTCTAGGAGTAGTGGCGTGGTACGAAAACTTTTTTCCAGGTAGGATTGTTACTATTAGAAGGCTCCACTCCAGTGTAGCTAGCCCTGCACATTCTGTCCCAACGTTAGAATTTTAATTTTGGTTTTTACCCATACACCGATGTGTGTTAGCAAGTTATTTTATACTATTTTATACTTTCCCGAGTCCTGTGAAAAAAAATCACTACTCACGACCCTTGCAATTCTAGAGCAGTGTCTTACCAACTAGACTACCGAGATTGCCCGGTAGCTAGAGGCAGATATTCTTTATCCCCGATGCAAATTTAATATCTATTATATCGTTGCGGTACCCGCTGCCAAAACATAGGATTCGAACTGCCTCTATAGCTGCCGGGCAATCTCGGTAGTCTAGTTGGTAAGACACTGGGAAAAGTTTCCGTATGGCGCCACCACTTTTTCATTCGATATAAAATAATATAGGAACTTATTTACCTGATTGATATATCCCTTTTTGTAAAAATGAGTGAAAAGGTGGTGGCGCCATACGGAAAGTTATCCAGACACTGCTCTAGAATTGCAAAGGTAGTGGGTTTGAATCCCACCTGAGTAATATGCCTGTGATATTTGTTCATAGGCCTCGGGGAAGTACTGAGTATACAGTGCTATAACACACATCGGTGGGTAAAAGCCAAAATTAATATTCTTTATCCCCGATGCAATTTTTCCTTAATATTATATCGTTGCGGTACCCGCTGCCAAAACATAGGATTCGAACTGCCTCTAGCTACCGGGCAATCTTGGTAGTCTAGTTGGTAAAACACTAATCTAGAATTGCAGGGTCATGGGTTTGAATCCCACCTGAGTAATATGCCTGTGATATTTTTTTCGTAGGACTCGGGAAGTACTGAGTATACAGTGCTAACACACATCGGTGGGTAAAAACCAAAATTAATATTCTTTATCCCCGATGCAAATTTAACATCTATCGTTGCAGTACCTGCTGCCAAAACATAGGATTCGAACTGCCTCTAGCTACCGGGCAATCTTGGTTGTCTAGTTGGTAAGACACTGCTCTAGAATTGCAAGGGTCGTGGGTTCGAATCCCACCCGAGTAATATGCCTGTGGTATTTTTTCACAGGACTCGGGGGGGGGGGGGGGAAAGTACAGTGCTAACGCACACCGATGTATGGGTTAAAACCAAAATTAATATTTGTCTCGCCGATGCAAATTTAACATCTATTAAATCTCAGTTTTACCATTCAAAATTGACAAATGATATTGATACAAAATCATTGACATTTTGTAATTTCCTCTTTTTGGGGGGTGAAGTTACAGTTGCATGCATACAACCTATTGCACAGATCATCCGATTGTGCCCAACTTATGTTAAATTTTTATTGTAAAAAAACCAAAAAAAACAAAGGATAGGCTGACCAATTTATTCAGTACTCATAATATAAGTTAGTACAGTAGAAATAAGTATTTGACATGAATAGTCTTCACTTTGCTGGTTCTTGTTAACTCCTCCCTGTAGATGAAATGAAATGGCGTAATCTGGTTGTGTGGCTTGAAGATCAAAAGGTTCGATTGTACAAGATAGAAGAACGAGAAGAGCTTAGAAATTTTATCAGTGGTGACTGGCCAAAGGCATATCAAAAGGTAAACTATCAGCTGCACTGTGAGGTCTTGGGTCTTGTCTGTAGTTTTTATAAAATAAAGCAACTACTAGACCTAGTTGTGATAATTACATTTAACTTCCAGTACGTGCTAATCCACCAATCATATGCTTGAACTCGAGGTGGTATAAAAAAATATATCCTACTTCCTTTGTTTTTATTGTACAGCGCGTATTGTGAATGTCAATGCGTCATGCTCCGTATACAGACAGTGCAAAAGTTACATTCTAAACTTTGTGCGCTTCGTAGCGAAATAACGCTCTGAAATTGTAAACTTTGCGCGTTGGAAGATAAATTCATTATAACGCTCGCGAAAAATATGGTGCGTCTGCGTCCCATATCCAACTCGGTCTTCGGCCTTGTTGGATACGGGACGCAGAACACTACATTTTTCTGTATTCCACTCGTGCTTGTGTGATAACCTATAATATCCTAGCTCTTCAATAACCAGTTTTGATGTAGTGCTTTTCACATCGGGTGTCTTAAAGCGTGTCCGATATATGCGGAAAGTGTTACGAGTGCGGATGACCTTCATACAAAAGTTGTTCTGGCATAGTGCAATGATACACACATTGCCCACAGTGTATATTGTTGGATTTACAATGATTTTCCAGAGTGAATAATGCGACTGCTTTGAGCAAGGCTGTTTCTGGGTAAAAACTTTGGCAAATTTTGTTGACCATTTATTTCATTTTCTCAAATTTTGAAAAAAAAAAAAACATTGATAAAAAATTTTCCTAATTACAAAATGGTCTCAATCATAGCTCTTATTGTCTTAAAGGACACTAAATAGGTAATTACTCAAAATTATTGTTTGCAGAAAAACTTACTAGGTAACAAGCAATGGAGAGTAGTTTAAACGTTGTGAGAAACGACTCCCTCTGAAGTAACGTAGTTTTTCGATAAAGAAGTAATTATCCACGAATGTGATTTCGAGACCTCAGAATTAGATTTTGAGGTCTCGAAATCAAGCATCTGGAAGCACACAACTTCGTGTGACAAGGGTGTTTTGTTTTCATTATTATCACGCAACTTCGACGACCAATTGAGCTCAAATTTTCACAGGTTTGTGTTATTTTGTGCACATATATTGAGATACACTAAGTGAGAAGACTGGTCTTTGACAATTACCAATAGTGTCCAGTGTCTTTAACTTAAAGTTAGTTTTTGTGTTTGCGCTGTTGGATGTGTAATGAAATAAATATATAAATAAATGGAAAGAAAGAAAATCCTGCAACTTCCTAACCCCCCATCTTTTTTTGAACTTTCCTTCAAAGTATTTGAAGGATATACAGTGTCCAGTGGAAGCTGGTGACAGAGAAGGCGTCTGTGAATGGCTGCTTGCTCAAGCAGTCAGGTTGGACTACGGAGAAAATGGTAAGCTTGATTTATCAGGACTATGAGGTTTTCAGACACGGTACTAAAGTCGGATTACTTCATGGTTCAACCCGATCGAGTTCAACTCTGTGTGTCTGAACAGTTCTAAAGTTAGTCCGAATTGAGTTCAACACACAAAAGATAGATTGTCCAACAAGGGGGTTTATCCATCTTTAGACCGCTTCAGGTTTATCTTTTGACACTGTGTGCGGACAGAATAAAAAAGACCACATCCGGTTTGACTTACAATCATTACGTAAACACACGGTTAACAATGAACAGGACAATAGATGTTAGAGTAACGGAGTTGCGTTTGCTTCGACCTCTTAAAACCAAAGATAAACCGTATCGAGTTTAACTCTGTGCTGTCTGAACGCAAGGGGAACAACTTTTAACAACCACCTCGAAAGTTAAACCTGTTGAGGTCTAACGTAGTACGCTGTCTGAACATATACCCTAAGGATGTGTGCAGTAACATAGTTTGTGAACAGGTACAAGTAGACTCTGTAAAGAATTGTTGTAGCTCTACAATTGACAAAGTAATGGTCATAACTATTATTTAAAATTTATTTGTTACGCACAAGATCAGTCGAAATAGATCCAAGGCACATATACAAAAGGTTACACTTGGAATATGCATGATTCCCCCAAACAGGCAAACATTTAGATCGCCATCATCATTCAAATGAATATAAGTTAATTTTCAGGTAATTGTTCATTGATGCTGATGTAATATTTGGAATATGCAAACAAAATCACAGTGCTGAATTACAGATTTTGTGAACTTCTGAAATAATATGATCAATCTAGTGTGTTTCATGACAACTAAAAACAAATTCAAAAGGAACTTTACATCAAAAAGTCACATTCCAACAAAACAAAACAAAATAATAATAGTTTTATAAGACTTGAAAATTAAAAGATATGAAGAAAAGAAAGGGAAAAAAACACCCAAAAGTGTTTATAGACCATGAAAGTCTTGTGCATACACAATTATTTTGGGGACACTTCATTGCATGGAGGAAACAAACTTGCATACTTAAACTGGGTCCCATTGTTAAGTTTACTTGCACAGTCTAGAGATTTGATATTATCAGTCTGTTTTTTTAATTCTTTTTCCATTCTCAACTTTGATTTGAACAATTCTAGTGGGTACTTACAAGGCGATATCTGGGAATGGTCCTTCACAGCAAAATTCATCTTCCTCGCACCCAGCGTCTGACGATCCTTTTCATCATTTAGACGGTGAGTTTTTGGTTTTTTTACCATTTGGATTCGCCTTTTCTGATTTGTCCCTGTACCACTCACAGGGTAGGGTTAGTTAATGAGTCTGCTAAAAAAAATGTCAAGTTCAGGTAACTAAATCCAGGGACTAATTGTAAGGTCTTACATGAGCGCCAATAATCTACAACTTGTTATAGACGTTGATGAAATGGGGAATAAAAGGGTAGCGACGAGGTCTTAAATGGCTGTTTAAAACCAGCAGGGTCACGGCTGTGTGATAAAGGCCCGAGCTAAAGGCGAGGGCCTTTATTGCATGGCCACGACCCTGCAAGGTTTTAAACGGCCGTTTAAGAACGAGTCACTACCTTTTTAATCCTATTCATAAATGCCATTTTGGTTAAAAGGAGTAATATAGTTGGAAACTCTGTAAAAGAATCTTGTGTTGTTGTTTTTGTTTACAGTAAATGAACCAAACTTCAAAGCAGGTCTAGCGTCGGTATGTTTACTACTGAATATACCAGAGCACTATGACCCAGTGACTACACTAGAAGCAGTTAGTGTCTTGATTCAAGAGAGATTAATGCAAGGTGGTGCTGTCACTGCTGATGAGGTAGGTGTTTTTTGACGTCGCTTTCAGACACTAGACACTATTGGTAATTGTCAAAGACCAGTCTTCTCACTTGGTGTATCTCAACATAAGCATAAAATAACGAACCCTGTTAAAAAATTTAGCTTGAAGTTGCGATATAATAATGAAAGAAAAATACCCTTTTTACACGAAGTGTGTGCTTTCAGCTGCTTGATTTTGAGACTTCAAAATCTAATTCTGAGGTCTCGAATAAAATTTGTGGAAAAATACTTCTTTCTCCAAAAAACTTTGTCACTTCAGAGGAAGCCGTTTCTCACAATGTTTTATACTATCAACCTTTCCCCATTACTCATTAGCAAGTAAGGTTTTATGCTAATAATTATTATGAGTAATTACCAGTAGTGTCCACTGCCTTTAACCAATGAAGTAATTGATAATTTATAGGCTTGAGTGCATGGTCAAGGAAGTGGAAGGAAGCTTGATCATTGGGGATAATGGGGTTAAGGTTGGAAGGAGGCTGTGTTTCTAGGAACTTATATTATTTAGCCTTGTTTTGGGCATTGTTTTAGCTTTCAAAAAAGACTCTACTAGGGTTGAAACGTCGAACCATGAACTATTTTTTTCAACTATTACAAAAACACTTACTGGTGATGACAGCTAGATTCAGGGTTAACAAATGCATGTATCTACCAATGAGGGACTCAACGCGTTTGAACAAACAATGTTTTAAGACAGGTTTTCAAGTTATTTGAATGATAAGACCAATTGATATAGCACCTTGAAAGGGTTTACAAGATGCTGTGGCGCATTCAGCAGCGACTGCCATGAAGATCGATACAAACCTCACTCCTATTTAGTGATAATAGGTTCTTGTGTGCATTACACAACACACTGGATCTACTGTTTTTACATCCCATCTGAAGAGTGGGCCAATAATGGTTAAAAAGTTGATCTTATGCTGGTCCGAGGAAATGTTTTATACTTTGTTAAACTTCATTGATATTGTTTCCCATCTCTTAATTTTCCCAGGGTGTTGATTTTGAGTTGAAAAACTACGAGTTAGGATTTTCTACAGAAGGTAAGCGTTGATTTGTTTTCTGAAAACTATTGACTTTGAATCTCAGCATTTCTATTGCATAGCTGCTGTCTCATGGTGGCATGTCTTGGCCAAGTGGTCTAGCTCACAGGACCTAAGCTCTGGTGATGTCTTCAGCACAGAGTGAGCGTTCAATCCCGGTCATGACACTTGTGCCCTTGAGCAAGACACTTAACAATGATTACTTTGTAAACAGTTAGGAAGGTGTTGCATTCTGCTCTATCTGCCAGGCTCCTAGTGTATGATTCCCACCGTGCCTACATCCTTACGCTCTGTGAAGAGGGTACCCTGTTTCAGCCCAAGGATAAGGTGGCAACGTGCCCGTGGTGACAATTGATATCCCAATCAGGGTTTTGTTACCGTTTGTAGATCAAGTTTTTGGCCATGACATGAATCCCTACTTACTGTGAATGAAGATGTTTGTAACATAATTTACCTGTAGAAGTTTCAGCTTTATTAATTTTCAAGTTTTTTAGTAAAAAAATCAAAATCACAGAACAATGTTTTCAGGAGAGTCGCGTAAATCTGTTGTACATCCTAAAATAAGTTTCTTCTCTCTGACATGAAAATTATTGTTGTGAAATTGTTTTACTCTGTGAATGTTTGTGTCTTGTGTCTTACAAAAAGTACCCAAACCCTTTAAGTGTAGCCCTCTTCTTGAAGTGTCCGTCCATGGCCTTGTGATGTTACAACATTTGTCATTAACAGAAATTCAAAATACTGAGCAACTTTAATGTGTGGTTTCTCATTCCAAGCCTTTGTTTTCTGTTTCTGCTGTTTGCAGATCCAGCATTGGATGAAGCTGCTCGCATCCTACGTCTTCTTCATGTATCCGAACTTCGCGATCTACAAACTCAGATAAACGAATCCATAGTAGCGGTCCAGACAATCACAGCCAATCCGAAGACAGATCAGAAACTCGGCAAGGTCGGACGGTGACATCGGGTCAGAGGGTAGACTGTGATGCTCATTGTTAGGTCATTGGTTCATTTAATCTTGGCATGCCTTGATGTAATGCATGATGGACCTAAATTGGCTTGTGTGCAAGATTGGTCATAAAGACTCCAGTACTTGTAGACTTGCATGAAAAAATAACCCGCAAACAAAACGCTACATAAAGCATTGTCGTATTAGGAAAAAGATGCATAGCCATAAAATACTGGTATTCTAAATATCTCCGTTCCAAACCGCAAACCAAATATATATATAGATACCTCACCATGCAATGCCTCAAATCGCATATCTACGTTCCACTTCTGGAACAAAAATAGCGCGAAGCACAAGGTTGTTCTTTCTGTACAAATTGATTGAAGTTACGGTCTAAAGCTTGAAGTTTATCAATGAACGTGTCAGACATTTACTACAACTATTGTATTTTGGGCGACAGCACACAAATATATGGTGCTGAATGTGGCTCCAGTTGTGTGCTGCTTGAGAATGATGTGCTGGAGATGTACTTACCTCAAACACTGGACATCAAGTACTGTTTACATCAAGAGTTGACATAAAATATTGCATTTACGTGAGTTGATTTCATTTGATATTTAATGATGAATTTACGAACGAAGGAAGCCTCACCATGCAATGCCTCAAATCCTATAAAGCTGAAGTCTCTCATAATATTGGTCATAGTACCAAAAAACAGGGTTAAAAAAAGTATTTATTCATAACTTCCTAAATTGGACATTACTACCTGATTGTGATAGTGGTTGCGATACATGGCAGGCTGTCATAGAGCACTATGTTCCTTACGTTATCCCTCCAGCTCACGTCTAGAGCCATCCTCAGCATGCATGAATAGCAGACATCAAACTCTGCCTATTGCTTTATAGTAAGGGTCCAGGCCTTAGAGCCGTACAGTATAACGGACTCCAAGAACAAATCCGTTTATTTGCTATTTGGTTTTTTTCTTCAAATCCTTGTATTGGCTGTTGTAGCCCAAAGCCTTACCCAAAATGGCACAAACAAGATTATCGTCTTGAAATTTGGTTAATTTAACAATATTTATCACTGTGGAAAGATAAACCTTATTTGTATTCATTTCTCTACTTGGCACAAACAAGATTATCGTCTTGAAATTTGGTTAATTTAACAATATTTATCACTGTGGAAAGATAACCCTTATTTGTATTCATTTGTCTACTTGGCATTAAAATGTTCACAATGAATATTGATATGATTTCTTGTAATAAAATAATAATAATAATAAACAGTTCTTATAAAGCGCATATTACAATTATAATTATATTACATATAACAAAATATATTTTGTATTTAACTAACTTCCAAGCGGGTAGACCTTTTAGTTGTTTAATTTTATCTGTAAAAGCAAAGCTTAAATTTAAAGGAACACGTTGCCTTGGATGGGTCGAGTTGGTCTTTGAAAAGCATGCCTCAAAATTGCGCGGGTTTCCTTTTACATCGTCGACTAACACGGTCGGCAATTGATGGGAGTCAAATGTTTGACTCCCATAATTGGTGGACCATGTTAGTTCACAAAGTAAAAGGAAAACCACGCAATTTCAAGGCAAACTTGTGTGGATCATTGTATTCGACTTTAAGAACATCTTTCTAACCATATGCATTTTATAACAAAAGGTTACAAACGCTTTTTAAAGACCAACTCGACCAATCCAAGGCAAAGTGTTCCTTTAACATGTTTTGTTTTAATTAAAATTATAATCATGAACAAGTGGCGACACTTGTCCACCATGCAAACTTAAATCTTCACAAGTTTGTAAATTGTTCTGCTTTTTGGAAGGAATGTTCAGATTTCGCACATTCAAATGGAATCAATAGTATAGAATGTTTAAAGCAAATAAAATTTAAAAAAAGAGCTTTCAAAAGATGTTCACTGTGCATGATCAACAGGAAAGACAGGACAATAAAAAGCAATTTCTTGGAAATGCATTTGTTTTAATTTGTTTTATTTGTCCATTGGTTTGTTAATTACATACAGTGTGGTGTAATACTAGTTTATAATAATGAATGATAACAATCAAATAGTATGATCTTGTGTCAGTAAACCTACTCCTTATGTATGTATTGTTGGTTCAAACCATAGACTCGTCACTCTGAAAAGTTTTTCCAAACCTCGTTGGGCTCTGTTCGATGTTGGGAACTAAGCGTGCAAAAATGTACACTGCTCCAAATCAGCAGACAGAGCCCAAGCTGGAGGGTCGTGATTTGGAAAAGCCCCCAACTATTTGGTTATGTGTAGTGATGTATCTAGATACAATAAGACAAACTGCAAACAAAACACAACCAAATCACACCGTGATATATTAAATCGTGAATGAAACTGGAAATCAGCTGAAAGTGGGCTTCAGGTTTAGGCAGGCCTTATACATCACAGAGGCAAGGGAGACAAATTTCCCCTATGCCCCTACTCATTGCCTTGGTGCCCCTTGGAAACTGTTGAGTTTCTCATAGAAGTGCACTTTTCAAAGGAGAATCTGCCTGGGTCCTTTGCCCTTTCAAGAATGAAGCATCTGGTTAGGTCACTATACCAGCTGTCAAATGGTTCTCTAAACATGTGACATGAATCGAGATCAATTTGTGTCACCACAGATTTCAAGGTCTTCTGGATTAATCTTTTGGTTGACAAATACAAAGCTCTACTTTACATACACACGTACACGTTGACTTCAAATCGCTGTTATTTTACTTATAATAAATATTATCCGCCCCTGGTAGTCTATCAAAAAGACGTTTACGGCCCCCTAATTTAGTTCAAAATAATTAACAAATTACCAAACTAGCGTAATTCATATTGATGATAATTTTAACAAAAAATACAAATTTCCATAAAAAGTCATTACAAAGAATAAACCTTGAAAGAAACACAAGCGTTTTTGAAACAAGTAACTGAAAGTTTATGACTGAAATGATTATATATTCATATACAAAAAGCAGAACAACTAAAACCATACACAAGTGACCTGATTAAAAACTTCCACATAAAAAGAAAAAACTTATTCCGTATTTATATTTCACAATTGGAATACACTGATGAATGTTGGCATTAATACAAATTTAATTTTACTCTGTAGTCAGAGCATGCGGTGATCAAAGTTGACTTTCTTTAGGTTGGGGTGAACATCTTTAGATAACTTCAAAGTCCAACATATTAGTTTCAAGCACAGCAGGGCCCTATTTCATAGAAATGCTTAACCATAAAAATTAGCTAAGCACATCAAATTTATGCTTACTATAATGAGGTTACCAGCCACATTACCATATCTTGTGTACAGTTTGTGACTGGTATCCTGCTCATTTATGCTAATCAAACAATTATTAAGCAATATCGTCTGAGTAAGAAGTTCTGTGAAATTGGGCCCAGGTTTTGAAAGATCCAACTCTCAAAGGTTCTCAACCAACCCTTACCCTCCAAAATCCTTCTAGACCCTCTTAACAAAAACAAAGGATTCAGAAGGACCGAGGGCCAAAATAACCATTGCTTATCATTGGGTCAGTTATTCCAATTTGTATCCAAGTCCAAACAACTTGGTGTAGTGTGAGATAGGAGTGGAGGATTGAGGCCACCTGCTGCCCAAAAGGTCGCAGGAGTAAGGGTTTTAGATAATTAAAAATGACTAATTACAAAAGACAATAATTACCGTCTTGATTAAAACATTTCACCAAACAATTTTTTAAAAGATCATAATTAGATAATTAAGTTACCAGATTGTTATAAATGCTATATACAGCCCCCTTCTTAAGCCTAGTACAGATATAAAGTTGTTTAAAAAACAGTCCGACACAATAATTTTATGCTTACTGCATTATCCGAAGTGTTACAGTAGAAATAGAAATGTTCACAGGTTTGTTATTTTATGAATATGTTGATATACACCAAGAGAAAAGACTGGACTTTAACAATTACCAAAAGTGTCCAGTGTCTTTAAGTTCCTGAACAGGCCTATACACAAGAATTATAAAAAGCAAGTGGCCCTTTTCTCTTGGTCCCAGGTGGACAGTCACTGTTGAGGAAACAACTCTAAACCTAGGATCCATGTTTTAGGAGGTATTTTTAAATGAAATGATGGCATTTCTACCTCCTCTTGGTAACCCTTAAGTTTATCAATTTCAAGAAGCTTCTAGGAAGCATCATCAACAGCACTCTAGAGAAGTACACCATAGAGCAGGTTTGTTTCACATCGGAAATAAATAATGACTATTTTTCCCCAGGCAGATAAAAAAAAGTCTGAAATCAGATAGAACTTGATATTTCTTATCCCAGCGGTCCTATTTCAGTGCATAAAACCACTGTACTGTATCATAGTTTTTGAATCCAACTCCGGTCTGTATTGTTTTAAACAATGACTTCCAGGCGTTTTGACAGCAGCCCGGAAAATACACGTCCTATCTACATAAACTGTTGTGCATGCACCCACACAGTACAGCACAGTCAACCCCCATACTGTTTGACCAATCAATATCATCCACATGGTGTTGAACGATAGATTAACAATGCCAGTCTATGTTGTCATTAGGTTAATACATGAATACCCAAACAGAGGGCTCAATGTGATTACATGTATATTGAAATTACAGACCCATTGCATTGGTCGCCATCGCCTACGACCAAACAATGGAAACGCATACGCTTTGCGCTCAACTCCCAGCCAATGATAAGTCTTCCTTTGACCTCAGTGAGGGCGCTGTTTGGGGTTATGATACCCTATCAGCAAGAGGCTTATTCTGAAAAAAAAACTATCCTCTACAGAATATTATTGCTGCCTTTTTTTTTTAAACTTCTGTGACATCAACCAAACCGCTTAATGCTTTGAGTGTGATAAATAAAATGCTTCTTTTGATAAATCTGGAAAGCACAACTATTTGAATATATTGAAAGTTACTGGTGAGCTTAAAAAAATGGTTATACCTCTATATAAAACATAAATAATTGACTAAGTGCCTATAAAATATTTAAGATGTCCACAGCTAACTCTTAGTATTGTAGTGAAAGAAAAAAACAAAAAGAAGAACAAAAAAGAAAGACATCACTCAAACAAAATGTGAATATTTCACTGTATAGTTGTTCAATAAAATCTACAACTAAAACAATTAGAAAGTATGGTGCAGCATGCCAAATGATTATTTATAAAAAACAAACACATCTACATTTTTGCTCTCTGTTGTGTTCCGAAATAAAATCTGATCTAGGATTCCTAAACAACACAAATTATTAACATGGTTTGCTGGTGTTTACACTTAAAAAATATTGACTGTCCAATGACATTTGAGCTTTCGTAAGTATACACCAATGGAGAGGCTTGTTTCATTCACTTTTTTTGTTGTCCAATGGGAAAGACTCTTTTGAAGTTGATAGCCAATCAGAGGTGTTGTTAGGAAGTAAATGTTGTTGACAGGGTAGTCATTGGCAGTGAGCACCATTAATTGTAGTTCACATCGGTAGCACGCTTAGAATCTGTCAAAGAGGACAATGAAATAAAAACACCTTTTTTATTAGAACAGGAAAACAAGACATCTGGGTCTATAATCTCTTCTGTAAAACTCTAGATTTGTGGACAAGTTGTTCAAAGTCTGTCGCGGTGATAGCAGTCCAAATTTCAACTTGTTGCATATCCCTTGTTACTGGTATTCAGCTGTTGTTTGCTCATCCTGAAAATCACGTTAAAATTTGGTTGGTAATCCTGTTTTTATCAAGGAAGAAATTTCATGCTAAGCAAATTTTTGTGCTTAGCAGCTCTATGAAATTAGGCCCAGGTGTGTAACCCGGCGTTTCCCCCTTACCTTTACACACATGGAACCTCATTGCCCTCAAGGGTGGATGGACAGGCACACTTCCTCTGGCCTCCAGGGATAGGTAGACACAAACTGCTACATCCTCCGTTATTATTACTACAGGCATTGCTGGCACTGGGGCAGGTTGAGATAGCAGTGATGCCATAGACGCGACCATTACCTCCACGAGGGAGCTTGACACTGGCGCTCTCTGTACCACCGGTCTTACTGATACTCTGTATGCTTTTGCTGCGATAAAGAAGAAACCACAGTTTTTAATGATTGCAAAAGCCTTAATTCCTGAGAATTAGCGATACAAATTTTGACGTCACATGGCTGTTTTCACAGCGATTGTTTTGCAGGAGTTGATCACATTTCAACTGTTCCGAATTATTATTTGCAAATTTGTCACATCAAAACTGGTATTGCATTCACATTTGCAGGAAGTACAAACCGGGCTTTAGTCATGTTAAGATGGTCAGGTTTTAATAACCAAGGGCATCCACAACAATTGCAGTGGTGCACTGTGCTTTTTCTGTGGTGCCCTTTACAAAGTTCCCATTCAGACTGAATATTTTCCTTGTAGAATTGCTCCTTTCCAGAGGAAAATTGCAGTGCCCTTCAAGAATGTGATTCAAAGCCTTGTAGTGGATTCTTTTCTCACCTCCCACCTCTAGGATCCCTGTTAGAATCCGCTAGATTGGCTTTTCAGTCCCTACCAGATAGTTCTCTGGGGCTTTCCTCCCAAATCTAAAACTGAAACTCCCTTGTCTTCTCTTCATTTGGGTTCTTGCTTGGCAAGTACAGTTCTTGCTTGGCCAGTAGTGATGAACTTTGCTTTGCTGAGAATCACTGGCTTCACAACAAAAATAATTAATTGCCCCACTCAATTTTTACTTTGCAAAGAAATTTGTGGAGCAGCACTTTTCTGCTAAACAGGTTTTCAAAATTGAGCCATGATCCGGCGTGCCAACTGGACAAAATTTGTCACAAAAATATCCGCTATATTTGCCATGTCTGGGCATAAGTGATGATTTACAGAAGTAAATAAGGGACTAAGAGGGTAGCGACAAGTTCTTAAACTGCCACTTAAAACCAGCAAGGTTGTGGTCGTGCAAAAAAGGAAAGCAAGGGCCTTTATTGCACGGCCACGACACTTCAAGGTTTTAAACGACAATTTAAGAACGAGTCACTACTCTTTTATTCTCATTCATAAATACTTTTTTGGTTAAAAGGCGTAATAAAGTAAGAAACTTATCCGTTTTCCATCGCCTTGAGCTCTGTACGTGTGTTGCATTTGTATGACTGAGACAGTTTTTCAGATATGCATTCGTGCGCATAGTGTGCATCTAATTGATCCGAAAACCACTGATGATATAAACAGCTCCAGCTGGTCATTATACGCGCTCTCCACCAATAGGAACTGTCTGAGGTATTTATGAATGGTCTCTTAAGGGTTTCAGAAGCAATGAGGTTTAACGAATACTTACGTGTCCCAGTCGGACCAGTAGAGTTTAAAGCCAAATGATGCTATACTGAATGGATAGTTACTAGATGGGAAGACGGTGAAGCGAGTCAAGGGATCGCCATTCATGTTCATGCACTCAATCTTCTTGGTACCTGAGGGAGAATTAAATGATGAACCAGGAGAATTAAACTTTGGTCAGATACAAGCCTGTCATATCAGATTAATGGAGTTAATGTAATAGCACTCCGCACTAATGTCGTCAATCGTACCCGTATGTCAGACAAACATTACACCACCTAGCAAGACTGTAAACATTAAGCTTGGATATATACACACAGACGTGTGTGAAATTTCAAATTTTGTCCGAGATCTGGGTACTGAGTTTCTATATTTAGCATGAGTGCAGAGTGCTGCTGGCATCCTAGGCTTGATAATGGGAAAGGACAATCAGTACAGCCAACTTTCCTTAGGAAATTTTTGAAAACTGTGATACAAACAAGGGTTATGATGCAAGGCGCTTTGAGGGGCCTACTTGGTCTGAAAAAGCGTTAAAAAATTGATAATTTGGGAGACTGATCATCCAGCTAAGAGCTGGATTGCGAAGGACGTGGCTACAATGTGTTCGAGAAGCAGGCTTGCAAGGGCGCATTAGGCAGCCAGCCACATCAACCCATTATGACCACAATGCAAAGCCAGAGATCGAAAGTGTTTGATTTTTCCCGAGGGAGGAAAACCAGGATAGTCTGGAAAACGCTTGTGACACAACTCGACTTACATATAGTCCTGGCCGGGTATCGAACCAGGGTCACCTTGGTGAGAGGCGAGCGCTTTACACACAAGCCAACCAAATACATCATTATTAAAGGAACACGTTGCCTTGGATCGGTCGAGTTGGTCTTTGAAAAGCGTTCTGTAACCGTTTGTTGTAAAATGTATATGGTTAGAAAGATATTGTAAAAGTAGAATACAATGATCTACACAAACATGCCACGAAGTTGCGTGGTTTTCTTTTTACCCTGTCGACTAACACGGTCGGCCATTTATGGGAGTCAAAATTTTGACTCCCATAAATGGCCGACCGTGATAGTTCACGACGTAAAAGGAAAACCGTGCAATTTCGAGTGATACTTGTGTGGATCATTATATTCTACTTTTAAAACATCTTTCTAACCATATGCATTTCATAACAAACGGTTTCAAACGCTTTTAATAGACCAACTCGTCCGATCCAAGGCAACATGTTCCTTTAATATTACGTTTATCAGTCTCTTTTTTTATGATAGAAATACAAAGATAGAGATGTAGGGTTTGGAGGAAGGGATATATAGATGATGTTTGACTTACCAGCATCAGCCCAGCATATCTGACTGGATGTATAGTCCAGGCTAAGGCCATTGGGAAGCTCAATATTTGTGTCTACCAGGACGGTGCGATTGCCTCCATCAAGATGAGAACGCTCGATCCTTGGGCCATCTCGATTCCAATCAGTCCAGTACAGCATGCTAACAGAGGGATACAGATAGATATATTCGTTATTCAACCAATATCTGCCAAACTACTGAATTTCCCGGTAGAACACACAAACGTTGTTAGCGCCTACACAGGAAAACCTGTGGTATAAGAAGTTAGTGTCAAGTTAGACACGACGCATTATAAATGGCTACTATAAGTATTATTATCATTGTACAAGCTTATATTTTGTTGTGCCTGGCACTCCCACCACCGCAGGCTCACAAGCCCATCCCAATAGGAGACTTTTGAGACGCTGGCGGCAGCAGACATAACATGTGTTACAAGTGTTACAATACTATATCTTCCCAGGTTGTATCGTAATTTGGGTGTGATCCCTGGCTACACGGCAGTTAACGGTTGTATGGCTTCTGACTGGCACCCCCCTGAACAAAGATATTGACAAAATAGGGACACCGCCAATATAGGGCTAGATTGCGCAGTTGGTAGAGCGCCGCAACGTTTATCCGGAGGTCGTTGGTTCGAATCCCACTCTAGTCAATTCTTTGTTCAACCCCAAAATCAATACTATATCTGATAACCTTGTATCTGGACTTACCCTCCGATAGGGTCGGCCACAATAGCCCTTGGGTTAGCCAGGTCATTGTTGAAGAGGACTCGACGGTTACCTCCGTCCAAGTTGGCTACCTCGATGCGGTCATAGCCAGAGTCAGTCCAGTAGATGTTACGGCTCAACCAATCCACAGCCACACCCTCAGGGCTACTCAGACCTGGATAGGGGACAATCAATTTGAGTGAATGTGTACAAAATTGCTAAGACACTTCAACTGTTTATTTACAAGAGCTTCTAAAATAAATACAACTTTGGTCCTCAAGAGCTAAGATCAACCCAAGATCACACGGGTCTTGCCATACCGTCCACTAATAGATTCTTTCTGACAAGTATTTTTCTCTGTTTGGGTCGGACTTTGGAACAGTCTACCTGTGAACATTTGTAACCCTTTGTACAATTTTTAAAGAAATTTTTAAAAACTTATCTTTTTCAAAAGGACTTTTAATGATCTTAGCTAAAATTTTGATTGCAATGTTTATCCAGTAGGTTTTATATTTTGCGGGTATTTCATCTAATACTTAAATGTGGTGCTGCTGTTCTATTTGAGTGTGTTCTTTTTGCTTGTTATCATATTCAACACTGAACTAGCCAGCCGGATCGCTTGGTAAGAATTATGACTGGTCCTCACCAGGTGTTTTCACTTGCATTTGGCCAGCGAACCACTGTAGAAGCAAAACCAAAGCTGATTATAGAGATGGCGTCTATCGGGACTGTCTAAAGCCCCGTACATACTTCCTACGAATGCGAAGCGAATGTTGACGCCACTAATTCGCAACGACATAATTTGCAGCAGTTGACTTGTGCTCGACTCTCTTGCAAACTGGCAGCAAAAACAGAGTTGTGAAGTAAAATTCACATCAAATTTGCATCGCATTCGCAGGAAGTATGAACCAGGCTTAAACCACTTCACTCTCCACTTACCTCGACCGACGATCACTTGGACATCTGAGCCATCAATGTTAGCGCGGTTGATGGTTCGTCCAGAGACGTCCGTCCAGTACATGTACTCATCCCGACAGTCGTATCCCAGTCCAACGATGGTCTGGCCAGAGCGGAACATGATCTTACTGCCAGGCTTCTGTGCGTTGAGAGGCATCTTCATGATGGCCATTCCACGGGCATAGATGAGGGTACCATCACCGCTGTCTGGTCTTGGAATCGCTGTAGGGTTGAAACACAGAAGTAATTATCAACAATTTTATTAACATCAACTTCAAGGTCATCATTCTCATGTTCAAGGCCTTACATATCAACAAGCCCCTCATTACATCATGAACTTCTTGCAAGTTGGTGCTGAACGGAGACTCCTTCGTTCAAACAGCTCCTGTTCACCATACTTTGTAGTGCCAAGAACAAGTCACATCACTTTTGCCGATAGAGCCTTCTCGGTATATGGACCCAAGCTCTGGAATAAACTTCCCAACACATTCAAGGCACTTCTGAAAGCCCACTTGTTTCAGGAGGCCTACCATCAATGACTTTTTATTTCTTCTGTGCCTCAGCGCCTTTGAGCAAACTTTTGATTTAGGCGCTAATACAAATTATTTATGGATGATTGATTGATTGATTGTTTCAGTATCATTAAGCCTTTGAGAAAGACTCTGCTAGGGTCGAAACGCCAGGCCATTAAAACAATTTTTCATTTATACCACATGCCCTTTTGGTTGGTAAGTTGTGTGGAACAGCTTATTTTATTTCTTCATTTTCAATAAACGTCAGGTGAGCGCCCAATAAAAGCAGAGCAGAATTTGCCTATGACAAACTTGAGTCTGTACTTTTGGAATGAGCAGTTTTCGACAAGATCTTTCTCTGATCAAAATTTCATGAGGCATACGGTGTCACTGCTTGTGAGTTTACTGACACAAATATCGACAACATTTCACAGGTACTTGTTTATTAGGTGAAGTATATGGAAAGTGGGTTCCATGGTGAATGATTTTATTACAACTACTTTATGAGTCGCAGTGAAACCGGCGAGTAGACTTAAGAGATTTTGATTAAAGAGAAACTCACTTTATAGTTGATAATATGAAAAATACAATTATGAACGTCTTAGTGGAGGATAAGTATACTAGCTTCTTTTACAGGAACTTCCGCTTTATATCAAATCCCAAGGACGAGGCACAACTGTCAAGACAGGGACTCTAACCCACACACTGCTGATAAGAAACACTTTGGCACAGTTTCATAGAGCTAATAAGCAAAAAAAAATATTGCTTAACAAATTTCTGCAAGAAGTAATGAGCAGGACACCAGTCACAAATTGTTCATGTAACATAATTTTGGTAACCAAATTCCGGTAAGCATAACTATTCAGGGCTTTTCATGCTTAAGCAGCATTGCCGCTGCGGCTACCACCCACAGCCATAGCCAGAGCCTTACCTTCGCAGGAGAAGCCATCTCCAGTATAACCCTGCTTACAGTAGCATGAAAAGCTTCCTCGTACGTTGTAGCAAGAGGCATACTGATGACATGGGGAACCAGACAATGAACATTCATCGATATCTATGGTAGTGAGAATAGTCAGTCATGTCAAACCTGTGTAACTTTTTTATATTTTTTATTTTAAATCTTTAAAAGGAATACAAGTTGAAAGGGCTTTCAAGGTTACACAAAATTATCATAAAACGAGGAAAGTCTCTAAGCGTTAAAATAAAACTATAAAAGCTTTCATTTAAAGATGTTGGCACAGACCCCTGCCAACCCTACTCATAATAATCAAATCTGTAA